>NW_025763533.1:0-600000 GCF_020726555.1 Boeremia exigua
TTTTCGCGGCCTCTTCTAGCGTTTGCAGCTCTTCCTCGACTCCTTGTTGTGTCAGTTTATACTCAGCAAGCTGCCTCTGAACTGCAACCTCGACGTTGTCGTTTAGAGCATTTTCGGCTACCGCTGAATCAACAACAAAGTATCGCTGTAAACCCCCTGTGCGGAAAAAGCTCTGTACTTTGACAGTGTGATAGAGCGCGCCTCTTTCTCCTAGCCAAGCTTGCTGGTGATCTTTCTTACAGTGCATGCGCATTGTGTCCTTGTTGATAGTGATAAAGCTGCATGTCTTGCACTGCAGCCCGTCTAGCGGTTTCCCAAGCTCTTCTATCGGTCGCGCCGGCTCATCTGGAAGCTCAACGTCTGCTGCATCAACTAGCGCGAATTGATTGAAGCGTTCAACAACTTGTTTTCGAGTTGCAGCGGGCACACTGTGATGCTGCAAGAGATGCGTGTTAAGATTAACAACAGCAGTGTAATGCTCCCTGCATACTAAAACACCAAACTCTTGCAAAAAGCAAAGAATCTTATCGCAATTGTCAAGCGATACTTGCAAGCCTCTTTTACGGCGTTGTGCGCTGCTGCTTGTTGTGTTAACTCGCTCTTGCGGTGTTGACAGACGGCTGTCCCACACTAGCTCCATCGTGAGCCCTAAGTTAACCCCAAGTTAACCCTAACCCTGCTGTATCAGTAGATCTATAATTTGTTGAAAACAACAATACCGGCGCAATATTCAGACGCGTACAAGACGACTTTGTATGAGCGAAATTGCTGTGCAGTGCTTTGTTTCTGATGAGTTGGGTACATGAAGTTTGACGAGTCGCCTCCTTAATTTTAGTGCGAAACCCTAACGCTAAGCGATATTAAGCTAATTTTGCTGCGAGAAGGGCCTCTCTCGTCACCTCATATTGGTTAGGGCCTCTCTCGTCACCTCATATTGGATAGGGTTGCGCGAGGGACCACCAAAATGTGCTTCTTGATTAAGCGAAAACCCTAACGCTAAACCTGTTTCGCTGCGATTTGGTGTTCTCCACGCGCCCTTATATCGGGTAGGTAGGTTATTAGTAGTCTCTATATCTCTACTATAGTATAATCTAACGCGACTTTTCTAAAGTAATAATCTAAACCTAAAGGCTTTAGTTATTAAAAGGTCTCTAGTATCTTAACTAGAAGTAAGTAATCCTAGAAGTAGTATAGTTAAATATATATTAGACTACTTACTTATAACTAAATACTAATATAATATTATTTAGAGGCTATTACTAGCTAGGATAAGTTTTTAAGTATAATATAGTAATATAAGTAATAAAATTCTCTAATATAGTTCTAATTCTACTATAAGGTATATAGAAGCACTAGAAAAGTTAATAACTAGAGAGAATCTTATTCCTATAGGTCTTATATAAAGAATACTTAAAAACTATCTATTCTAGAACTACTATAGGCTTACCTTTTATACTTATAAGTCTTAGTTAGCTATAGATAGATAAGAAATAGTAATAGAGGTAAGTTAGAACTAAGTTAGAGGGGAGTTAGAGGTTATTTAAGTTAGGTAGTATCTTATTTATAAGATTTAAGATTTTAGTAGTTAATTCTTATAATTAGTAACTTAGATATATAATGCTTAGAAAGTAGCTAAAGATAACCTAGAAGTAGCCTAGACCTAGATACGAATTATAAAAGACATTTACTAGCTCCTAGTAAACTAGAAAGTTAGAGACAAAGTCTTCCTATTAATATAGAACCTAGCTAATAACTAGCCTAGCTATAAGCTAGCTACTCTTTAGCAAGGTCTCTTTAAAGTTATTAAAAAAGTTAGTTACTTATACTACTTAAGGTTACCTACTAGCTTAAAGATATATAATATCTTTATACTAGACGTCTTATATAAAGACCTATATAATCTACTACCTAGTTAACTTATACTAAAGCCTCTAGGCACTCCTATAAATAGGGTAGAGAAGTAGAAAGTATAAGAGATCTTAGATAGCTAGATAAAGTATTACTAGTTAGAATACTATACTAGCTAGGTTAAATATAACCTAGACCTAACTTAGTATTCTACTACTAATTTTAAGTACGCACCTTATAAGTTATAAGTATATTATTAGAAGTACCTATAATAGCTAGGCCTTCTACCTAAACTCTTATAGTAGTTATTAACCTAGTAAGAAGAGTAGTAGGTATAAGGAAAATAGTAAGGTTAATTATAATAAAGAAAATCTATAGTATTAGGTACCTTTAGTTTAAACCTATTCTATAAATACCTAAAATAAAGGAAATATTAATATATATTAGAGCTATAATATAGCTAGGTTAAGTAAGTCTTCTAACTAGAGTTCCTTATTAGATAGGTTAGAAAAGATATTAGAGAGCTTACTCTCTTTATCCCCCCTATCTAGTATCTTAAGGTTATTTTATTATACTACTTTACCTTATATATAATAACTACCTCTACTATATTATAAACTATAACTCTAACTTCTACTAGTAGTAGAACTACTTTTTTAAGTAGATGCCCTAGCCTTATATATCTACTAAAGGTTTGCTACTATCTTCCTTAATATCTAGACCTCCTCTATTAAGATACCTACTTTCTTAGTAAGCCTCTATAATATCTTTTAAGCCTATATATTATAGGTAGGTTATATATAGAAGTAGTATAGAAGAATACTAGTTACTAATACCTCTTTAAGTTATATAGTTACTACTTATATAATACTAGAAAGCTTAAGTGCTACTAAATAAATATTATGCTATATATCTATATATACCTTCTCTATAGTAGTAGCTTCTCTAGCTAAAATCCCTTCTTTATCCTCTACTAATGCCTTAACCTACGCGTTAAGTGCCTCTTTAAGAGTAGCATACTTAGAACTAATATAAATTAGAACCTTCCTAGGTTAGTATATAGTTATAAGTAGAATAAGAATATTATAATATTACTAGTTAATACTTCTTATTCTACTATATATAGTATATATACTAGAATAAGGTTCTTAAATTAAACTTCTATTTAATCTAATTACTCTTTACTAGGGCATATATAGAATAAAGGCAGATAACCTAATAGGCTACTACAAGAGCGCTAGAAGGGACTAGTATTAGTATAGTAACTAAGAAATAAGCCTAGAGAAGAATTAGTAGAGGCCTAAGTTAAAAGTAAGAATATTAACTTATAGTAGAAAGTAGTGTCTATTAGAGAACGTTAGTATATAGGCGCGATTATTTATACCTTACTACTAGCTTAGGCACTAAGCCTAGTTAGTTATACTAAGGATATAAAATTACTATATAAATAGTATTATAGACCTATAAGCCCTCTAACTTAGCTAGGTGCAGCCTTATTAGCTACTACTAAGCGCGTGCTATATATAAATATAGGGTCCTTTATTAATAATTATATAATAAATAAATAATAATAAGGCATAAATAAAGAGATAGTAAGGTAGAGTAGAGCTAGCTTAGAACTAAGTTAGTATAGGGATAAGCATAAGGCTAATTAACTATATTAGGGACAATATAACTATAAAGGAGAGAGGTAATATAAGAATTAACTACTAAAATCTTAAATCTTATAAATAAGATACTACCTAACTTAAATAACCTCTAACTCCCCTCTAACTTAGTCCTAACTTACCTCTATTACTATTTCTTATCTATCTATAGCTAACTAAGACTTATAGGTATAAAAGGTAAGCCTATAGTAGTTCTAGGATAGATAGTTTTTAAGTATTCTTTATATAAGACCTATAGGAATAAGATTCTCCCTAGTTATCGACTTTCCTAGTGCTTCTATATACCTTATAGTAGAATTAGAACTATATTAGAGGATCTTATTACCTATATTACTATACTAATAGTATTTATCTCTAAGAACTAATTAAATAGTGCTTATAAGCTTTGCTTAAAGTATAACCTTAACACCTAGCTTATAGTTATACTAATATTATAAAATTAAAATACTTTTAGAAATTAGTAAATTAAATAGCTAGTTACTTTATTTATACTTACTAGTAAAGCTAGTATATATTTTATATAATATAGCTTATTTATTCTAGTAATCTATCTTATTAATAAGTAGAAAAGTACTACTAGGTATAGACTTTATTTTTTTAGCTTTACTTAGTATTAGTATATAATTCTTAATTCTTAAAATTTAGTTTATTACTAAGTATTAATTCTAAATACTATAATTTCTAAATAGTAATTATAATACTTTATAGTTAATACTTAATTTATATATATTTATTATTAATACTTAGTTATATAATACTATACTCTAGAAATTATTTAGTATATCTAGTTATTTACTAGTTTAAGTACTAAATAGCTACTTTAGTTTATTCTTAATAGTTATAGTTAATAGACCTAGACTCTATACTACTATAAAAGTATATATTTACTATACTAATAATATTTTAATAGTATATTATAACTCTTATACTTCTAGTATCTATATAGAATAGATAATATATATATATAAGAAAATATAATAACTACCTTATACTTAAAGCTAATTTAATTTATATTATTACTATAAGGTTTATAAATACCTTAATAGATTTTAAGGTTTTAACCTCTATTATAAATATTTACTTAGTCTATACAATATATAGTATTTAAATACTCTAGATACTAATAGTATAAAGTTATATTATACTATAGTTAGAAACTTAGCTCTTTTATTATAACTAGATAATATCTCTTATAAAAGATTATAAGCAATGCTCTATTAGAACTATTAATCTTAAGCAGTATTTTAAAGATAGAGACACCTTTTACTAGAGTGCCTTAGTTATCTAAATTATAGGCTAAACGCTATTGAATGTGCTTAACGTCCTATAAACAGCACAGCTTAACTGCACGCTTTAGTACACATACGCACTGCTCAAGCCTTCTGCCGTTCCAGAATCTTAAACTTTCTTCTCGGTCTCATTCAAGTCTTGGAAGCTAAACACCAATTTCATCAAACTCAAAAGTAGCAGCACCACGATGCTTCGCAAACTCAACCGTGCACAGCGTGAAAAGCTCGATAACATGCTCGAGCGCGAGATGGCTTGCTTGTTAGATGCAGGCATGTCATGGGCCGAGGCCTACGCCTGGGCTACCGAGGCAGTGTATGAGGCTACAGGCTGTCGTCCAAAGGTCGCTGTCCATCGAACACGGCGCGATGCTGCATGCCGCGAGCATACATATGTTTGGAGATATAATCAGCGAGGTACAGAAGCCAAGCGTCGATATCATCGCACCACACAGTCTGGGACTGGAGCAGAGTTTGATCATATGTTCCAGAATGGTGCAGACTATTCTGATCTAGAGACAACTGGTAGAATCCTCGATGTTGACGAGTTTATGTGGCGAGCAAACATCATGACAAACTTACTCCAGAAGGGCATAAATGAAGATTATGCTCGTCAACAGGGCGAACGAGTCACGATTCGAGAGCTGGGAAAGCGCAATGACGCTGGTTTGGATGGTGTTTATAATGCTCGGTTTGCCCCTAGAGTGTACCGTGGTCAACGTGCACGCAAAGCAACGGATGACCGTGCTCGTTCAGACTCTCCGCATCGCCCTCATGCTAGCATGTCCAGTCGAGAATGCCCGCAGTACAGCGACTACTTTACCCACGAACCTGGGGATGACTTGCGTGCCCGCCACGAGACTCCTCGACAGTCATCCCGAAGCAGCTATAGGGGTTACCGCACGGAAGAGCGCCGTCCAGGCGGAATCTCTTCTAGCAACTTCGATGGCTGCAACGACCGCTCAGGCTGGTACGGTTATTCTGGAAACCGCACACCGCCCTTGGAAGCTTCTGGCGTGAAGCCTGCCGAGGATCTGTACGTACTCCTGGGAGTGCAGCGATCAGCAGGGCTTGAGGATATTAAGCAAGCACATCGTAGGTTGTGTATGAAGCACCACCCCGACCGCGTAAAAGGCGATTCTATAGCGAAGCAGGCGGCAACAGAGAAAATGGCACAGATCAATCAGGCATGTGATGTGTTGAAGGACAAAGAGATGCAGGCGTTCTATGATCGCACAGGGATGATTGGCGGCCTATCTGGTTCGCTGGATGCTTAGCAATGTGCTGATGGTGGGTGCGGAAGAGACTCATTTTATCTTGGCCGGAGACACTGATCGCGATGGTATCTGGGTCTGCTACTTGCAAGGAATTGGAGATTCGAGATGTGCAGATGAGATGGGATCAGGTTTAGGATCATCGAAGGAACCATGTTGACAATAGAATGACAGTCGAAGATCAAATTGTGAAGTCCAAGACCGTACTGAGCGTCGTTGGTGTGACCTGGACGTCCTGGCCGAGGCACGGACGCGCCTTGCCTCTTTCGAGATTCTGGGGAAGACAGGCGGAGCTCCAGATGCATCGCGACAACGCGCTTTAACCGTCTACGACGTGACCCGCAGCTCCCACCGCGCTCACTCGCCTGTTCTGCCCTCGCACATCCTTCTGCTATGACGGACCGAGCGGCCAAGCGCTTAAGCGCTTACGGCGGCTGAGCACCGAGTACGAGGACTCGGAGGACAACGTCGGGTGGAATACCAGCACTGCGGGAGCTTAGATAGCCTATTAACAATAGGAAGCTCTTGGACCTGCGTTGAAGACGCTTCGTGCTGGTAGATTGTTGGATTATACTGCTTGCGGCCTGCTTCTTGGCTCGCTGGCAACTCTCTATATCCATCTGTCTTGAGAGCGTCGTTGGTACTATCTGCGTTCCGTTGTTTGCGCTGCTACTAGCGCAAACCAACCACGCACAGTAATATCAACCCAACCAATACTCCAACTGCGATGCCAACTATTGCGCTTGTGCCAAGGCCTGTAGAGCCTGATCTTTGTTCTGCGCTAGCGCTTGCTGAAGATGTGCTCAACGAGTCCGTCGCTGTCGCAGTCGATGATTGCGAGACAGTGCTCAGCTCTGAGGCAGTCTGCACGGCTAATCGTGATGATGTGCTGAATTCCGCCACGCCAGCTATAGCGTACACTTCGGGTTCTGCGGCACGGAACGTGAGATCGTCTCTACTGCAGCATGTCGTGTTGATTGCGTCTTGTTGTGGCCAATGTGCTATACCTCCATTGCCAACGATAGCACAGCACCACAACGACTTTGGTTCCAGACCGTTCATAACAAGACCGGTCTTTCTGAGAAGTTCTGGGGACGTTAACTTCAATATTCAACTCACTTCGCTCACGCCATCACAACTAACTTACCAATATCTGCGCAGTGCTTAGGACACGCTGGATCCTTCCAGGTCTTGCCTGTGCAGCCATCCCGCCAATACCAGTTTCTTGAATCGATATCTCTCTGAGGAATACAAAGCCCGTTTGTTAGACACAAATCGCCGTCAGCGCAGCAGGTAGAATGGAGTCCAGCGGCTACAGCAGTCATGTTGCACGGCTTATGTGCTTTACTATCCCATGTTGTGTCGCCCACTGTGTTGTACGAAGTAACATGACGTATTGCCACTGACTAACCCAGAAGCATACATTTCCTCCACCTGCGAGACTCGAAAACTGCTGGAGGTTTTAGGTAGTTGAACGAAAAGATGTCAGAAGCTGCAGGTTACCTCAAAAGCCTGCGATTCTTGTAAAGATAAAGTCTTCGAGTGGCCTAAGGCCAACCATTGTAGGGATCAGGAAGCAAACTTGTCTCGATCCTGTCAGATAGAGAACCAATCAGGCAGGTCGTGGGCATGATACAGCCCTGCTGCAGCAGTCTCCGCTCGCCGTTGCGATATTCTTAGCAAGCCACCAATACCGCTGCCAAGACTTGTTGTGTGATGAGTTCCCGGTTTGACGAGTGCCCGCTCAGCCTCGTGGCTGATTTACATTGAACAATTACACCCTATGGATTGAATTTCTTGGCCTCTTGTAGACTCGAGAACTATTATGACGTTCCTCAGGAGAGTGGTGTATGCTTGGCTACCTACTTACAGTTTCGATCGCGACCTGTGACCTGCGACAGATCGGACCCACCAGCGCAAGCCATCTCGACCGGTTATGTTCCTGCACACGTTGATCGTCGCACGTTGCTGTCTTGCTGATGCCAGGCACCTATGAGACCAAGACAACGATGAGACGTGTCGACGTTGTCTTCCCGCAACCACGACTGAAGACAGTCACGCAGCAAGACATGGAACGTTGGGGTTTTAGCACTCGTTCGGTCTGTTCGATTAAGAAGATGCAAGGCATCTCTGTATCCTTGTACATTAGGATTTACGCGCATTACTTCTCGTTCCGCACCTACGCATGTTTGGTTAGGCCAACAGCGGGGCGGACGCAACACACCGAACGGGCAAGGACGTCCTTGGCACTACCGTGCCCATGCACGCTTCTATACACGCGTGTATTTATACATGCTACTATTTCTTAACCAAACAATTTTACTCTACAATACTTACTAATGCTATCTATACTGGAAAGTAATAGTAACAAACTAATTGGAGTCCATTTTAAGTATTATATTGTTCTGCTCCAATACAATTCACGCTCGGTCTTGTGTTTCGCTAAAAGTGCTTTATACCTTTCCGCTTTACAGCGTAGGGGAATCTTGCGGCCCAAATAGGGATCGAAAACCCAGCCACTGGGTCGAATACCAGAATAAATCCCAGAGTGCAGGTCGTACTTATCTGGGGCTTCCGCAAACTCAATCGAATGCGGCATCTCTTCCTGGTTTGAGGAGAGTGTGTACACGTCTACACCAGCCTCCATACCCGCCGCGATCGCGTCCTTAAACCACAACTTCCCTTCACTCCAGCCTTGACATGCTGATTCCATAGGCTCTGAGAAGATCCGCTTGAGAGTTTTGTATCGTCCATTTTGCATCATCTTGATAAGGCCGCGCTCAACCAGTCTAGTGAGATGCTCGTCAGCTTCATCCCACAAGACCAATGTCTCCAATGTGGGTGGGAACATTGTAGCGAAATACCGAACAACCAACTCGTCATGGTCATCCTCGTGGTGTATGTTGCCATTCTCATCCACAGTGTCTGGCTCACCCCTGGATGCGAACCTAAAACGGTCGTATATGCCTTCGCGCTCCATGCAGAGCTCTATGTCCGACATGCAAATTGACATGTGCTTCATAGCTGGCAATGTCTCGAAGTGTTCAAAGTCCTCATTGTCCATGATAGCACAATGATCTCCCACTATGTTACGAGGATAGTCGCCCCACCCGCTCGTATAGCCATACCACATCAGGCTCTGAAGCGAATTCTTTTGAACTCTCGCGACAACGTTAGCCGTTCCAGTAGATCCGTCAAAATCATCGGGCCCATCGAATCGGATCGACATAGTCGCCAGTTGCCGTGGCGCAGACCAAAAGATATCTTGATCCTCGCCAAAAGTCCCACTACAACCATGTAGGAAGATGTGTTGAACGGAAGAGCTCCCTTCTGTTAGGATGTTGCTTATGCACTGTTCTTCCTCTTCATTGTAGTTGTAGTCCATACTGTCTCCATCACTCCAAGCACGAAGCCCCTTAAAGCAAATGATGTCTAGCGAAGGCAGCCGGAGTAGATGTGAGAATAAGGACGAACAATGTTCTTCATCGCGATCATCCGTCATCCAGGTGCCCGAATCCACACCCACAGCCACGTTCTGGATGCTGCAAAATCCTTTCGGCCAGAAGTTCTTTTTCTGCGTGCTCTTGATGCACTCAGCTATCAATGCTTTCAAGGAACTGAGACAGGAGCCTTCTTCCTGTGAACGTGTGATGAACTTCAGATCCTGGAGGCGCTCAAGCTTAGCAAAGAGTAAGGCCTTCAGAAGCCCGTCGTGACCACTTTCAACATAATTAAGGACCTCTTCAAGAGTTCCAAGTTCGAGATCCTCTCCCAGTTGTTCCTCGAACCAGGACAGGTATCGTCTAACGTCTTCTCTCGTTACTCCATGGTTCGCAGGCTTGCCCATCTGCCCACTGACCATTGGCGCGTAAAGGTCAAATTTTTGCCATTCAGACCACTGTGTCCGGTCTCTCCAGACCTCGAACGACCGCACATTCCATGCTGCGATAGGGTTTTCCTGCCCAAAAGCACTTCGCAGCAACAGGGGCACAGTAGACGGATCCAGGTCAGATGCAACCCGATACTTCGCGTACGAGTCCTGGTGGCGTTCCAGTGCACCACGCGAAGATATCGCGAGTCGTTTGCAGACGCAAGCCAGGTCGAACTGCGTTGAAAAAGGGAGGTAATCCATGACCATAAGGATAAGCTCACTTGATGGGTCCTGGATAGAGCATCGTGGCTCCATTTGGCGAGCTCTGTGTTCATCCATCATATTGGATTCGTGGTGAGGACGAGAAATGTCAGGTAAGAAAACAATAGTCAACGTTGTGGTCACCCTGCATCTGATATAGTCATGATTGCTCCGAGATACTGCCGCATTCAGGCAGCCGTTACATGCTAAAAGCCGCCGTCTACTCGTTAATCAACGCCACAGAACGGCAACACCCGAAAGACACGAAATGTCTTCTCGTAGGCGAGCTAAAACCAATGATCTCTGCGCTCTTACGTACTAGTCCCGGATAGACTACGCGACTAACGCACTATCGTTGACACCGAAACTGCGACCACGACGAGCGCGACCATGGCAATGCAAAGTGTCCAGTAAGATTGAAGCTAGTCGGTGCCATTGCTGGAACAAGAGCTGTCGCGCCCAGTCGAGCCGTGGGGATCAACAACGTATCTTCCAACCACCGCCTATAATGGGAGAGACACACTGTCGGTGCCTCTCAGCACAAGCTCAGACCAGAAGTCACGAAGTTACCCCAGGGTGTTGCTTCTCAGTTACTTAGTACACAGGCGCAGTATAGTACCAGTACGCTCAGGATCATCTTGTGCTTGGCGCAAGGCTGCAAATCAACCCATTGATTCAGGGGTAGAAGGAGCAATAACAGTGGTAACAGCATCATTTCAAAGCGGTAATGGAAGTCAGATAAATCAACGTCTAGGACGAAGGTGCGGAGACTTCGAGTTGGCAACAACCGAAGCATATGTGCTCCTCTTAATGCTCCAATACACACTGCGATGTATGTGGTGTCTTTGCTTCACCTCAGTGGACGACCACACGCGGATCTTGGATGAAACGGCCTAAGGCGATTCGATCGTATGATGGAGGCTTTAGGCCTGCCACTCCTGATCATGAACTTTATAGAGGGTTTGCATACTTTAAAAAACCATGGCTTTGAAGCTATTGTTCCCGCGCTGCGATGTATGTTTATAGTCTGCCCGCTAACACTCAGCTATACCTCAAAATCATTCTCAAGTAGCCTAACTCCTTGCAAGATCTTGCCCATGTGTGTCATCTCGATGTGCTCACTGTTCTGACGTAATCTGGTAACACACACTTTCAGGAAGTGTACAGGACTTTTCGAAAATCTCGGACAATAAGGTTCACTTTCGGGCTTTTGGCGAGAGATGATGAAGCCATCTGGGCCAAGCACGACATCGTCGCTGGCTGTTTTCCAAGCGAGACCTAGCGACTTGCAGAGCTCTACGTAATCATCAAAGGACGAAAGGTAGAGCTGACCGGCAAACTGGCACAAGAGACTCACAGTCGCTCGTGGAACGCTCCGATGAATTTTGCTTCGCGATACGCTGTAGAGATCCAAGCGGTCGAGTGAGTCATATCCCAAGTTGACTTTTGCGGAGTAAAGACGGAGATCAACGTACACAGACTTCTCTATAGCTGTTAGAAGCTTTTGGACCTCATAAGGACTGACGATGATGAGTACATCAGGATCTTCCCGGTTCCTCAGAATCCACTGGACGGGTCTTTGGAATAGATCTGAGTACATTCCTGGACCAAACGATGTGTCCACAGTAACAGCAAGGTCCCGCGTGACCAGGATGGTATTGGGGAACTCGGACACGTCAAAACTTTGCGCCGCGGATGTAGTTTCGAGGATCTTGAAAGCTGGCCGAAATGGATCCGTCGGCCATGTACCCTGGACAATGAACTGTTCCAAACCCGGATGGATTTGATGCTCTGCTGGCTCAACCCTGGGCAGTTTCTTGATTTGACGTTCTTGCTCAGCTTCGGGCGCTAACTCTCGCTCTTGCTCTTCATCAAATGAGGCACGGTGCGTGTCTGTGAGACCAAATTGTTCGCATCGATTCCGAAACTCGAGCGCATAATGCTGATTGATATAACCGAGCCTTGATGAGAGATCGAACTGCGCTCTACCTGGGTTGTATCGCATTTCTAGAGTTGGAGCATCATCTTCCACAAATTCCTTGGCGCGCAGAGATCTGGGCTTGCCTTGCTCGTGGTGATTCAGATGCCCCCAAAGTGGTTGTTGCATGGTGAAACGGAGTCCTTGATTCAACCAGATTGGTATCGCTCGACGCTGATCCTTGCACGTCTCTGTGATTGCCCAGGACAGAACATCTGAGACAGTGATCCTTGCAGGTTCCATAAATTCCTGATGACAAACTAGTCGTATCTCTTCCTCTATGTCTTTTGGAACAAAGAACATCACACTTTGTCCTTTTCCAAGTTTACGCATCCTCATACATGCTTGCACCAGCCTGTCCTTCGTCACGTTGGCTCCTAGAGTGACAGCGGCCTGATAGTCTGCTGGCAGTTTCAGGTCTATTCCTCTGGTGTGTGCTTCATCGAGGTAGACGAGACATTGAGCCATTTGATCCACGAAAGGGGAGCCTGAAAGTTCCTGGATCTCACCGCTCTTATCTAGCGCCATGATTTCATCTTGGTCGTTGAGGAAGATAACTCCTCTTGTTTGCTCATCAGACTGATAAAGATCTAACCATCTCCGGGCGAGGTCTATATTTGTGGAGTCGATGACCTGGGCACCAACATCCAGAAGTACTCGCGGTCTTGAGTCCATTTTCGTAAGGACATTCAAGAGAGACTGAGTGCCAAAGCCTTGTGCCGTCACATCCTCTGACATCAAAATGACGCCGTTCTCTGGGCGTAACAAGTTTTTCAAAACCAGAGCATTGGTATGGCTCTGCTCGGGGATGTCCAGTTGCCTGATATCCAGAGGTAGCGTATACCTGGAGTCATTGGTGCCACTAAATCCAGTTGTAGGATGCGTCTTCCGTTTTGCAAGATCCCAGCCTGAGGCCGAAAGCTTGTGTGGGAACTCCTTACACTCTCTGGGAAATACCATTCGGCATAAGTAGTAGTCAATAGCAGCTTTGGAATAACGTAAATGAGGGAAAATCATCGCTGTACACTGGAGATGATCCTTTAAGTTGACTCCTTGAAGATGCTTGTACGGCCCTGGAAGTGTTGGAGCCGTACGTACCCAGGCCTGATACTCAAGTTCCGCGTTGTCCGATCGCATGAGAGCTTCAAATGAGTCAAATAAAGCTTCGTCTTTCAGTCCACCGTAGTAGTAGCTCAGGCATGTCAGCACGATTACGACATCTGGATGGCTAAACTCAGATCGCGGGGTCGGGCTATCTTTAGCTCGATACGGGACAGCAAGCTTGGTTCTTTTTTCTCTGGTCTCATCTAGACCGTAGTCCACTCTCCATCTCTTCCGAGAAAGCGCAAAACCAAGGATGCCACCAGCAAGAAGACCACGCAGAAGAAGGATCTGACTAGCGATCGTCTTGTCCCAGAACTGGCTATGCTCGACATTTCCAGCTTCCGTGGCGGTCAACTCCCACTGCGTGATGTACCTATGAACCCCTTGTCTGATTCGAGGAGGTTGGCGTGAGATGGGAAGTCTGGTCAAACCAGTCTCGCAAATATGGTCCGCAATACGCTTGAGAATCATCCTCTCGGCATCGCGACGCAGTATTCGAACTCTAGGCAATCTCCCTTGATGTCGGTCATCGATCTCAAGCGAATGGGGAAACTCAAACTTGACTTCAGCACTGTACTGGTACATCAGAGTCAGAACTTCCTGTGCCACATTCCACCGGTCTGGGCTTTGCTAAATCGATCTTTGTTCCCCGAGGGTATACACGAGCTCAAATTTGACACTGAAATTTTCATCGCTCTCATCGACTACATCCCTTGAGAAGTTGTCGAGAAATTCTCGAGTATCTCCTAGGGACTCTGCAACAGCCAAGCAGCTGCTTAGCGTCAATTCTAGCTCTTTAAGCTGGAGGGAGAGCAGGTGCTCTGGCTGAGCGAGCCAGACACCTCCTTTGCTCTTACAATCAATCAGCAGATGGTGGATAGCTGCAGCCCCTTTTTCATTGACTTGAATGTCTCTAGAGAAAGGTATCTCGTAAATCGGGCGATCAAGAAGTCCAGATAGCTTGTTGATCAACATTTGGTGCATTTGCTTAGCCTGGGGCTTGGCCACAATAATTCGCACCAGCTTTTGACCATCACCGAGCACAGAAGCGACGATGGGTACTATCACGGAAGATTTACCCTCCCCCATGTTCAACTGCATTACTGCATTGTCTCCGTCTGGCGGATGAATCATAAACTTGGCGATATGCTGTTGAGCTTGCCGGATCGTGATGTCGCTCTCGCATTCCATGAGCAGCCACTCTGGGTAATCTCGGGGCCTCCAGGCCTCGTGCCCAACATTCTCAAGCTCACGGAGTAGATCCATGGAATCTTCCTGGCACCGGATCATTCGCCTGGCTTTTTGCAAAGCTGCGACGGCGAGACCATATTGTACGACAGCGTCTTTCCATGGACTGGGCAGTTTTACCCAGTTTGACCTCCTTAGTTGCTTTAGAAGAAACAGCGGAGAGACTGTCGGTATAATGCCAGCTCCAAGGAGAATAGAGTGCACTTTCGCGTTGGCGCTCTCTGCATCTGACTCCGACCAAGAGACTGGCTGCATCGCCCTGTAAATGGCGCTGTAGCTGTGCTCATAATGTTCTTCACATTGAGTGAGATGCTGTTCAAAGACAGCTCGTCGTTCATCGACTCTGGTCAAGCTCTTGGTGTCAGATGTCTCTAAACTTAAGAGACTGTTGCGTAATCCATCTAGATACCGGCGCTCATATTGAAGCCTGTCTTTGGAATCTAGAAAATTGATCACCTGCGCTAGTCTCTCATTATCCCTGGAATCTGAAGGAGACTTCTCAATAAGACTCCCAAAAGCCAAACGAGGACCGAGACTGATATTGGGAGCATCGTGACGAAAAATATTCATCACCGGAGAAATGACTCGTATCCGCTCAGTGGTTTCTGTTGCAGGGAACAAACATCGGCTTCCAGTAATACCAGACTCTACCGGAATCGTTTTGAGCGTAGCAACAAACGCTTCGAGATACTGCTTGAACCCTCTGTTGGCCCACCACGTTCTCCAAGCCGGGGTCACTGACTTCAACGCTTGCGCGACATCAATGTATGACTCCATGTGGTAATCGCTTGGCTTTTTCGGAGTCTGACAGGGCCACTGTCTCGCGAGTCCATCTCTGAAAATATGTATCGCTTGCTTCTTGTCTTTCCCAAGCTCACGCTTCATTCGATCCGCGATCTTTCCATCGCCCTTGGCGGTTCGCGCCCGTGACTTTCCTTCTGGACCTTGCTTAGATCTTATCATGTGGAGAGATGCCGCTGCCTCTATCGTTTCAGGTCGCAAATCGTAGCCCTTAGAGAGATCATGAGACTCGCTCGAGGGCAGTGTAGCAGCTGCCACAGCTGGAGATAGTGCCATCATGAGAAGTGCTTGGGTGATCTGGTCATCTTGCTCGTTGGAGTATGCTATTGTTGAGAGCCATACCATCAGCTCTATCTTGTTAAGCCATTGTTGATTCTCTTGGAATGCACAGTGCAATTGACACCAGTGGGTTGAGACAAAATTGCTTGGCTTTCGGAGCCACTGTGAATCGTATTCTAACTCCCGTTTCTGGGGAGTGCTTCCGCGATTGTTGAAGGAACCAGATGCAATAAGCTTGTATAAATACTATGCTAATCCTCCAACCACGGGCTGCACGAGACATTCACGATGATGGAAAGCTCGGATGGCTATCTCAGCCGCGCGCGCTGCTCGAGTGGAGTTTTCCGTACCCCTCGGGTGATAGATTCCATCATTGGTGCGGATATTTTGGTTGTAGTCACGAGATATGGCCCGCTGAACGAGTTGCATAGTTGTGTGCGTTGGGACATCTGATGGAGCTGTTGTTGGGGATGCGAAGAGGAATTCGACTTCAGAGAACCGCTGCAAAACATTTTGGACGGTGTCAAAGAATCTATCATCTTGGGCCGTAAGATTCAATTCCGGAGACCAAGCCACGTGCTGAATCGATCTATAGCCGTCCGGACAGTAGTGACGACTTGGGGCCAGTGCAGCGATGAGATTCAATGTGTGGCGAGCAGCAAGACTCAAGCTCGTAGGCGCGTGAATCGGTGCGGAACGGAGGATCTCCAGGGCCATATCGGCGCCTCGCTGTCCAAGGAATGGATCGGGGAGATAGAAAGAAGTAAGAGCATGCAGATGTGCGAGATAGAGCTTGCTCTCAAGCTTCGTGTTTGCGACTAAGCGGCCAAGGAGCTCGTCCATCTGGTAAGGCTGAACACGTCGACTTGTACCGGGAAGTACAGACACAACAATGTGGTCATGGATTGAATCGACAATCTGCTTTTTGTACTTGAGTTCGCCCTCGGGAATGATGAGCATCCTCATTGGTGGATTTTGGTCATTGCGGAGTACGAGCTTGCTCCTGAAGCCCACAAGCATTCCGATTGTCTGGTTCTCATCGACTCGCATATTACCATATTGTCGTGACCAGAGGGCCGTGTCTCCTTCCTCTTGGTAAAATTGCAGGTGTAGCCTCGGTAGTAAAATCTCCAGTCGCTTCTTCTCTTCGTCATAAAGAATATGTACATTCAATGACGTCTCAAGGTGGGCCATGACTGCTGCAATGCGTTGGCCCAATTCGCCTAGAGGCGATAGAAGAAATACTTTGTTGTTTCGATGTAACATCCATGACCGAGCACCTTGTTCAAGGCGCCATTCTTCCGAATTTATTGGAAACGGATCGTTCGGGAGACAGAAACTGATGACTTTGGTGTTCTTATCGTACCAATGTATGTATCCGTCAACGAAGGAGTCCGGCAGTACTCCAGCAAAGATTCTCTGAGGGACGAGGTCAAATGATGTCATACCATTCTCCAAACGAATGAACAAGTCTTGTGCCTGTCTCCCAAAATGAGCCGTATACCCATGGAAAGGTTGGGCCGTGCAAAATGTCATCCCCGGACTTGTACTCGGCATCACCAAAAGTAGAGAATCGTTGAAGAGTCTCTTGTAGTCAGAGTGACAAACATACTCTAAAGGCAGACGAGAGGAAGGGAGATCGTTAACTAGCAGCTCTCCAGTGTAAATGTTGAGATCCACCCTAAGATGGTTCATCATCGTGGTATACCAGCGGTCGGTTCCAGAAGAAAGTGTCCAAATCGTCGTGGGTGAGAAGTACGACCATCGTCTCTGAGTGGCGATAGAGAGGAACATGCTACCGGAGGCTTGCTCGTCAACCAGTATTGGGCGGGCTCGAAACATGGTCAGCCTTGCCCTGTCACGTAAACGTTCCTGTAGGTAGTTGTTGTCCTCATGCATGAGACCCGCATTGTCGTTGATGATAATAGCACATTCAACTAAAATCGACGCGAGGTGCGAATCTTGAAGAACACGCTTGTGTTCGCCTGCATGCTATGTAGTCGTGGTCCACGAATGAATGAACGAAGGATCGAGGCAGCACAGAATATGCGCTGATTGGGTGATCGATACCTAGGTAAGCAATCGTAAGGGGAGAGGTAGAAATCGTGGTGAAGTCGAAAGGGCGATTCAGGACTTGACCCCGTAGTTCCAGCCAGCGGGCGCCGCAGACCCCGTCGGGGGCCGCAGGGTCCGACACCCGCGAACTGCAATTAGATAAGCCCCGCATACCTTGGCGCCAATGATGCGCTCCCTCCCCTGTCAAATATATCTCTGTTCCATTTGACATCTTAACACAGATAAATGTCATGCTGAATAACAACGATGAAGTGCATTAGAGTTCCTGGCCAGATCGCTTTAACAACATGTACGGCAATACCACACGTTTTGTGAATGTTTCCTCTGCTTCTTTCGCGATCGCTTGGGACTATCAGAACACGTCGCATACAGTATAAACCACTTAGGAAACAAGCGATTCTCAGCAAGCTCTTTGTCCGCGATCAAGTATTCCAACTTTTCAATCTCGCTCATTTCGTGGGACCGTCTCGTGTCTGCTGTCTTCAATCTACAGTCCCAGTGGTCAATTATCGAACACCCGCTTCTTACAACGCAGCCTTCGTGATATCAAAACGACCCTCAAGCTCTAGTATCTGGCATAGCTAAAGGCCGCACTTTATTCAGCCTACAGCAAACTAGCAATGTCCAATAAGAGGAACGAAGGCTTTGCTGACAAAGGATCTGATAAGCAAGAGCGCTCGCTCCTTAAATCCACTTCCCATCATCCAACGTCGGTGAGCGGCGGCATTCTGTCTCGGTTTAAAGAGAAACCTAGTGCTGCCGTTCTGGCCTATTGTATCTCCTCAATTCGCATAACGGTCGTTAATAAGTACGTCATTTCAGGATCGTCCTGGAACTTAAAGTCTTGAGAGGCAGCAAGGCCAAGAGATGTATATCCACCATGTATGAGAAACTTGCATTTTAACAGAAAGCCAGGGCTTCCCGTTTCTTTCTTCTTCGCTGGCATGGTGTACACCAGCACCAAGTCCCTTCAATCTCTATCTGTACCGGTATATGCTATCTCCAAGAACCTGACCATCGTCATCATCGCCTGCGGTGAGGTCCTTTAGTTTGGTGCAAGCGTGGCTTCGCTGTCTCTGTTGTTATTTGAGTTCATGATTCTTTCAACACAGTATGGAGGGACACTGTCCAAGAGCCCTTGTTTGATACTCAATTTCCAAGCGGTATGCTGGTTTGGTGTACCGTCCTATCTGGCGGTCATTTTCTTTGGTGGTTTACAGTGATAGGGCCCTTGTCTACGTCCAATGGCTGGTGGAGTCGCTGACACGCACAGGTGGAGCGAAGCTAGGATGCTGATACGGCACTGTGCTGACTACGACCGACGCTCTTGTGCCGGACAACCGCATCGTGGCCGGCTGCGTGTCGGAAGAGTCATACCGTGCCTGCTTAGCTTCGATCTCGCCAACACAGTGGTACCGGTAGAAGCGGGCGCGGGTATGCTGGGCTCGTGCCTACCGGGCCTCAACGCTTCAGGGCTGAACCCAAGCCTCTCGCACGGCAATACAGCCGGTGTGAAGTATCAGGTGTGGTCCGGCACTCAACGGCCGTTGCGATTGACTCTCTGGATGAATCCTGTCCGAATATGACCACCGGTCCAGTTCTAACGATGATCAGGGGTCCCATTGGCATCTCGATGGCACCGAACTGCATTCAGCGCGATTCCGGTCTTCCAGCTGCCGTATGCCAATCATATCATCAACTGAAAGTGCTGAGAGATGGCCGCACATGGCGACGAACATTTCGTGCAAGAGGGCGTTCGCGGTCTGGGGGGAGACTGTGCTGGCTGCGCTCTTCCTGTGTCTAGCTTCGAAGCTGTTCTCATGGCATTGAGCCTTGCATGTCGTTCGTAGTGCGCCAGCACACGGGGTTCCAGCGCATAGACTTCGTCTAGTGCATCGCACAGAGCTGCTATGCGATCATCGGTCTTGATCCTTCAGGTAAGCTCACGTTCTCTTCAACTAGCTTTTCGGCGCCGTTCTACCGATCTAAGAACAGGGATTACGAGATTGATGGGAACAGTATGTATTTAGTCCACATCCAGCTTCTCTCCATAGAAGGAAGCCACCTAGGTACGAAATCAGTGATAATGGATGAAAATTATGTCTTGCATGGCGGAAGACAAAGTAGAATGGGAAATTCAGCAAGCACAGGTCCAAGGCATGAAGCGTGTACATACGGCTCTGAATGCAGTCCAACCTGGGCCTCATGAAAGAGATCACACTTACGGAGTATGCCAAGTTTCGAAGTTTAGGCTGTTGCAGTAGCAGGTCAATCGCAGGTAAGTCAATTAGCTCTAATAACGAAGAACAGCCCCCCATGTCCCTTGTCAGGTCCGATAAGACTACCTACACTGAATCGTTCTTGCATATGTAGTATTGCTCCCAACGCGGGCAAAACAGGACTAAACCCGCTCCACACCGGCTGCATGGCATAGTTACCTGGCACGTAAACATGCTGCACATTGACATGCTGCATATTGTCATCGGCATCCTCGTTAGAAATGCGCTGTAGTCGCGGGTCTGACTGCCGCACGGTACTGATCATCTAGCGCGACCATCGCATGCGGACCAGCTTGACGCGATTGTTTGGAAGGGAAAGTGCGCCCCAGTGTTGGTGGAATGAGATCCGCAAATAATGCGAGGGCGAACCCTGAACACGAATCCGAACCGCGGACGTAGCTGATCCAAGTTGGGCTTGGTCGTACAGCCGCTTGTGTGTGTGCTGACCCGATGAGTCCTAATCCTGCGGTGATCCGCGGCTTATCTGCGGAATTTCTAGTTTCGCATAGTGACGTCACGGCCAAGCTGTGCCTTTTAGCTTAAGCCTCAAGTTGCACTAGCTTTCGTGCTGGGGTGAATTGAGCTAATGACTCATTGCTATGAGTTGACTCTGCCGACCCATGAACTTTTTTATGTCACCTCGTCCCTGGTGTCTCACACTGGATCTTACTACAATTGCTCTCTGGCACGTATTGGGGCCGCAAGAAACAGAATTTTTTTCACTTTTAATAATCACACTTCACCGAACAGCACGGCGCAGCGTCGGGTCTCGATCTCAAATACCACTCGCCTACGTTTCCGTCAGCGACAGCCTCAAAAATGAATATTGAAGCAGCTCCCGATGCCGGTGTGAGGGCGTGGATGCAAGTCTTCTGCGCCTGGCTTGCCATCCTTAACACCTGGGGATTCGTGAACGCCTTCGGAGCTTTTCAAGCCTACTACACAAGCGTTCTGCCGGAGTCGCCGTCAGCCATCTCATGGATTGGTAGTACGCAGGCGTGCCTGATGTTTGCTGTGGGCACATTCTCAGGATACGCGCTTGACGCTGGCTTGTTTCGCACAACCATCCTGCTCGGCATCTCTCTCCAGCTTCTTGGCATCTTCACGATGAGCGTCGCAAAAACGTACTGGCAATTGCTTCTCACGCAGGGCATTTGCACCGGCTTGGGAGGTGGCATCTTCTTCGTGCCGGTCATGGGGCTTGTTAGTACGTACTTTGCGAAAAAGAGGGGGTTGGCACTAGGCCTCGTGACGACCGGAACATCCGCAGGCGGCCTCATCTATCCGGTCGTGGTACAACAGCTGATAGACAAAGTTGGCTTTGCCTGGACGGTCAGGGTGCTTGGCTTCATGAACCTGCTCAGCCTGGCGATTGTAATAGCTCTCATGAGACCGAGGTTGGCACCGCGGCCCAGGGCACCGCTTATCGACAAAACTGCGCTCAGAGATGTGCCGTACATCTTGCATTCCCTTGGCTTATGCATGCTGATGCCTCCGGTCTACTTTGTCTTCTACTATGCAAGAAACCCTGTCGTCTCCTGGGCATATGAAGTGGGCTGACAGTACGAGCAGGTGGCTTCCTTTGCTAGAGACGAGCTCGGCATGAGTTACACGGCATCTCTCAATCTCGTGATCATTCTGAACGGTGTCGGTCTTCCGGCTCGTGTGATCCCCGGCTACGTCGCAGATCGTTGCATTGGAGTGCTGAATACATTCGCGCTCTGTCTGGTAGCCAACGTAGTCATCTTGTGGTGTTGGCTAGCTGTAAAGTCCATCCCCGCATATTATGCGTACATTGTGGTGTATGGGTTGTCCGCTGCTTCTTTCCAGTCTCTGTTCTCTACCACAATCGCAGCATACTGCCACGACATCGCGAATATTGGCACCAGGCTAGGTATGGCCTTTACAGGAATGGGAGTCGCGACTCTTGTTGGGGGCCCAATTTCGGGAGCTTTACTGAAGATGGGCGGAAGCTATGTCGCGCCGATCTGCTGGAACGCTGCTCTGATGGTTGTTGGAACTGGACTTGTGGTCGCAGCTAGAGTATGGGAGCACGGCTGGGGATTGGCGACTGTATGTTGATGCGATAAGTGGGGCACGGTTTGAAAGGAGCAAGGATGCTCATCGGAGGTGCAATCAAGTAATCGCATGTCTCATGCACAAAGGCTCGTACTTTCCGACCGATCTGTCAGTATTGCAACAATGCTACCCTGTCTAATGCAGTGAACCTTGTCCGCACTAGCGAATGCGAACACTTGTACGATGGAGTGCTCCGGCGTCTTCTAAGATTCGATTGTGCCTTCACGTGCTGGCTCGTTGAAGGGCTCGACGGCTTGCTGGATAACTTGAAAAGGTGATAGTGGTCGATCGCTACTCATTCCGGAAGTCATATCTCTACAAGTCCACAGCTGTGGCATATACTTACCGGCCTTAAATGTATACCACAGACTGCCGAGTAAGCCCGGCACAGCTCGTCAAGTACCTCCCAAAACCTGCCCAGTCTCAGCGCTTGGTGAGGGTCTTGCAAAGAGGAGGGAGTTTCTAGCCACCAGGATGTCGGATGCGGACGTGTGGGCGGGCGCGAAGAAGAGAGCAGGAGAGCAATTGAAAGTACTTGAAGTGTGGAAAGAGGTGAGCTCCGGTTTGTGCCACTGACACGTGGGAGGCCTAAGACCGTGCCGTCTCCTTAGCTTGATTGCATTCGGGTAAGATAGTGTGGCGAGTGGAATAGAACCTTATACCTTTTAAGACTATAGTACTCTTGAATACTCTTTCTTTTTATAGCCATATAATATTTGGTTCTATATGTTTGATTAAAGTTAAAGAAGCTATTTTCTTTACTATATCTATAAGAGTTAGCTAGTAAGGTACTATAGTAGAATTAAATTATACATGTATTAGATTTACCACACTAGGAGCAAGATTTCTTGATTTACTCATCAATATATAACATGAAATAAACACAGCTGTAGAATAAAAAATAGTCTAGTTACGTTAAGATATTTTTAAGCTTTCTACTTAGAAGAATTGCTTTAATACTGTTAACAAGAACATTCTTTGGTTATTTTGGATGCTTGAAGGTTCGCCTGACTATTTTCTGGTCGAGCCAATATCAGGGGCTAGGTGAAAGGCACGCCTAAAACCTAGCTTGATCATGGCCACGATTCCTCAGGCTTGTCGAGCTTCTTCGCTCCCCAAAGATGATCTGTCCCTCTGTAGTTGCCCTTGTGATAGTTTCGCAGCTTCAGATGCAAATCTGCCTCGGGCACGGATAGTGGAGCCATATATGTAGAAAATGACCATGAATGGAAGACACGCCAGCGCCAAAAAAGCAGGTATTGATGATGCCCAGTGCACGCCGAGACTGTCGTACATCTTGGCGGTGAATAGAGGGAACGCCGCCCCAAAGATAGAGCGTAAAACAGCATTCGCGGCAAGCACTGATGCGGCGAAGGCTGTGTATGAGTCGATGAGGTAGTTCACCACAGCCAGAATGACAAGCACAACGCCGAACCCTAGCGGGATACTCGCAGCGATGCTGATGAGCCAGTGCTCACTTGCACTGTTTGTCCAAGCGAACCAAAAGAGTCCAATCGGAATGGCGACTGCACCCACAATGCCAGCGGGCAACCGTGTCTCTGGCTCAACTCGACTTTCAGAGGCCAATCTCAGAAGCCCGTTGTAACGTCGGTTCTCTAGGATGGAATAACCGACTGATATCACCATTCCCACAGCGAGACCTATGAAAGCCAGGCCACCAGTGCTGTCTGACCAACCGCGTGCTTCCTGATAGACGATTGGGAACGCAGGAAATAACATGTAGAGTATACCGTATAGGATCTGCGTCCTGCCTCAGCAAACTGTTGCGTGGGATTCCATATAATGTATTGGCAACTTACAGCAACGTAGATGGAAAGCAGAAGCACAATCGGCTCTTGGAACAGCAAAACCCACGGTCGACACAAAGCTTTCTTGAAAGCTTGCTTGGCCTCAATCCTCCCGTTCGTGATCTCAAATCTGCTCACGTAACGCAAGCCCGTAAGTCTCGAAAGACTGGCAGCCCTGCGTTGCAGTAAAGTCGGTGCGTACGTCTCTGGGATGAGCAAGGTGCCTGAGATCCAGACAGCACCATTGAACGCTGCCATAACACCCTGGACCCAGCGCCATCCTAGGTTTTGGTTTATGAAGCCGCTAACTGCTCCCATTTGGAGTTGTTAGACAGTGAACAGAATGCAGCGCGATGACCTAGATTTCGGTACGCACCTATTGGACCAAGAACGGGACCTAAAAATGGAGCTGCGGCAAACAGCGAGAGGGCAAGTCCTCGTTCGCTGGCATCGAACATATCTGAAATCACGCCTCCAGCGTTTGTTTGGTACGAGGAGCCAAAAGCCCCAGCAAGGAAGCGGAAAGTAATAAGGCTGACTGTGTTCGGAGCTACCGCAACGGCGATGTTAAAAACAGTAAGCATAGCATAGGATGATACGAACACATATTGTCGACCGTAGAGCTCTGGAGGCTTGTCAGAAACCTTCAACGGCAACTTTTTTACATAAGCCTACCACTCACAGGTCCCCAGGCCAAAGGTCCAACAGCTAGTCCTAGGACAAACATGGAGAGCCCGAGAACAACGGCTTCCTGTGATGATCCGAATTCAGACATAATGCCTCTACTACCTCCGCTATAAGCAGAAGAGCAAAATGCGACTGCAAGGGCAGATATCGAGGTGAGTGAGGTCAGACTCCATTTGCGAATCGCTGTGAACGTTGCAGGATTCTGTTGGTCGGGTAGTAACCAGTCAACGATGTAGGGGTCGTCCTCGGTACCGGATCCATCATAAGCTGCGTCCACTATCGAGCTCGAACTTGAGTATAACTGTGGGCTGGGCCATTTCATCGTGTAGTGAGCGAAGGTCCTCTTCGATCCACCGTTGTAACAACAGTATCCAAGCGATAATGTAAAAGTCCTGTGAGTGATCTCTGAAAGGATGGGTGCTCACTGAGGTCTTTTGGAGATAGGCCGAACTTACACGTTCAGACAGCGTTGTGATGGTATTCTCGACACTGCCGCACGATCTTCAGATGTTGGACTTTTGCGCTCAAGCTGACGTCGCAGACAGGTAATCCACTCCTTTCAATCCTCTTTTCCAGACGTAATGTCGGTGTCACCCGAGGAGATAGCACCGGAGATGGCTAAGATATCCAAGACGCACAATCTATGTTGCAAAGTCAAACGGCTCTTAACCCCGAGAGATGTACGGTGAACGTTGCAACTGACAAATATACTTTACTAATCTGTCCCGCTCGATTTACCTTTTAACGCTTACCAAGCACACGTGTAATTGTCGGGATATGCTACACAGCACTTCGGGGATGCAATGTAGCGGAGTGGAGTAGCGCTAGGACGGGAACTCGTGTGGAATCCCGCTGCGCCATCGGCCCTTTCCAAACGTCAGACGACCAGTCGTGCAAAAGGTCCATCAGAATACTGCTTATGTATCTCTGTCGGACCAACATGGCCGGACGAGTATCTATAGACTATGAAGCATCGCGGAGTTTCGTCCAGCACAACCTACCGAGCTCAAAAATTATAAAAGCATGCAAGGAGCAGCGTAGTCTCAAATCCGAACAAGAGCAAGCCTTCTCCAATATTTGAGTAACCAAGTTCTGTTTCGAAATGGCAAACGATGCTATCGACCCCCCAAGCCTCAACATACCTGAATCGGTGATCAGTGTCACTGTCAGAGTGATTGACACTGGTTCGAGAGCTTCCGTACCCGCAGCCGCATTCCTCGAACCTGCTATTCCAGGGCACGAGATCCTTGAGGGCTCACCTGCCTACCCGATCCTTGTAGAACATGAGTCAGGCCAGAAAGTAATATTCGACCTTGGAATTAGGAAGGACTGGCAGAACTTCTCGCCAGCCCTGCTGAAGCTGTTCGAGGTTGCGGGCGTCACGATTGAAGGAGACAATGACGTGATTGACGTCCTTGAAGAGGGAGGAATAAGCAAAGAGAAGATAAACGCAGTCATTTGGAGGTATGACAGCCTAAGCCTCTTATGTTTGACTTTCCTAACCACTACGCACGACAGCCATTGGCATTTCGATCACGTAGGCGACACCTCTCGCTTCGCCCCCAGCACCGAGCTGGTCGTTGGACCAGGCTTCTCTGCCGCTCTTACTCCTGGATATCCTGTAAATAAGGATAGTCCCATCTTGGAGACGGATTACAAGTCAGTCAATTCTTTAGACAATATTTTAGATCTAATCTGTTAGCAGGGATCGGCCTCTTCGAGAGCTCGACTTCACTGCGAAAGCGACCGTGAAGCTGGGGCGCTTTGATGCTCTGGACTACTTCGGAGATGGTAGCTTCTACCTTCTCAATGCACCAGGAGTAAGTGGCTACCGCAATTAGAATTTGCGACCCCCGCGAGACTTGGTTTTTGCTGCACAGCGCAAGCTAACGCGTGCCCCACAGCACACTGTAGGACACATTTGCGCTCTCGCGCGCACCACTCCAAAGACATTCGTTTTCATGGGTGGTGATGCCTGCCATCATTGTGGCGAGTTCCGACCAACCCAGTACCTGCCCATCCCCGCCGAGCTCTCCCCATCGCCACTCACGAACCCGCCATTTGTCCCTGAAACGTTTTGTCCGGGCTCTCTCTTTCAGTCGATTCATCCACTAAAGTCTGCTTCACAGCCGTTTTACAAGCCAAAGAATGATCCAAGTCTCTTGCAAAATTACGCCGAGACGGAAATCACCATTGAGAAACTGATTGAGTTCGATGCCAACAACGACGTCTTGACGATCATTGCACACGATCGCTCTTTGCTCGATGTGCTGGACTTCTTCCCGGCCAGTGTCAACGACTGGAAAGCGAACGGTTGGAGGACCACAGGAATGTGGCGTTTTCTAGCCGACTTCAGGCCTGCATTGGATTACGTCTCTGCGGAAGACAACGAGTCTTAGAAGATGTGATCCCTTGTTGGCTGCACTTCAGGGAGCTTTTTTCGGGTTCATAGGCACCCAGGCTACTTGCTAGCCCATGTCGTTAGATCACATAGACCTTAAGATTGTCGGTGCGAGATTTGAAGATTTTTTTCTTGCTGCACTGTGCTTGCCTCTTGATAGCGCTGACGTGCAATATGATTCAGGGGTGACTCGGTGCACGGCTGTCTACCCTCACATCTGTAACTGAACAAGAGACTCAGTGGTGAAGACCTGTGTTTGGAATTGACAGGGCTATTACCTGGCGCTCCATGAACGACTTGAGTATCGAAGCTCCGACGTCAATGTCAAAGCCTGAACCCTTTCATTACGAAGACATAAGACGCTCCAGGTATTAGATCATTTTATCGCCATCGGCCGCGCCCGAGAATTTCATCAATGCGTCTCGGCGACAGCAGAGTAGAAGGTTTTGCCCTGCTCTATCGCAATTTTGAGCTCCAATGGTATGGGCTGGTGCGAATCATCGCCGGCGGGGGAGGTCTCAGCGCCCCAGGGGGAGCCGCCGTGGACTTCATCGAGGTTGGCCAGCAGACCTGCATTCATTCAGTCAGCCGCTTCTTCATTTGCAAAACAGGGGACTTACGGAAGTCGTCTTGTATCCCAACGGCACGTAGATGAAGCTGTGGTGAACCAGTGTAGACATGGAGGCAATGGCCGTACTCTCTTGCCCTTTTCTTAAAGTGCGTGTGGAGATGAAGACCCCAGCGTACTTACCTCAGAAAGAACCTTGCTGCCACTGCTTGCCAGAGATATCCCACAAGGTCTTGAAATGGGCAGAAAAATTTCCATACCTTGTGGGAGCACCGAAAAGACACCGAAAAGCATACCGTTGAATCCCTCGAGCTGGGCAGGGTCGGACAAGGCCCTACACACATCTCTCAGCTAGGGCCGTGCTGGCGCTAGTGCTTTTCATGGATGTGCAAAGGCATCCGGGCAAGGCTTAGCGCCTTTGTAGCTCGCCACATCGGTCAGCAAGCTGCATAAACTAGGTATGGCAACACAGCTAAACAGGCTGTCCTGACACGCTTCAGCTTCAGGGCATGCCCCTTTTCTGCTGCTGCAATGTCCCATCCAGTCGCTGTCATTCCGTCTGCGGAGGCGCCCGTCGCAATGGAGAAGTTTCAAGTGCGAAGGTATTGATACACGGGGGCACATCGAGCGTGGTGAGTCTCTCGGTGAAATATGTCAGCCAGGCTGGATGCGCTGTCGCCAACACAACTTCACCAAAGCATGCAAGCTATGTCTCGAAGATCAGTGCTGTCAAAGTGATCGACCACAAGAAGAGGTAAGCGGCCGTTTCAGATGCATTGACCGCCGAGGGATCTTATAACCTACTATCATAGTAGTTGTTGACTCGATCTCGACACCGAGCACAATCCCAACAACTGCCGGGGTGGTTTCTGCGCAAAACTCGGGGAAACTATATACACTATTGCCAGCATATGGTCCCGAAACAATCCCGCAAGGAGTCACATGTGAGTTCGATTCATGGTATGTAGTCTTCGGAAGAGAGAATCACGCAAATCGGACTTGACAGGCTGAATTACAAGGCATTGTGATAGTTACCACTATCTGGAGAATTGTTAATGTTTTCCGACGCTGATTATAGCCCATCCTACAGCACTGCAGACAGGGGCAATCCAAAGGGCAATAAGCGGTTTAAAGTGACCTATCTGCCAAAACCGGAATCCAATTGCAAGTCCAGAAGCTAAGAATGTCCAAATTGTCCCCTTCTCGAGAAAAGTCTGTGGCCCAGAGCTTTGACTCCACTGCCAGTTGAGAAGCGCTGCTTGAAATTTAGTAATGCAGTGATGGAGTGTCGTTTCGGAAGCTTGCATACCTGCAGTGATGAAACCTACGTTCATATAATCCCATCCCGCAATAGCGCTTTGTGCACCTACTCTTGTACGCGGATCAAGGGAGAGAGCCTCTATTGTCGGGAGGAAATGCGTGAAGCCGAACTTCACATGGCCAGGAACGGAAAGAGCGTTGAGCAACGCTGCAGCCTTGAAAAGCGCGAGACCAGAGGTATGAAAGTAGCTCATGCTCAAGAGTTCGCGTAGAAAGTAAAAAAGCAAGGAAGATGTTTTTGGATGCTATGCAAGAGGCGAAGAAGTCGTGGGAACTTTGTAGGTGTGATGTTCATCAAAGAGAACCTGAGAAACAAGAGGTCCGTTCACAACCGTCTCATCAGCGGTTAGCTCACTGCTAGCTAGTAGGTAGGTCCAAGGATGCCAGCATAAATAAGCTACTGATGTGGCTATCTAGTGAAAAACAAATCGGCGTCTGTTCTTTGTGGTGGAACGTGACGCAAAGTGACCGATTTAGCTCGTCTCCGGCTGTGTTAGGTCACAAAGATTCCGAACAAGTCCCGCCAGAGCCTACGGCACAAACTCACAACACGTCCGCGCACACATGTGGCTGTCGGTTCGCGGCTTCCGGTTCTCGGGTCGCGGTCCCCAACTCGCGGTGTTCGGTGTTCGGTTGTCGGTTGTCGGTTGTCGGCTGTCGGATCTTCATGAAAACCAGGTCGGTGCTTGCATCGATGCTACCATTCAAGGTTGCCAGCGGTCAGAGAACTACCTTACTTGTTTCGAACAAGCTTCCGTCTCATAGTCGCTATCTCATTCGACAATCACATTCGCTTGCGACCCAAATAGTCATGTCGCAAGATTTGCTACAGTACACCTGGGCAGTAACGCGGCGCACGGTGAAGGCAACATTAGTTGAGCATGCTTTACATGCTAACGAAATCATCTGAGCTTCGAGACAGTTTCAGTCTCGTGCCAAATAGCATTAGCCTTCTTTGATCATGTACTACCGCTCCTCAGGCATGATTTACTTCAGCTCCTTAGACAGTTGCTTATTGTGTGTATGATAGCAGTTCTTGTCGCCCACCTGCGCACAGGCGTCATACTTCTGCTGTTAAAATTGGGTTCTAAACTCTATCCTTCAAGCATCCTTGTGTGGCGTTTGCCACAGAGATATAGTTGTAATTACAGGGTTTAACACAGTAATTCGCTGTTCTTACACATTTTATCTTAGAATTGTGTCCCCACTGTTCAATCTATCTTGATCCACTCTAGAGTTTCTTCCTGTTCCTGTGCACTAAATCTAACTGCATTCGCAAAGACACGTGCAGGAAGATTATAATATGCATACCATTCCTTACTACCAAAACTCGACCTAGTGCTGTAATGTAGCCAAAGGTCAATTGCATAAACGCTGCTGCTCTGATTGAGGATTGATCTTTAGAACTGAGATATTAGACAACAGCATTAAACTGTCTTGTTAAGGCAAGCCAATACGTAGAAATAGCTTGCGCCGTTAAAAGCTTCCCTAAGCAAACTAAATCAAGATAATTGTCTGTTAGCAAGGTAAGACAAGACAAAAACAAGCGTCTTAGATTAGTAGCACCTTCGTCTTTCTGAAACAGGGCTTATGCGATTGTGAAAAACCTCAACGCCAAAAGTAAAGATGTTACAGCAGATAACAGAAAGATTATTACTTCTAATATTTCCCTTTTGTTTGACCTAGTCTATCCTAGTTCGTTCATATTAAACAGAATTGCGTTCCAGTCAAACCCAATTGTAGAATCGTCGTTGAATGGGATATGCCACGCTGGAAATGCTTCCATATTTTCTGTTGTCACAATATCACTGTAAACCTTTGCTGTTTGCTGCTGTTTTCCTTTTCGGCCTTCGTCGACTTTCCTTCTGGTCAGCTCATAGGCAGCGCTCACGGTCCTGCACATCCATGCAGCGAAATTCCATCTGCACTTTAATGTCTCTAGGTTTCCAATCAACTGTCTCAAAAGGACATGGAAGTCGATTGCTACAGCAGGCATCGCACTATGCCTGCGACCAGCAAAAAATTCTAAGAGCACAGCTGATGCATGAAAGAGAGCAGTGGTTCTATACAAAAGTCAGATACGAGCAGCTACGATTTCACAATCGAAGGGAATCGTGACTTACATCCAGCCTGGGCAGAAGGGTACAAATCCACCTGAATTTAGGTAGCTTGCCACTTGACACATCTCAACAACGGTTGTCAAAAGACAATTTTCGTAGCGTAGTTGCATGTCATCGTCGCCACAACCTACACAGGCCCCGCGGTAGTGGATCACACAAGTGCATAGAAACTGCATTCTGAGCAACGGTGCAAGGATACGGTCACGTGGACCTTCCCCAAACAGGACTTGAGAGTCTTGGGGAGGGACTTGTGCGATCATAGTGTCGAAAAATTGCAACTTGCGCTCGATACTGTCCAAAGTCGTGCGTTGGGCATGTTCGGGTCGAGCAGAATAAAACGCCTTCAAGATTGCTCGGACTGGTTCGGTAAGCACATGTCGTTTCAAGGCAATTTTCGAAAATTAGGACATACGGATCAACCCAATGGAGGCCGAGGTCGTCATAAAGTTGAGCTCGGTGAATCGATCATAACTTGAGTACGACGACTTTGCTAAAGTGACACAGCCCTCGAAATATTGTTGTTCAGCGTGTAACTCTTGCTCGATGTCTTCTTCCGCAATGGTCATTGGAGCTCCAACTCCCGTGGCGATGAATGCGTCGCATGTCTAGAGAGTGTGGTCAGCGAGCGTGGATACGCTCCAAATTAAAGCCCAGTTGTCTCAAATTGCAGCCTTGACTCGTCTGACTCACCAAAAGAAGCAAGGCAAGACGGTTCCGCTTTAACATCTCCTCTCTGGATATTTGCATCGTCCTAACCCTGTAACGAACAATGTCTGTCAGTCTCAATTACCAATTTCAAGATGCAGAATACATAAATGAAGCGAAGTGCAGGGTTTGCGACTAACCTTCTAAAGAGTCCCATTGCCATGCCTACGTTCGCAGCCCTACTCATCCAGTATCTGGGGTTTCGCTCCATTGTCCAGGTCTGCCACATTTGCGTCAGTAACAGGAAACCTGCAACCTGAGCCTCGCGATCACGTTCCAGCTCAAAGTCGGCCAAGAGTCGCGCCTTTTCTGCAAAATGGTCTACCAGCTCCACCTTGCTACCGCATGTTCCCACCCCGGCAGCCATGACAAGGCTCTCACTGGCAAAGTGCGAAGCCAATGCGAACATACAATTAAGAACCAATAGGGAGTAGTTGCGCGTAGCGTATCCTTCAAGCAGCGTATCCTTTTCGACCACAGGGAAATGAGGGTGCACATGCTCGAAGAAGAGGCCCAAAAGGGCCTCCATGACAGGAACACGTGGCAGCACCAAGATGGCCTGGTCTGATAGGAAGATGCGTGTCGATTTTCCAAGCTGAGATAGCGCTTTAGAATACCATTCGGGGGCACCTAAGCTGCCATTGGACGCATCCGCTGTGCGGAGGGGAAGATGGGAATTCGGTACTATGTGGATTCCATTCTGGTTTTCAAGCAATGATATGCTCCCGAGAACATGTGGCAAGGCAGCCTTTTCGTCAACATGTATAACACTCATTCCATCACCGCTCTGCGCCTGAGCAGAAGTGCCGGACGTTTGATTTTCGATGTGACTGATGGCTCGATCTACGTTCTCACCGGTCGCCGCATCCATAGAAGAGAAGGCGGTCCCATAATTGGCAGTCGTCCCATGAGCGTCGAATGAAGGGCCGCTCTGCCTGACAGGGGGCAGGTGACTCTGCATGAATGCGCTATCGCAGGCCTCTGTCGGACTTGGAACACGCTCTGCCGCAGCCGGATCTTCTGGAATGGATTTTTCTTGAGGCCGGGTTTTATCAGCCCGTGTTGTACTGCTACTGTGTTATTGTCTAATAACCATTCTCGAGAGCCAAGTCAGGGCATGGCTTACATGGTGTTCTGCCGACGATATGAGGATCGTAATACGCATCGTAGCGTTGCAACTTTGCATTTGGTACAGGGGTAGACGCTCAGAGCATCGCACTTCACCTTTCGCAGATGACACATAGTACATGCTCTTGACGCCCGCTGCGATTCCTCTTGAGATACTGAAGCTTAAGTTTGGGATCAATCGGTTGACAAACCTTCCGAGGATACTGTTCTTCGTTGATTGAAGCTGAATTCAACATACTATAACAGATAGACCGAAGCAGTCAATTGAAGGCTGTAACTGCTACCTTCGTGGAATGTCAGTCACAGTATTGGTTGTTGGTCGGTCGGTCGGTACTTCCTTTCCACTCAGATCCGCACTGGCTGACAGGCTTAGCAGGCAGCTGACGCCGCACGGACGTTGATCCGCGCCGCCCCACTTACCGTGCACGGACACCGAATAGTATATAATGCAGGTTTGGCTGGAAAGACTCAACAAGATCCTCTGAGTTTGTTGTATCCTCCAGGCGATTGTATTGGAAAGCACGGGAACTGGATATTTCGTCAAAGATCGTGTTGAGAAGTGATGAAGTCTTGTGGGAACGACACATCTACGCGATAATTGAACAAGATACAGTTTAGCATCTGCTCTAGGGACCGGCACCCCATACACTTACTGGCCGAGCAGTATGCATGTATCACATCATATGGTCTAGTTCAGGCGGCCTGAGTAGGGTGCAGCCTAGATGCACCCTACTGCGCTCTTGATAGATTTCCGAAGCTTAGAATCTTGCCCCGCAAGTTGCTATCAGCTGCGTTCCATCTGCTATACTAGACAAGCCCCGAAAGGCAAAGATCGGGGGTAACCGATCTATTTTGCTAAGGTGCTACAGCAGTACAAACACCTACACGTTGGGTGAAGATCCGAGGTGGACTGTCAAATGATCTGTCGATGTAATAGGAACACTATAACTCACTAAATCGATGATTGGTATGGATTCGAAAATTGACAAACCCCATATGCGGACTGTATATAATGGTGCAGCTCATCTGTTAACCGGATGTAACTCCATGTATTGGAAGGATTGTTGCATATTGCAGCAAGGGCTAGGCTTCATCTTGCCATGACTCCTTCCCTGTACAGAAGATGGTCTTGTCAGTCTGATAGGAACCGAGGAAGCCTGATATCAGAAACACTAAGACGTGGTCGAAGGACTTGATAGTCAGCCATTCAGATCATTAAAAGTCTGCGCAGGCGCTTTACCGTCAATTACGATCAGTCCTTTGTGCACACGGCCATTCAACAAATTGACAGCTCATATCATGAGAGCCAGTATCATATTATGCGTACCTTCCTTCTTATCCAATCTTTGCTAGCAAGCGTCAGTATCACAACCAACCTCCCAGCACAGCACGCCGGTAGCAGCACCAAAGATGTCGCAGTCCGCGATGAAGCCATTGCCCCCCAGATTTACTATACTGATGTGGTAGGTTCGTCGAGTTTAATCCTCATTTAGAAATCACCCTATGTCTACGCTTCGTGTGTTTCTAGCACTAACTTGAATAGACTAATACCACTTATAAGCGTCGCGAAGAGCACCTTTATGCTGATGTGGTAGGTTCATTAAGTCTTTGCAAAGCGCGTTACACGCTGTTAATATTCGAAATCAAAATTTAACAACAGATTCCTGTACAAGGTTCCAATCAAAGGGCTTAGACATTTGTAATGGATTTAGCCACATCGGCAATAGTACTGGAGTCCTCCGATACAGTTTTCTCACTTCTACCTCCCACTCCACGCAATACTGCAAGAATCTGATCTCGTCCCGACCATATCGGTGCAAACCCAGCTACGAACATTGCACCCCACAGCCAGATTGTGGCAAGAATGACCCAAGCGACATAGAAACTTTTGCTGAAGATGTAGTGGGCGGCGTACATTGGCAAAGGCCACAGCACCCAGTGTCCGAGAAACGTTGCCAGTGACCAGAAAGCTGCGATTCGACCCCATCGCTTCAGGTCACGCTGTTGTTCCAAGGTTTGTGTCTCAGATTCGGCTTGATCGGCGGTGACGACGCTCGTTTGTCGTCCTTGTGCAGACGTAGTGACAGTATGGAATGCAAGCTTCTCATTCTGGAAGCTGGCCCAGTCGAAGCGTTGAGGCTTGTAGAACGAAAGCAGGACGCTGTAGAGTGCTGGCGAAAAAGCTGATGCAGTGGTACCATAAACGCAGGGCAGAGCATTGCCTGTCGTCTTGACTGTGACTTCTCCGTACAACGCCTGGGCGCTTCCCAACCAGATGGCTATTCCTGTAGCAAGCCCGAGCAAGGGTGACACGGTTGCGGCAAGTTTGCTTTGACGGCGCCAAAGTATGGCAAATACTGTCGGAAAAATACCCGGACATGTTAACACACCCAGCATGTAGAGAGTCCAGCCAAGATCCACGCCTCCGTAGTGCAACGCTGTGGAAAATGCGGCAGCGAAAATGGCGAAGAAGATGACTCCAAAGTGCGACCACCGGATCACATCTCGATCAGTTGCTTTTCGATTGATGTATGTTCGATATACGTCAAATGACAGGATTGATGAAACGGCAATGACTTGAGCAGATAGCGTTGAAGTGACCGCCATGAATGTGATCAGCAGCATGCCTGCCGCACCTCCCTTCCCTGCAATTGTGATCGCAAAGTACGGCAGTACAAGGCCACCACTAATCTCTTTTGAAGTCATTCGTCGCGGATAGGTTGGAAAGATAGGGTTGTCCTCAAGCCCAAGTACAACAGAACTTGCTAGTGTGGCAGTCGCCCATGGAATGGCAAAGTATGCAATTCCACCAATGACATAAGCCGGGACGACAGACTTTGGAGATGCCGCGAAAGCTTTTATGAAGAAGGATGTGTCCATGATGACTAGACCAAAGTTGGCAAGTAGATGCAAGATACCGAAGTAGATACCTCCTTTGGATGTCATGGTGAGGTATGTTCCATCATGGTTTCCAGGGATAGGATGCTGCACCGTTGCTGCCTTTACGAGTTCGTACAGATTGCCAATAGATCCCACCTCGGGTACGGTCCAGACTTTGACAGAGAAATAACTGAGTATAATGAGGATAATGAAGGTGTGGAGGTAATCCGTGAGGAAGGTGGCTTTGATACCACCAACAAACGTGTATAAAGCAACACCAACGGGGAGGAGAAATGTTGCAGCAATGATGTGCATCCCTGTCAGCGCAGTGATTGCAGCCGATGCACCCAATAGCATGTTCGCGCATGCGATGATGTTGTTTATAAGACATAGAAACATCCAGACAAAATGGGCAGTCGTTCCATATCGAATACGGATGATTTCGAGTAAGGTATGAGCCTCAGGGATCTTTCTCTTACAAGATATTCCCAGTAAGGCGAAGAACACAATCATGGGAGAGCATCCAGCTGCAAACCAGAATGGACCAGCAATACCGTACGTATATCCAACAAGGGAGGAGCCGAGCATGGCAGTACTCCAAAGCCATGATGAGATGACGGCAGATGCTGCAAGTCCAGTCCTAACGTTCCGGTTTGCTGTCATAAACCTAGGGCGCTGTTAGGTTTTGTAGAGCGTGGTAACGTGTAGTTACTTACATTTCTGTTGTTTCATTGTCCTCACCAACGGTTTTCTTCAGCACACGCGTCACAAATATCATACCAAGGGCAATTGCAAGGCCAATCCCCACAACAACTCCATACCCAACAGCTTGAGAAAGTGGAGGAGTGATGAAGTCAGGTCCCACGGCCATGGTGTCGGTGATATGAATATGCGTCAATCAATGCAGTGATTACTGGGGGGTCCTACGAGAACTTGAAGAACTACTGTGTATGTACATGGTCGAATCCCCTAGCTCGCAACCTATTCGTCACTTCTCTCCAAAATGGCGACAGTAAACTTAGGATGATCGATACGGGCTGCATCGAGATGGACCTATAGAGAACTCATGGTCGAGACTCTCTGAAGGGCCGTGAGAGCGATACCGGATGTCCGAAGTAGAGCCTATCATTGTCGTCCCATGTGCCGTTGTTGTGAAAACTCTGAGAGGTTACCCTAGTCACTATTTATCCCGTTATCATGGGGTAGGCATATTGATTGGGTTCGATGCTGCGGAGGACATACCGCTGTGAATTGGTGGACTTGACGCCATTTTGGCGTTGAAAGTTGGCATTAAAGCACGAGATACTAAAGTACTGATATCCGGACTAGACAGATAGCAAGTGTTAGTTACTTGAATATCATCCTAACGCAGGGTTTATTTCTCGAGGTATCTCAGGTTGGATATGAGGGGACAGGGACGTTGAGAAAAGGATATCGGAACTCTCTTGAATTACTTTTATTGAGGATGCTATAACTCATGAAGTTTCTATTGAGGGAGAGCACAAACCAAAGAATTCGACGGAACGCTCTACACAGTACTCATGTGCTGATTGTGAGGTTGTGAGCAGTTTTCAAGATCATGTGTATGCAGCTTAGCGTCCTCCCATATGGTAATCTAAGCGTTGTTCGTGATTCGCGAACATAATTGCGCGATTATTGTCACGTCATCTAGCCGACAGATTGCAAGTAGGCGAGGTGACGATCTGCAAGGAACGACTCCGCACAGTTTGGCCGGAGGTAGTTGCGGGGGACCATTCTCGCAGCCATATAGTGTACGACAAGACCCCGTAACATTGCAGACCGATATCTCGCACATCTCAATCACGCCACGATGGTCGCCAGCACCGATGTCGCAAGTCCGAAAAAGAAGCGATTGATTCTGAATGCCTTCGTGGAGAATTGCTCAGGGCATCAGAGTCCGGGACTTTGGCAACATCCTGATGATAGGTCAGCGCACTTTAATCGCATCGAGCACTGGGTTGAGCTCGCGAAGCTCTTAGAAGCTGCGAAGTTCCATGGCATATTCATTGCTGACGTTCTTGGAGGGGTAAGTTCTTCGTGTCAAATCTAGCACGACATAGTGCTAATCATTGCTTAAGTGAGTTCGCAGTACTACTCTGAAAAGCATCACGCACTGCGCGCAATTTTTCGCCTGCACGTGAGCGAAGAGTGAGTTATGAATAGGCTGACAAGCTAAAAGGTATGATGTGTACCAAGGGTCGTTGGAGGCAGCAATCAAGTCAAGCGCACAATGGCCAGTGAACGAGCCTTTGGCAATCGTTCCTGCCATGTCAGCGGCGACGAAAAGTATTGGCTTTGGGGTGACATGTGCCACGACATACGAACAACCATATCATCTTGCGAGGAGACTTTCAACTGTGGATCATCTCACGCATGGCAGAATCGGATGGAATGTAAGTACAATCACCTGATAGAGACGACTTATCTGATCTTGTTGCCAGATTGTGACTGGCTACCTTGATTCTGCCGCAAGAAACCTCGTGAACGGTGCTGATCAACCATCGCATGATGAGAGGTATGAAATTGCTGAGGAGTACCTTAAAGTGATGTATATGCCCTGCTTTGCGTTTTACGATGAAAGTTTGTGGCTTACTGGATGTAGGTACAAACTTTGGCAATCAAGCTGGCGTGACGAGGCTGTACAGCTCAATAGAGCAACTGGTGTCTTTACAGACCCGGCACTGGTTCGAAAAATCAATCACAAAGGCAGGTACTATACGGTTCCGGGTCCTCACATTTGCCAGCCTTCGCCGCAGAGAACCCCAGTCCTCCTTCAAGCCGGCACCTCAAAAGCTGGCAAGGCCTTTGCAAGTCAGCATGCTGAAGCGATATTTGTTGCTGGTCACAGCCCAGCTGTGGTTGCGAAAAATATTGCCGACATCCGCGAGCAAGCGAAAAATGAGTACAGTCGAGATCCTCAAAGTATCAAGTTCCTTGCATTGATATGTCCCATCATAGGACGCACAGAAGCTGAAGCGCAAGCAAAATTTGAAGACTATCAACAATATGGTGACCTCGACGGGGCACTCGCTCTCTTTGGTGGATGGACTGGGATCGACCTCGCCCAATACGCGGATGACCAAGAACTCCGGCACGTTGAAAGCAATGCGATCCGCTCAGCTGTGGAGGGCTGGTCCAAGGCATCTCCTGGAATCCCAAAATGGACAAAACTTACCGTGGGTAAGCACATAACAATTGGTGGACTGGGAGCTACTGTAGTAGGCACCCCAACCCAGGTTGCAGATGAATTTGAGCGATGGGTCAATGATGCGGACGTTGATGGTTTCAACATTGCATACGCTATCAAGCCAGGCACATTTGTTGATGTTGCAGAACTACTCATCCCTGAGCTCAGAAGGAGAGGTCTCTTCTGGGAAGATTACGCGGTTCCCGGGGGAACATACCGTGAGAATCTCACTACCACTAAGGGAGCATCGCACCCAGCTCAGGATCACCCGGCATCAAAATATCAGTGGCGATCTGGTATTAGTGCAGAAGATGCTATTATTCCACAGGCTTAGTAATAATGCTAGCAGATAGTAATATAGCCAATATATCTACTATTAGATACTATCTATAATTAATCTACTACTATACCTACTTTATTTAATTTTATAAAGCCTCTAGAAGAAACATAGAACCTAGATACTGACGTAAGACTCAAGATGTTTTTCAATGTTTGGCCAGAAGACATGACAAGTAGTAGGACAGCTAGTGTGCTCACCAGTGACGCGAAGGCTGAAAACAGACGCATACAGAGTGCACGAGGCACACGGTCATTGGCGGTACTGGGAAGGAAGAAGCACAGGCAGTTACAGAGAACTAATCCACAGTCCATAAATGCACAGACCTTGCGATTAGGGGTTCGCATAGCTAAAAAAGGTGCACTACGAGAAGTTTTGTTGGTTCTAGCCGCCTAACATGCTGAGCAGATTAGACGCCGCGTTTGCCAAGAGCTCACTGCAAGGCAACCTCTTGGCGTCTCATTTGGCACTCCTACAAAGGGAGCCAAGAAATGACAGAGTCGCCGAGCACCAATCACCAGCTTTACAATCTAGGCTCCAGCCGTCAAGGCTAACCCGTTAAGAGGCTGATATTGGCCTTTTGTAACTATGGATGAGGGTGATATTCTCGAATTGGCAAACCCCAGGTCTGCCAAGAAACACAATCTTCTTGTGTGGCCCTGTGAGGTATGGCCGAAGGAAAAAGACTGGTCTCACATCCAAATAATTATCATAATCCACAGCTTCATTCATGGGCATACGTCTACGAGACATATATAAAGGCGTGGAGCCCTCGCTGCTTCTCCAACGCGGCATCTCTAAGGAAGTGTTCCTCCACCTACCCTTCATCAACACCGTCTGGCAAGATTCTATCAATCGTGACCATGAAGCCCACCTTTATCACTGCCCTCGCTACGGGCCTCGCTGCTTCTGCTAGCGTAAGTGCTGCACCAACACCTTCACAGAACACATCTCCCAACCCCCTTCATGCACGAGGCATTTGGACTCGCGATGAATGCCATGCAACGATTGGAGGTACTGTTGTTGGAGGTAGCACGCTTTGGATGTTGCGAAACACCTGGAAGAACAAGTATGGCGACGACTTTGGCGGCAGTCTTAACGTGAGTAATCCTTATCTATCCAACACCTCTACTAATGTTTCTTCTTAGGGATACGGTATCAAGGGAGTGTGCTGTTGGGGTCAATGCTTGTGGGTGGTATCCGAAGGCCCAGGCAGAAATTGGTCTAGCGACGCCTGGGGAAACGCTCATCACAGGCTCACGCAGATTACTGGTAACAGCCAGCGCGGGCTTTGCGGAGCTAGGGTCAACAATGATGCATATCTTGTTATGATGTCTGCACAGCACGATATGGTATCTCATCAAGGCCGAAAGATGAGCGATCACTTTGGAGATACCTGCGGTGGTAGACCACCTTGGTAAAGGAAAACGCAACGAGGACTAGGGCCGTTACATCGCGTTTTCGAAATGCTTCATTGCACATCCGAAGCTATCGATATTTGGTGGTTTCGAGAAAGCTCAAATCGCTCCGCAGGGGCCGAAGCACGTTTTCCTCCACTTCATCACGAAGTTTGTCGTCTTCAAAGCTTGTGTCTGCATTTAGGTATCGCGTCAAGCAGAACCTAAATGCGACTTTGAAACCAGGGAGCAACTCCTGCTCTTTGTCTTCGTACCATCTGTGTGCTGTCTGATAATCGGACATGTCATCATTCTCTTTCCCCGTAGTGCCGTCTTCGGCAAGTCTTAGCTGCTCAATAGACTTTCCACTCTTCATTTCAAGCAAAATGACAGCCAAAGCTAGGAGTTTAGATCGGTCCGCGGTTGTGCCTCTAGTGGAGGCATCAACTACTAAGTAGTTAGCGATGTATTCAAATTGAGGTAGTATAGTGATTTACTGCATGCAAAATTCTGCACTAGGTACGGGTAGCCGATGTCCACCCTCTGTTCGGGACGTTTTGGGGCTCTAAAGAAAGCGATGTCTTTCTTAGTCCATTTAGTGTGCAACCACGGCGTACCAGTCAGCTGGAAGATTGAAGCCACCAGCTTGACAGCTAAGTTGTACTGATCCTTGAGTTGTAGTCTTGCGTGAGAACCTGAGAGGAGATTGTCTAGAGTGAGGTAGTCAGTCACGTATGAGGCGGTGGAATACTCCAAAGAGTAGACCCTAAGACTTCCTTCCTCATCAAGACAAAATCCAACGGATGTTTGAACCGGATGCTTGAAATAGTGGCAAAACTGTTGTACCTGCGGCAGGTTCGAAGGAGTCATATACGGGGCTTTGTTGACCCGATCAGGATCTAACTCTACATTGAACTGCACCTGGCTGGAATTGACGGGTCTGGGATAGAAGGTCAGCAACTACGATTTCCTGAATAGCCTTGAACTGACTCTTCGAGAGGCTCAATGATTCGGACTTCTGTGTGGAGTCGCGGGAGGTGATGAAAGCAATCCCCTGCGAGACTGAGTGTAAAACAGCTCACTTCTTCATCCGTGTAGGCTACATGTGAGGTGGTCATTCTCTTGTAGGACTCCTGAATTCGCTGCTCTAATAACAGGAATGTCGAGTGCTGAGGTCGCGAATTGCACCAACTTATGGACAAAGCGCGGTGTAGCCGGGAGGCATGCCGCTGGACAATCTGCAAGGGACTTCTAAACTTTGTCTTCGATATCCGGTGATTTGTGGGCTCTTGTGACTTTTCAGCCCTTCCAGTCCATTGACCAATCGATTCGGTACATGACTTGAGCTCTTCAAGGTTCTTCTCAATGCGCCTTTTGCTCATTGTGAATTTGACCCGTTCCTTGAATCGAAAATTGTCCTTGAGTAGCGGGCCCTTGTCAACTGGCCTATTTGCGTCGACCAGCTCTTTTAGCTTGGTGGATCTCTAAAGCGAAGCGCGTCAACATGATTGAGAACGCCAGTAGCTAGGCCGCAGAATGACTTACTTTCCGTGCCCCGTCGATGTTCAGATACTTTGTGATCGATACCAGAACACCGCTAATTTGGTCGAGTGCATCGATGAAGGGATCATAGGTAGAGCCAAGTTTGACTCGGATTGTATCGGCGATTCGTCCCGTTGTCCACAGCTCATTGCGAGGATCGTCAGTCATCATAACCACCTCTTCTGGCTTTGCAATACCGCGCAACAGATTGTCAATGACCTGATCAACAGTAGTCCTTAGATGATAGAGCTTTCTGACGAGGGCCAGCCTGGCTTCTCTCGGGTCAATGAAATCCTTAGTATATCGCGCCGCCCCTTCATAATGCTCAAGGGCTGCAATGAGCAGCGGAATGACGCCAAGTACCAGACCTGCCTCTGCCATAGTAGAGAATGAGTCTGAGGAGTAGCCGGAATAGAGGCAGAATTTAGTTGGAGAAGACAAGGCTGAATTTGTCACCCGCAGAGGCGGGGTAAGATCTGCCCAGGCATGAAGGATCATCTCACGTCAGCCGCCCCCTCCTACCTCTCTTCTTCAGCCTTGTCAACCTTTGTTTCTGCACTGAGTTCTTCACTTCATTAAAGCTGAAGGGTGCGGAGATTCATATACTGCCGTTGTTTCTTTGAATTGAAAAACCGCATCTAAGCCTCGTGAGCCATGAACACTGCGAACGGTATTGCTCACGGCAGCAATCTATGTCTGAGGAAATTTCAGAGGTTAATCGACTCTTTGCCGAACTGCAGTGAGAATTTCAAGACACAAGTACCTATTGAGGAAATAGAAGATGATTTCGGGCGATTTAAGATATGGTGCGGCAATCTGGGGGCTGTTCAGAAAGGTGGAAGCTCCCTCGACGTCAGGCTGAGAGAATCAAGAGTCATGCGTGACACTGTCATAACTTTCCTGAACAATCTCCAAGAAACTTTGGGTCAATGTAAGGTTATACACTTTTCCTCAACTTTGTTGGAACTGACAAAATGCAGGTATTGATATCACGACCGGAACCCGACTTCCCTGGGAGGAGCAACCTGATTATGCAGCAGATGATACAGACGATGACGAGGCTTCTGAGTCAAGCAGTATGATGAGCGATTTAAGCGACGTTGCCAACGAGACCACAGTTGAACTCACCACTGAGCTTGCTCAGCGACGAAAGGAGATTCACGACGCAGTCACTGACCTTTATCGCCTGTCATTCAAGATGAGGGACCCAAGTCAGCGTGCACCGTCAAATAGAGCCCTCTCTATGAAGCTTACGGATCCGGACACGGGAGAAGACCTTTTTACTGGCTACGATGAACATGATCGGAGACATGTGCTTGAAACATTGCAACATCTCCGATCGAATCAGCAGCCACGTATCTCACCTCTAGAGCCAGTACATATGAGATGTGAGGAGCCTCCTGCTTTTCTCGTTGAGCGCCTGACCAAAGCGATCACGAACCGTCGGAGATACTTTGCTTACTGGCACCGACACGCTCTGAAGCTTTCCCGTGTTGAGGAACAGAGTGTGCCGAAAATAGGAGACCCAATCTCAAAGAAAGTTGTGGTAGTGATTACTCCTGGGCCGTCTGGCGATGCCAATACTTCGGATCGAAGCAAGACTGTCACTCAGCTCGCTCCGCAGAGCGGTCTCAAGACCGACATCTCAGTCACCGAGATCTCAAAATATCGCGCCAGCTACGATGAAATGCTCGAGACAGAGACTGTTTTCTCTTTTGCTACAACGGAGAGAGATGTTCATGGCCAAACAGCGGATCTCCCGCCCCTACCGACTGATCTGCATCTGAAAGCTGACTTTGTCTGCCCTTACTGTTGGGTGCTGTGTCCTGCTAGACAGGGTAAGGGGCGCTCATGGAGGTAAGGAAATCCTAGCGTGTCGTGCTTACGACGGCGAGAAGCAAAATGTATGCTGATACACAGGAACAGAAAACACATTCTTCAGGATCTTCAACCATACGTGTGCACGTTTCCTAACTGCCCCGAAGAGGATGTTATGTATACCACAAGGAAAGCCTGGATAGAGCATGAGCGCTTACGTCACCGACGCGTATGGCGATGTTTTGACAAAGAGCACGCTGGTGTCCTATACAGCTTCAAAGAAAATTTCCAGGATCATTTGAAAAAATCCCACTTGGATCTTAGCGATACTCAGATACGGCGACTCGTGGACATGACGGAGACCACTATTGCCGACCGTCGGGACGCCTGTCCCTTTTGCAATGAACGATTGCAGGCAGATGCCCTTCACAGCCACATGGCAATTCACCAGGAGCGGCTGGCAACATTCGCTGCTCCTCGTAACATGAACTTGGAGGGTAAGGGCGATGGTGGATCTGGTAGTGCGGGTGGAGACCGCTATAGCCATACGTCAAGCGTGTCGTCTCTGCACTACTCTGACTCTTCTAATGAGCCGAAGGACCACCCAGACACTGACCATGGGAACGCGAGAAGTATATCTCTGCTTGTAAAGCAAGAGGATACTGCAGAATCACGAAGTCAGCAGCAAACAGAGGCTCTTCAGATCGCTTGTCTCCAAGGTGATAACGACGCTGTCAAAACTCTACTTGGCCAAGGAGTGGATGTCAATGCAGAAGCAGGAACATTCGGCTACCCGCTTCAAGCAGCCTCCTTCGGGGGCCACGAACAGATAGTTCTGGATCTTCTCAACCATGGAGCGCTTGTCAATGCCCAAGGAGGCCAATACGGGACTGCACTCCAAGCAGCATCATCTGAAGGCCGCGAAACCGTAGTTGAGGCTTTGATCGAACAAGGTGCTGACATCGATGCGTATGGCGGTGAATATGGGAGCGCTCTGGGAGCTGCTGTTGCAAACCGCAAGGCTAGTATTGTCAAATTGCTCCTTGAGAGAGGTGCTGATGTCAATGTGCCGTGTGCACAGTACGGTACGGCTCTCGGCTGGGCCGCAAAACTTGGAGACGAGAACATGATCGAAGTGTTACTCGAAAAAGGAGCCGATATCAACAAAGAGATCGATAAATACGGGAGTGCCCTCGGAGTCTCCTTGTGGCATAAGCACCAAACAACTGCCATTCTCTTGCTTGACAAGGGGGCTGACCTTAATCGAGAAGCAGGAGAGTACACCAACGCGATTGGAATTGCTGCATTTCGAGGAAACAAAGAGATGGTAGAGTTATTGCTTGTCAAGGGTGCGAGCATACACACTGCAGGGATGCTTTTTGCTAATACTCTGAGTGCTGCTGCATGCGGAGGCAGTCAAGAAATTGTTGAATTACTTCTTGAAAAGGGATCTTACCTTCACCAGAAAGGTGGGTTGTACGGGAATTCTTTAGCAGCAGCTGCGCATGGTGGGCACTGTGGGATCATGCAACTGTTGCTTGATATGGGCGCAGACATGTTCAGCACGAACGAGTATGGACGATCGCCTTTACATTGGGCGGCAGCCAACGAGAATCTCAACGCAGTCCATTTACTCATAGACTGTGGTGCTGACATTGAAGCTCACACGGATGATGGCTGGACATCACTTATGTTCGCGTCCCAGGAAGGGTACCCTAAAATAGTCAAGCTCCTCCTCGAAATGGGCGCTGAGATCGATGCCACCGTTGAGGGTTGGACTCCACTGCATTTGGCGTCGAAGGCAGGTTGTTTGGAGGTTGTTGCGATTTTACTTCATGGTGGAGCTGACTGTCAGGCTGCAAATCGTCAGGGATGGTCATCTCTCAACCTCGCCTCCGAATCCGGTCACTTGGCGATAGTAGGGTTGCTCCTCGATGTGGGTGCAGATATGCGCGCCACCAGCAAAGGATCTTCCCCACTTCATTCAGCCGCAAGCAATGGCCATCTATCTGTCGTGAAGCTGTTGCTGGAGCGAGGCGCAGAGACGATTGCAAACTGTCGTGGTGAAGAACCACTCGGCCTGGCAGCATCTGCTGGCCATATCGAAGTCGTCCAACTGCTACTTGAAGAAGGGGCAGACCTGTCGCGCGCTGACAATAATGGTTACACGCCGTTACTCGATGCAGCGACCACTGGGCACCTTGCTGTGGTTAACCTCCTGCTCAAAAACGGCGCAAATCCGTCACAAAAAGATGGCAAAGGCTTCACTCCTGTCAACGCGGCAGCTGCGAATGGTCACTTGAGCGTGATCCAATTGCTCTTGAGTTGGAATGCGGACATGATCACCCCGACTATTTCTGGGAACAGCCCACTAATAAACGCTATTAAGTTAGGACAACAGCAGTCACCCCTTTTGCTGCTGGAGAGCGGTGCATTTGAAGCGGCCAGGGGATTGGATGCATGCTATGGGACCATCGCGCATTTCTTGGCGCTCGAAGGTCGCACCAATCTTCTACGCTTCGTTGTTGAAGAAAAGAATGCCAATCTACGGCAGCTAGATGCACAACAACGATCCATCTTGTCTCATGCAGTAAGAAGCGGCTGTCTGGAGACATTTCAATATGTTGTGAGCCAAGGTCTCGATTCTTACACGTCAGACGCAAAGGGTGACAACTTGATAACTTTCGCATCATCAGGGGGATCATTGGAAATTTTGACTCGAGTATTGGACCTTGAGCCGAACCTCGCAGCTATCCATGGGGCTTGGAGCCCATTGCATTGGGCTTGTAGAGCAGGCAGTGCTGAGATCGTCGATTTTCTCGTCAGAAGGGGTTTCAAGAGCATGATCGTCTCAGTACCAGAACTTTTGGGCGAGTGGACACCTCTCGCCATCGCAGAGTTCCATGGTAATATCAAAATCGCGTCTGAAATATCGGAGGAAAGCCGCATGGAGCTGCGTAGTGCGGGTAATGTTCCCTGCGGCAAAGGCGAGGCCCATGGAGGATGCTCCTGCAGTGGGTGTTATCACGTAAGCCCATTTCCCGCTCAGTTCATCAGTACGTAGCTAACAAACAATAGATAATCTTTGGTCCGCGTTTCCATTGCACGGTGTGTACAGGCATAGATTACTGCTTTATGTGCAATTCCCTGTCAAGCCACTTACATGAAGGCCACACATTCGTACGATTCGAGACTTGGGACCCTTCGAAGGACTATAGTGATCAAGGGCCATAGATTCGTACGGAATTGCTATCCAATCGAGCAAGAGGAACTATGCACAGCAATACACTAATATACACTAAGTGTTGCGAGTGCTTCATCGAGAGGATATCTTAGCGACAGACCAAGCAATGAGATCGAATCATCAATTCTATCAGAACTCATTACGCAGTTGGCTTTCTATCCATGAAACTGAAACGAACTCGCCGGCATGGTGATAAGAAACCTATATGCACTATCAGACAGGAGCATCACCATGGTCCATGTAGTACTCTTCGTATCTCACGAATTTCCGTTGCTTGGCGTCCAGACACAAACTCTGCAAAAGTAGGCGCCGCAAATCAGCCTGATTGACAAGGAGTTCGTCCCACTCCTCCACGGTCCCCTGCACGCGATTCGGATTACCAAAGTGCGTCGCCGCTAGATGCACATACAGTTCGCGAAGTTTTGAGGAGGTAGCGCTGTTGCTGCTTGCGAACCGGACGTCATCCGTTGAGATTGAAATATTGAAGTATCCGGCAGCGTGTTGGTTGTAGAGACGCTTCATGGCGTAATTCTTGAAATCGGTGCACAGTAGCTTGTCACCAAGGACCCAGCATTCGGCATCGACACTGACAAGATCATCTCTGAGGCGTGGTTTGAGTGACAGTGGTTGGATGGCGTATTCTCCATAGTACAGCCACTCGACGAAGAGTGCAAAGACAGTGGGGTCGTCGTCTGGGAGCTCTATAAGGTTTTCGTGACGCTCTTTGAAGTCCCGATTACAAGCAGCCGCGAGAAAAGGTGAGTGGCGGGATATCAAGGCCTTAGGTAAGAACCAGTTTACAGTGTGATCATTGGAACTGTTCACAGAGGTTGTTGTGCCGACGCGAATCTCGATTGCGGGGCCGGTGAGACTGTCAACGTCAATTCTAAGGGTTGTCAAAAGACGGTTGGGGAGATTACAGGTCAAGATGACTGTTTTGCATCTTGTTATTGGATCGTCGAAATGCTTGCGTTGCTGAACCTTTGTTTCTCTGCCTAGGAAGAGATCCATGTCCTTGTTCGTAATCGGCTAAACGGAGTTCCTCCAGGCTGAAACTGATGCACTCTTGCTGGGCAGAGATAACTTCGAATTGCTCCAGACGTGAATCCCCATCCCTTGAAGCCTCCGTATATGGAGTCAGCCGCACCGTGACGGTGCCAGTATTTACTGGCGATGAGCCTTCAGCAGTGGTCAGCCGAGAGACATTTGACTACCCAGTTGGCTCAAGAGACAAGATCATTCGTGCGCGGAAATTCTCCTACCAGTAGAAATTGAAGAGCTGTGTGGACGCGTCAGCAATTGCTCGTGTAAGTGTAGGGGAAAAGTCACGTGTACCTCATCCTGTGCAAGCTTAGAAACAATTCCAACGCGATTACGACTGAAAGTTCAAGCTTAGAAAAGAGAGTGAAGCACGATGTGTGAAGGCGTAGACATGTAGAGATTCTAGGCGGCTGCCTGTCTGTCGATAGGTCGGATTGTGAAACGCGGTGGTGGCTGTGGCTTGTTGAAGGGAAGGTGCCTGATTGGGTTGGTAGGCGCCCAGGACTAGCGTTGTTTACTACATATGCGACCCGACCTACAGGCACCGGTGCGCAGATAAACGGCGTGCACACACGTGAAGACGATGTGTAGCTGTTGGACGGACGTAGAATGGACTTCACAGTCATGGTGCAGTGGTGAATGAGACTGCTTTCATTTTGGATTATTCAGATTACGTTCGTAAACTCTCGAAGGCCTCGAGTGTGGCTGACGCAACGAAAAGGGAAGTCACCACTGACTCGCACCGAACGCCATGCAATGCTCTATCGCGACGTTCATAGCCACTCCTTCGGCACCGCTCGTTCGGACCACGACCTCTCGCCCTCCCACATCAGCCAATCAGAGCGCGTTGTCGGCAGTAGCCCCATACCGTTGACTTTCCAGATACCAAGCGCCAGCATGAGCAAGTTCGTGAGGATGTAGACGACCTTGACGCCCAGAAGCCGGCCGGCGTTGCCCGGCGTCTCAAAGGGCGCAAACGTGCGCTGAATGCCGAGCGCGGCCATAACAGGCGTCTTGAACAGCGTGAAGACCATGAAGATGGAGAAGATTTGCAGGGTGTTGCCGGTCATGTACATGCCTGGATACGGTCAATAGCTGTGAAATGCGTGGGAGTAGGTGGCGCACCGAAGGCGTTCATAGGCAGCTGCTTGGCAGGCGCGATGGCGACTTCCCACGCCTTCTTCATCTTGAGCGTGTCCATCTCCTCGGGTGTCGGCGGCACGCGGGTTTTCTTAGAGGAGAGTGCGCGCTCCTTGCGCGTCATGGACGCTGTGTAGCCCGGTGGGTCTGTGAGTGATGGGTTCTTCGGCTTTGCGGGCGGGGCGTTGAGGTCGATGACCCATTGCGGGGGCGGCGGCGGCGCAGACATGGCGGGGTATATGAGGGCAGGCGTTCGGTAGTGAAGGCTGGCAGCTGGCAGTGCGAGATGGCAAGGCGGGCAGCGGGCGCGGTTCGTCTGGTGTGGGCCGCTGGAGAGGTCGCGCAGCTGTCATCCGCGGCCAGGCTTGGCGCACGTGCGCTCCCCCGACGACCTCCGCAAGCCCCGTCCCTGGCCTGGCCGCATTCACCCTGACGGACCGCGAGCATCACCGCCGCAGCATCACCGCGAACCCCCGCCCGAGCCTACACACGACGTTCACCGGTGCAGTCGCGCGCCCCGCCTATCAGAGCCCCGCACCGAATCGAAGGCGCTCGCGGCGCTAAGCGACAGAGGGGAAAGCGACAGAGGGGAGTGTCTCGGGCGACGCAGCAAGGCACATGCGCACCGGGCGGCACACTCGAACAGCCACCGAGCCAGAGCCCGTGACCTGCGAGCCCGGGAGCTGTGAGCCACCATGAGCCAGGGCGGGCAAGATGCGAAGCTCTTTGCGAGGGTACGTCCTCCCTCCGCGCCTCTACAATGGCCGCCGTCATGCTCATGTTCATGCCCCTCCCTGTTGATCCGCGCTCACCACTCGGCAATTCACAGGGCAAAGTCGCGGAGCTGCGCCTCGAGCTCAACAGCGGCGGCAAGAAGGACAAGAGCCTTGCCGCAAAGAAGACGGCACTGAAGAAGATTGTCGCCAACATGACCATGAGCAACAACGACATGGTAGCCCTATTTCCTGACATTGTCGGCTGCATGCACCTGCCGAGCCTGGAGATCAAGAAGATGTGCTTTCTGTACCTGGTCAATTACGCCCGTATCAAGCCGGACATTGCCCTCAAGGCGCTGCCCATCATCCAGGAGGACATGCACGACAACAACCCGCTGGTGCGCGCCCTGGCCCTGCGCACCATGTCGTATGTGCACGTGCGCGAGTACGTCGAGGCTACGGTGCCGCATCTGAAGAACCTGCTGCGCGACTCGGACCCATACGTGCGCAAGACGGCCGCCTTCTGCGTCGCCAAGCTGTACGACCACGACCGCCAGCTGGTCGAGGCCTCGGACCTGATCGACAAGCTGAACGGCATGCTGCGCGACGAGAACCCCACCGTCGTGTCCAGCGCCCTTGCCGGCCTGATGGACATCTGGGAGCGCAGCGAGAATATCAAGCTGACCATTGATTACGCGAGCGCCTCCAAGATCGTCTCCATTCTCGCCGACTGCTCCGAGTGGGGCCAGACGTACATTATGGAGGCCATGATGAACTATGTCCCCCAGGACTCGTCCGAGGCGGCCCTGCTTGCCGAGCGCATCTCGCCGCGCCTGTCGCACACAAACTCGGCCGTCGTGCTTACCTGCATTCGCGTCATCCTCTACCTGATGAACTACATATCCGACCAGAAGGTCATTGCCTCGTTGTGCAACAAGCTGTCGCCTCCGCTGGTCACACTCCTATCCAAGGGGCCTGAGATTCAGTATCTCGCCCTTCGTAACGCCCTCCTCATCCTGCAGCGCCGGCCCGAAGTCCTGCGAAACGACATTCGCGTCTTCTTCTGCAAGTACAACGACCCCATCTACGTCAAGGTCACCAAGCTCGAGCTCATCTTCATGCTGGCGACGGAGAAGAACATCAAGGAGGTCTTGACAGAGCTTGCAGAGTGAGTCGCTTTTCATGCTTGATCTAACTATGCTAATGCCGCTAGATACGCCACTGAAATCGATGTCGACTTCGTCCGCAAGTCAGTGCGCGCCATTGGCAAGCTTGCCATCAAGATCGCACCCGCGGCACAGCAGTGCATCAGCACACTGTTGTCTCTCGTCAGCACAAAAGTCTCTTACATCGTGCAGGAAGCAACAGTCGTCATCCGCAACATCTTCCGGAAATACCCTAACCAGTACGAGTCCATCATCTCGACTCTGTGCGAGAACTTAGATTCGCTGGATGAACCAGAAGCCAAAGCTGCTATGATCTGGGTCATTGGCCAGTACGCCGACCGCATTGAGGATTCTGACGTTCTCCTCGAAGACTTCCTCGACTCATTCCAGGAAGAGACACACGAAGTACAACTGGCGCTGCTCACAGCCACCGTAAAGCTGTTCATCCAACGCCCAACAAGAGGCTCAGCATTAGTTCCCAAAGTCCTCAAGTGGGCCACCGAAGAAACAGACAACCCCGATCTACGCGATCGAGGCTACATGTACTGGCGTCTCCTCTCCTCTGACCCCGAGATAGCCAAACAAGTAGTCATGGGTGAAAAGCCCGCCATCACTGCCGAAGAGTCCGAGAAGCTCGACCCCGGTACCCTCGAGGAAATGTGCCTCAACATCGGCACCCTCGCCACCGTCTACCTCAAACCCGTCAACCAGGTCTTCCGCACCGCGCGGCCCCGCAAAATCACTGACTCTCCCGCACTCCAGCGTCACGAACTCCCTACGTACAAAGCCGCGCAATTGGCGCGCGAACGCGCTGACGCTGACCGGTTGGCCAACGGCAATGGCGCCGAGTCCACCAACGGAAACGGAAACGGCAATATGAACGCTGCGGTCTCAGACGCAGATCTGTATTTCGCGAGTGTCGGGCGTCAAAGCACATTTGGCGGGTCGCCGATTGCGGAGGATCATGCGGGGATGGGCGGCAACGGGTGGGTTGTTAATCAGCACGCGCCGCAGTCGATGAGCATGGGGCCTGTGGGTGTGGACGGGACGCAGGACTTACTGTTGTGAGGCGAGTCATTTGTGAGCGCAACTTTGGCTACTATTTAGCGTGTAGGTTGGCTAATGTAGGTGTATATATCATTCTTGTAGACTTGTTGCGTGTGCACTGTAACAAACTTTGAAAGATAATGCTATTAGTAGTCAACTTCCGTCTTTCTCCGCAGTCGTGCGATGCTGGCGGCTCAAACACGTCCACACGACTGCGTGACGTCACCACATCAACACAGACGGAAGTCGCGATAGACTCCAGACACTCGAACCCAACCGATCTCTCGATCTCGCCCCCACTTACCTAACCGAACACAACCCCAGAAACGCTCAATCACCCGAGCCAACTACCGTGGCCTCCCACCACGCGCATCGCCACCCTTACACTGCCAGCGATAAGCCATTGTCACCCCGCTGCGGCACCCTTCAGCCGCCTCTACTCTGCGGGATGATGTCTGCCGAACGATTACTACTGGCTCGCTGATCGTGCGCAGTATCTCTCCGACTGGGTGGTGAGGTAGGTGCGATGCGTCTCCTTCCCGATGCGGGAATGTGGGGCGATAGCGGACGATAGCAATGCTCAACGTCGACATGCATTGCTCACCAACTCCGGGGACTACATATATAGTCAAGTGCTATCATGGCTGTCGACTTCGACCGTCAATCGAAGTGCCCGGTGTAGCAAAATCGTCGTTCCAGCGTTGCAAAGACGCCATGGAGGCACGCGAGACCAAAGACCCAACCCATGTCGACGAGAAGATGCCGGAAAAGAGCGAGTACAAGAACGCAGACAAGGCACTTGAGTTTCTCCGGTTCAACGGGGACGCAGAAGAAGGAACGGTCGTTGCTGTTGATGAAAAGGCATTGGTCAAGAAGATTGATTGGATGATCGTGCCCATCATGTTCGCATGCTACTTCCTCCAGTATCTGGATAAGTCACTTCGTGGGTTCTTCCGCCGTCCAACATGTTAGTACAACGGCTGATGGACGCAGTGAACTTTGCCGCAGTCATGGGCATCCGAGAAGATGCCAACCTGACGACAGAGCAGTATGGTACTTTGTCTTGGCTGTTCTATCTTGCATTCCTGATCTTCGAGATCCCGCACGCGTATCTCATGCAACGACTCCCCGTCGCTAAGTACCTCGGTGGTTGCGTGTGCGCATGGGGTACTGTTGGTGTGTTCTTTTTGTGGTTTTTTTAAATTCGTTCACTGACATCGAGCAGTCACGTGCACAGCTGCGTGCGACTCCTACGCCTCTCTCGCCGTCTGCCGCTTCCTTCTCGGCGCATTCGAATCTGCCATAAGCCCGTCTCTCATTCTTGTCACGTCGATGTGGTACAAGCGTGACGAGCAGCCAAAGCGCATTGGGTTCTGGTACCTCGGCGTCGGAATCGCAGTCATGGTCGGCTCGCTCATATCGTATGGCTTCCAGCACTACAATGGCGACAAGTTCAACAACTGGCAGATCATGTACCTTGTTGTGGGCCTGATCACCATCTCTGCTGGCATTGTCGTCATCCTCTTTCTTCCTGACAACCCAATGTCGAGCAGACTAACACATGATGAGAAGATCCTGGCTGTGTCGCGTCTTCGCGAGAATAACACCGGCATCGAGAACAAAACCTTCAAGCCGTACCAGTTCCGTGAGGCTCTCACCGATCCCCAAGTCTGGCTTCTAGCTTTCATCACGACCGCAGCCAGTGTCCCCAACGGCGCCGTGTCATCCTTTCAGAGCGTCATTATCTCCGGCTTTGGCTTCTCCAACAAGCAAACCGCACTCATCCAAATCCCCGGCGGATTAATCACCGTAGTCAGCACCCTCATCGGCACCTACGTTGCTGGTCGCTACAACTGCCGCGGTGCCATGCTGGCCACCTGGGCCGCACTCGGCGGCATCGTAGGCGGCGGCATGATCGCCTTCATCCCCGCAAGCAATCAAGCAGGCAGATTGGCAGGAAACTACCTCACCAACACGACTGGTTCCTTCTTGCCTCTCGCGTATGCATTTGCCGCGTGCAACTTCGCTGTAAGCTCCACATCCCTGAGCAAATGCACACATAACTGACCAGCCCCAGGGCCACACCAAAAAGGTCACCATGAACGCCATCCTGCTCATGTCCTTCTGCCTCGGCAACATCCTTGGGCCACTCACCTTCCGCAATGCAGACGCGCCTGCCTACACACCCGCCAAGATCACTATTGTAGCGGTCGAGGCAGCGGTCTTGTGCGGTGTGGTGGTGTTGCTGGTGTACTACCGCGCTGAGAATCGGAGGCGGGACAAGTTGGGTGCAGGGAGTCAAGGGGATGGGGATGGGTTTGGCGATTTGACGGACCGGGAGAACAAGGGGTTGAGGTACAAGTTCTAGAAGACGGCCGACGGACCGCTATGCGCCTCAAAGGCACTAAGTATATTACTGAACAGCCTTGCCCAATGTCGCACCCACACCATGTTAAACGGGTGCCCCTCCAATGCAGCTCAGCAACGCCCAAGGAGATTTGCATCAGCGCCCTTGTACGCAGTATGCTCAAACGTGCGCACGAGCGATAGCCAAGTGTTGTGGTAGTATTTACGGGCAAAAGGCCAAAACTGCTGCTACCCAAAGCAGAGTGTAGATTAAGAGTCAATGCGTGGTTCTGCATAAAATAGCTTCTTAGCATTACTCATCTAGGTATACCGTACTAGGTCCCGCTACCAATAGCTAACTTCAGCGTCGGCCTACAAGCCAACGATAGCTCTACAACTTTAACCCCCGATACACCCTTGAGCTCCGCCGTACCAATGCAGACGTTGTAGCCACATTTGAGCCATGCGTAGACTTGACCGCGATGCTTGACGGCTGCTTGATGCCCTTGACAGTGTATGTATAAGTGCCAGGGTTGGCCGCGTCCGCCGCCATTGCGACGAAATTCCCAGTCCCGGACAACTGAATCTGCAAGCTCGCTCCGTCGGTGCCGGTGAGAACGTTGTTGGACTTGGCGGTAACTGTGACTGTGCCGCCACCGCTCTTGGTGAACTGGTAGCTGGTGATTGTTACTGTGTCGGTGGTCTTAGTCGTAACTACGTCGACTGTTGCGCTGTTGCACACGGTCCCGTCCGATGCAAGGCAGATTTTGAGAGTGAACTTTTGGGTTGACGGTGTTGTTGTTGTCCATGGGTTGACAAAGCTCATAGTAGGCTTGTTGGCGTTGTTGATGGTGACGCCAGTGGGTCCCGTCCAAGAGAAAGTGAGTTGGGCGTCGGTCAGTTTGGTGTTGGTGTTGCTGCCGGTGATGGTGATTAACGATCCAGCAAGCTGACCGGTAAGGGCGTCACCGGCTTTCGCGACGGGGGCTTCACCTGCCGTGGTTGGAGTGGTAGGGCTAGTTGATGGGGGGGTGCTTGAGAGTTCGTTACCCGTGCATGTCTTCGCTGTACCAGGAGTAGGCGCTCCCGGCCATGGCTTAAGCTGACCCCACTGCTTGTTGTCGAACACGAAGCCGTCCTTGAGCTGACCTAATAGGTTGAAAGCGTTCTGAGTTATTGGAGTTCCGGGCACGTTGTTCTCTGGCCAGATAATCTCGCTGATTGGCGCGACATATTGTCCAGCTTGGATGTTTTTGGCAACGACCTTCGCACCCTTGCTTGCTTTTATGCGGTACTCACGCGCACCCTTGGTTATGCTGGTGTCCTTGAATCTGATGTCGAACTTATTACGCGCATCGAGTGCCTTTACTTGACCCGCGGCTACCTGCACCTCTGTTTCGTCGCCAGTACAAGGGTCAGTGTCTAGACGGTACACTGACACCGAGGCAGTGCCATCGGACAAGTAACCAGTGAACCTGGTGGTACCAACTTCGACGTTTAAGGTGCCGTCATTGATTGCAATAATGACCTGTTCGGGGATGAGCTTAAGATGTTGCGGTGGGGCATTTACACTCACATCCTCCACGCGGACATATACAGGATCACCGTTATCTGCCTTAGTTGTCTGCTGCACGTTCTCAGCGATTAGACTGTAGACAAGAACTTCTGCTCCGTTCGTGATACCAGCCCACGTAACAAAGTCACCGGGAATGAAAGGAGCCATGACTGCTGGATCCTTTGGAGTACTAGTGTGCAAAAATTAGCCTGGATTCGTGACAGACGCAACCGAAAAAGCAAAAGAGTCTTGTCAAAATTAAGACTTACTACACGCGGTCTCCATTCGCGGCCCGATTGTTGCTTGGACAGTCCACATCAGAGGCACTCCGCGGGATGCACATGGGGTAGCCCGAAAACGAAGCAATGCTTGGGTTCTGCTCATCGGAGGTGAAGAAGGGGTTCTTGTCGTATGCCGCTGCATAGACACCGTTTGGAGTGTTGATGCGTAGGGTAGGGCCGCCTACAATTTGCATCGTGCCATCGTTGTTCACGGTCCCTACGATGCCAGAACCAACTCCACCAAGCAGTTGAGAGACAGCAATGCGGCCAGCAATGGCCTTTCCGTCCACCTGAGTTGTTTGAGTTACCTCTAAAGCGAAACGAGGCATGGAAGTCTTACATAGTTACCCTCAACATTTAGCTCAAAGCCGCCGTATTGACCCCCATTGGCCGCGAAATCACGGAACGGTATGAACGCTGCAGGAAACTGAACAAGAAGATTCTCGGGTACGGTGATGGACGTTGTCCCAACCACAAGAGATCCTCCAGTATTAAATTGTGTTACTGTCGTGGCCGAAACACTGGTAGAGTATGAGTGCGAGGTGTGTGATAATCCGAGAGAGATCTCACCTTCCGAGAGGCCCGTCGATGGTGAACGGCGTAACCGTCTGAGCAAGAATCTCCGGCACAGCAAGCAATGCTACAGCCAAGATTCCGACAAAACCCATTATATATCGATGGAGTTTTACAGCGAGTTGATTGAACGTAGTAAATGTGTCCTTGGACTGTAGAATTCGTGCAAAAGGGGAGAGTAGAGGTATTTAAATCGTGTACGCTGCTGCAAATCTGGGGAGCATGCGCGTCTGGCCGTTTCTCTGGCTGCACATGGCCAGACTACTCATTGCAGGGCTTGGCTTTTGTAGCTGAACAATCGATAGTGCTAAACCGGCTCCCATCATACCAGGTGAACCGACAACGAGAATCTGCGGACGAGTAATATCCGTTCGGAAGTGTAACTAATCAAGCTTTGTTGTGTCTTTCAAAGAAAAAGTGCCGCGCTACTAATGCTATAGTCCGATGCTTGGGTAGAGCTTGAGTCCAGACGCATCTTCCTAAATTTAACGGTTACGGCCACGGTTTCTGAGTGGCCAGACAGTCTACCGCTCCACGTGCGTTTCTCGGCAATTGACAGGGTCTAGCGGCCGCTAGACAGGACATGGGATGAATTACGGTTAGCGTTAGGGTTGATGTTAGGAAGTTCGACGAGCGGGGTAACTACATTCTTGGGTCGGGGAAGTACAAAGCGGGGCGGCACTCGCCGAGCGAATTTCTCTAGGGACGCCAACCTTGATCAGCTCCAATTACTCAAGTAGGCGATCAGACACGTAACATTGTGGAATAGTCGCAATTCTCAGCTGTCATTCAACCTGGGATTATAATAGTCGCCTAACCCTGTCTCAGCATCTCGGCGACGAGATGAGCACTTCTAAGCGATCTCCAGCAGTATCACGCTCATCGCGAGCCTAGAGAAAGGTCTTTCGATACTTCGCTACTATAAACTGGTTCTAGGCTTCCGTATGATCACTTGATCCTGCTTCAGAGTCCATCAGAGCTGGTGAGGGCTGAAAATGGCATCAAAGTGGCTCGCGTTTGTTAAGCGGATTCGTTCGCCAGATCATCCACTGCAGTGCCAATTACATGCTTTGAGAGGGAACTTGGACGTGCCCTTTACCAAGAGTTGTCCTAAAATTTGCACATAACTACTTAGGACGACCGATCCTTGGTGGTTTGAGTGCACGCAGAACTGTTCAAGGCTTCTGCATCCTTATCTGAAACATGTTCGTTACCATGGCCAGACTAATTCGAGTTTTACTCACTACTCTTTCGATTCAGGCAGTCTCTTGTGGATGGTTCAGTCCTGTTTACAAGGACTTTTTCAGCGTACCGATGCCAATAGCATCTGTAAAGAAGCCAAAGTTCACATTCACGAATAACCACACCGGCGGCATTGTCAATTACTATGAGATAGATATCAAACCGGTAGAGATTCAGATCTACCCTCCACCAATGAAGAAGGCCCGCTTTGTTGGCTACGACGGTGAGATTCCAGGCCCCACGTTCATCCAGAACAAGGGCGAAGAAGCCGTCATTCGATTCATTAATCACGGGGACCGATCAAGCGCTATTCACCTTCACGGCTCTTACAGCCGCGCTCCATTCGATGGTTATGCAGACGACATCACAGGCTTCGATCAATATAAAGACTACTACTATCCCAATGGACAGAATGGCCGCACCCTCTGGTATCATGTGAGCATATTTCCTTTCCAAATCTTGAACTTTGATACTAACTTGCACATAGGATCATGCTGTAGATCATACTGCCGAAAATGCTTACTATGGCCAGGCAGGCTTCTATATCCTACGTGACGACTATGAACGCAACATGGGTTTACCAGATGGTAAATACGATGTACCCCTGGCCCTCTCTGCGAAATACTATAACGGTGACGGTACACTTTGGGACCCCGAGGCCAATGGAGAGACAACCAGCGTTTATGGAGACGTGATTCACGTGAATGGAGCACCTTGGCCTTACATGAAGGTCGAGCCCAGGAAATATCGTTTCCGCTTGTGCAATACAGGCATCAGTCGAACGTTCAAGTTGTACATGGAGCTTGAGAACAAGTCTGGAACCAAGCTACCTTTCAAAGTCATTGGCTCTGACTGTGGTCTGCTTGAGAAAACGATCGACACCAGCGACCTCTTCATCTCCGTCGCCGAGCGATGGGAGATTGTCGTAGACTTCAGCCAATATGCGAACAAAAACATTGTGTTGAGGAATACCCCAGGAATCGCTGCGGATAGTGACTACGATGGAACTGATAGAGTTATGCGTACGTATTGCTTTCGACCTGTAGGAATGGTATTGATGCTACGCAGAGTTCCGTGTAGGTCCCCAGTCCTCTGTTGCTAGTACAGCAGGTAACGGAAACGTTCCGAGTGCTTTGCGATCGGTGCCCTACCCGCCCAACAAAGCAGGCATCGACCACTCTCTTGTGTTTCAGCATGACGGAGGCCTTTGGAATATTAATGGAGTAGTCTGGTCACAAGGGGTTGACGCAAGGGTTCTAGCAAAGCCTAAAAGAGGATCAATCGAAGTCTGGGAGCTGATCAACAAGAGTGGTGGCTGGAGTCACCCAATCCACATACATCTGATAGACTTCCAGATTATCTCCAGGACCGGTGGCTCTCGAGGTGTGCAACCCTATGAACAGGTTGCTCTGAAGGACGTCGTTTGGCTCGGACCCAACGAACGAGTCCTAGTAATTGCACGTTACTCTCCGTGGGATGGTGTGTATATGTTTCACTGTCACAATCTGATACACGAGGTAAGCCCAATCCTGGTCTTATGTTCACAAACTAATTTTTTATAGGACCATGAGATGTTGGCTATGTTTAACGTAACAGCGCTTTCTGATTTCAATTACACTGAAACAACTCACTTCATCGACCCCATGGAGCCACGATACCTCGCAAAGCCCTGCAAACTAGGCGAGTACAAAGATACAGCAACATGGGGTAATGGCGAGTTCTCACTTGAAGGCGTCAAGCAAAAGTTGCAATGGTTTGTGGACCTCGATGCTTACAAAGATATGGACAAAATCGAGTTGGCGCTCGAGGAGTACTGGAGTCGAACAAGTCTTGTGCACACCTCGTTCAGTACCTCAGCGATGGGGTCTACGCCCTCGCCAATATCTACACCGCCATCAGCACCAACGACTTTGGCTACTCTGGCGAGCTCATCAAGCAAGCTAGTGGCCTCTGCTGCAGCAACATGTACGAAGAAGGGCAATGGTAAATGTTAAGCAAGTTTGACATAAAACTGTCGTTAAGCAAACTTTATATTGTAGGCAGGCGGGTATCTGCTCGCTGGCATGTTCCACATGCGTTTCAGACATGTATTTATCTTTCTTCTTTGTAGCAATCTAGTCAACAACAAGATCGACACATCTGTCAGACAAGACGCATTTGGTTAAGAGATTGTCTGCGGTTCACCTCTCAGTCTTGTGTTCTTAGAAGTGTGCAATCTCGCAAGTTACAGTAGTATCACAATGTGGCGGACTACGTACATCGTTGGATGTTTGGCCACAATGTGGAGACATGACACGGTACCGGACGTCAACCGGGCTAGCACAAGCTGCGGTCGGAACATCAAGATTCTTGCTATCGTAGAGATAGATCCAGGATCTTGTGGGTCCTACCACGAGATCCTGGATCTTACGCGTCGACGCCTTGACGATGCCAAGCCTCTTCATGTCTCTTGCTGTCAGAACAAGACTAATATGAACTAGGAAAAGTGAATAGATGCACCATACCCGGACCAGTATTGCTACACCAGCAGCAGAGTCAGCCGCATATTGGCGCGAAGCTTTTGTGGGAAACTCTCGGCGAAAATAAGCTCTGGAAGGATCTTGGTGTGGTTCGGTACCGACTGCGGGGTAAGTGGTACGATCTCGGTTACCTAGCTGAGCCTCGCGATGATGAGCGCAGCCAATTGCAAAGGTGCAGTGACCACACACACGCCCAGCTGGACGACGGATCAGCCGTCGGTCACGTTTTACTGGCACAAATGGCCAGGCGCCAAGCAAGAGCCACCTTTACTCATCCACAAATATCAACAGTCCTGCCAAGGCGATCACTGGAAGCGAAAAGGCTTGCAATCCACGGTATCAACCAAAAACCTCGGCACTGTTAATGAAACGGTCATGCTGTGAGCGAAGCAGGGTACCAGGGTGTTGTGCCAAACGCCACCAACATCTAAGATGCACTTTACGGGGAGCAAGTCATCTGATCTTTACACAGCTGAAAAACTACTTGCGGTTGGTGAGAGGAACAAAGGGGTGGTATTGTCCAGATAGCCAGAATTGGCTTTTGTGTGCCGTCTATACCTCTTTAGACCCACTATTAGTGATGAACCCCGAGTCGCAGATACCAAATCTGCCTAGCTGCACTTCACATGCAGACGAGACCGGGGCCTGTTGCTGATGATGTGGCTCGGCTACGTAACTTACTCTGCCAAGACTTACTGCAACACGGGCAGCAGAGCTTATAGGACGTCGGAGGTCGTAGTTGCAAATACCTGCTGTCCTTCGCTCTCAGTCCCGCTCGAGACTCTCCTAATCAAACTTTTCGGAAACAGCCCTCCAGCCATGAAACTTTCAATCCTCTTCCTTACCTCCTGTGGCCTTGTAACGGCATATTCAGGACTCAGAAAAGCAATTGGTACCTTCACAGCAGAGATTGCCCAGCGTGCAAACAACGATCCCCTAGAACCCGACTCTTTGGAGATGATAGGTGATCTTCGCAGCCAATTCAACGGAGGAACCGGTGGACCCAAAACTGATGTCGGATGGGCAGTTTGGGGGATCTTAACTGGGTCGACACCTGCACAGTCCTTTACGGAATGGCAGGGCGGTCTTGCAAATATCGACAATGCAAAATGCAAGGCTGACACTTGCTGCATCTGGAGACACATTGCACTGGCCATGGAAAAGACTTTTCGGGGCGCTAGCGGGCGTTGTACCGCTGAAGCTCGTGCAGCCGTGCGTCTAGGTTTCCACGACGCTGGCACATGGAGCAAGTTTACTGAGGACTTTGGCGGTGCTGACGGGAGCATTCTCCTTAGTGGCTTGAGTGGAGGTGAGGCAGAGCTCCAGCGACCGGAGAACAATGGCCTCCAGCACATTGCAAGTGTAACTCTCGACTGGTGGGCGAAGTACAAGTCATACGGGATACACATGGCAGACTTGATCCAAATGGGCGCCAATGTCGCGACTGTTGTTTGCCCCTTAGGACCTCGAGTGCGCACTTTTGTTGGCCGGCCAGATTCCGGTCGTCCCGCAGTCAATGGACTTCTGCCTGATGTCTTTGCCGAAGCAGATCAGCTCATCGAACTATTCGAGAATAAGACCGTTAGAGTCCACGGCTTAGTAGCGCTCGTTGGAGCGCACTCCACCAGCCAACAGCATTTCGTCAACACCAGCCGTGCTGGGGACCCACAAGACAGCACGCCTGGTATATGGGATGTCAGCTTTTACTCGGAGACAACATCAACAAATACACCGGTCAGGGTCTTCAAATTCCCAAGCGACGTTAAACTGTCAAAGCACCTACTTGCAAGCGCGGAATGGAATCAGTTTGCAAGCGGCCAAGCGCATTGGAATGAGGTAAGAGGCTTTGTGACCTCCGAGAAGTCGCCAAGTTATTCAGGTAACTCGACTAACACCTGTATGTAGGATTACGCAAAAGAATATGTCCGCCTCTCCCTCCTTGGTGTCAACAACATCAACAGCTTGACTGAATGCTCACATGTACTTCCTCGTCGGACAGATAAGGTCACTGTATCAGACAACGCTACCGTCGTAAAGAATTGGCTGAATAGAAACAACGACAAGGATATTAGCAAGGCTCTTGAATCTGGCGAGTTAGTAAAGTAACCCAACCTGTGTTAAGTAGGTCTTAGCATTACTATGGTACAGCGTTAGAGTTATACAATTTACTTTAGTCTAAAATAATTTTGTTACTATAGAAGTAACCATCATACAGCACTGATGTATTATATTAGAATTAAAACTAATACTACTTAGTATACTAGTAAGAATACATAAAATACCTAGAGCTGGAATAGAGTTAAGATAGAGTCTATATAGACTATAGGATAAGTATAGTAGTAAAAAGGTATAGGTTAGGTAGAGAGTTATGTGTTTTCTTCATACTTACCAGTAACAAGGTACTCTAACAACTGCTCGTTCGCGTGACGACCTTTCGGTTGCGTTTGCCAACCATGATGATGGGTATCGATGAAACTAGGGCTGATGACCTTATCAGTGCAGTCGACTACCTCAGTACCACTGGCTGTTTCAAGCTGAGCTCCAATACGCGTGATTGTCCCATCTTCAATCAGGATGTCTGTCTGAGTTGGGACTACGTGATTTTGAGAATCATGGATAAGCACAACACCATTCTTCAGCAGCATACTTTTAGTTCGCGTGTCTGACATTTCTTTCTTTATGTGGCGGTACAGTATGTCGTGGATTCTTCGTATCGATGCTCTTTTACAAAGTGATCAGATCAAGTTCCACATGGGACAATCTTACGTCCGGTAGATAAAACCTATCCCGTCTGCTTCGCTGAGTAGATTCGCGGAAGTTTTACACTCTAGATCAATTCTAAGAAAGTTGCTCATAATCAGGCTTTATGTGTAACTTGACCGTATCTCGGAATGCAGACCGACTATTTCCGGCTCGAGCCTCGGTCTTTGTCGCCCAATCTCACGGAGTCCGAACCGCGCGAGACCGAACATGGTTACGTAAACAGTATGCGAGGTCATAACCACATCGCGTTCTCGCCGCTCACCCAAACAGTGCCCAGCCACGAAAAGAGGTTGCACAGACTGAATGCGCACACCGTCTGGGGAACTCGACAGGCTGATTCCGCATATCTCCTGGCTATGGCCGGCCACCTTTTCCGTATCCTCCAATAAGAACTAAGGCGTTGTGTGACGTTAGCATGGAGAACACGTCGCTGTGGCCGCCTGTTCGTAAGCAGCAATATGCGGGCCATGTGATAGTTCTGCATCGTTGATCCACAAGTCGCAATCGTGTATGCGATCCTATCGAGACTTGGTTGGCTACTGGGCGACGCTACATCCATTCCTTGTCCCTCCAACGGCGTCCGTTCCATGTGCCATCGTCCAAGTCCAATATCAAGAGCTTTCCACTGATCACCACGCTCGTGAAGGGACTGTGCATTAGCAGGCGCGCTACCCCCATCAGCTTCGAGCTCGCCCACAGCTGCTATGAAGTTGGCAATCTTGCTTATCCAGAAGAGTGCGTGGCTCACAAGGTCCTCGTCTGCCTCAAGATAAGAATTGTTACTTGTATTCGATGTGCCGTGTAGTTGAGGAAAGCTGTTGCTGTCTGTATGAAGACCTCCTTCGGGCCAAAACTATGGGTCGTTGGGATTCAATCGAGTGTGAGTGTCGTGAATGACTATGTTTCGTCAGCCAGAGCTCCATGCGCAGCGTTCGACCTCCTCTCACGCGTACAAGTAATCCTACCTAACAGAGTTCCATTATTCTAAACTCATAAAAAAACTCAAAGCTTAGAACTACCTTTTAGCAGTAGAATATTTGCGAAAGTAGTTTTTCACAGCTCTGAACAGAAATAAGTTCTGTTTCTAAGAGCTTAACAGTAGTTGAATATTAATCTAAGACAGATTTAGCTATAGTACTAGCTACTCTACTCTACAGAGTTGCTAATCTAATATCAACTAGTAATAGTTTTGTAGGGATTGAAGCGTTAATAATGGTGGGGCAGACAAGGGAATCGCGCCTACTAATTCGGGCATTTCTAATGGGTGGGTGTTCTCCACTTTCGAGATCCGTCCTTAGTTTGTCCGGAGACTCGGCCGTAACTCAGAGTGGAATGACTGACGTTGAGCGGGGAGTACATGCGGAGTCGTCGCAGACTAACAGCGGATATCGCTCCTCTGGTCGTTATGCTTGACGTACATCGGCGGCCCCACTCTGCATATTGTACAATCCGTGGTTGTAGTGGATATCTAACGATCGAACCATCTATCTAAACAATATATAAAGATGCCTTGTAGCCAGATTGTAATCATCACGAGAGTAAATCCACCTCGAAAATGATTATGCCAAATCTCCCGCACATGCAACCATCGGTCGCCGAGAGCTCGCACGGGCGATACTACATCTACAGTCTTGTTGCGCTGCTTGTATTTGTTGTCGTCAAGTATGTCTATCAGATCTTGGCTTCGCCACTTCGAAGTGTGCCTGGCCCCGCTCTCGCTCGCTTCACACGTCTCTGGGAGATCCAGGCTGTGCGCAAGCACGATATTTCAACCTTGAATATTGCGCTACACGAAAAATATGGTAAAGCCACACCGAGGTCAATTCTGATATCGTCTTGAGCAGGAACGCTGTGGACAAACATCACTAACAGATACAGGTCCGATCGTACGTCTTGCACCAAATCGGTACAGCATAAATGACGGAGAAGCCGCAAAGGTGATCCTTGGACACCACGGTGCTCTCGACAAGTCACAATTCTATCATCCGTTCGGCCAACCGGATGAGTACAACCTTTTCTCCGAGCCGAGCATAGCCATTCATGCCGATACCAGACGTCCGCTTGCGCGACTATATTCACAAACAACTCTCCTCTCCTATGAGCCTTTTGTCGACACTTGCAACACAATCTTGCTGAAGAGACTAGAGGAGCATGCTCAAGATGGGAAGGCCCTCGATGTTAGGGAGCTTATGCAATACTACGCTTTCGACGTCATCGGCGAAATCACAGTTGGATCACGATTTGGGTTGATGGAAGACGGTGGCGATAAATCTGGAATCGTTGAGGCTATCGACGAGGCTATGAGTTATGCGTCAATCATAGGGCTTATTCCTGAATGGCATTGGTGGATCAGTATGGTGATGGAAAAGCTTCGGCTCGAACCCAGCTTTAGGAGGATTAATGACTTCGTGGACTTTCACGTCAATAGTCGCGTCTTGGGACGCACTAAATCACCCGAAGACCGCAGCGACTTCCTTGCCAAGATGCTGCCCATGGAACAGGAAGGCAAGGCGACACGCTACCATACTCGCCAAGCTGCCTCTCAAAATATCGCAGCGGGGTCAGACACGACTGCTATCTCACTTTCTGCTGTCATCGCATACCTGGCCATGTATCCTAATACGCTCGCCGCTCTCCGCTACGAACTCGACGAAGCCACGGCGAACGGTACCCTCTCAGACCCAGCGACCTTCCAAGAAGCCCAAAGACTTCCCTATCTTCAAGCCGTCATCATGGAAGCCTTACGTGTTCATCCCGCTGTCGGTGCGCCGTTGACTCGCGTCGTCGGTCCCCAGGGCCTCACAGTCGCAGGCCAATTTTTCCCACCTGGCACCGAAGTCGGGGTCAACGCATGGGTAATCCACAATAACAAGTCGATCTTCGGGCCCGATGCGCAGTTTTTCCGTCCTGAGCGTTGGATCACGAAAAACAAAGAGGAGCGTGCGGTGCTGGATCGCAACTTCTTAGCGTTTGGCGCTGGGCCGCGGACGTGTATCGGTAAGAATATTAGTTTGTTGGAAATGAGCAAGGTCATTCCACAGATTGTCAGAAAGTACGATTTCCAAATCCTATCCAATGCGGAGGGCGAGAGGTATACGTGGAAGACGAGGTGGTTCGCGAAGCCTAGCTTCAATGCTGTTGTTAGGAGGCGGGCACTAAAGGAAAATTGAGTAGCTCGATAGTTTATGTGATTAACACACTCTGATCCATAAAAGTGCGTGCGAAAACTTTTTCTTTGTTCTGCTCACGATGATCTTGCAATTGTTGATAGTAATAGACCCCCATAGTTCATACAAAAAGAGTCAAAGTCTACTCAAGTATTGTAAGCCTATCGATCTACGTTACATAATCTGGTGTGGTGTATAGTAATATGCTGTCGAGGAGCGAGGGACGACGAATAGTGCCAAACGAGGGAAACATAAGCATGGTCATCCACAGGTGCATTATGGAAGGAGCGCATACTTTGACTTGGAATATCTCGACGAGATGCGGAAGAGCAGTAGTGTGCAGCGTCAATAAAGTTAGGGATATTGTCTATTCCGTTGCCAAAGAATAAGCAAGAATGAATAAAAAAAATGGTGCTATTCTCAATACAAAGGCTCGCCCGAGTAGTACTAAATGTCTCTGTGAGATACCTGGATTCTACTGAAATACTGTGGCAAGACTTGCACACGCAAGTTCTGTAGATTAGTCTACTTCGTACTTGTTACAATCGCGTGCACACAACTTGAGGACGCGATTCGCGTTTGTGTGGGCACCTTACATCTTACAATTTACAGAGGTTGCTATAGATGATTAAAATTCCGGGGCTATGAGCCATACCGTGTCCGTGCGCGTAATGCGCGGATTCGCGTAATGCGCCGAACCACCAAAACACCCCTATTATCTTACCTCCATAACAACACAACGCGATGGGATTAGAAGAAGCCCTTTTAGAGTGTGATACTTTTGCATCTGAAGATGAGATCCCGTGGTCTAAAATAGCTGAAAAGCATGGTGTTGTGCGGTCAACGTTGACGCGCACGTGGAGGGGTGAGACGCGGTCGCGTAATAAGAAGGCTATTGCACAGCAAAAGCTCACTCCACAACAAGAGGAGGAGCTTGTAACTTATATAGGAGAGCTTACTGCTCGTTCTATACCACCTACAAGGGAGATGATACAGAATTTCGCGTCTTCTGTGGCCAAGGAGCGTGTGAGCGAGAGCTGGGTTACTCGGTTTATTAACAACTACTCCATCCATCTCATCTCTCAATACTCAACGGGTATGGACGCCAATCGCCACAACGCTGATTTATACACAAAGTATGAGCTATACTTCAACCTACTACAACGCAAGGTCACTAAGTATAAGGTTGAGAGCTGCCACACATACAATATGGATGAAAAGGGGTTCATGATTGGGATCACTACTAGGACGAAACACGTGTTCAGTAGGCGGATGTGGGAGAAGGGGGAGGTCAAAGCATCACTTCAAGATGGTAATAGGGCCTGGGTTACGCTGCTGGCTTGTGTGTGTGGTGATGGGACTGCACTGCCGCCAGGCATCCTCTACGAGTCTGCCAACAGTACCATCCAATCAAGCTGGGTAGAGGAAGTACAGCCAGGGGTACACGACGTACTTGTTTCCTCATCACCTACTGGCTGGACCAACAACGATATAGGCCTTGCCTGGCTTCAACAGGTGTTTGATCGCTTCACCAAGACCAAGGCGCGGAGGAAGTGGCGCCTCCTGATCCTTGACGGCCATGGATCCCATATGACTATGGACTTCATTAACTACTGTGATCAGAATAAGATACTGCTGGCTATCCTTCCTCCTCACTCAACCCACACGCTGCAGCCGCTGGATGTAGTGATGTTCAAGCCTCTCTCAACTGCGTACTCAAAGGAGCTCACAACATACCTTCACAATGGCCAGGGACTATCAGTAATCAAGAAGAGCGACTTCTTCCACCTATTCTGGAAGGCCTGGACGAGCACGTTTACTCAGGAGTTGATACTCAAGTCTTTTGAGGCAACGGGTATAGCACCCCTCCAACCCAACGTCATCCTTCACCGCTTTGCTGAGCCTTCTCCCCAGGCCTCTGATGCTAGCGGAAGCTCTTCTTCAACTTATTCTGGCAAAGATTGGCTGAAAATAGAGACCCTACTGCGCAAGGTTGCCAAGGATGAGAGTAGTAAGGAGTTGAAGAAGATCAGCCGCTCGCTCCACCACATCTCAGTCCAAAACCAGCTACTCCACCATGAGATAGCAGGCCTAAAAGAGGTTCTTAAGACTCAGAAGAAGCACAAGAAGAAGAGCAAAGTCCTTGACTTCCAGGAACCTGAGGACTATTATGGTGGAGCAGTGTTTTACTCTCCTTGTAGGGTTGATAAAGCACGTCAGTATGAGCAGGTAAAACAACAAGAAGCTGAGGCAGAAGAGGCTAGAAAAGTAGAGATGGCTGAACTCAGGCACGCAAACAAGCTATACAAAGAGCGACTAGCTCAGGAGAAGCGTGAGCAGCGGGTGAGGGAGAAGGAAGAGAGAGACCGTGTCAAAGCCAAGAAGGCAGAAGAAGTAGCTGAACGCAAGGCTGAAAAGGAACGTCAGAAGCAAGCTCAGGACGCCCAGAAAGCTATACAATTGTCCCAAAGAGGCAATAAGACAGCTTCAAAAGCTTCTATAGTAAGAAGAAAGCCTGCGCGTCGTGGTATAGGTGCGCGTAGTCAACCAAAGCCTGCAACGCCTCCTCCACCAGCTCGCACACACACCACCCGCAGTGGCCGCACCGCCACTCTATATAAATAAAATATATAGGCAATAATTATCGCATAGACCTATAGAACACTCCACTAAACAATCTCGCAATAATAACTATTGTACGTGGCTCTACAACCTCATTTTTCAGGTGCACTTTAGGGGGTTTCGGCGCATTACGCGAATCCGCGCATTACGCGCACGGACACGGTAGCTCTCCTGGAACCAACATCGGCAGGTAGCGCGACTTGAGCACCGACACGGTGCGAAACACCTGCCACCTCTCTGTTCCGCGTATAACAACTTGGGACTTCCTCATCTGTCTTCCTTTTGTGGAGCCTGCATAGAGCGTTAAAGTGACGTGTAGATCAATACCACTCCTGTTAGTCTTAGTGGCATGCGCTACGTAATTTTGGATTGGCTCTGTTCGTACAACCGAAGCCGCATTGGGATCTTGCGGACGATCCGGACTAATGAGGGGAGGAACATCCAATTCGTACATTCTTTAACCCCGGTTTGCAACGACACCCACTTTTCGTGGGCAGCGACACAACTGGTACGTATTGGTGGAGTGAAAAACAAGTGTCCGTGCTCAGATAGCTCGCTGGTTGAGTATAGCGAGATGGAGTAAGCATAACGGAGATAGAATAGAGTAGTACAAGCGGATTGCTCGAGGATCAGACTAGCGCACTAGAACGGATGGAATCTAAGTGGATCCTTTCTATGGAGACTACGTCGACAGATGAATCTGATCAATCATTCTCACATCGATCAGTTCTTCAAGTCTTCTAGCCTTCCACAGATCCTGAACTATCAGCCACTTATTTGTACATGTCATGTCCGTTCCAGCACTGTAGCAGGAAAGCTACCTAGCTAACCGTGACCTAAGTGCAAGCTTTTTCGTTCAGATTAGCCCTGCACAATTGAATTAGTAAACATAACATGCATTGCACAAAGCCCGTGACACAGCCTACCTGTAGCGCCAGTTACCGTAGGTAGTATCGCCGCCCTTTCCGCAGCTGTAAATCTCGCTTGTGGGGTGCGATAGGCTTCTGTGACGCCGCTATTGGCTGTTATTTACCTTCGAGATTCTGGAGTTGCAGTGGTACTGATACTGTTGCTGGTGTGCGTGGCGCGATGCGTGGCGCCTGTGCGGGCACTTGGTGAGGGACTTGGCGCAGTGGACGATTTCTTTGTCGTCTCAGGGAAATGAGATTACGATACCTAGTTGAAGCTCGCAGGTACGGTCGTTTTGCGAAACCCATACAGTCTGCAATGCCCGTTCGGGCGTGCACGTCGTCAGTTCGACCTTATGTTCAATTGCCGAATCCAAACCATCGCGGTCTCTTAACATTGAAGGTCTTCAAGTGCCTAAGCGGTGAAAATTGGTTGAAGTGTCTATTCTTTGCGTTGTACCTTATACTATGTTTGTTCCCCAAATCTGAAAAAGTGTTCAAACTACTACCAATCGACATTCAGCATCTCCCTCGTCATGCTCCCCCTGTATTCCGGCCAGAATGCCGCATTCAGAGCATCGCCATAACAGCCCACCAACTCCCAGAACCACATGTTGCCGACACTCAAGTTCGCCAGCGTCGACTCAAGGCCCTCTTCAATCACAATGTTCGCGAACAGATATGCCGGCTCTTCAACTGCCAGGAGATCTGGCTCGTGGTAGTGGTAGTGGCTTGTAGCGAGCGGGACAGAGAGATCTTTGTCGACACTCGAGAGGAGGTTATCCAGGGCGTCGTTGTCGAGGAACACAAAAGTTGTTGGTGGATCGGCGATGGCACGGTAGGCTGGGGTGTCGAAATACGTTAGTAGGGGGTCAAGACGAGTAGATGAGTCTGGTGCAGGCGTCTCCTCTATTGATTCAGCGGCCACGGTTCTTGTTCTTCTGGGAACGATGTCCAACTCTATAAATTGTGGAATGTCCGCAGCGCGAGTGAGGAAGGTTTTGCGCAAGTAACGGAGCTCGACTGGCGTCACCGGGCTGAGGATGTACACTATGTAATCGGGAGATACCGGGCCGGTTGCGCAGATTGGGGTACCTGGTTTAGAAATGAAACTACTCTGATATAGCTCGACAGGATCGGTCCAGTCCGTCGCACGGGAAGCTGTGGCATCGTTGAACCGATGCTTAGCACCATAGAACAGAGGATAGTTCACCATCGTATCATTGACGCTGCCTCGATTTGGCGGATGCCAAATCAGTCGCCAGAGTCCTTTGACTTCTTGTGCTCTCTCGGCGTGTAGGTAGATGTGCTTGTACTGTATCAGCTCCAAGTGAGACGAACGCGATCCATCACCAACAGCCGTAGATGCAGACTCGCAAGCTACGACCACAACAGGCGCACGCTGTGGTCCCGATGTGTGAGTGGCATCGATGAACATGACGAAGGTTTGACCCCCCTGAATGGGTATCTCTGGCTTCACACATTGGAAAATGGTGTATGCCTGGGCTTGAGATGCTGGAGTTTCGTGCGGCCAGTTGTAGACAACGATCTCGTCAGCGGGATGTCCCATATCTTGCTTCAGTACACGGATCTCTTCATCCGTTAATTTGATCAACGAAAACAGCGTGACCTGGTCTTCGACGATTTTCGTGCCGATCGGGATATGTGGTGGAAGGATACTTTCCGGGTTGTCGTCCTTGAATACTGGCTCCAAAGGTTGTACTGGGACAGGGATCTCACTCCACGGACGTTCGTCGAATGCTTCTGCAAGCGTGTATCTGTACAGCTGGTCCTTGAGCAAAGTCTCGACTGCTGCCTCGCGAGCTGCACGCCCAATCTCTGGTGCCTTCCCATTGACACAGTGCAGGACCAACAGAGTTTTGTCCACGAGACTTTGCGCGTCGATGCCGAGAACGTGGCCCTCGCCCATGTTGAACCCTCTCGCCATGGCAACGACATCCGTGATAGATGGTGCATAGTTTCGCAACCACGGTATACCAACGATTGACATCTTTTTTAATTCTGAGGTTTTCTGGGCTACTCTGTCGACGACGTCATTTAGTGCTGATTGGGTCCTCTTCGTCTGCTGTTCGTCCGCACGCACGAACCAGAAGAGTGGGATCACGTTAGATGCGCGAGACGAGAGTTGCGTTGTGCGGAATTGGGCCATGATAGTAAGGAAATATTGATCAAATAGATGATTGTGGTGTACTGGCGATATTTAACTTGATTCCCATTTTCTGTTCGATGCATTTCTTGCCGCTTTGTCGTCGTTGTAGGCTGCCTTACGCTGCTGCCTCACTGGTCTAACGCTAACGTTACATAGCGGGACATCCCGCATCCGGCAATAGCAGAACCACAAACTACGATTTCTGACTGTACACTAATTTCCGTTTCGGCGAGACCGTTGGTACCCTGCAAATTGTCGGTTGTCCCCTCGCGAGAAGGCATTGCTCACGGAAGCAAGTCGACTCGCCGCGCTGGACGCCTCACATCCTGCACTACACCTCACGACCTATTAGCAACTTCGCAGACACTAGAAACCCAAGTAATCACATTCGCAAAGTCTGGAAAGCAGCAAGGGACACCAGGGCGTGGATTCAAGTAGCGACTACAGAAAAGTACCATCTTCGTTTCCACCAATGAACTAACAGCTACCCTCATCTGCGCTTGGTGCAGTGCTCAACACCTTGGGCAAGTACTTGATACCTGTGGATGGGCAGTTTCCAGAAGTGCCAGTCGGATTGACAGGCACGAAGTTGCCATTCGCAACGCTGCCACGCACGTTAAAGGCGTACTGGATCTGGTTGAGCGCGCCGCTGGTGCAAGTCAGGATGGGCGTGGCGCCGAACTTTGCCTTGAGAGCGGCGGTGATAGCAGCGTTGGTGTAGGTCTTGGTCGAGCTGGGTGTGATACCGGCATTCAACAACCACTGTGATCATTAGCCGCTGATAGAGTTGATTGAAGAAGCGCTGCTCACAGTGTAGGTTGGCAGGTCTTTGAACAGAGTGATGGTGGTGTTCAGGAAGTCAACAAGTTCGTCCTGAGCTTTGTAGCTGGTGTAGCAGCTCGGCTTCAGTGTTGAATAACAAGTTCCATGTTTGGCCCACTCGTGCTCCCTTCACAAGGCATTAGCATGTCGTTTGACCGGTCCCCAGGATTGAAGGAGTTTACCAGAAAGATTCGTCTTCGCCCTGATAGTCCTTCCAGTATGTTTTCATGTAGTTGAGAATGTCTGTGTGGCCCTTGTTCGCGAGTGTGCAGCCGATACCGGTGTAGGCTCTGGAGCTGTCACATGACGACTTGTACGTGCCATCACAGTTATCAGGCCTGCAATTGTTATCAGTTTGGTTGCGTCATATTCACAGCAGCCGAAGAAACGTACCACAGGCCGTGGATGGTCCAGGAGTTGGCTGGACCGGTAGCAGGGTTGTAGTCCCAGAACTGGACCTGCAAGACTTGTCCTTGGGCCTCGGTGCAGCACGTGTTGGAAACGGTGCTACTCGAGCAGCTGAGCGCTGCAGATGCCGAGCACACGGGCGCGGTGGCAATTGCCGAGCCGGCAAAGATGCCGAGGGCAAGTAGGAAAGACGAGATAGAAGACATGGAGGATTTGGTAGATCAATGCTTAACTTTCTTGGCTGCATCCCGCAAGTCTTATATAGACTTACAGCCGTCTCGAAGAGATCCGGCTCCGTCGATCATCGCGAAACTCCGTCTCCTGTGCATCAACATTTCGGCAGCTTGGCTCTTGTAAGGAAGGTAAGTGTGTACTGCATGTTTGACCTTTCGCGTCTTGAACTTTACCTTCTGCTACTGGATTAGCGTTCGGTAGATGTAAGGCACGTGTGCAAATGTATGGAGAGATAACGGGCGCCTACGAGCCGTGCGCGGCCGATCGTCGGGCCAATCATCACGCTTGCACGATCTCAGCACGCGTCAGCCAAAGGCACCGTGACGCTACAACACACTGTCAACCATCGACTTCCCTCTCGATACGGCGATGAACACCTTACAGCTATGTCGAATCCCTTTGCGTTTGGCCGTGAGGCAGACGCGACTGCTGCAATCCAGCTCTGCTAATCGCACTCGTCGCAGGGGGTAGGACAATCAGAGCTATCGCATACAGCGGCCTTCCTCATCGGGAATAACACAATCATCCTTATATTGACCTACGCTCGACGTGCAGTGGTCGACAGGAGATTTGGGGTATCTCGGTCGCAGTTGCTGTTGTCGTCCTGCACTCCGGCATTGATCTTGTCAGTCCTTCAATTGCTTGACTGCCTCTTTTCCACTCTTGTTGGATTAGTCGATGATGCTCTCGTTGCTTGCTACCGCAGCTTTCCTGGCTCAAGCAGCCTTGTTGTCGCAAGCAGTCAGCGCACATGGCCCACGCCCAAGGAAGCTTGCAGATGTTTCCCGCGCTGCACCGAGTTCGGCCGGGCCCCTGGAAGTCATTCAGCTCTACAAGCCCGTGACTATACCAGAGTCGACGGGCTGCAATGTCGAGCAGACGCTGATGGAACACACTTTTGCCAGTTCCTACGGCGTCCCATATGTGGGAAAATATACCCCGCCCAGCTGCGACTTCAACAGCGTCGTGATTGAGTGGACAGTGACGGTCGCTGGCCGCCAGTTCGACCGGCTTGCGGAAATGTATCTCGGCGATATCGAAGTGTGGCGCACCTCGACAGCCGAGCCGACGGCATCGGGCATCGTCTTTAGATACCAGAAAGATCTTAGCATGTATCTTAGTCTCTGGAAGACTCCACAGGATGTCATATTCAGCTTGAATAATGTGTACGACTCGACATACACCGGCGCTTTCAACACAACCTTGGTTGCTACGTTCTCCCAAGTCTCAACTGCGTCCGCGCACGCTGACCTTATCCTGCCAATCTCGCCGCAGCTGGGATCAAGTGGCGCACCGAGTATCTTCACGCTCCCGGGGGACGACGCAACCAGCAAGCACATTATTCCACTGAACGTCACTCATGCCTCGGTCTCTATCGCCGCCACGGGCCAAAGCAGCGAGGAGTTCTGGTACACCAACGCTCTCCAGTCTGACATTCACACTTTTGAATCAACCGTGGGGACATTGATCGGATACGGGCCGTTCCGTGAAGTACAGCTCTTCATCGACGGGCTTCTGGCTGGCGTCGCTTGGCCATTTCCAATCATCTTTACCGGTGGTGTGGCGCCCGGATTTTGGAAACCCATCGTCGGTATCGACGCCTACGACCTGCGCGACTACGAGGTGGACATCACTCCGTTCCTTCCGTACCTTCTTGACGGCAAGCCGCACTCCTTCACCATCAAGGTAGCCGGTGTCGCCGATAATGGGGGCAATGGCGCAGCTACCATTTCCGAGGACAGCATCAACAGCTACTGGCTGGTGTCGGGCAAGTTGTTCCTGTTCTCCGGTGCAGAGTCGTACAATGGCACGCACGTCGCTCCTCGCATCTCGGCCGCGCCCACGATCCAGACCAGTACCTCGCTCACCTCCAGCAACGGCACAAACCAGACACTTTCTTACAGTGTGACAGCAAAACGCGTTCACACCGTTACATCTTCATTCGGCACCTGGACGCAAAATCTGGCCTACAGCAACACCGGCTACCTAGGCAGCAACGGACTATTCCAATATAACTCGCAGAAGACCTCTGGAACCTCCGCCGCAGTCCTGAAAAGCGCGCCAGCCTTCAGTAACACGCTCAGTTATACCTACCCAATCGTGGTGAACACGACTTACACCTTTTCTGGATCCAATTTAACCATCGACGCGTCATTGGACCGCGCACTGGAAATTTCGTCTTCGGGCAGACCAGACTTATCGACGTATACTCTAGTGAGTGGCCCGATGCAGTTAGACACGCGGCAGATTGGCAAGGCGTTGTATTCGAACAAGCCGAACAACAGCTACTCGTTTGGGGACATGGATCAGACGTTCAGCGAGCGTAGCTATAGCACGCGGTACTCGAGACATGTCAAGAGCCAAAATTTGACTGTCGTGTACGACGAGCCGAACTGAGGAATGACCCTGTAGGGCGACAGATAGCTACTGGTCGCTCTTGAGCAGGGATGCGTTCAGCCGATTGTTGAGATGGGAATAGCAATGCAGGTCCTACAATCGCCGGGGTCTGGTGTAAGTGGTCGGATACATAGCGAATCGTCACATGTGCTCTGAAGTGAAGATGTGTACCTCAGTGCTCGATGCTCTGGGTCTCATCGAGTTCATGGTGTAGCACAGCACATTGAGTAGAAAGATTACAAGGCGACAATGATGGTTACCTCTTGCGTCATATACGTGCAGCCCAAACAGCTTCCGTGTTGTGGGATCGTAGAATCTTATCTACGAAGTACCTACCGATGCCAGTTGTTTTGATTACCTAATCAAAACAACTGGCAAGTGCAGCCAATCAACGCGTCGCTGGGACGTCTCCACACTTCAGATGGCGCTAGTGGATCAACATCTCTTCGTTGCGCCCACGTTTGCAGGGCGGGTTCTCCCGTCGCGCCAACTCGCCCGTAAATCACATTCAAGTGCTTCTGTCTTGTGTCCGTGGACAACGATGGCCGTTTTGGTAAGCGGGGAGATCACCGGCTGCCTGGCTGCACATGTGGCAATACGCGTATCTTATACGATGATTGAGATGACTTTCTATCTATCAAAAGATATCTCGGTTTTGGCGGGACGGGTGAATTCCATCACCGGAGGTACGCTCACTACAACGGAACACTGTCCTGTCCAATGATCTCGCCCCAGGAACTAGTGGCCTTGATGCATGGTTGATCACGCACATTGCCGCTAACACCCGCGATCTTCTCCAGCGGCCGCAGCACAGTAGTAGTTGTTAGTATTTAGATCGCTACTATCTCGCCCTCTATAACAGTCTTCTGCTTTGTAGCCGACATCTCGAGCCTCTCCTCGGTGCACGCCCTTGTCGAACCGTCCTTACATCTACTCCAATCGCCTAGATGTACTCGTGTGCAACGCCGACTTCGTGGCGCTGCCCTCCGCGCCCAGTAAAGATGGGGTCAAGATCCAATTCGTAGCCAATCAACTCGGCCACACGCTGCTCACAGATTGATCTAGTAGTGGCCGTTGATAAGGAGTAAGGCTAAACTTGCATAGAGATCAGGCAAACTTCTGTGATCAATCAATCTTGTTCCCGGGTAGCCTGGCCTCCACATCAGCTAAATTTAGGAGATTCAAGAGTTATGCTAACAGTGGCGTAACATCCGTGATGTAAATGCTACGGAATGCAAGTAGGCAATTTCTGAAAAATGTTGCTTAGATACGAGTGTGAACCGCGAAGGATTCTAAAAGATAATAGTCAGTTCACCTTTTATTGACGATAATAGCACACATGATTGTAGATTGTATGAAATGTATCCTGATTTAACAATAAAAAGCCGTGCACACTACGGCCCCCTATGATGATCACTCCAGCTTGTTCGGCTATCATCATGGCCTGAATGACCGCTCGCTTGCGAACCGTGAGCATCGCTGCGTCCAAGGTCCTGCCACTCTACTCTAATGTCCTCTTTCACGATGATGCGACGCTCGTCCTCTTCGCTATCTCTATCGTCTCCGTTGGCAGGCCGTGTCCGCAGAGCATAGTTATTCCTTGACCCGACGCCGGTGACTGACTTGTGGCCCGTCAATTTGCTAGCGCTGTTGGATGCATAGTGCTTCGAAAACATGGTCTTCGGAAGAAGATAGGCAAGGGTAGGAGCACAGGCCGCAACGAGGCTGATAACTATCTCGACCATGATCCATGCCAGCAGGGTCGTATAATTCCACAGCGGATCCTTGGCCAGGGTGTACTGCGAGACAAGCGTCATGACTGAGGCAATGCAGGCAATCAGACCGATAGATAGTAAGCCAAATATGCGAGCCTTCTTCTTCCAACTCAGCTGAACTTTCCATATCACAATTACCGGGATAGCGAGAGCGGTGAAGTCCAGAGCAAGGTTCAAGCGAAGGATGCTGTTCATCGAATTGACAGACAGACATTTCGGTACCATACCCGATTCGGCAATCCGGAGCAAATCAAAACTCGCGTATTGAGGGTTGCACTTGAAGATGTTGAGAAACAGCGCTGCGAGAGTGTAGGCCGAACATAGACCAAAGAACGCCCAGTTGACATTCTTCCAGAATCTCGTCGTAAGGGTTGTCAGTCGAATGTTGAACAATGCAATGCTCATCTTGACAAGTCCCACGTAGACGTAAAACACAGTGGCAGCTGTCGGTGCTAGCTACACATGGATATCAGCAATGGGCAATGGCAGATTCGGGATCGTCACTCACCAGTTTGTAGTGGTAATACTCTTGATAGGTGATATCATAGAAGTGCTTTCCGGCCCCGCCGTACTGAACCATAGAGATCTGAAGCGCTGGGTACGTCATGGCTAGGAGATATGCGGGAATGATGAGCCAGTCATCGGCACCGAAACGGACCCCATGGACGAACAACCGAATGCCCAACCTCAGAAATGTGACAAGCGTTAGAATTACCATACAGACTGACAGCGCAGCTATGATACCCGGGCCTTTGGTCTCAAAGTGGTAATTCTCCTTTGGACGAAAAGGTGGAATTGTCACTCCATTTTTGGGGTCTTTAATGTTGGGAGTAAGGCCAGTAAGCAGCAAAAGTCCCGCTGCAATTCGTTCGTCGAGTTCGTTGGCCGGTGGGGTGTTGAAATAAGCAGACACCATTGTGCCACACCAGCTTGGGGCAGTTTCGAGAGACTGACAGAACAACTCAATCGGAGATTTTGGACCTGCATGCTCTTAAGGCCTCGCTCAGCCCATTGCCACGTTTGAAGAATACAGCCTTATCCCACCGACACGGTACGGTACGGGCAGGGTTTGTTGTGTTGCATACGAGGAGCGGGAAGTGCCCACGGGCAGAAACACTCACTACACCTGCATTGCCGGCCGATCCGGCCAATTGCCAATTCAGCACGTTAACCACCACACCACTACTTGAATCCTCTTGCTCGCCCCGGAACGCTTGACCCGCAGCCCCCTCCGATGGATTCTCTCAGCCCACCTCTAACAGGAAGTCAACAGTATGTAATCGGCACTCACTTCAACCTATGGAGAAGATCCCGAGACTCCTTGTAGCAATCATCTCACGGAGGACTGCTCCTGAGCGGAGTCCAAGCTCGTTAATAACAAAGACGTTCGGGTTTGGCACTCCAAACAGGACGTGAGAGCAGCCAGAGGGGTGCTAAATTTCAAATTCGGGCTGAGACATCATTTCACCTAAGATAAGACCCACTTAAAAAATCGTCTCGGTGGCATTCGTTGGTGCTTTCTCATTGGGATGCTAGTTACCTTCTTACCTCGGTACTAGGATGCGTGGTCGCGTTTCTTGCGAGGAGCAACCTTGGATGCGTGAGTGGCGCCATTTCCCAGCACTTCTAGTAGAAGAATGCGCGAGTTGAAGAGACGATCGCTTTCTGCTCTATTAACGTGAGATTGTTCGATGTCTACGGCGTCCAAGGTTTATGGAGGGGTTACGAAGAAACTACATACCTGGGTACCGGCAGTCTTTGCTTCGCAGAGACGGGACGGCTGGCGTTGGTGGCCTGTGCGCCGGAGCTCCTCCGCCATCCAGAACCACCTACCTGATGTGGGTAACCCTGGAAATGTGGGGCAGGGACCTTGATCGCTATCTCTGTCTTGCAAACGTCACATAAGACACCCCAGACCCTGAATCAGGACAATCTCCTCGTGTCATACTACATCTACGACACGCTTCATCAGCCTTGTCTTGACACGTTTCTCACCCCTAATTCCTGCGTTCCTGAATCCTGCATTAGCCTTGCTGTCCCGTGCGATGACGCAAAATCGTTCCCCTGCGACTCAAATCGGGCCTGCGAATCCGTGCAGGCACTGCAGAGGATCTCCGGAGTAGGGACCATGGGTCTGAGGGAATATCGGGACATCTCAAGAACCGGATGATCAGGAATCCGATGGCAACGTGGAACTGCTCCACTAGGCCGCTTGTAGTAACTAATGTCCGCTTCTCTCAGGAACCCACGGAGGAGCTAACCGTGTAAACCACTCCCGGGATCTTGTAGCTGCGAAGGATGCAAGAATAGGGAAAGCCTAGGCACAAGCTTTCCTCCCTCCTTTTATCAGTAACCAACTTTCACTACTTTGTTGTTACTGGTGGCTCGTTTGTTTCAGCCATATTCAATCTCACTCAACCATGTATTCACGTGCCGTTCTCTCCGGTCTACTGCTAGGAGCACTGCCCTTCCTGGCTTCAGCACAAGATGGCATGAGCGTCGCTGGTGCTCCATCAACAGGCGACTGCACTGGTGTCAAGGGCATCAGCCCAAAATGTAACAGCCAGGAATCTGCGTACCAGCGAGACTTCTTCTACATCGGTGGTGGCTATGTCGATTCTGGTATCCCGGGCCAGCAGATGTGGAGTGACCAGCTCTATGTCGAGAAATTGACCCCGGCCCGAAAGGTCAACAAACCTTACCCAATGGTTTTCGTCTCTGCGGGTGTCAACACAGGCGCAGAATGGCTAAACACGCCAGACAATCGCAAGGGTTGGGCTTCTTACTACCTTGACCAAGGCTACCAGGTCTACATTGTTGATATTGCTGCCAATGGTCGAAGTGGCCAGCAGCTTCTCTCCAAGTACCCTCTTCGCCTGGGTTCCACAGACATCATCAATGAGCAGGGCTTTACAGCTCCGGAAGACTTCAACCAGTACCCACAGGCAACCTTACATACACAATGGCCCGGCAACGGATCTCGAGGAGACCCGGCGTTTGACGCTTTCACCGCCGCCAACGTTCCCATCTCTTCATCTAACGTAAACGTGGAGAACACTATGCGCACGTCTGGATGCCAACTTCTCAGCATGATTGGACAGTCATACACAGTCTGCCACTCTGCCGGCTGCACTTATACAGCTATCTGGTCAGATGCATGCCCTGATTTGCTTCGTGCCAACATCAATATTGAGCCCGGCAACATCCCCTTTACCTCTTTGATTGGGAACAACACCGTTACTGGGGTTGGTCGCACCGCTGCTCGGCCGTGTGGTCTCACATACACACCATTGCAATTCGACCCACCGGTAACAGATTGCTCAACCATTACCACCGCTGAGGTTGGACCCGACTCCCCCGCCAAGCGCTCTTGCATCCTCCAGACTGGTACCATCCACAAACTCACCCAGGTCGGCAAAGTGCCGTATATCATGATCACAGGCGAGGCCAGCCCGCATATCACGTATGACCACTGCTTTGTCGAGTACTTCAAGCAAATGGGCATCACCAACTACCAGTGGGTCAAGCTTGCCGATATTGGCATCAAGGGCAATGCGCACTTCATGTTCCTGGAGAAAAACAACCAGGATATCGCTGCGGCAATCAATTACGGTCTCACCAAAATGAACCAAGGCCCGGCTGCTCCAGGTCATCCAGCACTCCCTATCTCTACGAAGTGAGAGACAGAGCTTGCGACGGCTCGATGAGTCGACTGGGGCTGGGCAAAGCGTGATTTCGCTGTGCGGAACGCCGAAAAACAGCATTGCTGAGATGATCAAGGGATATGTAATAATTAATGGTAGACAAGTGGATCCGACCGTCCTCGCCCCATGTAGAAAAGGGAATTAACGCATCGACTTTCAACATCCTTGTGAATATATTTGACTAAGTGACAATCACTAGTCCAACTCTTGTTCCAGACTCGCGCAAGGCGTTTATACACCTTCAGTTAATGTTCAAGCGTTTTGAAGAAGCTCACACCCGTTATGATCGTGTGCAAGTGAGTTTGACCATGTGGAGGTTTACCTCGTTAACGTTCTGGCCAATCTCACCCAGCGTACAACGAGACTTGGACGACCCGATACAGGCACGTCAAAACCGATGAACAGACATTGAAAATGTTGTGGTATTGAGAGCGTAGTGTATCCTTTTGAGAACGGTAGACTAACAGAATGTCATGGGCATGGTCTTGGCCCATGGTCGTCTCGTTCATCGTAATCAACTCAACAAATTATTTCCATTCCGCTGTATCTTGAACTTGATATGTGTCCAACCATTCCTTCCAAACCTCGTGTATAAGGACGAATCAGAAATTGTGTATCTGGTAAGCATAAATGTCCAACAATAATGTCTTTACAAGCACTGTGTGCAAAGTCACGAGAAACGCCAGCCATATAGACTAAAACATGAGATACCATCGTAATGGTACATTGTGGAGTCAGGAAAATTGGATTGTGCGCGGCACAGATTGGTAGTGTCAACACTGATTGTAATGATATGTTTTCTCGTTGTATCTACATATCTTCTGTTTCCAAGACCGAGGTGCTTAATATCTATCTGCCCTCTGCTCTGTGGCGTCAACCCCAAGCCGTTTCACTGAGCATCGATCTTGGCGAGTCCGAGACGCCGTGCAAACATTTGACAATATTTCTCGGTCGCTAGAGTTGGCGTCACTTCAAACGCCGGAGCATGGGAAAGCAAGCGGGCCTGCTTTTTTACAGCGTATAAAGGGGGTATGATGTTAGGTATGATGGAACTACCTCTTGGCTTGAGCCTAAGAGCACGAGGAGAGCAATGAAAAGGTCCTAGAGAAGTCAACATCAATTTGGAAATGATCTATAGCACTATTGTTTATCTACTCTGTGTATCTGTAGACGCAAACGATCCTCAAATGCTTGATTACCTATGTACTTCGCTACTAACCCCAGGACTATTTGCGCATCATGGCACCCGTCCACCTCAATATAGCCGCCATCAACTCACCTTCTGCTTTGTGAGCTGGGTATCGCACTACTATCCCGGCAGTTTTGTGGCCCCTTTGAATGGCAGTGCGCTGTCGAGCAGCAAGAGTGAGCGCATATCGACGTCGGGACTGGCGAGTACAACTGCTCTTCACTTCCCGACAAGGCACCCATCTTTCGTTGTCCCGATCGAGTTACTTCTCTTGAGCACGGCAACAACGAGCTTGTGCCAGGTCAGTGGTTAAGAGGTTTATCTGGGATAGCAGCTGCGTACGCTCAATCAGGAAGAACTGGACCAAGTCTTCTTTCTCTGCAATGGTCTTGAGGTTCTCTTTTTGCTGTTCCTCCAACAGCCGGATCGAGGATTTTTCTCGTCCACTTTCCTGAAGCAACCGATCTTGCTCAGCCAGCTGAGTTCGTAGCTGGGCTCGTTCCTTTTCCAATGCTTGGCTTCTTACGAGGAGGGGAAGGGCCCATCCAAGTGTATTATGTTTACGCGCGTCTTTCTCCTTGATCAAGGCTTCCTTTTCTGCAATCGTTTTGAGGGCCTCATCTCGTTCTTTACGCGCATCCTGGAGCTGTCGCATCGCATCCTCTTGCAAGGTTTGATTTGTAGTTTGCCGTACGCTGTTCTCCGTCATAGCTGATAGCAGGTCCGGAGGGGTCTTTGGTGTAGTCTGGAGTTGCTCAAGTAGCAAGAGAAGCAAATAAATAGGCCTAAAGGGAGCTTGACGTTATCGCTGCATATAGATAGCTTGTGTTCCTACAGTGTCAATATCTTATATTCTTATGACGCAGATATGTGTTCTTACAATGTAGATTTTTTGTATTCTCACAATGTGAATTCTTGTATTCTCGCAACGGGCAATCAGTACCCAGAGGCTCCCCTCTCACCCAGAATCGTTCGGATTCAGGCCGTGATGATTCGCCTCATTTATTGGTTTCGATACTTCTTCCATGCCAATGACGAGAGAAACCAGCACATTGGGGGATCCATTCAATGGCCTCTGAGTAATCTGTACACTTCCTAATCGCCTGGCTCACGCATATCAGCTGTTTTCTAGTCATGGAGTGTAGATTAAAAGGACATGGCCCAAGACAAGCAGACAAGATAACCTCAAAGCATTACAGGCAAAATATAGGTTCTCTATGATTATTACATTACCATTACCGCGAATCACACCTTGATCACTCTCATGACATCGAACAGCCCAATTTTTTGCTTTTCCGACATCCCGTCTTTCAACAGCCCAGTGACGTGATCGCCCTCGCGTCCCCTCTGATTACTCACCACAGTAATATCGTTTTTCTTGAACTCGCATGTCCGCCCTGTCGTCCCGCTGACCCACATCTTCACCCCCGCCCAGTCGCTCCCACTCAACAAATCCGTCCCGTACGCCGAACTCCACGGTGCATCAACTTGCCACGGATCCAGCGCATCCCTCAAATCCGGCGCGAACGCCGTCACAACAAGGACCTGCTTGGCCTCCGGCCCCGTCGCAAAACCAGATACCTGCTTCCCATCCGGCCCAACCGCCGGCTTCGTCATCTTCGTGGCCTCCTGCCGCAGCCACCGCAGATCCCGCTTGTGCTCGGAATTGTGCTTCTCGACGCTCCACCCCCCTTGAATTCCCTCCTGCTCATCAAACTCGCGCACCTTCTTGACCACCGCGGCGACATCCGCATCCGGCACACGGCTCCACAGCGTAGCGCCCAGAATCACCACATTCGTCCCCGGCACCTCGCTGCGCGTCTCGTACAGCACCTCCAGCCGCCCCTTGGTCGCGGGCTCCTGCTCCATGCGGTGCGCGAGCTGCAGCGCGTCCATCCAGCCCAGTCCGTGGAACTCCAGGCTGCCGAGCACCAAGAACACTTTCTCGTGCAGGTTGCACCGGCGGATCAGGAAGGAGAGGTAGGATTCGTAGTCGATGAGGCGGCCGATGTTGCCGGCGAGGATGAGGAAGGGCGCTGCGACCGGTATGTGGAAGGTGAGGTATTGCGCATCGTGGTCTAGGTGCAGGTCGGAGAGGATCTGAAAGGTGGTCTTCGGCGCGGAGAAGAGGCCGGATATGCGGCGCATGTTGGGGAGCATGGTGCGGGATGTTGTGTTGCTGCTGGGCTCGTGGGGTGATTTCACGTGGAGGCGCGGTGGGCGGGGTTTGATTGGGCCCGGCGGCGTGTAAGGCGAGATCTGGACAGCAGCGCTTGGGATGGGGATCGAATGGCGACGGGGCCGGGAGTGAGATGTTGTTATAAACACTCCGGCCCTTTTGCAGCCTTGCGAGGCTAGCTAGAATTCAGCCGCAGCCACAACCACAGTTGCAATTATCGCGACGCCGCAGTGCAGCTCAACCGGGAGTTACACAAGATGCATAGATATGTTACTGTGCCATGCATCTGTCAGCCCACGGTGATTGGCCTTTGATGTGTTGGATGCGGCATGGTCTAATTGTGGTGGTGGCTGTGGAGAGGCTCTTGCGGGTGGGATGAATTTAGATCAACGCTAGCCGCAACAGGGTTGGCGTCTGAGTCTTGTCAGCTTTGTTCTCCTGCGTCTGTGCGTGGGAGGTGTATCGCCGTTCCACCGTCTTTGTCTCACGGCCTCAACTGACACGATTCGCTGCGCTTACTCTCTCATGAATGAGATTCTTCGCTCTCTGAGTCGGATACCACGAGTGCGCCTGCTGTGTTACAACGTGTGCGCGGCCGGAACGCCCTCGCCACCTCACGTTGAGTCGACGACTTCTGGACCTGCCAGATATTCTGAAAGGTGTATCATAAATTGGGATAGATTAAGCGCAGAACACAGAAGTTTTACTACGCTGACGACTCAGCAGGATGGGGTATCATCGTCGTAACAGCCTTGTTGATTCTCGCCACTAGACCATGTCTTCTCCTGGAACCGGTGTTCTTGGTAACGGCTTGCCTCCAGTGACCTCCATCTTGAAGTCTTTGTGAACGCTCACTTGGATCCCATCCACGCTCGATTTATTAACGATCTGTTTCTGACTCCCATCGTCTCTGTCGAGGCTGATGCTACTCTCCGCATCGAGATCCCCATAGATCCTAGTCTCCACACCTGTTTTCCCAGTCTTGTTGCCGTTGTTGAGGTAATTCTGTAGCGTCGTACTTCCTGGTCGTTCGTCCAGCTCCAGGTATTGCTTGGATGCGCCGTTGGCTGCTGTGGCGCGCGACTTCTTTCCTGCACCAAACGATCGGCTCCCACTGCCTGTCCACGACGACATTCGGGAGATCATGCGTTCTAGGAGTGGTCGGCAAGCAGGGAGGTTGGCGACAAGCATTCCGATGTTCATCTCTGCGGACGCCCAGGCAAGAATGGCGCCGAGGTTTTGGAGGAAGCGCGTTTCGTCGTTCATACCGATGAGGAACTTGAGACGCACGATGGGAGCGATCGAAGCACTGTGTTCGTCAGGATCAGCGAGAAGGCGGAGGAGAGCGGAGACCATACAAAATGCCGAGTCCGAGCATGCCAATCACCGAGGCTTTGACGCGCCAGTCGAGCTGCACGTTCCACAGCAGGAAGATGGGCAGGATGGCGAAGATCCAGTCACTGAGAATGGAAACCACAGCGACTGCGTACGAGAGACTGGTCTGGATGCTGCGATCTTGGCAGACGCCAGGCATGGCGGTGTACCAATTTTTCCTGTTCGAGGTCAGTAAGATCGTAGTCAACGAACATCGGAGACTTACTGCACGGGAGCACACTGGAAGAAAAGGTACATGCCAGTTCCGCCCATGACGAAAAGACACGACGCCATGCAAGCGTAGATCATCCATTCGATCCACTTCTTGCCGTTGGCAATCCTGATCAGCGCAAACCCGATGGAACACTTGATCGTGATCAGAGTGAAACACCAGGGCTCTTGGAAGATGTAGAACCACATCAGGGAGTTGGAGTATTGGTACTCTGTTAGTGAGGCGTCGTAGGCACCGATCCCACTCCATGCCATGGCAATAGTGGCTACTGTGCTTGTAGCCCAAAAAGGCTATTACGGTAGGTCAGTCTCAGATACAGTTGCAGGTGGCGGTGAGCTTACGAGGTTGACCAGCATCGCCCAGTCGTCAGGTCCCCACGCGTTCCTCTTCGATCGGATCCAGAAGCGCAGCACTGTGAAGACGATGTCGAAGGGCAGCGGTACCAAGGCCGCCAGAGCCATTGGGTACGAAGTGGGCGCCATCTCTCCTTGGAGAAAAATTCTAAGCCGACTACAAGACGATGGGGAGTGGAACGCAATCGTCGGACAGAAGTGATTGTCGACAGTGGAGGCTGCGATGTGGAGAACAGGCAAAGAACGAGTTCAAATCCATCGTCCAGCCTTCGTCACGCCTCCTTTCAGCAACGCAAGTTCTTTACCCTGCATTCTGCCAGTCCCAGGACAAGGGAACGTCAACACGTCCTCTGCCCTGATCTGGCCCGATCTTCGCGCCAAGCTGCTACTTCGGGTGCTCGTCTGGACCTAGTCGCAGTGGAGTTTGACATTGACAACGGCGCGGGACGAGGACTGACGCCCGTCGCCGCGGCTACGCGAGATTGCGTACCTGCCTCTGCGGTGTGCCGCTCATCCAGCCGCGGAATTATTCTCCACAGCCTGTGGGATGCATGCAGTCAGCTTCTTAATCCGACATCGCACGACAGAAAGAGACGTTGTAGTTCAGTAAGATGAACTGCATTCACGTCATTAAAAACTTTGCATTTTCCACTCGATATCCTCTCGTGGAGATACCTCGACGAATCATCTCGACGAATTCTCTGGCATTTTGGAAATCGGACGATGTTTTCAGGCACGACGCACATCCTGGGATGTGCTGGTGATATAACCGACTTATACCCTGGCATGGATCAAATGCTGGCATCAAGTGGTAGCCTCGAAACGTTGGGCCAAGAAGTGGATCTCGCAAGCCTTGCGTACTGGGACGTGGGGGTTCGAGAAGAAAAACAGAACCTTCGAATCTCGAAAGATGGAAAAGCGAAATCCGCGCATTCAAAGTCACGGCTCCGTAGCTACCTGCATTCGTTTTCGCTACATCGCGACACTTGAAGTTCAGTCGTCGAGTCGCTGCTGTGTAGTCTGCTGTGGTCGTGCGTGGCAGTATCTCGGATAATATACACATTGGCCCACTTCACCAGATAGTGATCGTCACCGTCGGATCCACCCTCCTAGCCACTTAGCTGCCTCCGCACCTCATCCGATGCTTGCTCGTGGACCGCGCTTGCGCTTGAAACGCCTCTGCCGTCGCGGCCGTGGACGTTACGCCAAGCCGCGCTTGACCTTCACCGCCTGCGGTGCCCGAGGCCGTTACCGCGCAATAGCTGACGACTGTGAGGATGGGGGTACAAAACTGGAGCTGTCCCGCGATACAATGATGGTGTTGGAGCTGCTGTTCAGTCTTGAAGAGATACATTAGTTTACCAAATCACTCTGCATATCGAAACCTCAAACAGGTTCAAAGTCGCCATGTCTTCACCGCCAAGAGTCTTCGAGGGCAAGCTTGCCATCATCACTGGCGCCTCGCGCAGTACGTCACCCACAAACGAACGAGCTGAACACCAATCTGACCATCTATAGGCTTCGGTGCTGCACTAGCGACCTACTTCGCCTCCCGCGGCGCCAACGTCGTAATCAACTACGCCACAGCGTCCTCCGACGCCCGCGCCAAAGAGCTCGCGCACCAGCTCTCCACCGAGCACAACATCACCGCCCTCCCCATCCGCGCCGACCTCCTCGACCCAACCGCGCCCCAATACCTCATCGACACCGCCAAAGCCCACTTCACCACCCCCACCCGCCCCTTCCAAATCGACATCCTAATCAACAACGCCGCCATCGTCAACGCCCAGCCCATCCACGCCCTGGACATCACCCAGTTCCAGCAAACCTTCGACCTGAACGTGCGCGCCCCCGCCCTCCTCATAAAAGCCGCCTACCCCTTCCTGCCCCACGACCGCTCCGCCCGCATCGTAAACATCTCCTCTGCAACCACCACATGGGGCCTGATCCAACAGACCGCGTACGCGGGCACCAAGGGCGCCATCGAAGCCATGACGCGGGTGTGGGCGCGCGAGCTGGCCGAGCGCGGCACAGTGAATTGCGTGAGTCCTGGCCCGATGGATACAGGGCTGCTCAACGGGCTGCCGGACGAGCCGCGCGAGGCGCTGAAGCTGTACAATGCGCTGATTCCGCTCGCGCGCGAGAGGCCCGGGGTCGATACCGAGGGGATGTTGAGGCTGGCGGGGGAGATTGGCGGCAGGCCGGGGACGCTGGAGGAGGTTGCTGGGATTGTGGGGATTGCGTGTTTGCCTGAGAGTGGGTGGATGACGGGGAATCAGTTGGGGGCTAGTGGGGGAGGGGCGTTTGTGCGATGAGATGGATGTTTAGTATCAAGTACTTTGAATTTAGTAAGAAGATATTGGTTTTGGGTTTTGGGTTTGCTATGGTGGTGTTTAGAGAGACGATTAGGGTGTGATGATGGTTCCGCTTCCTCCTCCGCCGACACCTGTCAACATGATCGCGTCGTCCACGAGGTTGTTCAGCTGGTTGAACTGCCCCTGTAGCCACATATCTAGAATCACCTGATCCTCGGCAACATAGCTCGCCCTATGCGGCGGCAGCACCTTTGTGCACTCCTTCAGATCGTTGATGTTGTTCACGCCCAGCAGACTCAATCTCACGTACGCCTTCGCGTAGTCCTCATTCCAATGGTTCTGCCCATTGCTCGGGCTACTGAACTCCTTCCACTCGCCCGCTGTGCGCGAGTCCTTGCTCAGATTGATGTCGGACTGGAACTTGAGCACACGCGGTGCCGCAGAGCCAGTCGTTTCCGAATAGAACGCCACGTCCCACTCACCCGGTGTGGAGTCCTGTGGGTCGCCGTCGCGCACAGTGTTCACGAAGTGCTGTTGCGATGTTGTGTGCGCGCCGACGAGGGCGACGAGGTCGTGCGGGTCGATTGTCTTGGCGGCGAACAGCTTGATCAGCGTGTCTGCGGAGTCGGTGTGGCCCGGCAGCAGGCCCGTGGGACCGGCCTTCGAGTTGTCCTTGCGACCGACGAACGATCGGATGCGCGGGCCCAGTGGACACACGACAGTGGCGACGTTGGCGCCCATCTGGATCAGGTCGGCCATGGTGACGCCATAGGGCGAGTACTTCTTGTACCAGGCGGTCATCTGCTCGGCGATGGAGGCGAGACCGTTGTTGTCGGCGCGCGAGATTTCGTCGCTGAGGAGGATGGAGCCATCGGCGCCGCCGTAGGTGGATGTGTTGGACCACACGCCTGCATCGTGGAAGCCGAGGCGGACAGCTTGGCGGGCGAATTTGTTGCAACGACCAGATGTGCCGTTGAACTTTGCCGTCATCTCATAGCTGATCCATTTCCAGACGCAACACAGGTCTGCCTTGCAGGCTGCGCTACCGATGGCACCAGCGGGGATCGAACTGTCGATGGTGTTTGATTCAGCACCGAGCTGATCAAGCAGAATGGCCTTGATGTCTTTACCAATCGGAGTGAGTTGACTGTCTTTGAGGGTCTTGAGGTCGCCAATGAGCACTTTTGACTCGGCGCGCTTGGCTTTGTTCGCCTCGCGGCGCACTGCTGCAATAGTATCACCCATGCCGGGATGCGCTGACGAGAAGGACACCAACGCCAAGAGAGCATAGCCCAGATATGAGAAACCCTTCATGGTGATCAATGAATGCCAGGTTGCAGTTGATAACTATCTACTTGTTGCAGATCGGCGCCGTCTTTTATACATGCTGAGGTCGTGATAGTTGTGGAAGTGAACATAGAGTATGGGATTCTAGAACCACTCGCGAGCATTAAGTTTGGCGAGAGCGGTCCTTGAACAGGGTCCTCCATGGTACCGTAATAGACTGTAAAGTATTTACCAGGTACCTCTGTAGGTAGTTGCCTGTTTGGGCATGGCTGGATAATGTCACTGGTGTTTAGCCGGAAGTGGTGCATGTACCTGACGATCTACGCTCTGGGACTGGAAGACAGTCGACATGCTTGAGCGAAGAGACCAGGTGGTGTACAAATGGCTCAAAGGCCATTGGGTCACTCCTTGAAAAACCGGGTTCTCTCGTCTTCAGCGTACATGAACTTGAAGCGTCTCGCCCCAGCGAGATCAAGCCGATGCATAGCGGCTGAAGATATCTGCATACTCGGCGCATGCCAATCTGTTGTCCCATGCGACATGCTCAAAGCCCGTGTTCTAGATTATCGTGGAGCCGAAGAGGCCGCTGTCACGGTGGCCTTTATGAAGGTGATGCGGAATTGAGCGCGTGGTTGCCGTACCCGAAAAAGGATGGCTCGGAGACGGATATTTTGGACTCGAGCTCGAGGATGGGGGCTGGGGATGCGTCGTCGGAGAAGCGACCGTCTAGCTGGGCATGCGGGGTTCGTGAAGGGGAGACTCTGTCGCTATTTGGCGCGTGTGTAGGGGCATTGGTGTCGTTATGGGGCGTAGAGATCTATCAGTTCGTGGAAAGACTCAGGATCCGTTGAATGTCGACCCGATACAACAAAGTCTCGGCTGTCTTATGTTTTCGTGATCTGTGCTAGCTCTAGGGTGGGATGGATGCATAGTATTAAGTAATCGCTGACACGGAGAAGGTGTTTGCCGCACATGTAGATGCACCGTTTCTTGCATCTGACCACAAGCTCAAGGACGCTGTAGTGATGAAAGACCCATCGTCGGTGGTCTTGACTACAATGCCTCCGCAACCAAGGTTGGTCTCATGCGCTTCTGCACAGTTGTTTCGGCAGCCGCTTTCTTCGGTCAAGATGAGCGATCCGAGTTGCTGGCTGTTTCGATCGACTTGCTGGTCGCACCTGACGATGCTCGAGCGGAGGGGTTCTTGTTTGGGTCCTTGACGAGATCGGGTTCAAGGAGGATGCGCGGTGTATGGTGAGCCTATTACCTCGCTGTGGCAGGGGAAGAGGCCGGGCGGTGGCGCGTCACGAGGGGCCATCGCAAGGGCTGGAGGGGGCTCGGTGGGGGACGGCGCGCGGCCATTGAGTGAAACGATGCACTTGGAGGTCATTCTGCAGATTCGGTGGAGAGTCGCAAGATGACGTACAGGTGAGAAATCAGTGTGTTCTTTATTGCTAGCTACCTGGCACAAATCTTCTTTGTCTCGCTGAGGCCCTCACCGTGGCCCTTGCAGCACGTGTTTTCGCGTTTCGCGCCTCATGCACGCGCGTGCGGGAGCTGCATGTGAGCGTGTCGCGATGCACTGCGATGAGGGACTTGATGATCGCTCCAGCCTTGTCGTAGATAGGTGCCCTCGAGGCGCCTGCGAAGCTCACGCTGCTCGGTGGTGGTGTTGTGTTCGTGTTGACGCCGCTCGTGAAATGCCCCGCCTTGCTGCTTCCCTGCCGTGCGCTCATCTCAACGCCATCGCTGGGCATCGGCTGCACATCGTGCCGGCTCGAGGAGATTATTTGGCCCTGCCGACAGTCTCGTGCATCTCGGTTCGAGCACTCGCATGTGGTGAGAGCGATGTTGGCGGTGCTGAGGGTCGTCTGCTGCAGAGCTTCGGCGCTAGCTTTTCCTGCGCGCCTTCCTCTTACTCGCCCCTTCCTCACTCACCCCCACCATCTCCCCGCGCCGCACGACATGGCCGACACGACGCTGCTCTTCTTGCTTGCGCCAGCTGCGCGATACTCTCTACCCGTCTTCTCTTGTCTTCCGCCTTGACGACACAGGGGCAATGCTCAAAGCAGAGCCCCTGCCCGCTCCGTTGAGCAAAAGGCCGATCGTAGCTTCACGACCGGTGCATGCTCGCATGAAGCTGACAATGAGACTGACGATGGAGTTGACTTCATCTCCACACTGCTGCAGGCCTGTCTCCTCTCCAAGCCGCCTCGGCCTGCGTCCTTCGCTGGTGGCAGAGCTTTAGCAGCGACGGAGAGCCCCGCGCCCCGAAACACCACCACACATGTCACCACAGGCCGCAGCCAGCCATGGCGATGGGGATGGCAGTGGCGATGGCGACGATGAGTCGTCTGCTGCGATGGCACGGCTCGTGCTGCTGGCAAGCGCTGACCGCTACATGTGTGTAACCTGTTGGCGGGTACATTGCAAGCTCATCCACCCACTCGAACTCGCAAAGGCCGCTCCACCTGCGATTGACCTCGCGCCCTTCCACACCAAGACTCTCACCAGGCTGGCTGAGGTATGCCGCGAATATTTCTCTGATTATCGACTCTCGCAGCTTGACTCGCGCGTGCTGAGTCGCGTCTCCATCTCGGTAAGCACGATGCCGCTCCATGTCAGCATTGAGCACATGACTGATGCCACTCAGATTGAGCTTCAGAGCTCTCATCAACAAGACTCCTCACATCGCATACATCGCATACATCGCCGACGACGTTTTGTGATGACCATTTTGCGAACCCGATCAGCTGCGTCACGGACCACAGCAGCAACACACGTCGTTCGACCGAACAACACAGCCGGGAGGATAGTGTGGTCGCCGCTTAGTCATAAGTCCGACTGAGCATCATCGTGTGCGACATCATGCAAGACCATGTGCGAGCCACATCGCTCGTTCGGGGACATGGAGAGCTCCGTACGTGCATGTCGACCGCCCCGCACCCAGCTCAGGGAAGACGGGCCATGGCAATGCGACCGATCATTGCGAGTAATCCGGATGGCCTCGACAGGTCCTCTACTCGCAACTCCAGGGCCAAGGTGCAGCTGTGACACACCAAGCCACACTGCGAGTAGCCAAGGCCGACCGACTGCAATACTCACAGACGCTCTCGTCAGGATGAGGGGCGCCCTGATCCACGTTTTCGCGCCTCGCTACCAAGATCCCGCCACCCGTGTCTGGACCCGCACACTCTTTTTGCGGTGCTTGCAACGTTTGCCTCTGCATCTCCCTCTGCGTCGTCTTTTCCATCTGCCAGTGTTCCTCTTTCATCATTCATCTTCTCCTGCCAGTCACCTTTTCTTGCCAGTCATCCGCCTTCTCTTCTTTTTCTCGCTGGCCCCTCCCTCGGCCGAATTTCCATCTCCTCAGTCCACAGTCTTTCCTCCTCTTTCAGTCCTTTCTCAAGTCTCTCAACCCATCTCACGATCTCCGCTCCGCTCTCGTGTTTCCGCGGTTCACGGTCACCCTTCCCGTCCAGTTTCTCTGTCGTTTCTCATATCATCCCCCATCTGTCATCTTCTCGGTCCATGATCATCCACCTCCTTTTCAGTCCTTGGCTTTATTTCCCCAGGTCGTCTCATCCTTTTCTTTCGTATCCTTGTCCCATTGACTCGCAGCCATTTCTTATCACTGATCTCCTTCTGTCTGCCCTCTTCCTTCTTTTCAAAGTCGTCTCCTTTACTCGTCTCATTTTTGGCTCGCAGCCTGTCAAAGTCACATGCATCGATAGATGCCCCCTCCCGCGTTGTTGCAACCTTTTTGAAGCTCCCAAACACTCCGAGTATCGCGTTTCGCTCGTCTTGCATTTGGCTTCAGCGTTATTTGCGACATTGTCCAGATCGGCATCGACGCGCAGGGAGGATACGAGATCTCAGTCGCGCTTAGCCCTTGATTCAGAGCTGGTCATGTCACCTCCCTGGCCACCTGGTGTCTTGAGTATTGACGTTGGGTTCTGGTGACGGCGATGCAGTCGCATGTACCGTGCACCAGTATCACTGCTGGCGCGTCATGCCAGCTTCGACGATTACTCGGGCATCGACTTTGAAGGAAGTCCTAGGTGCCACATCTTCCGGTGGCTCCACGGCAATCGGCAGTACCCAGCGCTCCAGGAGCGTCGAGAAAGAGCAAGGTATTGGCAAAGTACCCTCCTCACTCCTGTCATACGCCGTTGATGGCGTCTCGTCTCTTGTTCCCAGTCGTGGGGTGGTATGGGTATGGATCATCAAGTGCGGGGTACGACAGCCTCTGGGGTTGGACAGCCTCGCGTCACGGCGACCTCGCAGGAGCTTGTCATGCGACCTGTCGTTTACTGACGTGCGGATGTCGATGTAATCTTGTCATGTTTGCTTTGATGGAGTTTGCAGGGCGCTCCGCTCCTGTTTGTGGTGCTGGGTGGTTTGCTGCAGGCGACCGCCGCTCCGAGCTGACAAGCAACAAACATCGTCGCTGCTCTAATCAGACATGTCGGACACCCGGGAGGCGGCATTACTGGCTCGCACCCAGTCGTAGAACGTCTGGGGACGGTTGTCGAGCTGCATGCGTGTGTTGGCATCGATCTGAGGTCCTGGAAGCGCGGGGCCGTCATCTGCTGCTTGCGAAGTTTCATCATCGTCATGACGGCGGCGAGCATCGCGCCTGCTGTAACGACTCAGTAAGAGTGCAGCTATCAATAGTAGCAAGAGGAAGAAGACGCCGTTCCGGATTGTTGATGCAGCACGCAGATGGTGGTCGAGCTTACGGTCAAGCTTCCAGTCATGCGGTTGATTGCGCGCGAGCCAGGTCGCCCTGCCCGCGCCCGCTCCTGCAAAATCAGACCGAGCCAGGCTCACGAGACCGAATATCCTACCTCTGTTGGCCATCTTCTCGGGTAGTGGTGATGTGGTGGTGTTGTGGTGTTGTGGTGGTATGGCGGAGATGCGGAGCGAAAAGCTATGCTACCACGATCTTGACCATCACCAACATGAAGACAAAAGCGCGTGGGACTCGAAGCTGCACGTATATTGGTTGACTGCGAAACGTTCACTCAGAAGAACACCCACGGCGCATTCATAATTCATCACGAACGATGTACCGGTGTTACATGCGGCAGAGCTGCGGGCAAACTGCGTGTTTGCTACAGTCAAAACACTAGGCCGAAATCGAGATCAAGTACAAGCCTCCATCTTGTTGTTTTAGATTACCTCGACCGGCTGCGGCTCTGTGCATGGAATCTTCAAGCGCGGAGGCCCTACATCTGAGTTGTTTCCCAACTCTTGGTCCAATGTCATGCTGCACGATCTGTTCTGCGAATCCAGCTTCAAAGCAGCGCTCTTTCAGTTTCCCAGTATGTCACGGCTGGGGAACGTTGATCCATTCGAAAGCCTCTTGAAAAGCAACACGGTTCACCCCTTCGAGTAAGCGCACAAGGCAGCCAACTTGACGGGGTCCCCTGTCCCCCATCCTCGAGCCGCAGCTATTCTGGATGGTATTTGAAGCCCAAGATCAGACATGGTGTGGCAAGATGAAGCAAAGGCCGTCGATGGGTTGACAGAAGCGGTCAGGGTATATTCGAACCACTGACATTCTCATCCCGTCCGTACGCTTTCGAGCTCGGCCATCATCACCGCATGTCCGTTGTTCCAGCCTTCACACTGGAGCTCTTGCAGGTCATCGATCACGTCCTCTCCGTCTTCGTGCTGGCACCAAATAGCATCTGTCGACGCTCGTGCTTGCTGAACCGCTTCGTCCACAGCGTCTTCAATCTGTCGCTGATAGCAGCAAAAGTGATCGTGACGGCTGTTGAGAAAGGCTTGACGGCCGCCGGAGAGCATGATCTCTCGGTGTATAGCTCTGTTCATTGCCAACATCCAGATTTCCTGGAAGAGAGCGAAGCGTCGTGTGTCGATGTCACTGCTTACTAGCTCCCACTGGTATTCCCGAAGGCACCCACCAAAGCCTTGCACGGAGTTGAAGTTGCTTGTCTGGACTCGCGTCCGCAGATACTCGGTGACGGGTTGTATCGCCGTCTGGAACCCGTACTGCGGGAAGGTGGCGTCCAGGACCCAACCGCTCTCACCAATCTCCTCCCTCCAATGCTTGTTGCTGTCCACCTGCTTGTTGTCCAGCTTTGGAGATATGACCAGTACAGTGTGAATGATGGCGGGGACGTTCGGCTCCTCTCTTCCCTCGTACCAGATGACGACCTGCTCGACTGGCTTTGGGGCAACGTGCAGCTCTCGCAGCTTTACTTTCATGCCTGTCGTTGGTCAGTGTCTGAGCTCGAGTCATCGCATTGTCATCACATACCACTGGTCAGCCATGCAAGCGCAGGACTGAGGTTGGCGATGGCCAAGATGCAGTTCTCAACGCAAGCGGCTTGCACTACTACTGCTGCTGTCAAGGCGTCGGGGATCGGCTCTCCTTGCGCAGCTGGCATGCTGAAGTGTTCGGCGAGCAGGACACGGGTGGGATATTCGGGGCGGCCCTCGATGCCGCGGTGGAGGTACGCGGAGTCCGTGATGATGCCCAGGAAGGTCAGCCTGCTAAACAGCATGGCGAGCCGATGCTGGAGACTGGCGAGTCGCGCGACCGTCCTCTTCAGCTGCCTCTGCTCGCACTGCCCTCCCTCCGCTGCGTGAACCGTCCAGCAGCGGCTGCAGCTGCACGCCCAGTCGGTGAGCGTCGAGTTGATGTCGCCCTCAGGCACGTCTCGACACCGCGAGCAAGTGACAGGCAAGACGCCCTTGTCAGCATCGTAGTTGCAGTACAGTGTTTTCTGTTGCTGCATGTTGGCGGTGCTGTGCGTTGTGTTGTGTCGCTGGGCAAGTCAAAGGCACTTGGGCAAAACAACATGGCAAGCTCTATTCACAACGCCGTTGGCATGGCCCCCAAAGCAAGCAGCACAGCCAACTCGAGATGATCCGCTGTTCCCCGTCGAACAAGCATCATTTGCGAATGTGCATCTCAAGCGCACCCTGCTATCACTTCCGCACCGTCACCACAGCAATACCTCGCAGACCCTGGGCCCACACCCTCACCCATGGGAGTATTCCTGGTCTATATATTAGACAAAATTCGTCGTATTATTACCCCTCCCCCACAGTTAAACAACTGCTAACGTAGCCCAGGTTGGGATGACCACCACCCCCGTGGTGTACAAATTCTTTTGCACTTTTTTGGGTGACCAGCGTGCCGGAGGACCCGCGTTCGAGTTTGGGTCTCTGCACGCGAGCGGGCTTCTTTTTTGCTCTATCTGCCCTTCACTCCCGCGGGCACTCTCCACTAAGACGTTTGTTCGTTTTGGGTGACCGCCGCGCTGGAGAACCCGCGTTCGAGTTTGGGTTCATGCGGGCAAGTGGGCTTCTTTTTGCTCTATCTGCTTTTCACCCATGCGAGCACTCTCCACCGTACGGTCTGCCAGTGTGGGCGATCAGTGCGATGGAGGCTCCGCGTTCGACTTTGGGTTTCCGCGTGCGAGCACTCTCCACTATTCCATCTGCCATCTTGGGTGATCGGTTGGACGGAGGCTCTGCGTTCGACTTTGAGGTCCCGCGTGCGAGTGCGTTACCTTTTTGCACTCCCTGTTGTTGAGACCTACAAGAGCACTCTCGGTCTATATGAAGCTCAAAATCCGTCGTATATTTCACCCCTCCCCCTCAGTTGAACAACTGCTAACTTAGTCCAGGTTAGGATTACCACCACCCGTGGTGTACAAATCTTTTTGCACTTTTTTGGGTGCCCACAGGCCCGGAGTTCGAGTTTGGCTCCCTCCGCGTGAGTGTGCTTCTTTTTGCTCACTGTGGCGTCACAACAGTGGCGTGGGGCTCCGCGTGAAAGCGCGGGGCTTTTGGCACTGAGCGGCGCGGGGCAGGCCCGCTGTTCGAGTCTCCGCGTGCGAGCCCGTTTCCTTGCGTTTTGCATCGGACATGGCCGCGAGAGCCCGCAGGCCTGAGCTGGAGGTCCGAGTCTCTGCGCTTCACATTCACACGGCGTCGAGCGCTCACAGATCCGAAGCTGGAGGTACTCAGTTGGGTTTCCCCGTGCAAGCCCGTTCGTGTTCACTTTGCATCGCGCTTGAGGTCCTCGATTCGAGTTCATCGTGTGGGCTGTTTCTGCGCACTTTGCATTTCACGGCTGCGAGAACTCGCTTGCACATCGTCACAGCGAGGGTACTGGAGGCGCGAAGCCCACGGCCCCGCTCTTGAGCTATTCACTTGCACTTTGCATGTCACAGCTTCGCACCCCACACGCGAAGTTCGTGGCCCTGCGTGTGAGACGATTGTATGCACTTCGTGTTGTCACGACAGCTGGAGCTTGCACACTCAAGCCGGAGGTGCCCAGTTTCAAGTCTGACCTCGTGAGCGCATTCGTTCTTGTAGCGGTTATGTTACGGCCATGCATTCGACGTGCGAAGTTCGCGGCCCACGCGTGAGGTGTTCCTTTGCACTGGGCGGGTATGTCACAGCCAGGCACTGCAGCTCTGAGCTGCGGGTGCGGGATTCGAGACTTCTCGTATGGGTGTTTTCGAGGCATCTTCACGCTCTTCGGCTCCTTACGCATTACGCGTTCTCACAGCGAGGGGAGGCACTCATTTCGAGTCTCAACGTGCGAGCGTATTTCTTCGTACACCTCGCATCGCACTCGAGATACTCAGTTCGAGAGAGAGCTCGCAGACCCAGCGGCGGAGGGAGGTCTTCAATTCGAGCTTCCTCGTGCAAGTGCATTTATCTTCGCACTTTGCATAACATCCAGGATCCTCAGTTTGAGGCTCCGCGTGTGAGCGTGTTTCCTGGTGCACTTCGCATCATCACAGCAGCGCAGCTCGCATTTGCAACCCCATCGCTGAACGTCTTTGTTTCAAGGCCTCTGGTGTGAGCTTTCCCCTTCCCGCACTTCACGTCTCTTGCACTTTGCGCCGGGCGCTGTAGGTGCGAAGTTGGAGCACCCTCACATGAGCCTGTTCCTGTCTACACGTTGCATTGTCACTGCACTTCGCATTATCACAGATGAAGGAGGCACTCAGCCTGAGTTTCCTTGCAATGGTGTGGGCCTTTTCGTGTTTGTACTACTACATTGCACTGGAGGTGCGACGTCGATGGCTTCTTGTGTAGGCGCGTCTGCTGCTGCACTCCGAAAAGTCAAGCAGTGTGCATCAACACGCCGTGTGTGTGCATCGTCACAGCCATGCACTGGAGGTGCTCAATGAGCCTCTTCATACTCGCGGTAGCATTCTCCTTCTTCCTAGTCTGCATCGCAGCGGATGTGCGAGGTCCGAGTCTCCTTGTGTGTGTGTGCGTGTGTGTGTGCATTTTTGTTTACACATCACGTCGTCACCCACTTCGGATCATCACAGCCAGGCTTGGAGATACTCAGTCAGAGTCTCTTCCTGTTCATGTAAGGCTATGACCTTTTGCACTTCGCATCGTTGCAGTTGGGCTTTGGATGTGCGCAGTGCTGAGACTCGGTGTGTGAGCTCACTTCTGTATACGCTTCGCGTTGTCACTTCGCATCATCACAGTCAGGCACGCGAGGTACCCTCCTGTCCATGCCTAGTTGTTTCTTTGCAGTCCGCATCATCATAGTCAGACACTGGCGGCGCTCAGTTGGAGTGCCCTCGCGTTAGCCTGTTTGTCGTTTCACCTCATCGTCGTCGTCGCCGCGATATCTCGCCGCCCCGGGACCCACACCTTGCTGTCTACAAGAAGCTTTCTTGGGTTATATATTGCGGTTGATTCGTCATATAATCACCCCTCCCCCTCTAGAGAATAATAGCTAACTTAGTCCAGGTGGGAGAAGCCACCGCCGGGGTGGCATATCCTTTTGCTGTTTTGGGTGACCATTGGGTGACCACGTCCCAGAGGTACTTGGTTCGATTCCCATGGTGAGACGCGTCTCTTTTTGCACTTCTGCGGCGTGCGGGGATGGCGTCTTTGTCAACGCCTTCTTCCAGCCACGTCACTCCTTCCACCAGTCTATTCTACGGACTGCAGGTTTGGGCATGCATTTTAGAGCTTTTCAGCCTTTTGCAGGAGTTCACCGGCGGTGCTGCGTTCTGCAGTCGCATCGTGTGCTCTTAAAAGGTCTACAACGTCGTTCTCGATACTGCGGTCTGCGACCAAAAAGCAATTTCGCTATGCGACTGCGGATGGTCTTGAAATGCTCGACATTACTATTCTACAGAGACGGCTTCAACGAGCTTTGAAAGCGCGAACTAACACCCCAGCGATTTCTACATGTCACAGCCTGCATCCAGCAAGTCCATCAGCCTTTCTTGTATCTCCTCATCGCCCTCACCCCGTTGCTCTTCTCGCATTCGCTCGAGGTCATCATCGCACTGCCCGTCTGCCGCTTCTATCTTTTCGAATCCTGGGCGCAGTAGCTGGAGCTCCGCGCACACAGCCCTTCCAATGTTGTCCCTTGCTTCAATGAATGCTTCGTGGCTCATGTCGAGAAGGAGGTCCTGGCGATCTTCACGACGAGGAAGCTTCTGCCACACCGCCTGATGCATCTTCGCAATTGCAATCTGCTCCATGGCAAATTCTCTATACGAGCGTGTGTTCTTCCGGCACCACCGATTGTCCTTGACCCACTCTGTGTACGTGTGGCCGAAGTCTTGCGTCTCTGCTCCTGCCGGATCCGCCCTCTCCCTCATGTAGTCAGAGTCTCGTAGACTCACCACCGTGTGTCCGTACTGCATCGAGGTCGCGTCGAGGGTCAGGCCTTCGGGGGATGGTGGCCAGGTGAGTGTCGGAGTGAGCGTGACAACCTGGTGTCTTGTCGCGATCTTGTAGGACCGCGACATCGGCGTGTACACCTTTTGCCTGTTGGGTGTGTCTTTCGGCCGGAGGTCCTTCTCGTCGATGCGCAGAGGTAGGTCTATGGGATTGATCAGCATGAAGGATACAGCGAGATTAGGGGCATGCTTACCCTCCACAAGCCAGCCCAGGACGGGAGTCAGCCATGCAACGCAGCTCCGGCATTGGTCGAAGCTCCAAGCGCCCAGGACCTCCGGCAGCAAGATGGCCGTGTAGTCCCACGAGTCTCCCCCGACGGTCTTCCTCCGTGCCAAGGTCACCAGCTTAAGGCCCTCGGCATCTACCTCAGCTGCAACCATGTGGGAGAGGAACAGGTTCGTCTGCAGGCACATGAAGAGCATGTTGTAGAGGGCGCCGACCCTGACCATCGACCGCCAGGTCCTCCTTGCCAAGCACTCTTGCTCGTGGCGGCTCTTGTCGGCGGAGAGGTGTTGGGAGGAGCAGTAATAGTGGCACGAAGCCCCGTCGAAGATGTCGTCCGTGGGGACGTCGCGGCAGGCTGGGCACGACGGGGGATTCCTGTCGATGGCGGCATTGCATCCGCGAAGCCCGCAGGCGTTGCGGCCGGGGATCTGCATGGCTGCGTGGTGAGGTGGATGAAGAGGAGGTGCGTTCTGTGCTTGACGTGCGTTCAGAAGCTCGAGGCTCTGCGGCGTGGGGTCGGCGACAGGAAGTGATGGCGAATGCAAACGCTTCTTCACACCGACCCACGCACCACACGTGACGGCTCGCAGATTTCGAACACAGCATTAGATTCGGTCAAGAAATGTCACAAATCTCAGGCAGATACATGGCAGAGTCAGAAATGGTGGTATTACAAAGGTATCTACAGAAGTGCTTCCAGCCAGACCACTTGCGCAGCAAAGCGTTCAAGAAGCCGAACGCCCTTTGCTACTCTCGTAGCTCAGCGTGTACGCCTCGTGGCCAGGCCCATCGCAATCCCGCACCAGCCGCGCGAGGTCCTCGAAAAACAGTGCGTCGGGGCCGAACTGGACTTGCTCAAGCCCGCGCCGCAAGCCCTCCATCTCCGTCTTCACCGCGCCCCAGATCCTCCTCTGTGCTTCTTCGAAGCCGTTGTCGTGCATCGCCAAAAGGCGCTCCACGCCCCCAAGCTCCGCCAGCTCTCGCGCCATGACGTTGTTGGTGGTGCGGATTATGCAGGCGATTCTGGTTCGCTGCCAGACTTCGTTCTCGTCCTCTTCGTCCTCTTCTTTCTCTTCTTCCTCCTCTTCTTCCTCTTCTTCTTCTTCGTCTTCGTCCTCTTCTTCTCCTTCGTCTTCTTCTTCCTCCTCCTCCTCCTCCTCATCCTCCTCTCCTTCATCCATCTCCGCTTCAAAGAAGCCGCCCAAGCGGAAAACGTTCCCACCCCTATCGACATCAACTTTCGCCCGGTGGTACTCCTCCAGCGTCTCCACCCCACGCTCGAAGGAGTATTGGGCGAACGAAGCGTCCGCCACGATCCCCTCTTCCCTGTTCAGCCAGAACACCAGCACCGTGTGCGCGTACTCGGTCTTCGTGTCGCTGCTGGCACCCACGAACCGCAGCTTGACCTCGCGCACCGGCTTCGGCGCCTGGTACGTGACCTCCTCGACCCACAAGCCGGCGACTACGTCTCATTAGCACAGTCACAGCACGCAGCACCGCCCCCTCGGGGACGGCGTCGGGGGAAAAAACGTACTCCGCGCGCACTCCGCCAGCCACAGCGTGTTGAACACGACGACCGCGACGCACTTGTTGATGCTTACGAACGCGTTCCTGATGGCTTCGGGCTCGTCTGGCTCGAACAGCGGCGTCGTGGTCAGGGGCGCGGCGCACTTCTGCGCCAGCAGGGTGAGGTGGGAGGGGGTGACGGTCGAGGTCATGAGGACCTCCGGGCAGGTGGCGTGCAGCTGCCGCATGGCGACGCCGTTGTAGAGGGAGGCGAGGCGGCGGGCGTCGCGCGTGGTGGTGTGGGGGGATGAGGCAGGTGGTGCTGCTGGTGGTGCGGCGGGTGGTGCTGCGAGTGGTGCTGCAGGTGCGGAGGGTGGCGCGCTCATGGTGGCGGCGGGTGGAGAGAATATGTGAGGGTGTGAAGGTGGTTGCAGGTACTGCAGCAATGTGTCTCGCGGGCTCTGCGGCACTGCGTCGAGCTGCTGCTGTGCTGGTGGTGAGTCTCCAGGTATGTCTTGGCGCGGGCCTTAGCGCGGAAATGCGACCATCTGAGCTGCGAACAGCATTAACCGAAGCTCGACGGCGCATGTTCTGTAGATTTTGCTTGGAGACTATTTGTTCTGAAATCAGGAGCAATGCGCTTGATGAGCTCTCTACGGAATTCGGGGTGAAAAAGATTTTGAGGTTTTGGTGCTGAACATTGCCTTTGAGCAACTTCGTGCTGATAGCTACGGATGCAGCCCATCATACTGGCACACAAGAGAGTTCCCATCAGTATTATGATTCTCAGCGCTTTGGGGGCGTTCAGCATATGCTGAAAGCGTTCATGATGGCGGTTCTAGGGGGTGGGGGCAACTGCTTTGGTTTCGCAACACGGTGCATCTATCTACGGTGCTTCAAGCTACGACAATAATTCATCTCCGTATACGACCGAGAGCAGTTTCACGAGAGCGATGTTTCCTGGCCCCTGAGAGGCAGTCACCAACTCCCAAAAGCCTTCTCGACGGCGCTCACCGGTGTAGCCACGACCCTCGAGTTCCTCCACCTCTGCCATCAGCGTCCTCATCCGGTTTTCAATCCTATCCACGATGTCACCCTCGATCCGCAACCAAGTCTCATCGTCCGCCGACCTTACCACCTGGGGCCCTCCCGCCTCCTCCACCCGCTCGTACACGATGTTGTTTGTGTGCCGGACCACCGCCAGACACACTGCTGGCCAGTTCGCGCTCCCCACTCTCCCCGCTCTCCACGACTCCACATACACGCGGTGCCGCACATACGCCTGGCCATAGCGCTGCCTCGAAGGCCGACACAGCTCTCGCACCCGCGGCGCCGCGTCCCGGTACGCATCCGGGTAGTCGTCGCTGAAGCGCCAGCCCTGCGCGTGCCCATACTGCGGCGCCGTAGGGTCAAGCATCACCCTCCCCAGCAGTTCCGACGAGAGCTGGAACATCGAGTGCTTCTGCGCCAACGACTCGGCGTGTATGCGCGGCGCGCCGTCCGCGGGCGTGCAGTCCACGTTAACGAACATAATACGCTGCGACGCCAGCGCGCCACGGAAATCGATTTCCTCAGCTTCCCAAGCTTCTAACGCGGGATTTAGCAATGCCGGGATGTCTTCGCACGAGAATTACGTACCGCCACCAAGGTACGCGAGCACACCAGCCAGCACTCGCATCGCTACAATACACGAATTAAAGCACACCGCGATGTCCCGAATCCGCACGCTCACCGGACTCACGTTGCCCCCGTTTGCAGCGCGCAGTAGGCTCGTGCTGCCCCGCCACAGCACCAGCGTGCCATTTGGCAGCTGCGTGCTGCCCAGCGTGCGGTCACACATGTACCACTTGCCGGTCACCAGGAGCAGCTTGTTTAGCAGGGCGTCGAAGCGGACGAGTTCACGCAGCTGGGCGAGTGCGTGGGCGTGGTGCTCGAGGCAGAAGGGATGTGGGGTGGCGCGGGCGAGGGTGAGGGAGGTGGTTGCGTGGCGCTGGCAGTGGGGAGCACTGCAGGGGAGGCGGCGGATGCAGGGGCCGAAGGGGAGCGTGATGCAGAGCATGGTGATGCATATATGGTGCGATATGCTGGCGAGGCGCTCGTGGTTGGCAGGTCTGATGGTGGGCAACTCTGGTGGTGGTTGTGGTACGGGCGAAGATGGTATCCGCACGGACACCTTGCAATAGCTGCAGTGTCAATGTCTCTATGTCAATCAGCGCAGAGCCGGGTGTCAGCACAGCTGTAGGTCATAATCAATGTAGTATTCACGGTGTACGAGGATCACAGTACGGCGGAGACAGTGCAGTGTATGGTAGTGGTCCATGTCATTCGACCTCCGTGAACGTGTGCTGCGCAATAGTGTGAATGCCTCCATTGACATAACCGCATGGTCATATATGCGAGCCAACTCCTGACATCCTGTCATCGACGCATTACATTCTTATTTAAAGGCTTTCAAGCCTGTTGCCCTGCAGTGCAGTGCGTGCGGGTCAAAGCCAGCGTAGTGGAGGCTGCATCACTGTTCAACGCCATACCCCAAGGTGCAGCTACCAGCACATGCATGCGTAACAGCCTTCACATCCAAATTGCGATTACATGTAAGCCTGTTTGCGTCAGTGATTGAGGTCACCCAGTGCGAGCAAACTGACACAACGTGTGCAGATATCGACAAAGCCAGTTCGCATTCGACAAAGCGTGTTTTACAACACGGATTTAAGTATTGATAGCTGCATTGAGAGAGATATTGGTCCGCCGTCATAGCAGCCTTGTGCAAACCGAAGTGCGCGTACGTATAACCCGTAGCGCGATCCTGTCTCTCGAGCTCCAAATGCCTTAGCCAAACCCCGCAAGCTCGAGCACACAATCTTCACCAAATCACTCCACGCCCGATACCTGCACCCGAGATACCTGCTTTGGCTCACTATCTTCCCCTCGTCACGCACGCTCTCGCTATCTAACTCCAGAAGCAGAACCCGCAGTACGCCCCTCCAGCGTCTCCGCCTTGCTTCCACCCGACACACCCCCCACTGCCAACAATACGGCGAGAGCAATGGCGCCTGTTGAGTTGTTTCGACACTTCCCGTTGTAGTATAAAGCTGACTCCCACCTTGAGTGCTTAGTCGCCAAGCTGCTTGCTCGCATCCCCGTACCCCCCGCCGCGGTAACGAAATAGATACACGCTCGCGTCCTGATCGCCACCCACACATCCTCCTGTTAGACTTCCTACAGAAAGACAACGGTATATGGAGAGATAGACGGGCTGCTAAGGCTCCGCCCACACCTCCCGGTAGCACAGATGATGGCTTGCTGGGGCGCGGGAAGCCTATGCTGCTGAGTCTCCTGACAGGCATTGGGTGCGGATTTCTTATGCGGTAGGGCTGCAAGGGGCATAAAGAAAGCTTTATGGGCTTCTGTTGCTGCTGCTGTCCGTTGGTAGCATACTCTGGCGGCGCCAGTCCACCAGTACCCTCCGCTCAGAGCACCAGCTCGAGGACTGCAGGCTCACGAAGCACAAGCTGACCACAAGCTAGTCACCCAGATCTGTTCCGCAAACATACGCAGGCTCTCACATTTCCGTCGACGCGCTCGGGATCCGACTCTACTGCGAACACACCGGCCCCTTTCGATGGGTACATCAGATGCAGCTCGACTCATAACTCTTGTGCTGGACTGCTCGGGTAAGGAGATACAAGTGCACGGCGAGCGCTTTGGTGGAGATGGTATGAGCAAGTGTGTTTTGCTTTGCGATGCAGGTAACTGGGGCTGAGGAAGGGGACACAAGGCAACAGGAGATATTGATGGGGGAGATTGGGAGAGAGATAAATGGGATGCGTGCGAGGTCTCTGTCTCGTAATTGTGTAACACTTCAGTGTCTTAGGATTAGATACACGTTCGAAGTCTTGGTATCCCAGTACCCTCGCATCACTATGGTCATATGATTTGTCGATTTCGTAACTTCGATGTGTCTTGAAGCTCGACCTTCGAGTTCGATTGCACTGCTGTCACCGCATAGTGCGGAGGCATACCTTCGGTAACTACGCAACTTGCAATTGCGGCGAGCCGATTTTGATCTTGCTGAGGATAGAAGTGATCCGGCAAAGCTAAATTCGTGCGCGCAGAGCGGAGTGGTGTAGCATTCTGTTTGCGAGCACACAACACAACAATGTCACAAACGTCTCGCGCTGCTTGGCGGATAATGACTGAGGCATCATGCATTTACAAGAAGTCTTTCAAAGGCAGCTGGCACACCGAAGGGCAGCCGGCATATCAGAAGACTCTTGTTGCTAATCACAGTCACTGGCAGTGCGAAGTATTGAAGTTCGTCCTGCCACGCGCCGCCGATGCGGCACACCCCCCGCCCCTTCACCGAGGACCAAAAAAGCGCAAAAAATAATTGTTCTACCCAAGGGTTCGAACATTGGACCTTTGGTCACTAATAGAAACCTAAATGTCACGGGTTAGCACTCTCAGTGTTCGAACAATGGAGAACAGAACGCAAACTGAACGCAACAACTAACTACTTCCAACACAGTGGATCAACAGTCCTTCCCTCTGACTGCACCAATAGATGAACGATTTATTAAATACATATAGTGAGCTTAAAGAACATGTGGGGTACTGGTGTAGTGAATCGGGCGTCAAGCGAGATGATGTGACGACACTGGCTACATTGCCAGGGCCACCCTCACTGCCATGAGAATCGCCGAGAGTCTTTCCCGCGGGACTCTCAGCGCTGCAGTGTGCCTTATTCGATCATTTGATTGCGGCCTGAACAGTACTGGCTGTGGTAGCGAGCTTCGATATCAATTCCATCACTGCAGCTCGACATCTGATCTGGTGACACTGGCAGTACGCAGCAGCCTTATAGCTGCAGTGCAGCTTGCATACAGACCATGCATTTTGGATCGAAATAGTGTTCACCGTGTGTTGTTTTGGTCACTAGCGTCCACAAGTTGCAGGTGAATATTCGTTTGTGGGTGTTGCACCAGCTCGGCCTTAGCAAAACCACTCTCTCACTCCCCACACACAAAACCACCCACTCTCGATACAGGAAACTTTTGCTGAATCCCTTCGCCTGAGACGAATCGAGAGTTAGCAGTCACCAGCGCTGCCCCTTGAGCGGTTCCTGGCCGTCTCACCCCTTCTTATTGAAGCTGCCCTCGACATGCTGCATTTCCACCCGCATGTCCCTTCGGCCACGCGACTGTCTACCAACAGCTTTACCTTCTTCCCTCCCAGCATCAAGGTATGGTAGTTCACTCGCAGCTACACTGCCTTCTCAAGTACCTCTTTTGCTGACCTCGACAGTCTCTTGCCTTCGCACCGCGAGGCACACTGCGCGGTCCGCAAGATGAATCAGTGCGATCACTTATGTCTGTTCCTGGACGCCGCACTCTGCCCCGAGCTCGAAGGTATGCAGTCAAATCAGCGCACATGACAATTCACTGACCATGTTTGCAGAGCTGAACCTTGGGTCAAGCCGTTGGGTGCGGTTCACTCCCCTCCCTCGCACCCTCTACCACATTCCTCCCATAGCGCATCTCAAAGCTCTGAACATCGAACTCCTGCCGCCACGCTACGTCTCTGAGATCACGATCGCCCACGTTGGCAAGCTGATTTTGGACGGCACCTCAGAGCAGTCTGGGTGCAGCGACTCAGGCTGCACCATGGCTTTAGGCATGGTCGAGAAAGGTTCTGTCAAGGGGAGAGTCGAGATGACTCTGTCCAGTGACGACAAGAAAATTGAGCGGTGTAGTACATACTGGACAAAGAGTTTGGTGTCCGAAAGGACAAAAAGATGGAGGCCCGGCAGTACCTGGGTCGAAAGGGAGGACCCAACCGGCCACTGTCGCCAAGCCAGGGGTAAGCAAAGCTGAACTGTGCTGGAGAAAGACGATATACAGACTTGAGGCTAACATTTACAGCGCAATCTCAAGCGCTTCGCCAGCCAAAGAGACGACATCTACGACGCAGCACCGTCGCCAGCCAAAGAGACGACATCTACGACGGTGCTGCGTCGCCAGTCAAAGAGACGACATCTACGACGGTGTTGCGAAGGCAAGGAATTTGGACAAACAACACCATAATCAGACTGCAAGATGTACCACGAGGGCAAAAAGTTGGAACCAAATCTTGTCAACTTGAGGCCTGGCGAATTGAGGAGCTAGATGGTCTTGCCCTCATGGCTGATCTTATGACGGTCTTGCCCTTATGGCTGATCTTGTGATGGTATAGACACACAGCTATGCTCTATCCGCAATGAGACTATTTACAACTTTTTACGTCGCCGTAGGTGCCCACTTGCTCTTCGCTCTTATCTTTGCGCCGTATATGTAAAACAGTATGGGCACTGGTAGAAATGCAACGCACAGAAAACCCAGCAGAGTGGTAGCCCAAGGCACGCCTAAGTTACGATACATTGCGTGAGTGAACAGCGGAAAGAAAGCTCCAGCGAACGATCGAATGAAGGTGTTGACGGCAATAGCACTGTTTGAGTAGAACCCGTAGCAATCAATGAGGTAGCTGAGACCCTGCCAGAAAGGTACCATGCAGCCCATACCGATGAGTGCTACAGAAAGAACCTGCGGTACCCATGTGATGTTCGGGTTGCTCGTCCACGCAAACCTATGTAGTGTCAGCTGCGGACTCTTTGGCATCAGGGAAGAACTCACCAGAACAATCCGACAGGAAGCGCAATTGCACCCACGATCATCGGAGGTAAGCGCTCTTCTGGTATAGACTTTCCATGCTTCTTGAATGAGCGTGTGAAGTTGGTTGCTGTACTGTAAGCGATGACCCCAGCGCCAATCACGATGCCGACGATAAAGGCGCCGAAGGGGAGCTGCGAGACGCCGAGAGACCAGCCGCGTTCGTTATGGAATGATACTGGGAAAGCCTCGAACAGCAGGTATACGATGCCATACAAGAAGCTCATATATGCTGTCACAAGCGCTAGAATCGGCTCTTGGATGATCATGATGAAAGGCCTCAGAAGATAAACATTGACCACAGTATGCATCGTCAGCTTCTGCTCGTCAGCCTTGGAGTGGTATGCGTCGCCAGTTTCTTTGCGTAGTTTGGCAGCTCGCAACTGCAGGATTCGCGCTGCTGACGTCTCAGGAATGACGACGAAGCCGATGCAGCCGAACAGCCCAGCCATGATCAGCGTGATCCAAGATGTCCACCTCCAACCAAGGTACGACTGCGTGATGAATCCTCCTGCGATAGGACCAGCAACGGGCCCCGCGAACCCTCCAGTTGCAAAGACGCAGATGGCGTAAGCTCGTGGAATGGGATCCCAGAGGTCGGCAAGCGCTCCTCCAACGACAGCGAGAGGTGCCGAGGCAAAGAAGCCACCGAGGAAGCGGCCAACGCAAATCGTCGCGATGTTCTGTGCGAGTGCTACTGGGATCTGGAAGATGGCGAACAATGCAAAGCCGAAGAAGAGAGGAGGTTTGCGCCCGAGAACTTCTGACATGGGTCCAAACGCGATCGGTCCAAATACGAAGCCCTAAAAGCGACTGTTAGCATTTGCGTATTGAAATTTTAGCGAGACCTACCAAGACAAAGAGAGCGACACCGAGAGTAGCCGTGACGAGATCAACGTCAAACATGTCCACGATAACGCCGATGTTGACACTGAAGATAGAACTCGCGAATGTCACAGTGAAGACCATCGATCCCATCGATATCGTGATTGCCCATCTGCGCATTGGAGTCCAGTTCTTCGGGTTCCCAGGGTCATTGGGGCCGTCGAATTCCACGAAGAACCTGTCTGGTACAGGCCCGCTGGAGGTATCATTCGTCTCACCACCCTTTTCGACATCGATTATCGCGCCGTTGGAGACATCCTGGTCTTCCTCGCTCTTGCGTGGCGTATCGCTGTTGCTCACCATTGTCGTCTTCGATCGGTTGGAGGGTGTGCGCACCGGCGGGGTGCTTGTTGTTGCCGGCATAGCAAACCTGTGTCAAGTAGCACTTGCCAGCTTGGAACAATGGTTGGGTACTCTGGAGTTATGTAGCAACAGCTGCGGCACGTTGCGCGTAGTGCGTGTCGTTATTCCCGGGTCGTGTGCAATGGTAAGCGTCCATCAGCGTGCGGTTCTGCGGCAGCCGCCGTGCGCAAGCACACTGTCAAACATCAGACCATTCCCTTTACCTTGAGACACAGAAGGGAAAGCCACTCTTATTGGGCTTGATAAGAGATAATTGTGGCACCCGTATCACGAGTACAACTGATGAGACGTGTTGAGGCTCTCGCTGGGCAGCTGGAACGTCATTGATGTTCGCGCGCTTGCCAGATCGGGACGGGCCGCTCTGACAAATGCATCTATCTTTCTACGGGTTTTGGCGAAAAGTCCGTCATCCAATGCAAGTTCCATCTACAAGTTCATCAAAACATGTGCTGGACATAGCTCCTCGGCCCGCTCTCATCTTGTTATCTCCAGTGTGCGCTTCTTTAGCCTCAGACAACGCCGAGCCTGACGAAACACACTTCGCCTCTTAGTTTGCCTGAGAACATATGTCATGTCTCGTACCTGTAGTCTTCCGAGGAGCATGTCGTATCCCACTAAACCCTTGGTATTTCCAATGTTCTTCTCAAGTCAGCTTCCAGATTATGGCATCCGGCGCCTCCGAATCAAGGAACTCGCTACCATTTTCTTCGCCGCACAGTTCCCAACCACGAAGAGAGAGGGGTGCTCTGTCTTGTGTAGGAGAAACATCCAAGTTCGATCCCGGGGCGCCGCGAAAGAGTGGGCGCCAGTCGTCCAAGCCTCTGATATGGAGCGCTACAGACATCACGTTGACCACCCATGGTCCTGGGTTTGAGTTCTGGCCGGGAGCGAGGCAGAGCTCCCGTGTCTCCGGGTTGTGATCATCGTGGGAGCATATATCGGGGCATATCAGGCAAGTCAATCGTACAGCGAAGGGCCCAACCAGATCGCGTGTGGTACGAGTTCTGTACATGCCTGTTTGCACGCGATACTGCGTCACTGGGCCATGGCTCTTCTCATCTTCGCTGATGTAGAGAATGAGTTGTCGCAGATACGAAGCGAAAACTGGTCCGAGGTGTTCCAATTGTGACCTCTGCCCTCGAAAAGGTTTGAGGATTTGGCGAGGGATATTTAACTCGACACGAGATAGTGTCACGAAGCTGTTGAGATGGATGGCTGGAGGCGAACTTCCCAGTACGATCATTTTCCCGGGAACCTTCAGTGCTGCAGCCTGTACTCGATGCTCAAGCTCATCCTCCATCTCACACTTGATCTGCTTGCCAGAAAGAAACAGACCGGCAACAACTGAGTCAAGAGACCGAGTAGGGCATTCGAAGACCAGCGAGTAAATCATGTGGCGCACCTCTGGTGGCAGAAGAAAGAGCATCTTGGAGGGAAATAGCAGGGGAATCCTACTATAGCTTGCTGTTTGTGGTAATCTAGAGCAACGCGTGCGCTGAGGGTTTGTTTAGGCGGGCTCAAGCGGCACTGCCAAGCTAATCGTCTGCGTCTGCCCACGTTCACCACAACACTCTCTATTCTATCGCTTCTGCTTCCCAAAGCTTGAATTACCTTCATCTTCAACAGTATCATCAAGCTCCAAAATGAGCAAGCTTCCGCGATCATATCGTGTCCTTTTCCGTCACCTCTTCTTCAAGACATCCACAAACAACAGCTTCCTCGAGCTTCCGAAAGAGATCCGCACTCTCATCTACCACTCCATCGCGCCCGACGCTTTCCTTCCCGGCGTGCCTCACGTCGCCTACATCGGTCTCCTGTACTCCTGCCAGCAGATCTGTCGCGAAATGGCCTTTGAGTCACTGCGTGCCATGCCCTACATCCTGGACCGCCTGCAGGAAGCCCAACTCGCAGAGGCCATAAAAGCACCTCCAAGGTTCCCCGTCAACGCCTTCTGTCACATAACAAACGTGCAAACAGAACTCCCCTTCACAGCCCTCTTCAGCACCGCCGAGCAGCTCTCCAAGCTCGCCTGGCTAGAGCCACTGCTCAAGCTGCACCTGACCAGCTTCACAATCACCCTCCAGAGCACCATATCCAGTGAGACGCCCACCTACTATCAAGTCGCCCCCTTCGCTGCCCGCATCAACTGCCTCCTTGCCCCGCGTTTGTGCCTCCTCGACCACTACAAGACACACAAGTGCTGCGTCCGCCGCCTAGCCAGCGACCCCACCATCAACACTGCGCACCTCGAGACCCTCCAGCAGACTGTGTGCAACGTGCGGATCGTCCGGCTGCATTTCCCCCAGCTGAACGCGGCACAGACACTCACCCGCTGGGTATTAGCGAAGGGTCCTACGCGCGAGAAGAACGAGATGAGACAGCACGGCTGGGATATACAGGAGCGCGTTGTCCGTGGAGAAGGCTCACCTCACGAGGTCGAGATCACCTGGAAGAAGATAGAGGACGGCGCCCGGGGACGGTATAAGAAGATTGGTGGGCTGTTGAAGGGGCTTGGCAAGCACAAAGCGGGCCGATGATGGATTGTCGCTCGAGCGACAATTTCGAGAAAAGATACACGCGTGCTACTACGAGTCACATCAACGTACCCAGCAGGAGGTTCACAATCGGTGGAATTACGAGCAAGCTGCCAAGCGGGCCTATTTCCACGTAACAGGGTTTGAACACACCGCCCGGAGAATTCACACACGGGAGGCTCTCATCTTGAGAGAAGATCTATGCCTTCTACTACGAGTCCTACCAGCGGACTCAACAAGAAGTGCACAATCGGTGGAACTACGAGCAAGCTATCAAGCGAGCTGACTTCCATATTACGGAACTTGAGGATACTGAGCTGGAGAACTGGCGCAACTATCTCGATTTTGAGGAGAAGCAGGGTCATTTTGAGCGCACGTCCTTTTATGCTTTTTATTATGAACCCAATCGGGGGAATTACGAGCAAGCAATCAAGCGAGCTTACTTCCACGTTACGGAACTTGAGGATACTGGAGGATTCGCACACGGGAGGCTCATGCCTCCGCAACAGGGAGACCACAGGAAGGTGCTAGACAATCTGTACACGTTGATGACGTTGTCGTTGCTGAGTGCTGTGCGGTCTGGATGTACCAAGCGGTTATTAGCAAACATTATATTTCATAACAAGAATCTCTATGCATGGCTCGCAGCAATGAAGTTTGCCTATTCTCATATGACAGCGAGCGTGACTACGAAACACGAATTGCAAATGCACAGGACAAGGTATTGGCAATGATTGCATTGATTAATGTCATACATTGTGCTTCATCGTCCTTAGTGTAGACGTGAGGAGCCACTGCCCTGTTCGGGGATCCGTTGAGAAAAGAAAATGCCGTGAAACCGTCGCTGTTTTGTTCGCCATTGTCACCATGTAAATGCAGGCCTAAGCCGATAGCCGTACGCCAAAAAGATGCAGTTAGTGTACAAGTTCACACACGATATGTCAGCGGAAGCCTAGGAAAGATCCATGGGTTCGCCGGTGGTAGCACCGGCCGCCAGCTGGTAAGGCGCGGGGTGGGGGATACAGTCATGGCCAGGCGTAGTCGGGTGCTTGAACATGGTTTGCACAGGCGGCGCGGGAACGTTGATTCCAGTGTTCATACCCCCTTGTTGCTGTCGTACCTGAGGTGAGGCCATGTAGCCCCAGATGGGCGGAACACCATAGCCGGTGGGTGTTGACGGAGTCGCTGGGGTTGAGGACTTGCGACCCTTGTTCTTAGGACCACCTCCACGCTGAGCTCGAGGGGCTGGGAAGCACGCGTTCTTCACACGAGTTTGGAACTCCGTCGCGAAGTTATCAAACGGCTTTTTCAGTTCGGTGGTATTCCAGCCAAGCTTGTTCTTCATGCATTCAGACTTTCGATGACTGATTGTGGAGCCTTCGATGCGAATGCCGTTGTTCTCCCAGCGCCTGCAGACGTCTGATCTGGAAAGAATGAGAAGAACGACAAGCAAGCTCACGTTGTCGTTGTCGAGAAGGTGAGGGCAGTAGTCGCAGACATTACAAGCAAACTCGCGCATTGCCTCAAGCTCCTTGGTGTCTGAGCAGTTGACAAAGCGTTCAGCCATAGAGAACGGTCGCACCATGTCCCTGCAAATGTGGGATTGGAGAGTGGAAGCGACGGAAGAAACTGAAATCGGGTACGTCTCCTCGCGGTTCAGTCGGCTTGTAGCTGCTGCAGACACGGTTCCTGGAATGTAGATGATCTCAATGTCGTCCCAAGGGCCACGATCGATGCGCAATTCTTTCGCTGGCTTATCGCCAGCTTCTTTCACGGTCTCTTCATGGGTCGCAGCAGCTTCGCGCGCAGCTCGGACAGCTTCTCTGGGGGTGGGAACGTTGAATTTGGATGCCAACTCGATGGAATCTTTGTGCATTTCAAAGCGGGAAAGCTTGCGCTCGACGTCTGGGGCACGGATCCAGTCCTCTGACCACGGCTCTTCGGCAAGGATCTTATAGAAGACTTTGGTGAGAGCACGAAGCTTGATCTCCTGATCAGAGAGCTGGCGACGAGCGAAGTAAAGCTCATCGGTCTCATTGTACGCGTTCTCAATGAAAGTCTTACGGTCTTTTTGAGTGAGGCTGCCCCTAGCAGGATCGTTCTTCCAATCGTTGATGACTTTCATAAACTTGGCGTGGAAGATGTCATCGAAATGACTTGACACAGGCTGAGCTGATGCTGGCATGTTGTAAGCATGTGACAACAATGTTACTGTGAATGGATTGAACTTACGAGCTATCGCCTGTGGTGTCGACTGTGTTGGTGGCGGAGACGCTGAGGCAGCCGCGTCCTGCGTGATTGGTGCAGGCGACATGATGAAGCTCGGACGCGGGAATGCACGAAGCTACCCGAGGAAGGAACGATTTGGTATATTGCACGCTGTCTCAAGTCGCTGTAATGACCGTAATGTTAATGAAATCCGATGGCGTTGACGCGCGATTACTTGTGTTGCGCTGATAGACGCGGGGTGGTTGGGGCGCTCTAGCTCGGGTTGCGGTGTGAAAACATCGCCCACAATTCACAGTCGCGTAATTAGGGGCTTGGCGAACGATGCATTGACAGATCACGTGTTGCATGCTCCATCGAACAGCCACGTCATACCCCAAGACACAGGGCTCCCGCCATCTCAGGTGTCATGTTGTCAACAATTTGTGTATGTCTGCTATTACTGAGAAGCCAACCGTTCTTGCCGCACCCCAGGAACGTATCAGCGGGTGTGATGTTGCAGTGAGCCCCAAACCCTAACACAAGGGTACACAACACGCCGAAAACGCGCCGACTACGCGCTGCTCGCTCCCAGTATCGGTGTGTCGATCCGGGGTAAGTAGTGAAACCCGAATTCTCACATGGAAGCGATGAAGGAGTCGTCAAACAAGAGCTATGGGCTTCCGCCGCGTCCCGGTCTTGTTGGTTTTCCATTGCAAGGGTTAGAAACGGTGTTTCGAGAACAAATATGTAAACTTAAATTGCGTACCTAGGTACACGTGGAAGCTGCACGATGGAAAGTTGCACCACTTGACAAATGCAGTACAGGTGCTCTCGAACGTGTAGCTAAGCATCAGTTCATACAAGCAACATAAAATGTAGATGAATCTGCTTGATGGATACAGTTGTACTAGAAAGAGATGAGTCCGTTCAGAGAGGGGTCTGCTGTGAGGCGATGCAGAGTCAGTGGAGCAAATCACTCATCTCAACACGGACGTGAGCAGCACCAAGTCTATTGCTACACTACTATTGAACCGTCTCGAGCAGCAGCGGAGGCGATCAGCGTGGCCCGCGCCTTCATCTCGACCTTGCTCCGCCGGCGAGGAGGCACGCAGTGCCCATCTTCTCCGCGACGACACACCAACCCACCACTCTACTCCTCATCCTCTGCGTCCTGCACCATTGGTGCGCGAGAGAGGGGCGAGGAAGACCTCACGGCACCGCGGACGCGGACCGGCGGGGGGGCAAACACGGTCTGGGAGGCGGGCGCGGAGAACGGCGCAGCAACGACTCCCCCAGCGCCCTGCCCGAACTCAGCCAGCCTGTGCTCGAGGTAGGCGATGCGGTCGCCCTGCTCGTCGTTGGCGCGCATCTGGTCCTGGTACGCGATGGTGATGTAGTCGTACTCGGCGTGGAGGCGGTCGAAGCGGGTGTTGAGGCGACGGATCTCGTCGTTGGCCTCGCGGACGGCGTTGTTATGGGTGAGCTTGAGGGTGGCAATGTGCTTGCGATGGTTTGCTTGCACGTCGAGCAGTGTCATGTTCTGCACTTGGATGACGTTGCGGGCGAGGTAGTCGAGGACCGCTGTCTGCCTGAGGCGCACGTTGAAGACGACCATGATGACCACGATGGACAGCGTGATCACGAGGCTGGCTTCGCGGTCGGTGATGTAGGTGGTCTGTTCGGGATTAGAATACTTGATCAAGCATTAGAAGCTTGACGATGCTGCACTTACGGTGCGCCAAAGGGCGAAAACGAAGCCCGAGAGCCAGGAGCAGACGACGGCCACGAAGATCTCGAGGTTGGTGAGCTTCATGATGTGTGTGAAGGGAATTTGGTGTACTGTAGTGGGATTTTGTAGTGGCAGTGCGGTGTTTGTTGTGCAGTTTGGCGCGCTGCAAGTTGATTATGACTATGCCTACTTGGCACGGACTCCGTCTATCACCTGGCCTTGTTCCAAGACAATAGAACAGCTTGCAAGTGTGCCAGGAGCTATTGCACAAGGTCTAATATAAGCTCTCTTTGACTCTACCTGTGTGAACCGGAAGGCATGTGCTGCACGCAGTAGCAAGTCAGTGACGAAGCTCGATTGTATGCACTCACCATTTTGCACGCACTCACCATCACCTTGATAAATCCTGCCCCGCGCGTACACTCGAGCACCTTAACACCCATCACGCTCGACCCGCAAACAGCATACCACAAAGACCTCCAGCTCTCCTTTGCCGTCTCACCACCGCCATCCCACCACCCACCATGTCTGTAAGTGCACGTCTCTTGAACGCGCTTTGATCGGCTGCCCATTCAAGCCTGTCCCAGTCAAGCCCGTCTCAGTCAAGCTCGTCCCTGTAACGAACTGACACCCTCCACAGTCCCTCTGGCCCGCCATCGCCGCCCTCATCACCTTCATTGGACTCGCCATCATGGCCGTCCTCCACTTCTGCTGCTGCCCCTCCTTCTCCTCCACCACCTCCCCCTCCCCTGACTACAACGACGACGACGACGAAGAAGCACTCCGCCGCCCCAGGCGCTACCGCCGAGGACCTCCCCAGCACGGCCACTTCAACGCCGACTTCAACTTCGGAGCAGGTCGCGGCACCAGGGCCGTCCAAGGCTCCGCGGCAAGCTCCCAAATCTCTCCGCGCACGGTGTCGGCGAGGCCCGTGGAGTCCTCCTCGCCCGCCTGCCTCTCGCCGCACACGCCTTCTCGTCCTGCTGCCGCCCTCCCAGATCCCTCTGCGCCGGCCCGCCCCTCGCCTCCTCGTGCCACCACCGCCCTCCTGGAGTCCTCGTCGGCCGCCCTCCTCTCGCCCCACACGCCTCCCCGCCCTGCTGCCGCGCCCCAGGAGTCGCCGTCGTCGGTGTACTCGCGTGCCACGGGCGGGGAGTAGGACTGCTGGAGTGAGTCCAGGGACGTCCGGGGATGGTGTAGAGCAGGGCGACGGGGCGTGACTTCAAGTCGAAAAGGGTGACTTCTGTGGGGAAGAAACTAAGTAGATGTAATGAAGGCGTCAAAGTGGAGTTTGCTTGTTCTGTGATGTGCTCTGATGTGAATGTATGCGTTTTAGGTTTGTGTTTGTTGGCGGGAAGTTGAAGAATTGATACTGTTGACGTACGCTGTCATGGCCTTACTATGGCAACTACGACATCGAAGGAATCAATGAACATAGCGAACGTGGGGATATAAGCCTATCGTCAGCTACGAGACCAACAAATCTTGACGGCATCTTGACGATAGGACATTGAACATGTGACGAACGATCACCGATGTGATGGAAAGAGCAGAGTTCAGAAATCAAACTTTTATTGAAGCATCTCGACGTATCGCGGTCACCTCAGAAATATGGTAGACAGAAGGAGAAGCTCACTTACCTGATGACAGCCAGCCATACGGTACGGTCCTAGCCCTCATCCGTACGTCACACCAACATCACGCAGCATTGAGGGGAACCCCAGTAAAGGGGAATTGGCAATCAAGCATCATCTTCGCGCCTTGCGGCACTCAGAATCAGCGACACCTAGTGGGGGAGAAGAACCTTTGTTTTCATTGACTCCTAGTCGTCATGCCGCCGTATATAGCCGTAAAACCATGCCGTAGTCATGGCAAACTCCTAACCCCAAGCACCAATTTTTCAGGATATCGAGAAGCAAAGGAGAACCGAGCCGGGCACAACGCTTAGTTGCGGGCGGGGCGATCGCCGAAGCGGCGGGGGCGCTCGACGGACTGCTGCTGGGAGACGGCAACGACGTTGGTGGGGATGGAGTCGAACTGTGGCTTGTCAGCGAGCGCACGCTGCAGGGATCATTCACAAAACTTACGCCGAGGGACTTGAGGAGGTCCTTGGTCTCCTGGTCGACATCGAGGGAACCAGACTCGGAGTTCTGGGTGAAGTCGAGAGCGGAGATCTCGGGGACGTACTGGTCCTTGCGCTCACGCTCCTCTTCCTGGAGCTTGAAGGAGATACCGCGGACGGGACCACGCTGGATGCGCTTCATCAAGTGAGTGGTGTAACCAGCGATCTTGTTGCGGAGACGCTTGGAGGCAATGATGGCAATCTGTGCGACGCGTTAACATTTGCGCGCTCGTTCATTCGCGGTGCGTCTCACCTCATCGCAGATCCTCTTGTTGGTCTCGAAGTCGAGCGAGAGCTTGGGGTAGTAACGCTCAATGATGACCTTGGCGGACTTCTTGACGGTCTTTGTGCGGACGCGACCCATTTTGGCGACTGTGTATGGATTTACGGGGAGTCGGTGGAAGAGGAGGGCTGTTGGGGTTAGTGGTCGTCGTGAGGCCTGCGTGAAGTTCGACGAATTCCGTTGTGTGGGCGGGGCGGCATCAACGATTCTCCGGTATACGCTAAGCCATACACGACTTAGCGCACGACTGAAGTCGGTCGAGCGGCAGCCGCATCATAATCGACGACGTCGCATTCAAATACTGAGAATCAATTCTGACGATAATTTGATGAACTGTTGCATTCGTGGTGAGATTATGATTATCCAACTGGCTCGCTAAATGACAGACAAGAAGCACTGCTATCTTGCATCCAGACCCTCGCCCGTACACCCTGTACGTAAACAACCGGGACTCCACGCTCATATCGATCCAATCTGTAGACAATTTTGATAACAGCCTATGAAGACAATCCTTGCTCAATGCCCACCACCACCAACCGGCATTGGGTTCGGGAAAAAGAAGGCGCAGATGGCGATGATGATGTATACCATGATGCACAGGGCACCCTCCAAGTAGTTCGACTTGCCGTCGCGGAGGAAGGAACCCACCACAAGCACGGCGAGGACGAGCGCGACGGCATCGAAGATAGCGAAGTTGTAGTCCATGTGTGGAACACGCAGACCCCAGCCGACAAGGATGACGAGAGGGGCGTTGAGCAGGGCGGTCTGAATGGATGCACCCATAACGTGAGCCATTGCCATGTTGATTTGATTGTCGTAAGCTTCGTCAATGGCAAGAAGATGTTCTAAAAGATGAGTCAGCATGTAGCCTCGTTGAAACGTGATCAAACTTACCAGCGATCTTTTCGACGAGCGGAATCAAGATGAGTCCAACGAAAGCATCACTGACGTGACGCTCTGCTACCATGAAGTGGATCTGCTCGACCAGGAAGATGGCGATCAAAGAGACGCAAGCTAACGAGATGATCAAGGCGACAAAAGCTTCCGTCAGGGTGAACTTCGGCTTGGCCAATTCCTCGTGACGATCCGCATCCTTGTGCTCATCTGCCTCGTAGATCTCGTGGAACAGTCCGTCATGAGATATGGTCTGATAGGCAACGTAGATGAGGTAGCCGACAAGCGAGATGATGGCGACACCACGCGAAATCCTGGTTGCATTGTCCAACACGAAGGTAGGGGTGGGAATCTCGTAGTCGGTGTTGTTCATCAAATACTTGGCAAAGACGGCCGGGAGAACAAGAGCCACTGCAAAGATTAGCCGTAGTCAAACTAAGGGACATGAAAAAGAACGTACTCGCAGCGACCAGCATCAAACCACTACCTGACTCGGAGACGGCCTCGTGGAACTCTTGCACATCGTGCTGAATGCCGCCGGCGACAAAGCAGGAGCCAAGGCAAAGCAGAAGGTTGGCCAAGATTGATCCCAGGATGGCAGCCCTGATGACAGGTACGTTCGATCCATTGACGTCGGTCTTGAGCAGCACCATAAAGAGGATGATCTCGACCACCGAGCCCAGTGTCGTCTCCAGGACAACGGCGATGGCCTTCTGATGCATCTTGCGCGACAGTTCCTGACCAGCAAAACCCAGCATGTTGGCGGCCGGGACCATGGCAATGTAGTTGGTGATGAAAATGGCGAGCTTCCATTCAGGCTTTGCGAAGTGCTAGAGCATAGTTAGAATCGAAGGTTCGTTCCAGTTCATGTGTCAAGCCCATACCAATGCAATCGCCACAGGAACAATGGGCCATAGACAGTTCACCATCATCGAGAGCGTACTGCTGCTCTTGAAGGCGATCTTCAAGAACTTAAAGGGGTTGAATCCCCTCCTGCCACTCTCACCGTCCGGGTGGACGCCCGGTGTGACCTTGTGCCCATTGTGATTGTATTGCGGCAGTGAGTGCGAACGAGCACCTCGTGGACCATGTGCGGAGTGCTGACGTGAGCGTTTTCGCGGCTTCTCGTTGTTATGTTCGCGTGGGGCGTAATCTCTCGATGTTTGCTCTCGCGACGATCTGTAGTCGTGCGACGACCGCGAGTGTTGGCGTGCCATTGTTGATTTGTTGTTGATGAGATGTTAGCGATTCAAAACCTCAGTAGGTAGTCGTAGCCGGAGCTTTATGCTTAGGTCGGGCAGGTGAAAAGGCGTTTCAGGGCGAGCGCAGCAGGTGCACCTGGCGCAATTGCTGAGGTCCAGTCAAACAAATGTGGGTGCATGCACGAAGACAAATATAACAGACAGGCTGGGGCGAGCCAGGCGTGTCTTGACAGGGGCTGCAGCGGGTCGTCATGGCGCTGGACGTTTTGATTCCCTGTTATTGAACCGCAAAAGGGCCAAACGCGGCGTGCACCGCTGGCATTTGTCGATTCGTGCACGGTGTTGCTGGATCGTCCAGGCGAGCACAGCCTCGCGGGCGTCTATTCGCTGAATCTCCCTTTTCTGCAGCGTAATGCCACCACTCGTACAGCACATTCAGGCCCCGCATCACTCGATTCGATGGCACTGCTTCCATTGCCCTCTTGCTTGTTTCGGCGGGTGCACGTCACCAAGCCTTGTTGTGATGCTTGATCCCCCTTGGCTTGCTGTTGAACTTGGTTCTGGAACGCACGCGCTGTGATGTCATGACGGCCCGGTAGATGAAACTCCGCATAATTCAGGGTTTCGACTCTTTGGCTCCACTTCGCATCTGGAGGCTGCAGGCACTTCGCGGGTCGGATCAGACGGCCCTCGTTCAGATGGATAAAGCTCAGGATACCGTTGCACTGGCCCTGTTGCGACGTGCCATAGGAACGCGCACCAAGCGCGCTGGATCCCTGAGGCTTGACGTGTCGATTTCCACGATGTCTGCGCCACACATCAGGTACCAACGTTTCTGTCCTACCAAACTTACGCAGATATCCTTTTCCTTCAATGTATGAGATAACCAGCAAAAGAACCGAATTGATCACATCGTTCTCATATCGTACTCCCCATTCTTCGATTGTGAAACGCGGGCGTGATCTGGCGTTATCGCTGCTCGGCGCGTGCACGGGCGGCGTGACTGATCGGCGTCATGGCAACTGCGACTCACTCATAAACACCTCTCTTCCATCTCTCTTTCATCTTGACTTCAATCGCGTAGCATCAAGATGGTCTACTCTTCTCGATGGGCTCTGTGTGCGGCCGTGACCAGCGCGGCTGCGCTGCAGATTCCCCTGCTCTCATCGAACAACCAGGCGCTTCTTGGCCATCCCTCAGGGTCGAAGCCGCTCGTCAATTCCACTGAATTGCAGGATCTCATCAGTGGGGATCGTCTGTTGGCCCGCTCGAAGAAGCTTTTTGAGATCGCAAAGCTTGGTGAGGAGGATTACAACCATCCTACTAGGGTCATCGGAAGTGCTGGTAGGTCATGCACGTGCTCCCATGTAGGGAGATGTACTAACATCAACAAGGCCATCTTGGAACACTGTCCTACATCTATGAGACCATTCTTGAGCTCGGAGACTACTACACTCTGTCGAACCAGAGCTTTCCTGCGGTCTCTGGCAATGTCTTTGAGTCACGACTTGTGCTTGGCAGCGATGTCCCGAAATCGGCTGCTCCGATGGGCCTGACCCCGCCAACGAAGAACAAGGAGCCGGTCCACGGCGATCTTGTCGTCGTTGATAACGAAGGCTGTCAGTTGTCTGACTTCCCGGACTCCGTTGCCGGTAACATCGCCTTTATTAAGAGAGGAGTGTGTCCCTTTGGAACGAAATCGGAGCACGCCGGTCAGAAGGGAGCCATCGCGGCTGTTGTCTACAACTACGAGAATGACCCCGTTTCTGGTACGCTGGGAACGCCATCGCCGGATCACGTGGCCACATTTGGCTTGTCTGGTGAAGAGGCGGCGCCCGTGTTGAAGAAGCTGAAGAACAAGGAGCGCGTCGATTCAATTGCTTATATTGATGCTGAAGTTTCGCAAATCGAGACCGTCAACATCATCGCGCAAACCGCCGAAGGCGACCCAGAGAACTGCGTCATGCTCGGCGCCCACAGCGACAGCGTCGCCGAAGGCCCAGGCATCAACGACGACGGCTCCGGCACAAACTCCCTGCTCGAGGTCGCTACGCAGCTCACAAAGTTCAACGTCAGCAACTGCGTCCGCTTTGCCTGGTGGGCTGGCGAGGAGGAGGGCCTTCTCGGCTCAGACTACTACGTGCAGTCGCTCTCGGAGGAAGAGAACCAGAAGATCCGTCTCTTCATGGACTACGACATGATGGGCAGCCCCAACTTCGCCTACCAGATCTACAACGCCACCAACGCCCTCAACCCCAACGGCTCCGAGGAACTCCGCGATCTGTACATTGACTGGTACGAGCAGCAGGGCCTGAACTACACCTTCATCCCCTTCGACGGCCGTAGCGACTACGACGGCTTCATCCGCAACGGCATTCCCGGTGGCGGCATCGCGACCGGCGCCGAGGGCATCAAGACGAAGGAAGAGGAGAAGGCCTTCGGCGGCAAGGCCGGCGACTGGTACGATCCCTGCTACCACCAGCTGTGCGACGACGTCGGCAATGTCAACATGACTGCCTTTGTTGTTAACACTAAGCTCATCGCGCACTCGGTTGCGACGTACGCGGTCTCGCTCAAGGATTTCCCCAAGCGCGACACTACCGTTGCCTCCCAGGCGTACAAGGAGACTACCAAGTACCACGGCAGCAGGCTGTTCATCTAAGAATAGATATGTAGTGGAGATTTCCGGCATTTGTGGGATGGTGAGAGCGTTGTAGCATAGTCATAGTCATAGCATTAGTAGATTTGCATACATAATTGAAACAAACCATCAACCTGCAATATACTTTCTGAGACTACTACTGAAGTCAACAAATACCAATTTACAGGAAGTCGAAGTCGTTAAAGTAACGCGTTGATCGTGAATGTTTTTTGGAGTGTATACAAATGCAACGTTGAAAGTACAACAACACCCATTAACAACAGTCTCAGTTTCGATTGAAGCCCGAACCCAATAATCTTCTCAACAAGAACTCTTGTGATCATTGACACTCGTATATCGATCGTAATATTTCGATCCATATAGCGAATAACATATCCACCGCATTACCTCTACAACGACAGCCTCCACGCTGCCAGCAGCGCACCACATCTCCACGCACGCAAACACGCCACCGATCGGGAACCCCGTCAAAGAAGCAGGTATACACAGCCACACAGCAAGCACAGCACCCAGAAGTCTTGTGATAAAGGAAAACATTTTATCTATATACGCGCACAACAGTGAAGTAAGGGTATGTCTATATCGCGCACCAACGAGAGTCTTCAACAACAAAATCTCCAGTAACGAAAGTCTTCAAAAGCAGCGCACGCAGACAGGACACCAATGCAACTGACCAGACACAAAAACCAGTACAGTAGATAACGCCGCGGCGCATCCCCGGTGCAGTGACAGCAAGGAAATTCCATCAGCAAACAACCCGCCTACCGCCTCTTACCCCTCACCTCGTCCTCCGAATCCGTCTCGTACTCGCCCTGGTAAAACGCCTGATTCATCCTATGCGTCGCCTGCTGCGCCGGGAAATTGTGTCCCAGCTGGGGTCCACGGGCGTTGGGCAGCGCAGAGCGCACATTGCGGACGTCCCAGGGGTCTGCGGGCGCGGGCGCGGGGGCAGCGAAGGGGTTGTTGGCGTGCGAGGAGGAGGGGCGGTGCTCGCGCGCCTGAGGCAGGGCGGTGGTGTTGTTGTAGTAGGCGAGGGGGGCTTGGCGGCGCTCTGTGCGCGGTTGCGGGGCGAGCGCGTTGTGGGTGCTGAGGCGGCGGGGAATGTCGGGGCGCGGTTGGTTGGACTGGCTGGGGCGGCGGATTATGGGGGGTTGGGTGGTGGGTGGAGTTGGTCTGCCGGCACGCGGGTCGTAGTAGCCGGGGTCGAGCTGGCGTTCTTGGAGCGAGGGGGGTTGACGTTGTTGTTGGAGGAGGGCTTGGTGTTGTCTTTGCTCTTCGCGCTCGATGGCTTCGGCTTTGAGGCGCTCTTGTTGCATCTGAATGACCTCTGCTTTGACGAGGTGCTGTTGCTCCGCTGCTTGGGAAGCAGTCATCTGCACAGAGCCTCTACGTGGCTTTGTTGCCGATGTCTTCGATCGCTTTGCTGCAGCCTCTCTAGCTGCAGCCTCTCTAGCTGCGGCTTCTTTGGCTGCGGCTTCCTTGGCTGCACGTGCCTCTTGCTCCTTCTTCTGCTGGCGGAGGCGTTCGCGGTCATCAGTCCGACGTTGCTCATGCGCAGCAAAGTTGTTCTGTGCTCGCTCGTCAGCTCGATGCTTAGGACGATCCGTTTCGAAGCGAACCTTTTTGAGGTTTTCCTCCCGCACCAGGTTAGCGGCAACCTCGCGATCAAGAGCCTCTTGTCGTCTCTTGTTCTCGTCACGACGTCGTTGCCTGTCTTCATCGCGACCGGTGATTTCGGGGGCGTAGGATGAAGCATGGCGTTGGTCGCGCTCAGTGCGAGCGGAGGTGTCCTGGAATGTAGCACTCGGTACGAACTCGGTAGTATGGTACGGGCTAGCAGGGCTGGCAGTGTGGCCACGTGTGGTGTCGGTCTGTGTTGGAGCCCGACGTGCGCCATTATGGATGATGGGATGGTTACCACTCGAGGTACCAGTCGTTGCAGTGACCAGGCTGGGCGAGTCGTAGTCGTAGAGAGATGGAACGCGGCTGGAGCCTACAAAGGACTCGTCTGAAGATGGATTCCACTGTTGACCGAAGCTAGGGTGGAGTCTACCATGGTTTGAGTCGAGTGGAGGGGGTGAGATATCAGGATAACCAGTCCGCACAGTGTGAGACGCGTCCGAGCCAGAAGCAGAGCCCGTGGATGTGCGTTTGGTTTTTCCTGTCGTTATGGACACGGTGGGCAAGTAGCTCTTGCCTTTACCCTTCTTTGCACCAATCTCAATGTGGATCCCAGGCTTGAGGGACTCTATCGGTCCATCTCTAGTGGATGGGCGACTTGAGACTGATGGCCGACGCGTTCGGGTATTGTAAGAAGGTGTGACTGGGCTGCTTGCCATGGGCGACGACGTGGGATCTTGGTACTCTGTCCTGCGTACCTTCGGATCGGAGCACATCTTCCCATGTCGACGTCCTTTCTCGCACAAGGTCTTGTCTTGGAAGACAGACCGATGTCCATCTGTCCGGACATAGACCCTCTCGTCAATTCGACACATCGTGAACTGTGCCCACTAGGATGTTTGACGGAAATGAGACTTGTATTTGGTGGAGAGCTAGCAGTATCTCTAGGTGCGACAGCCGGGAAGGGGAATGAGCTCTACTTGATGTGACAAGGGTGTGGATGTTGTCCTTCTGATTGGACGTTGACGGATAGAGGAGTGGTATGTCCAATAGGCGAAGTACTGTAAGACGAAGTGTGTGATCGGTACGGGAAGGTACTGAGACTTGTGTTCGATATTGGGGATGTATTGTGATGTTAAGGGTGTCAGGCAGTTACGCTTGGCTTCCAGTGAATTCGGGAATCTGGTGACAAAACAACTGAAACACTTCGTAAGAAGATCAACTTTGGCGTAAGTATAGAGAGGCAAGACGTACCAGGAGCGGAAAGAGTAAGAGCCGGAACGGCAGTGCAGAAAGCAGCACAGTGGAAGGCTGCAGCGGTTTATGCAGGAGTCAGAGCCAATGAAGCAGCCGTTCTGGCCCGAAAAGGTGTGGGCGTGGCGCAGCGCCTGACTGTAGCCTGAAATGCAGACTGTGTGGTGGAGTGTGGAGAAAATGGTAGGAAATTTGAGCGTTCATATTTGCACAAAAAAAGGTCGGAGTGGCAGGCCTCAGTGATGAGCGCCGTGGGTTCATGAGGAAAGGGCCAAGCTTTTGGGGTCGGTGAATGGCGTCTGCACAGCCCTTCCGGAGGAAACAAGCCACAACGGGCGCCTTACCAGCGGCCACAACTTGCCTGATCACGAACTGAACGGGCGGTGTTTACCTGGATACTCGACACCGGGAAAATCTTCCAGCTGTCCTGTGCGCGTTTTGTTGCGGTTGGCCGACATATTGTCTCAGCTCGATGGGCAGCAATCTAGTAGCCGAGGGAGCACACCTTGCGAAATCAGCCGCTGGGACTCGATGCCCAAGCCAGTGCGAGACGTTCGCTCGTCAATTGCAGCCATCGAGCGCGACCAAACGCCTGTTTGCCGGCGATGCCCAAGATGCGAACTCGCACGAGTCCAGCGACCAGCTGCACAGTAGAGAGTTGATGAGTGGAGGCTATGCAGCCATCCACCTTGCACGCGCACGCAACCTTGCTGTGCTGTCAGGGACGGAAAGCTGGCGATTTGTCCACTGGCGCCCAATGCCCGACCCATATTGCTTTCCTCAGGCACGGATCCGACGATGAGAGTGGATGGTGGATGAATGCACGCTTGGCCTGTCCATTTGCTGGTGGGGCGTGATCGCTAGCGCCCATCACGGCACGCGTCGACCACTCTCGCAAACCTCACTCAACCACCGTGCCCCAATTTGCGCATCTTCGAAACCTCAAATTTTCGGACTGAGCGCCTTCGTCATCAAAGTCGCGCAGAGTTTGCGCGTTTTGTCGCGACTCGGCCGCCGCAGGCAGCAAGGTGGGCGCGTGAGCAGCCACTGCCTCGTTGCCTGCGCCAGCCCGTCTGGGAAAGGGGTGACTTGACTTGACAATGCGAATCTCCTCTCGAGACACCCTCCCACCCAACCAAGCAGTCGTCGGCAATGTCCATATGCACTCGTCCGAGCAGCCTTTGTCGCCGTCTCGGGGTTGCTGAGGCTGCCTTTGATCGGTACGCCGGCCACAGTGAGACTTACAAATCTCGGCACCCTCTCGAAAACAGCATCACGCGTTGCACAGGCGCTTGTAAGCCACCGTGGCGGTCGGAGCTGTCACTCTCCTTTCGAGTACCCCAGAGATTCCGGTTTTTTCAAGTCCTCAGCCTTGCTGGGCAGGCGCTACGCGTCGCAATTGGGGGCGAAAACGCGCCGACGCGAAAAATAGACACACATCAATTTCAAGTGTGTCGTATCAGACGCGATCAGCATTCGATGAATGATCAACGCATGAACTCCACACTCGTAACGGGACGGAAGGGAAGCTGCGCCACAGCGGCAAGCAGCCGTGGTTCATCCAGACGGTCTCATACCGTGCTATCGATTGCAAGTTGAGCGGCAGAAGAGGCTTGGCGATGCTCAGAAATTTATGGTCATGACTTGGTTGTTTGACCAGTCCGCAGCGCGAAATCGCGACTGCAATTGGTTTCCTAGCATATCGCATAACTTGGGCATCTGGACAAGTGACCGATTGGCAGCGCAAACACCGCCTCAAGCCACACATGGGAGGCCTGAGTGGCTCAGCAAGCGCTACCAGTATCAAGGCTGCTGGTCACATTTTTGACCGCCTTATCCTCCACAGTGCTTGGCCGCAGTCTGGCGAAGTGACAAGCATCGCTGCGCGGACTCCCGCCACGCGCGAAGTGGAGTCTATACGGAGCAACTCCTGCGAACTCACCGCTAACATCGTTGAGAATCCCAGCCCTGTGGGCTTGTATCGACTTCCTCATCCGTGTCGCTGGTGTAGGATTGTCCTGCAGGATTGAGAGTGTAGATCGTGTAGCCATAGCCACGGCGCGTCTTGCTTTCTGATCCACATCAAGCAAGGCTACGTCCTGTCCGGGTATTCTCGTACACATAGTCGGGAAACGAACACCCTCACCATCAAGCCAGCGTTCAAGCCCTGGGCAGCATTGCCATCAAGGCTCGATCATGAGGCTAGCCTCAAGATCCGCTAACCCCGACCGGCCCCCAACTTATTCTCTTCTGCGTCTGACATCCCCTTCCACGTCTGACGGCTTTTACCTTCTGACACGCTGACCTTCACAGCCCCCGCTGACCGATCAAGTTAGACAACCATGATTCCTGACCCATGTCCAGCTGACAGCAAGGATGAGAGAGGTGTAGTGGTAAGGCGGCCTTGGGGTACCTGCATCAGGTACACGCGCTTGCGACCTTCTCCCGGCCGAGGAATTGCTGGCGGATACTGCGCAACCGTCGGGCGGCGATGGCTGCGTGTAGCCTTGCCACGGAGGAGGCGATACCGCCGTCTATTCTTGTCGGATGTGCTGTCGATCTGTAACGGTCCTCGGATCTAAGCCCTACCTAACGGCTCCGTTGACCCATGTCCAGCTGATCGTATGCAAGGCCAGCACCGAGGCTGCAGGTGTAGCTCCTCTGCTCGTGTTTTGCGGCACGGTTAGGCAACATCGTGAGATGGCGGTATCTTCTCACAGTAGACACGAGTCGGGATCCATCACCCAAATCCTCGACCCACATGTGTCCCTCGGCCTTGTATTCCTCCCATCCGTATTGTGGTCATTCTCATTCCCTTGGATGTTATGGACGTGGCCTCCTCAGTGTTTGTGTGGGTTGTCTCTGTGCGATACATACCGGTCTAGCAAGGTCTGCCTTCATCACTTACCAAGTGTCGGGACATGATAATGTCCACTGTGCCACGCAGGCAGAAGTTTCGTGTCATTTACATGGCGTTTAACAACCCTCCAAGTCTCAAACTCTCTGGTTGTGCTTGTCAGTAGGTTCGGCCAGAACCTCCACCATTGCGTGGCAGACCCACGTGCACACGTTTCTGGTCGACATAATCCAGCACATCGGGCAGAACCCTCCTCCAAGACGCTACCCGAACCCCTTGCTGGTCTACAGAGATCAGCAAAAAAACATACAACAGCTGGGATTCCCCAGTGGTCACCCACCTGAGTACTGATCAGCCGGTACGTTGCTTAAATAGGGCTGAGCGAACGGGAAGCCTTGTTTTCAACGTCCTATGGTCGTATGTGACAGTAAGACGATCAAAGAAATAGATATCCCTCATAGGTGAGCACCTCCCACCTCATATCACAGCGAGACCAAGCACCGTCTGCACGCCCGCCACGTCTATCATCTATTGTTACAATTTGACTCCAAGCTCGCTTAGAAAAGATGATTCTCGTCTGCTTCTCGCGACCCATAATCTCTGCAAGACATGTTACACGAAAAAAACGTTCCCACGCCGGATTATAGGAAAACTTATCAACTTTGACTCTGTTAATGATGAATTAACACCCACAACAAAGAGGTTAAAATACTAAGAGAAACACACGATTGTAGAAAAAATTTAACTGTACAATCTAGCATTCTAGAAAATTTAATTTTGTCTTTAGTTGCTATCTGGCTTCACCAGGCAATTTGGGTGCGCGGCCTTTTTGTAGTAGCACAACCAGTTGCTACGATTCCTAGTATGCGTGCCGTGATAGCCGGATGTGAACAGCAAATTCAATAACCGATTGAAGTGCGGGGCATGATGTCACCTGAATAGCTACATGCACAACAAAAAGCAATCCCATGCATAACTAGAGTGCGCTTGCTTACGGATCTAGAAGGTCGTATAGATTTAGGCAAATAGCTGGTCATCTCAAAAAGATATGAGGGGTTAGGTGTGTGCTTGCTGACAAACCCATGTGTACGCATTATATGAGAGATAAGTATTTACTTGGCTTTCCGCTGAAACCATTTTCCTTTTCTTCCCACAGACACGCAGCATGGACAGCAAAACAATAGTCGTGTCATCGAGAACACGTGAGCGATACCTAGTTGACGACGCCATATATCCCCAGAGCACCGTACGCCTCCAGAATCTTTGCCAGAGCTGTGCTCAAGTAGGACAAAATGCAGATCTCGACAAGGAGGAATTCAAGCTGAAGCTCGGTCTTACTAGCAGGTTCGAAAAGCAGAAAGACAGTTGCCACTTGTGTGCAATGATTTGGGGCTATCGTCAGAGAATGTCCAAGGACGACCTTAAGCTCGGTATGACTTCAGATGATGAGGGAGTTTATTTGGAAAGGGAGAGGCATAGACGGTTCAGTTTCCAGTTTAAGAGTGCATATCTGGACCTTAGGTGTGAGGGCTTGCAACTCGACCGTCTCGATGGTAAGCCGCCTAATCGAGTGTGAATAATATCTCACGACAATTGCAGGGAGTGATCCAATCTACAAAAATCTAGTTTCACAAATCGAAGCCCTGAATCCAGCTCTGGCAGATCTCGAGGTAGCTGTGAAGTGGTTTCAAGACTGCTGTAACAATCATGATACCTGCGAATCCACCATCAAAGCCTCGCCCACTGTTCATGCCCTACCCAGGCGCCTGCTGGAGATTACGAAAAGCGGAGTAAAGATGGTCTATAGCGACACGAAAGTCAAGTCCCCCAAATACGTCACCTTGAGCCATATGTGGGGTCAGAATCCAGACCATCAATTGAAGTTACAGCCGTCTACGTCGAAAGCGTTGTTTAAAGGAATAACGGACGAGGAGCTACCGCACTTATTCCGCAAAGGTGTCCGGATAACTCGTTATCTACATATAAACTACCTATGGATCGATTCCCTTTGCATTCTTCAGCAGCCCGATGATGGCCAAGCAGACGCCACAGCTTCCGAAGACTGGGAACAAGAAGGCATCAAGATGGCAGGCATCTATAGCAACGCCATTCTAAATATTTCTTTTCTTTACCCCCCTGAAGACGACCGCAAGATTTCCCACGACCCGAGACGACGCCTACCGTGCATACTACGCCCTGCTCTGAACGCAGAGCCCGCAATTGTCGCCACGCCGTCAATACCCACAAACAGAGAGGATTGGAGATTATCAAGAACCTGGCCTTTGTCGTCCCGCGCATGGGCCTTCCAAGAGTCCCTGCTCAGCTCTCGGACACTATTCTATGGCCGCAACAACTTCTTATGGCAATGCGCAAAGCAGTTTTGCGATCAGTCAGTAGGCCGTATCCAAAGACAATATCCTGGCAACATCCCCAAGGAGTATCTGCATGTGTCGCTCGAGAGCAACATCAGGACGCAGGTTTGGCTCTACCGTACGTGGGAAAATTGTGTACTCGAATATCGGCGAAGGGCCTTGACTGTGCATTCTGACAGGATCATGGCCCTCGCCGGTGTCGCGCAACGATTCGCAGAAACTCAACATCTGACATACCTGGCCGGCCACTTCCGGGAGCACATGCCCTTGTCGCTCGTGTGGCATCAGCGGGAGAAGGGAGCAGTGCTGGAAGACAAAGTCATCAATGCACCTTCTTGGTCTTGGTTTTCTGCACGCATATCTGTCGCGGCTTTTGAAGGAGCGTCTGATTTGAGATTCTCGGGTCTGGAGAATTTTCCTGAAGACCGTATTATATTTCGTGCCCGGGTAGTGAGGTATCAATGGCCTGGTCTGGATCCAGATATCCCGTCAGAGACGGCGTTCATTGACTTTAAAGGTCTCGAAATAGTTCTAGAGGCCGTCCTATTTCCTGGAACAATTGTAAGAGAGCGGACTGACACTTATGCAGCGCTGATATGCGAAGAACTTAAGTCTGCGTATCGAACAACTCCCAATAAAACCGACTATCTCAGTTACACACCCAACGCTTACAATTCTGAAAATAAGTCAGTTCTGTGCGCTGAGGTACAAGTTGCAGTGCTGTTCCAGCATGCCGCCGAACTGACGAGCACCAAATCCCATGGACTAGTCCTCAAACCTGTCGCCGGGAGGATAAATACCTGGACGAGGGAAGGGTCGTGGCGTATGACACAGTCGTTTGAATGGGAAAGTGAGGAGAGCTTACAGATAAGGAAGGAGCGTTTCTGGGCAGAAAACAAACGCCGATTGAGAGAAATCACGCTTGTCTGAGCAGGTGAATATACACGTGCCCACTGCCCATTGCCAATACCCCTCTTCTCAAACGGCACTTTCGCCTGTTGGCACAATTTCAGCCAGCGAGCTCTCAGACCTCTTTCGAAATTCGTGGAGCGCAAAACCAGGATCATACCAACAATTACTCCAGGCACCGCCCACACATCCGACCCGCCCACTCTTCACCATCGAGGTGGTTTCTTCTTGGAGTGCGAAAAGGGGTAGATATCATACTCCTGCGACTGCTGAACGAACGCGGTAGACATGTGCAGGTGGTACAGGCGGCCAGGCTGGGGCAACCTCAGAGCGTGAGTGGAAGCGGGGTCACGCAAAGAGACAGAAGTGGGCGACAATCGTAAAGACATACAACTACTCACACATAGAGCCCGTTGTCACGATACGCAATAGCCGGTCTTTATGAACGAAGGTGCGTCGTCAGCGCGAGGGCGACAATAGATCACTGACTTGCAACAGCCACGGATCCAGAAGCTGTAGCAATCTCGTGCCTACTACATCGCTTGGTGGGTGACGCTGGAGTGTCTTTGCTTCGCCCCTTGAAGATCGACAACGGTGAATTACGTGTTGTTCTGGATCTTGATTCAAGTGTACGGAACGCAAGGCGAGCATGAGAGCAAGCAACTGCTGACCTAGCCACCTGACCTCGACCCTTCAGCTGTGGCTGAGCGGAGTATGATCAGCAGTGGCTGCATCGATTCCTGTATTTACAGTATGGTAGGGGTAAGTAGGTAATGTTGCGTTTCTCTATTCAACGCTGTCATCGCCAGTATGCTAAAGGGATTTCGTGACTACATATTTGATTGATAGCAGTAAGTAGATTTGTTTTGCTTAGCTGCCGCAACGCTATAGACTTTCTAGGTCTTATTCTAAGATTACTATAATAAATTGCTATTCTAGACCTTCTTATAAGTAAGAAATCTGCTAGTAGTAGATAATATACTAATAGATTTAGTTTTAGCTTAGTGCTACTTATCTTAACTGTGTTACAGGTTGTTTTGGACGCTATCAAAGTAGAACGCATGACACCCAGGGTAAGACAACAGTCCGTTCACTCTACTTCTGGTCCACTCAAAGCGATTGCGCGCCTACATCTGATATCTCCTTACCTTCCTGGAATTGAGAGCCATCCGTGACTTTGATTCCCCATTTCTTACTCTCCTCTGCAATAATCTCCATATCCGCATCAGAGACCTCGTACGGGATTGAATCGTCCAATCCGTCGTACTCATCGATTTCGTCGAGTTCAAAGTCGTCATAAATTTCATCGGGTTCGTTGTCGGCATTGACTGCGTCGAGCTCATCAGCTTCACCAGACTCATTGACGCCATCGTCTTCATCAGCCTCCCCGGGCTCGCCAGCTCTATCGGATTCGTTGACTCCATCGATTTCGTTGGCTTCGTCGGAGTCATTGGCTTCGTCAGTCTCACTCTTTCCATCTATTCCACCGTCTTCATTGCCTCCATCAGATTCGTTGATTTGATCGGACTCATCTACTCCATCAGCTTCATCGAAATCATATGAGTAAAGGAATTCATAAGCATCATCATCCCAGCTATACGATTCGGGTACGATCAAAGCACTATGGCTCTGGTCGCAACCCGTAGGCGGCAGCAATCCCGCCTCGAGCCGCGAATAACACGTCACGCACGTCTTGGAAAGCATGCAATCCCTACACACCCTAAATGCGGTGCGTCCCTGCGGATTGCCATACTGGGCGGGTGGGAAATTGCCGTTAAAGAGTATGCCCGCGGGGATCTGCAATGGCTCGGTGCCGAGGCTTGTGGACTCGTCTGGGGCGTCTGTTTTCTCAGCGCGGCAGCCGCGGGCGTCACAGAACATTGTCGCATATGACGGTAGGTAGAAGTCGTCTGGTGGTTTGGTAGAGACGTGGGTTTCGAGTATACCGTCATAGACAGCGTACTCTTCGCCTATCTTGATCGCTTCGATCTTCTGCTTCACGGCGGCTTCCAGAGGAGGATTTTCGCCGCGATTACTTGACCATTTGTAGTAATCCTTGTCTGACCACCGCATCGGCTGATACGGCTTGACCTTGGACCACGCCCACTTCTCTCGCTCTTCGTCCTCGTCTAGTGTTGTAAGGATAGATGCTAGATATAGCCAGCCAACGCTGAATAACGGTCTGTTGTTTTGCTGAGTCAGCATGGCAAAGGCCGAGTCGGCGTGTTCTTGGAGGATTTCGCGCGCTTTTGCACGTTCGTTGCGTCCGACGTAGATACGAGCAAGGCACAACGACACACGAAAATGAAGCTTGAGTGCGATAGGTTTCTGCGAGAACCGGGCCACGTCGTGCAGTTTTGTCAACTGCGACATTATCTGATCGGCCTCGAGTCCTGTATTTCCTTGCGATACAACCTGCAGGTAGGCAGAGCAGAGGTGCACTGTGATAGGAAGTAGTACGTCGAGATCTCTGGTCGAAGGCTTGTGCAAGAAGTCTTTCAACAAGCTTTCCCAGAGTGCAATCGCTTCACGGAGCCTGTTTACGTCCTTCGAGAGAAAGAAGAGGCGACCGAGCCAGAAAGTGAGCCTGACCCGCGCGATATGGATCTCCTGGGGGGGCATCATCTCGATGCTGTCACATAGCGCGATGGCTTCTTGATATAAACCTTGAAGAAATTGGAGACGCCTGCTTTCTGAGTCGCCACCTAGCGTTCGACTGAGTGCGAGATGCAGATAGTTGTACGAGGCCTGACGGACAAATGTCTCCAGGATCTTATTCTTTCTGGCTTGGTATTGTGCCTGGAAGAAGTCGAAACCGCCGTCAAACTTCTGTGCGTGGAAAGCAGCCACCATGGTGTTTGCCCACATACTTGTAGACAAGCTATCCGGCCTTTGTTTGTTTAGTTCAATCATCTTCACTCTGATTTGTAGCTTCCTGGAGTCATTGCCCCAGTGTGCTATCCAGTCCAGGAAGCAGTCGTAGACTCTCGTTGTAGTCGCTTGATCGATGTCGAACCCAAGAAGAGCATCCAAACAGCGATCGACTTCGTCAAACGCAGCACTGCAGCTAGTCCTGGATGTTGCTTCGGCAAACCATACATTGGCGCGCCAGTCGGTTTTGCAATGCGGATCGAGAAGCTCAGAAGGAGTGCTGTTTGTGGCATCTAGGGTGAGAAGGATCGCAGCCTTTTGTATATCAAAGGTGACGGGGTCGTTGATCGGAATGTTCTTTGTCACCCATGCTTCGATCTTCCTCCAGTTTGGTGGTGTGAACCAGCCCGTCGTTCTTGACTCGTAATACGACTCTTCGACTACATTTTTCTCCTCGAGATCTAGTTCCGGGATGGTTGAGAACCATAAAATAAATAGACGAATCTCGTTTGATGTCCAGAATAACTTGCTAAGCAACCATCTCTGGGCGATCATTTTACTGGCAGCCACTTTCAAGTCGCTTGCTTTGGACATGTTTTGCAGCTCTGACGCGAAGGTCACACTCCACTGTTGACCTTTGAGACGTTGAATGACATCTGGGTGTTTGATGAGATCATATACAGCGTTAAAGTATTGCCCGTTCTCCCCCCAGATAGTTTGGTTTTGCGACAGAGCCTCCACCGGCCAGAACAGCTCAAAAATTCCGTCGTCAAAGAACAAACGTGCTATTTCGGTGCCAAGATCGACTGCAATACCATCCTCGAGCCGGGATGCGTCAATATGGTGTATAAGTCTGGGTAGAATCTGTCTCGCAAAGGCGGAGATGCTGTACAGCGGGTGGCTGTTAGAATTGCGTTGCGTGGTCGATAGCTCGGACAAGCATTCCATGAAGCGAAATGCTATATTACCCATGGCATAATTGCGCTCTACCGTGAAGCTCGATAGGCTACTGAGGCGCGAACGTGACTCGAAAAAGCCGTCATCTATGCCGAGCTCGTCGAGAGTGTTTTGATTGAAGGTGGCACTTAAGAATTGTCTAATAGCATTGATTTGCTGATCCTTCAGACCATGGGCTGAACTGATGGTTGCTTGGGACTTGGTCGATTCCGGTAGCAAGAGCGAAGTCATTTCGTCCGTTGCAAGCGAGAGGCAGCCCTGAGCATCAGTGGCGACCAGTCCTGAATACGCAGACTGAATACTTGTTCTGGTGGAAGCTGAGGCTTTCCCGCTGGCCAGATACTGTGAGATAACAGTAATGTGCGGCATCGGCGCACCTAGTATGTCCAGAACAGCCAAAAGGTGGAGCGCATCTCTCAAGTTCGTAAGCTCTGTCTTGGACACCGTGACTGCGAGATTGGACAGATTCCGCTTTATGATTGCCTCCCGGTCATAGCTCGTCCGGCTCAGCACTCGATTGATCTCACCCATGGACGCTAAGTGTCGGATCTCGCGTATTTGCGAGAGCAGGAGATAGTAATCGCCGGCTACGGCTTGAACTAGGCGGTTGCGGACAGAGGCCATGCACTCCAGCAGCTCGGGACTATCTAGTCCATCTGAGAAGAAGTCGCAGCGAGCGAGCCCAGCTTCAGTCACGAGGGTGATGTCGCTTCGATTAGGGTACGCTGTGTCAAGGACAACCTTGGAGAAAGAGGTGCCAGCATAGCGCGCAACAAACTCTAAAGAGCTAGCGTTGCCTGTCAGCAATATGCGTAGGTTCCGATTTGCCATTTCCAAGCTTGTAACCGCTCTGGAAATGACGTGAAGCTGCTCCGTGGAGAGTAACTCCAATCCGTCGAGAACAACGAAGAAGGTTGAGCCTGCAAGCTCGGCCGATACATTGACGATGAGGCTAGTCCAGAGATTGATAGCCAGGCCAGAAACAGCGTTTGATTTTCGACCATCGAATTCTTTCATGATGGGCAAAGCGAGATCCGAGAACTGTGAATTGTGTGTGCAGATTTGATACGCGATGGCCCTGATGATCGCAGCTGCTGTTAGATCTTTCATGCTTTGTCGAAGTAGTAAAAGGCAATAGACGACTTTGCATTGGTACGCAGCGTCCGCTCGTGAAGATGGGCGATCCCGATGGTTGCCAGATATGTTTTTCCAAAGTTCGACCCGGCCTCGACAGCAAATATGTGACGGGAATCATCCTGAGCAGCTACCCAGGCGTTGAAACCGTCGTGCTCTAGGAGCCATACACCTGTTCCGGGTATACGACGCTCTGCAATAGCACGGAAAGCATCATTCTAAGGCTCATTAGCGATACAGAACAACGTCTTGAGTTGATCCACACGGCTTGGTCCGAGCGAGGTACTGTACTCCATGATCATCTCGTGAACGTGACTCAGTTTGCCCGAAATTGTGTTGACAGAGGTGTTGATGGTACCCACGTCCTTGTGGATCTTGAGGACGGATGCTAGAATGAGGGCACTCGACAGCCTGCCTTCTTCTTCGATTAGCTTTTGGAGCTCTGCCGTACGGGCGCCCATATCCCCGTCGTATCCTGTTGCCATTATGTGGAAGAATCGCATGGTTACGTGAGTTCCAGATTTGAACTTGCGTTTGATCATTTCGCGAGTCGACCCGTTGTCCACACTGCCTTTAGCCTCGTTGGTCAACCGGATGTAAAGCGCAATACAGCTGACAGCCTGTGTCATGATGCGATGGAGGAACTGGCGCTGTGGTGTCCAACAAGGTTACCGTTAGTGTTTGTACGCCTATTCTTAGCGATAAAGGTGATGGGGATCTTGTGCTCACATGATAGCAAGGCACTTACGAATTTGGGATGCAATTCCGCGCCGGCACTCTCAGCTTCCATCAGCATCTCAAATCGTATGGAAAAGAACCCCACCTGTTCAAAGAGCTGAGCGGCTTTGAGGAAGATGTCACGATAGTTCCTCGTCGTCTGGATGAGCAGGTCAATGGCCTTGGCTAAAAATGAAACGCCTGCGCCCACGATAGGTATTTGTTCAGCTGCAGGCAAGAAGAACTCTGAGAAGTTCCAAATCACTTTGAAAACTTTGGCAAAGATGGTCTTAGCTCGTTGGAAGACATCCTTGGCAATGGCTTTCTTGGATATGCCAGAGGACTTTTCTGTTCCGGTTTCATCGTCTTCGGGTTCTGGCATTGCATTCACTGCTTTGATCTTGTCCGGTATGTCGCTGACGGAGAAGGTATCGTCAAGTGTCATTCTGGTTTCCCTTTCGAAATCTTCCTGTAGGGGTAGTAAGCTGCATGTTCTGAAGGCTTGCAAAGACCTATGAAACCTTCGCCTTATCCCATAATTTTTGGAGATCAATGTCGGGACTTTTGTCGAACTCTGCTCGACGTCTCGTCAGGTCGGTGGTACGCTGCATCTTTACTCGGTGCAAGCTCGTGTACTTCAACGATTCGGTGTAGCACTCGACTCAGAACTTCCTTTGGGGCCTTATGAGCGATGTCAATGGGTCAGTCAAGCCCTACTTATTCCTTGATGGCCCAGTGGTAAAAGAGAAAGAAGTCTTTAGAAGGAACGGACGGCATTCTGGTACCAGCTGGATGCCAGCGGCGTACGCCAGAGGCTTCCGCCTCCGTTGTGAGCTGAACTCTGCATACGCCCTAGACTAGCGGATCAACAACGAACGTATAGCAACCATTCAAAGAATCATATTGCCCGATGCTCATCGTAAGATCGGCGCACAAGATTTGCTGGCCAACATACTGCGGTGCAGACAGACATGTGCAGCGATGTGCGAGAAGTGTAACCAGTGAGGGGTTTTGCTGGAGTCGATCAAGTCGATCAAGCTCAACATGGCGGGCACTAAGCTTAGACGGAGCTAGCGCTTGATGAAGCGAGACAGCGCCAAGGTGATGTTCTGCGAGCCAGTGTTGCGAGGCACTCAGGATGACGATCACCTTGTCCATGCATTCAGCGCACGCCTTCCATCAGGGCACAACCAGAATCACCGAGCTGGACAGCTACGGTATGGGCAGTCGTTGCTCGAAATGACGCGGACAATCCAAGAGGTCAATCTGATTGGGCACATGATGAGGCTTGGCGCTTTGAGGTCTCACATGATGGCCGATTGCGTCCCCCTAACATCTCCACAAACATGCATCAAAATCAGCTCGTTGCTGGCCTATCGAAAAGCCCTTGATGTATAGATCAATCGCGCAATGCGAGAAGACATCGTGAGAGCCGCAGTTGTTGAGATATCCGGGTCGAAATCGGGCAACTCGGTTCTGGGATTCTAGATTTTGATTCCTGACGAAAAGGTGTACCTAATCGTAACCGATAGACGAGTCTTGTTTGCAGATACGGAACAGCAACAATAGCACCACATTCAGGTGCGAAGGCTCGTCGAAGGGTCAGGTCTGTTTCTCGACATCTCGCGGTGGCAAAAGGTGAGAGCGTAAAACGTTTGTGCCCTTCATAGGTGAGATCGCTGATGAATGTGGAATTAATAACACTATTATCACGATCGTAAGAAAGCTTGTCGGCGCGTCAAATTGGTCTCTTAGGTGCGTAGGAGACGCTGTCTCATCATGTTGTGAGGCTGGCTGAGGTCATGAGGCTCTAGTGCCAAGCCGCAGCTGAGTCACAGGAACGCCCCTTGAAGATACCTACACCAGGACAGCGGCAATCCATCGCCCGATTTGTGCGTCAAGCGCAAACCCATTCTGACTACCGTATTGACACTCAGTGCTAAAATGCAGTCTACGAACGCAAATTCTCCTTCTCCCACTGTCGAATAGCACAAACGTACGATTCCGTCCCTAAACTGTGAGAACCATGGTACTCGTCAAGGTTACCATTATTGGCATACCAAGGTGAAAATTTAGTGCTCACTCAACCTGCCGAAGAGTTTGATCTTGCTTCTCATCTTCTCGAACTCTCCTGATCGCACGAGACATCGCCACCATCCTCGATCTTGTCTGGAATACACGAACAATGTCGACGACACATTCATGGGCAGACAGCCCATGGCGCAATCCCGCAATCGTTTTCGACCAGCTGCCAGAATCGCTGATCCTCGAAGACCTAGAACGATCATGGGACTTCCAGAGAGAGGCCCACTTCCGCTGGTTGCAGAAAGTAATCTGGACCACGAATGACTCCTATCGAGTTGTCCTTCGTGACGTTGAAGGCATAGTAGGCGGCGACATAGCCAAACAACTGTGTAATAAACCTACAACATTCTATTGGCTTCAGTCTGCGCAAACAGGTGCTCCTGATGCCCCTGAGAAGTTGTGCATGTCTGGTGGTGTTTTTGCAGCTATATATGAAGAGTGGCATCGAAGCTCTGTTCACCCGAATATCGAATTTGGCCATTTCTTTGCAGCGCCTGTTCGAGTTGCAGGGACAGGTCCAACAAGCCTACCAGAGATCTTGAAGGCACATTCATCACTCTGTGCCCAGGCACAGCACATCTCAATGGATATGGATAACTATTTGGTGCATCCTCTTCTCTCAGCTGTTATCCTGGTATGCGATCGGGTTGAAAAAGTTGGATGTGGACCAGATGGCTTCGTCAGTCTTCGCGAAGTAGCGAGTACGCAGACTGTGCTGGCCATTGCTACCGGCACAAATCCAACCAGCACCGGTGTCCAAGTTACTCTGGATCGTCTCAAACCATTCGCTCTGCCCATCGACAGATCCGATACCACGGGCCTTGATGTCCTTCGAGTACCCCTAGATGTCGCTATCAATTTTGTCACCGAGTTGGAGAGTAAGATCGACGAACAGAAGGAACCCAGCGGTCGAACTCTAGACACGAGTCTCTGTCTTCATGACGTACCAGACGGGTACAATCGTGACATCAGGTATGATAGAAGCATATGGGCTCAAACGATGCGAGCAGAGGCAATGAAGATTGGGTTCAAAAAGCTGTGGGATACAAAATTCGCTGCCGTACGCGTTCACGCACACCTTTCTGGACAAACTTCAGACTGCGAACTGGAACACGTGCCCTTTAGTCAGAGGTGGAAACCCTGAACGCACATGCGTTCTTGGTTAAAATTGGTTCGGTGGCCGTGGCGGAACAGCTGTGAAGTTCTGAACTGTAAGAACATCTACTGCATCTATGATGGGAGTAGCCAAAAATCGTGTTCCACCTTTTCATGACTTCGTTGCTTTGCAGGGGTAAGTTGTCAATGTTGGCTTTCGAAAGCTGCATGTGTTATGCTACAAACTAATTAGGAAAGAGAGTAGCAGGCAAGTATAGAGCACTGGCAATCAACATTAGGAGCCAGGATGGGTAGGATACCTCGTTAGTCAGCGTCCTGCACACAGCTTTGCATCGAGGTTCTGTGTAGCCAACACTAGATATTTACCTAACACATCGGCCGACTCAGTAATACCCAGTTCCATGTACTGTTGTGTCAAAGTGCGCCAATAATAGAGTACAGATCGCTTCCAACTACCCTGAGCTCCCTGGGATTGAATGCTGTTTGATCCATGCAGTATGATGTGTCGGTTCCCCAGAAAAGTAGCGTGCGCAACACCCTGGTCGAGGGATGGGGCGCTAAGTTAGACCGACATTCGCACTTCCAGGACTCTAGGCACCCGTATGAGAACTCGCCATAATTACACTGGAGTAGTCGCGTGGCTAACAACCGCTCTTGAAAGACCCAGGCATGAGTGAGCAACGGATAGCGCTCATTCAGATCGATTTTGTTTCTTACTTGGCCACTGGAGTTGAGGATTCTGGCCGATGGTATGGGTTTGCCCGCTCATATCCTCGATTCTCAGACACTTGTCAGGCTAACGATCGTATTGTAAAGATAAATTTTCTTTACAATCGTGTGTTTCTATTGGTATTTTAGCTTCTTTGTTGTGCGTGTTAACCCATCTCTCCTCAGGTTAGGTACCTGAGTTTGCCGCAGTCGCTTCCCACCCGGGCAGTGACCATGACCAGACGCGCAACCCGCGGTGCCGCATGGCCCGGTCTGAACAGCATCGGGCCATTGGGTCGTTGAAACCTAGAAGCAGGATCGAGGTCGAGGTCGAGTTCGTGTCTCACGCCACCCACCAGCGCTTGGAGCTGTGCTCCCTGCTTCCTGCACTACTGGCTGCTTCCTGCTTAAGCGTCACTGTATGTATAGTCGTTGGCGATATGTGCAGACCCCCGCCCCCCCCCCCCCCCCCCCCCCCCCCCCCCCTTCCTTATAATTAGAACACCGTGTGGGAAGGCCTAGGCCCCCTCACCTGCAGGCATGCAGGTGTTAGTTGGTAGGTTGTATATAATGCGTGCAGTAGTTTTATTAATAAGTACATATCTTTCCTTTTATAGCCTTGTAATATATACTAGCTATTTACCTAAGTTAGTATAACCTTCTAAACTTGCAAGTAGGTGCATTCTTGTCATGCATAGAATTGCTTTTGATGTGCATGCAGCACAGCAAATCATCACGAGCCCCGGCATGCGTGCCGTGATGGCGAATGTGAACGGCGAATCCAAAGACATATTAAAGTCAGGATTAAGATCTTTTCGCAGCTAGGAAGAAAACCTGAACATACCACACTCACCCTTACCGAAGAACCGAAGGAGTCTCACCTGTAAGAGTCTCCACGCGCTTGTAACATGTCGACTCATGTAAGTAGCTCCACTTAGGATTATTCTTGCAGATTGTAGGGCGCGAGAAGGAGACGGGAGTTACCTTTCTGAGCTGAGCTTGGGTTGAATTGCGATCGTGATGGATCGTACAGACACACAGACAGCTACACAAAGCGCCTATTATCACGACACGCAATAGTTATAATTAGTCGTTAGCCATACTCGCAAATCCCATCCCTGTCACACACAACCACACGCCATCAAAACCCCACCCCCCCCATCCAACAACCCAGCCCCCCTCCACCACACCACCACCCCAACCCCAGCAACCTCCAGCACCACCCAAATCACCCACCGCCTCACCATCCTGGTACACAGAACCCCACACTCCACCCCCCCCTCACGCCACCCCCTTCCCCAAGCGTCTCCAGTCTCCACCCCCCAACCACTCGCGCATACCCAACCCACCCAGTCCCAACCGAATCCCCAGCACCTCACACCTCACACCCTGCCTCACACCTCCCACCCTGCCCAAAGAGCAAGACCCACAAAGCACAGCGCACTGGACGCGTCCCTTCAAGCCGTGGACTGCGGATTGTGGAGTAGAGAATGGGTGGTCTATCGATAGAGGAACGCGGGTCCTGGCGCCGCGGATGATGGATGGATGGCTGGATGTTCGTGGAACGCGAGGGAGAGCAGGAGGCGGGTGGCGTGGACTAAGGACTGAGGACTGGGGTGGTGGGATGGGGGCGTGGAGACTGAGACGCGGAGGGCGGAGGGCGGAGGGCAGCTGGGCAGCGGCTGTAGCGAGTGACACTGCATCGATGCGGTGAAGCGGGGGCGTGGGCGTGGTGTGGAGGCGTTGGGAGTCACTCACTGACTGCGGGCTGGCGGGATTGCGATGCGTATCAGCGCGCGGGGGCGCGCAGCGGGTTTCTATGGTACATATACATACATATAGCGTGCGTGTGGAGGAAGATATATCGAGCGACGGGATGGGGTGGAGTGCAGCGCGGGGTGGAGCAGAGTGTACCGCAGCTCCTACCGCAGCTCCTACCGCAGCTCCACCGCAGCTCCTACCGCAGCTCCACCGCAGGTTCTCCCGCAGGCTCTACCGCAGCGCACCCTCACTCCCACCGTCCATACCCATGAGCCTTGAAAACTCCCTACCCTGCGCGCTCCCCTCACCCAACACGCTCCTCCCCTCCTCTCCCTCACTCTCCTCCCTTCCCCTGAGTTTCCACTTCCTCCCCCCCCCATTCCTCCCCAGCAAACCCTCGAACCCCCTCCCGCCATCGGACCCACGCGCATCGCGCACAGGCGGCCGATCCTCCATCTCGCCCCTCGCAACCGCGACCTCCGCGCCCTGCGCCCTGAGCAACTTCAGCGCGACGCGGCCGTCGTTCCTCACGGCGCCGTAGAGCGGCGAGACGAACAATTTCCGTCCGCCGGGGGTCTCGGTGTCGAGCGTCTCGACGTCGCGGGCGGGGACTCTGGATTTCGCGCTGGGGTCTGCGCGCAGCTGGTCGTTTGCAACGAAGCCCGCGACACCCAGGCGGGCATACGCTTCTTTGCCGTGCGCGGTGACGCGCGGCTGGAGAACACGCGCGGCGACGGGGGGCGGGCGGGCCTGCGGGCCGAGTAGGGGGTGCGAGGACACGTGGGCGCGGGTGCGCAGGTAGGTCAGGCCGGCGGAGGGGTGGGTGGACAGCGGCGCGGTCTCGGAGTCGAAGGCGAAGCGGGCAAAGTCGCCGCCCGTGGCGTTTTGCTGGTACGAGCGGTGCTTGAGGCGGAGGGTGGGGAGGCGCAGGAAGGGGATGATGAGGCGCTGGACCAGGCGCGAGGAGATGGGGTTGTTTGCGGTTTCGACGCGCAGGGCGCGGATGGTGGCGGCGATGTCGGCGGGGGAAATGTCGGCCCACGAGGCTTCGCGCGCGGACTGCCAGGCGGCGGCCTCGGCCGGGTCGATGGGCGGGACGTCGCCGGAGCGGGCGGCGGCGGCGGCGCGGGTGGTGTAGATTTCGTTCTTGGCGAACTCGGTCAGGTGGGCGGAGAAGGCGTCGCGGTGCTTGGCGAGCTCGCGGTCGAGGTAGGCGACGAACTCGGCGGCGCTCTGGCTGGGCAGCCACGGGCCCTGGTGCTTCCAGCGGCGGGTGTTGTGGACGTCGGCGGAGACGGGCGGCGGCGGGTGAGGCGCAAAGGGCAGCGGGCGGCGCAGCTGCTTCTCTTGCTTGGTGCGGGCGTGCATGTTGTCGCGCAGGGCGCGCAGGAACAGACCGGCCTGGTCGAGGCCGGTGGTGTTGTAGGCGGTGGTGTCGTCGCGGGTCTCGAAGGCGCTGGTGGGCGGCGGGCCGGTCATGTCGCGGCCCTGCAGGTGCTGCAGGCCCTTCATCATGGGGATGCCCATCTGCTCCCACTTCTGGCGGGTGCGCACATGGTCGGCGGCCGAGTCGAAGTCGGTGACGTGCTCGATGGTGTCCAGCTGGGTGACGCGCAGCACGGGGTCGCTGGTCTGCAGCATGCGCGAGCGCGCGGGCAGGTTGCGCTTGAGGCCCCAGTCGCCGCGGGCCAGCGAGCTCTTGGTGGTGGCGATGGCCTGGTGCGTGGGATACGGCAGCGTGGCCGAGTCCGAGGCCTTGGTGACGCCTGCGCCCGACGTCTCGCCCACGACGGGCCGCGGCAGGGGCGTGGGCAGCGAGAAGAGGCGCGAGTTGCGCAGCAGGTGCGCCGTCGGCGATGCGCTCTGACGGAGGGCCATGGCGCAATGGATGGTGGTGGTGTGTAGTATTTTGAGGTGAGGTTCACTTTTAGGTGGTCCGTGCGGACATGCACAGGTAGCTTACGAAATACGAGGTTCAACTTAGGCCCTATACATTACGCAGTACAGGACGTGTGTAGTTCAGCCATGTGCATCGGTATTGGTATATGAGACGACGTGTGTATGGTACATTGTAGTACAGAGACAACGCAACTGCGTGTCGTCCTCTCGCCCCCTTCCCCACTTCAATCGCACGCTGCTTGTCGCCGCGTCGCTGTCGAGATGTCTAGATGACTCCAGATCTCGACGTCTTGCGTGCAGACCATGCTTCTGTAGGGGTCTGGCACGGTGCGGAATAGAATAATCGTGCGCAGTAGGTAATCGACTACTCGCAACCTGTTCACCCCGGCAGGTGCTTGTCCCAGTCCTGCGGGTCGTCCTCCTCCTCCTCGTCCTTGGGCCGGTTGTGGCGCGGGACGTGGCCTTCGATGGCCATGGTCGGGCCTGCGGGCGTGGGCGGTTGCGGCGGGGTGGCGCTGGGCGCGTGTTCGGTGATGGTATCTTTAACCAAGCTGCTGTTTGCCTTGCCCACCGCACCCGGCTTCTCGCCGCGCTCTAGTGCCAGCTCGGCGGCGGCGGTGTCGTGGGCAGCCCAGGCCGCGTCCATGTCGTCCTCATCCTCCGCCTTGACTGCCACTGGCACAACCTGAGGCTTCGTCCGCACGGGCAGCGTGGTGTGCAGCTCTGGCGCGTTGTCGACCATGAGTTCAATCCGGTCGCCGCCCGCGCGCAGCCACGCCGGCTCCTCGTTCAGCTGCACCTTGACGTACAGCGCGCGGCGGGCGCAGTCGTCCGAGCACCACACCTCCAGCACCTTGCGGTCGACAATCTCCACGCCGCGGTCCGTGTCGACGAACTGCTTGCGCGCCGTCGACCGCGCGCGCATCTTCGGGCGCGGACACAGCGCATAGCCGCACTTGTCGGCGATGTTGCGCTCCTCGATCAGCGAGTCGTAGTCGGCAGGCTGGAACGTCGCAACGGCGTCCTCGAAGGCGCGCGCGTCGGCGGGCGAGGGCCGCGCGGGGTCTGCCTGGGGCGAGGTCGGAAACTCCATCAGTGTCATGACGGCGTCGAGCACCTGCGCCTCGACGGCCTTGCGCTGCTCGAGGATGTTGGCATGGTGCAGGGCCACGTCGAGGTGCCGCTGGTTCACGGGCTTGCCCTCGCGCTCCGCGGCGGGCGCCGTCTTCTTCAGTATAGACTTGGGCGGCATGGCGGTGCGTGGTGGATGGGCTGGTGGCAGTGCACGAACGGCAGTGGGGAGGGCTAGCCAATCGCGGCGTCGGGCGCAAATGCAGGAGGGGCCATCGTGGCGTGCAGATGACGACGACCCCGGCACCAACCCGCAGCCCACGCCGCCAGCAGCCTGCAGCCTTCACCGCGACCACCATCGAGCGCGCAGCTTCACGGCCAGACACTCCGCCGTGCAGGTGCCGCCGCCCATTGCCCGACCCCGCGTCCCTCGGCACCGCCCGCCGCCCGCACCGCCACAGCCACAGCCAGCTCCCGCAGCTGCACCACGCACCCGACCACCGCGTTGGCGGCCGTCCGACATCGCCCGCTGAGCCTTCTGTAGCTGCCTACCCGTCGCTGCTCCCCGTAGCTGCTTCCCAGGGCTCCCCCGAGCTGCATTGGCGCCGCCATGTACAAAGTCAAGGCCGTCTTCGACTACGCGTCGCCCCACGACGACGACCTGAGCTTCTCCACGGGCCAGATCATCACCGTCACCGAGGAGGAGGACGCCGACTGGTTCGTGGGCGAGTACGTCGACGACGCCGGCAACAAGCAGGACGGGCTCTTCCCGCGCAACTTTGTCGAGCGCTTCGAGCCGCAGCCGCCGCCGCGGCCCAACCGGGCCTCGCGCTTCCAGCCGCTCGAGCCGCCCGCCGCCGACCCCGCGCCGCCCACGCCCGTCGTCGCACAGCCCGAGCCCGAGCGCGAGGACCCCAAGCCGCGCGAGGACCCCAAGCCGCAGCCGCCGCCGCTGCAGGTCCCGCCCGCCGCCTCCAAGCCCGACCCGGCCGTCCTCTCGCCCGCCTCGCCGCGGTCGGTCAAGTCCCCCCAGGACACACAGTCTATCAAGTCCCCCCAGGACGCGCAGTCCTCTGTCAAGTCCCCCCAAGACACGCAGTCCCCTGTCGAGGCCCCGGCCCCCAAAGGCCCCCCGCCCAAGAAGGCCCCGCCGCCCATCGCCGCCAAGTCGAACGCCTTCCGCGACCGCATTGCCGCCTTCAACTCGCCCGCCGCCTCGCCGCTGCAGCCCTACAAGGCGGCCGCCCCGCCGCCCACCTTTGTCAAGCGCCCGTTCGTGGCCCCGCCGCCCAGCCGCAATGCCTACGTCCCGGCGCCCAAGGAGGCCCCGGTCAAGTCATACCGCCGTGAGGAGGACCCGGAGATTGCCGACCGCCAGGCGCAGGACCAGGACGCAGCCGAGCGGTCCGGCCTCGCAGGCAACGCCCAGCCGGACGACGCCGAGGAGGAGGGCCCCAAGCTCAGCCTGAAGGAGCGCATCGCCCTCCTGCAGAAGCAGCAGCAGGAGCAGGCCGAGCGCGCCGCCGCCGCCATGCAGCCCAAGGAGAAGCCGAAGAGGCCCGTGCAGAAGAAGCGCATCGAGTCGCACGAGGGGCCGGCAGAGGACAGCGAGGACACGGAGCTCGAGAAGGTCGTCAGCGTCGGCTCTGTCTCCCGCCCGTCCACCGACCACGGCCGTCCGCCGCGGCCGCCGCACGACGTCAAGTCCCCCGACTCGCAGCACCACGAGCGCGAGATCCTCAGCGACGCCAACGACGCCGACCAGTCCGGCGCCGGCGAGACCGAGGACCAGGGCGACTCCACCAGCGTCGAGGGCGATGAGAAGCGCGCCGTCAGCCACCCGCTGCCCACAAGAGCCCCTGCTGCGCCCACAGAGCCGGACGTCGAGGAGGACGTCGCAGAGGAAGAAGAAGAGGAGGAGGACGAGATGGATGCCGAGACTAGGCGCAAGCTGGAGTTGCGCGAGCGCATGGCCAAGATGAGCGGCGGCATGGGCATGCCCGGCATGTTTGGGGGCATCCCCATGGGCGGCCTCCCCCCGAAGAAGAAGAAGTCGACCGGCGACAAGAAGGTCGAGGAGAGCGAAGAGCCCCACGTGCCGCAGCAGCGCGTCCCCATGTTTGCCATGCCGGGCATGCCGGTCAAGAGCCCGGAGCAGGAGCACAAGCAGCTGGCTGTTGAGAAGGAGGACGAGCCCGAGTACCCCGTGACAGCCGCACACCCCGCCGATGAGCTTCCGGATGTTGAAGACATCACCCCGCAGCCCATCTCACGGACAACCACCGCCGAGAGCGCGCCGCCCGTCCCGCAAGACAGTAAGCATCTCATCCCTCGCAAGCCCGTCCACTCGCCGCTCCAGCTGCCATCCTCGGAAACTGTGTCGAAGACCTACGTGGCTTTCGACGGGGTTTCGGAGTATGTCATGACTGTGAGCGTGTCGAGTATGTGCGTTCAGGCGTGGTTGTTAAGCCGCTAATATATTTAGGACGACCTGCTCCTCCACCTTTGCCAGCGACCGTCACCTCGCCAGGGCCTGGCTCTGAGTCGGGCGACGAGCTGACGGATGCCGGTGCTCAACTCGCGTCCCCACGAAGCCCGCCGCCTGTGCCGCAGCCTTCAAAGCGAGCCTCCTACTTCAACGGAGAGGAGCGTCCGGACTCGTCTGATCGCCGTGTCCCGCCCATCCCCTCAACCCCCGGCTCGCCGTCCTCTGCCCGCCTGCCTCCGCCTCCGCCGCCCACCGCCGCACCGCATCGCGAGCTGCCGATCAGGAAGCTCGACCACGAAACCGACTACGAGGGCGACTACGATACTGACATTGCGTCTGGCGACACCCACAAGGATGCCCTGAGGTCGCATGCCCGCGAGCCAAGCCTGGACGCGAGTACTCTGGCTGGTTCTCCCGTAATTCCGCATGGAATTCCGCCACTGCCTCCGACCGCCCCTCGCGCAGTTCCCCCGCCGCCGCCCCAGCAGCCCCCGAGCCGGCCATCAATGGACGCGCCACGCGCTGCGCCTCCGCTCCCGCCCGTGCCACCACCGACCCGGCAGGACGAGGATGAAGATGATTATGATCCGTACAAGTACAACTCGGCGGCCTCGCCCGTTCAAGCGCCTCCGGTCCCCAGGGGCATGCCGCCGCTGCCCCAGACGCAGCCGCCCGTGCCGCAGAATCGCCCGCCGCCGCCAATGCCGCCCGCTCCTCCAGTCCCGCAGCAGGCGGAGTCGTCGGACGACGATCTGTACGCGGCACCGGCGCCCAGGAAGTCTCACGACCGGCCGCCGCCGCTGCCTCCCCAGGCGCCTCCGCACCAGCATGCGCCGCCGCCTCCTCCGCACCAGCATGCACCCCCGCCTTTGCCCCAAGAGCGGGCTCCACCGCCGCCGCCACCGCACGCCCCGCCTCCTCCATCGCTCCCCCCATCGCTGCCCCCCTTCTCGCCCCCAGCTGAAGCCCCGCCGCGACCGTCCATGGGAGGACGCAAGTCGCTCGACGCGGGCCGCACATTACAGGGCCGCGTCTCGATGGACCAGCAGCGCCCCCAGGCCAGCCAGGACTACATGGCTGGCGACATCGACCTGGGCGCCGCGAGCCGCTGGTGGGAGCAGCCGAAGATGCTGCCGCCCACGCTGCAGACGCGCAAGGACGTGCTCGTCGACCTGCAGGAGTCGTCCACGGGCAGCGTGCTCGAAAAGCTCGTCTCGGTGCTCTTCATGGACTACTCCCAAACCATCATCTCCACGCGCTTCGACCCCGCCAACCCGGCCGCCACCTCGGTCGACCAGCGCCAGGAACCCCCACCCCCGCGCCTGCGCCCGGACCAGCTCGAAGCCGCGCACGACCACATCGGCCGGCGCATCGCCAAAGACGCCGAAGCCCGCCAAAACACCGTCGTCGGCTCCGGCACCCCGCACGCCCTCGTCGACGACCTCCTCAAGGCCCACAAAGACGCCCTCCTCCCCGTCTCCACCCGCGCCTACGGCGCCCCCGTGTACGCCAACCTCGCCAACGCATCCACCACCTCGCACGACGAGATCCGGCCCGGCGACATCGTGACTTTCCGCAACGCCCGGTTCCAGGGTAAAACCGGCGCGATGCATGCGAAATACGCGGTTGATGTGGGCAAGCCGGATCATGTCGGTGTTGTGGTCGAGTGGGATGGGAGTAAGAAGAAGGTTAGGGTTTGGGAGCAGGGGCGCGAGCATAAGAAGGTTAAGACGGAGAGTTTTCGGATGGGGGATTTGAGGTCGGGAGAGGTGAGGGTTTGGAGGGTTATGAGGAGGGAGTGGGTTGGTTGGCCGTAGACAGTAAAGGAGGATGGGAGGTGTGAGGTCTGAAGGATGGGGAGAGTCGAGTCGGGACGATAGTAGGTGTTCGTTGCCGAGCAGACGGGGTGCGTGAAAAAGGTGTTGGGGGTCGGAAGGGAGTGGACGGAAAGGAAGGGAATGCAGGGGGAGGAAGTGTAATTAGTTGGGCTGTAGAAGTAGATTTAGCAGGGTGTCTTGTCGATGGAGAGGGAGACTGAGTGGGAGCAGGGGGGTAGTGTATATGCATCCAGCCATCCATCATCAATCGTTCATCATCCAACATTTATCGTTCACTATCCACCATCCAGTCCATCATTCACCATTCATCGTTTATCGTTCATCATTGGTTATTCACCATCCACCCCCCATCCCTCCCATCTCCCCTCTCCCCTCTCCCCTCCATAACCCACCATCCTTCATCCTTCATTCCTCGCCATCCCCACCCCACCCATCCCCTCTGCCCCTCCAACACCACCACACAACCACGAAACCCCCCTCCCCCCCAACGCATCTCTACTCCAGCACACCTACACGGAGTACAAAGCCCAGACCTCTCTATATCTACAGTACCATTCTACCACCTAACCACTCACAGAGGTTAGGTTACAGAAGTAATGGAACAGTAGCAGCGCTACAGACCAAGGCTATGTAGAGATAGAGATAAAAAAGAGACTTTAGGTAGCTGCCTCTATTCACTGATCATGAGGTACTTGGAAGTCTAGCGCTGGTTCTGAGGTGGGATGCTTTTTATTTTTTGTAAGGGGACTTGTGGTATTGAGCAGGGGGGCTTATAAAGTGTGTGTTGTGGATAGCTGGGGAGGGAGGTGGAATGGGTTTGTAGACCTGGGGATGTGGCGTTGGGAGGTGTGTGCTCGCCTTGTTAGTCTGTCTGGAACATGGACATTAACGTTGAGTTTCACACGCAAGAAAAGGCACCCGTGGGCAGACAGATCTACACCCTCCCCCCCCCTCTGTCCTAGCCCACACATCCTGATGCGCACCGCGATTTGCTGCGGGGATATCGTATCCATGTACTGCATGTAACCCACAACCAATGCTGTAGACCCACATCTCCCTTCCTCGATTCCACCGAGAACCCAGAGCTGCGCGGTACACACACCTTACGCGTGACCTCGGGGATTTGATTTGATTTGCATACGTTTTATGTCTATATAGAATTGTGCTAACCGCTTCCTGGAGGGCATAGTACCTGGGACGTGTGCGCAGCGTACCGGGTGGTAGGGTTCTGCGGACGTTCGAGGGCGGTGCTGGTGGATGTTGTGGCTGTGGGGACGTGGGAGTGAGCTAGGGCGGTTGGTGGGGTTGGATGCACACCTAGCTGTTGGGGTTGCATATGCGGCTGGTGGAGGCGGAGGCACCGAGGGGGTGTTCGCAGTCCGCGGAATTTCTGGAGAAAGTGGGCTCTTCTCTGGGAGGAAGGAGCGAAATATATCGCACTTACAGGCGCTCCCTCGGCAGATGTGAAAGTCGGTATGTACTCCACTAGCCTCATTGCTCTACAGGACTTTCTCAGGGCGAAACCCACTACCGTCGGGGATTGATATGTCAACGTGCCGAGAAGCATTGCCAACCAGCATAAACGGAGCCTATATGCGCGGACTCTTGGAATCGAAAACTTTCTTACCATGCTCCCAGTCGGTGATGACCCTTGGCAACTTCCTTTTCGCGCTTTTTCCCGTCAGATCAGCTGGCTTTCTTCCGTTGTGTGCCCATTGATCCCAGAGCTGCATGAACTTCCTGAGCTGTTCGATGGCTTGATCCACGGAAAGCTGATACAGCCAGTTCGTGGCAACGCCCCACGCAAACGCTATTGTGCAGCTGAGTTGAGCCTGGACGAGGCATTTGTAGAACATGGACATGTGCAACATAGTTGCTACGTCGTTGACTTCCCATAACGCTCCTAGATAGCAGTTTGCACCCGCGGCCACCACGGCGTGAGAGAAGCCTTGAAGATCTCCTGCGTCGGATGCGCGACCCACACCGCTGAGACAGGCACGGAAGGTAACCAGCAGCACTTCAGACTGTACTGCCATCATATCCAAAACTCTGAAAGGATCTTTGAGCAACAGGTGTGAATTGAATGGAAAGTCAGCATCGTAGCGACCGTGCGTGCAAATGTGTAGGGAATCGGAATCTCGGATTAGGTCGCGGAATCCTTGCTGACTGACCTCCTCAGTCCACAGTGCCGACCCGCCAATGTTGGCGATCCGCATGGCATCCAGCCCAGCCATGGGGAGCCATTGGTTTCCTGCCGCTCCAGGTTGGGCAACAGCGTTGAGCCGCAGTCTACGCGGCTCGGGGCTGCACGAGCGTCTCTGGTGCAGAAAATGCAGGGCTCGTAGACTGGGGACCTGGGACACCATTTTCTGCAGCGCGAGGTACTGGCCCTTGTACTTTAAAGCCCCGAATGGAATCCTTGTCAGAACGCCAGATGCTACGAAGATGACGTGCGCTCTCTTGTCAATGCAGCTGGCAAGTGGTGCGATGAGTATCCCACTCGGAAAATCGCCGATCAAGTCAACCAATCCTGGAACGTCGCTCTCAATGGCACGGAAGTACATCATTATGTGTTGTTCCAGAGAGTTTGGAGTAGCCATTGGGCAGAACGCACCTATTCTGACAGCAACCTCATCTATGGCCTAGTACCAAGCAGCCGTCCGAGGTAAGGAACAGGTAAGCCACGATTGCATCCTGCGGTATGGATGCGAACTGCAGTAGAAACGGATCATGTCTGACCTCTGCTGCACCATTGCGGGATTCTTCCGCCTCTCGGAACTGGCGAAGAAGGTCTTCTCTCCGAGGATGCAGCTGCTCAAGCTCAATCTCTTATGCACACGTCCGGTCGGGCTTCACAAGCAACTCCTTCCAGAGTGCGTAATTGCGTATCGCTTCTGCTTGCTGCGCTGGAGGAACTTGCTTGTTGCCGCCCCACATGTACTGCGGCCGTGCGGCTTCCAGGAACGAAACCGCATCTTCAAAAGTGCTTTCGCGGGTGCTCGTAGTGGTAGCCTGGGTCAATCGTTCGGTAGATGGTACAGTCAATGGCCCGGTTACTCGTTGCTGGGATTGTGGATGAGCCAGGGGCCTGGCCAAACATCAGGGCAAGTCGGCCTCCTGAGCCCATCAGACGAGTGACGTCTGGCAACTTCAAGAGCAGGTGATACGAGCTATGATCTGATAGGTGTACGCGTGCAGATAATAACTAGGTGGCATATGGTAAGTAGAAGTAGTGCTAAGGTGTAAATAAGGAGAGCTTAGAGGTTATATAGTAAGATTTGCTAGAGCGATAGGTAGAAGATGCTGGACTACAGAGAAAGGCCGGGTTATGCTAGTAGCTATCTAAATTTGTGTCTAAAGAAGTAATATAGGGTGTTTTACGACTATGTTTCATATAGGTAATTTAAAATCTTATCTATCTACTACATACGTAATGCTCGGTTTGCCTGTTCAAGTAATAACCTTTAATTCCAGGAGAAGTTTCACCAAGCTAGTTTCAGAGGCAGTCACAAGCCTAGCAGGTACTGGGGTCATGTGCACGTGCTACTAATGTACTCCTTGCATACCATCTTTGAATAGACATCGTTATGTTCGGGTGGCCAAATATGGGTGACGGACGCTACGTCCAAAAGTCGTTTTGATTTTGGGTACTGAGGGCTTTCACCCATCCATGTTTCCGACGCAGCGGTTAATAGCATCGCATAAACCGGACATGTTATCATGAGTACTGAGTCGATGCAAATAAAGCTTGTCACCACGTATGACACTGATTGTCACAGCGTGACCTTCAATAGTCTTAGCTTTAGGCATGATTTTCAGTGTAAAACGGGGGTCGGCGGCTTGGAGAGCATCTCTTATCTGAGTCGCATTGCCGTGACATGAAGAGGGCCCCCAAATGACTTGGTCGTTGAAATAAAGGGTGCATGTGGAGGTGTGACCTTCAACAGAGTGGTCCTTTGGCTCCAGGAAAACTCGAAGATTGGCTTTGTTCGGGTGACTGGGAGCAGGTTCTAACTCATCTGGGACAGCCCAGCTACCAGCCCAGCTACCAGCCGAATCCTTTTCAAGGTGGTCTCTTTCAGCAAGACGCAAGACAGCTTGAGCTATCGCATCGGTTTGACGGAGGTTGATCGAGTCTGCCCCTGGACGAGGCTGGATAGTGGTGAACCAGTGCAAGCCTTCAGCAGGAACACCAATCGCAAAACGTCTTGGATGAGGCTTCTTGGAATCTTTGATGATGTTGTAAGTCTCACTGGCGATGTCAATGGCACCAGTTTTGTAGCCATGGATCTCGTGAGCGCGACATTCGCCTTTGCCATACATATACTTTAGGAGGCTGTCTGCTGTGTGCTCCAAACTCGGTTCTGGAATTAAGGCGTCGACGAGTGTCTTGGTTTCCAGCACAAATTTCGGGTTCTTCGAAGTAACCTTCCAATGGTCACCCTCACGCTCTACTTCTGAGTTTGGGCCAAGAACGTGTAAGACGCCTGCTTCCATGAGAGCAATCAGTTGCTCAACACGCCGACGAGGGGGTCCAGTTGATAGAAACGCGTTGAGTTTCGTGAAACTTTTCCAGGTGCCTCTTTCTGAATTCCCAAAGCTGATAATCTCGCGCAGGGACTCGCGTATTTCACGCAAAACGTCTATAGCAGCCTTCTGGGGCCCCTGCACATTGCCTTTCTTCGCTTCGAGGACGTCTTTCTGCAAGTGCTCAAGCAACCAGCTATTCCACGTCTTTAGTGAAGTGAATGATTTTTTTCCCATGTGGGGCTTGAAGAAGCGACCAGGACCAAAAACTATCAGGTGTAGCCCACTGGCGCAGATCTTTCTCATCCGATTCATCAGGCTGTATGATGTCGGCGAGGGTTTTATCATCCACTTGCTTTCCTTCTTCCCTGAAGAGTGCCTTATAATAGACAAACTTCACCTCTTTGGAAATGAGTGGCCAGACATCGTCGTCGAATTTAATCTCCTTGGCGTCTTTCAATGTTGCCAACGCTTCCTTAGTAAGATATTTTGGCTCAAACACGTCAGTCGCAGTCTTCTGATCGTCGCCCTTGGTAAGATAGGGAATGCCACCGCGAGAGCTAGCATATATTTGAGGTTCGAAACCAGTTGGGTGATACTTGAATCTGCCGTCTGCTTGGCGCTCAAACCATCCGCCTCGTCGAGCGGTCAGCAAGATAACATAGTCAAAAAAGACAAGACCAAGCCCGCGTAGAAAAACCACTTCATCATGTCCAATGGTGTCGAAGTTGATGTCTGCTGGATTGCCAGGCGGAAAATACCGCGTTTGAAGGTATTGCTGCCCATGTTCCACATCCAGCTGCTGCTCAATATTGAGTTCTCGACTCACATGGCCTTGGGTTAAGATGACGGCGGACAGCCCTTTCAAAAGTAGTCGTGAAATACCAGAGGGTTTCATTCTGACCAGCTCGAGGGCTTGTTTGCAGTCATCACCGGTGGTTCCCGCTTCATTATCTAATCTAACAGCCTCGGCGCGGTGTTCTTTAATCTCGATCTCAACTGAGCCAACGATTGATTCTGATTTTGAGCGCCTGCGAATCTCGTTGAAGGCCCAGATCAGATAAAGTCCATGCTGTGAACGAGTGGCATAGTCCTTTTCACCCAATCGGAAGCCATCTGCATCTCTACCCCATTCATACAGGGTCGGGCCCGAGTGTTGCAGGTCATGCGGTCCCACGCATTTCACAGTCGGATCTGTGAACAGAGTGACCTGGGAGGCGACCGTGTTCATAAGAAGACGGGGGGGTTGTTCAACCCGCCACACGCTGCCTGCGCCAGCCGGGTATCGATCAATGACATGAATGGTAAGCTTTGTTTCATGATTCAGAAAACAGCGTGCGGAGGCAACGATTCGTTCGAGGGTACTCGTTCCGCGAGGTCCAGCACCTACGATGGCGAGTTGAATATCGTTCATGGTGGACTTTTTGAGTATTGGTTTGAAGTTTTAGAATTTTTTCAAGTTGCAGAGAAGAAATCTGGCTTGGTGAATTGATGATTTTGGTAAATCTAGGCGTTCCATAGCCATCTATATACACATACCACATAGCGGACCCTCTTTACTAGACCCAGGTTAAAATTTAAACCTTTTTCAGTTGTTCCGTTGCATAGTCTTCCTGCTCGATCAGGGTGGCGTCCATAACAGAGCTGAGCTGCGGTCGAACTCAATACAAATATGATCAGGCCCAGTAAAGCACCATATTAGCAGTGATGCTCCTGCGTCAACATGCCTGTCATCTCCTACCCTCCACTGCTATCTTCTCATCGATCATTCTGGACCCCGCAGCTTACAGGGGGGTATTCTTCTGGTTAATAGCTCATAGGTCACCATTAAGAGTTTAGCCAATCTAGAGCAGCTGAACTACTCTCCTAGAGCTTTTGACTTGCTGGATGCATGCCACGCTGGCACACTATGTCGGCCCGACGTGTACAGGGGGTGCGCAGTGCACACGGCTTGCGCGTGGATGGGAGTGGTGGGGTGCGGAGCAGGCACGGTGGGGTTGTGGGGGCGTTGTTGAGGGAGGTGCGGGTGGAGATGCTCGATGGCCCGGGTGGTGGGGTTGTTAGTGCGCTTGTGAGTGCGTCTCGCTCCGTCTGAGTGTCCAAGAGTCTGATGATCTGACCATCTGGATCATGAATCGGCTTGCTGGGGTCCTGGGGATAGTTGTTCGAAGGCGGCGTCTGCGAAATTGCATGTATACTGATGCGTCAAAGCAGGTGGTGTAGAGCTGATGTCTGCGGGGGATCGGTGTTCCGGTTCCATAGCGTGGGTGAGTGCGCACTACTGTACTTTGGTATTGGGCAGCGTTAAGCCGTTCCTGACGGTACGTGCTCCTGTTCGTATTCGTCTCTATCGATGATACCGCAAGCTGAATACCGTAAAAACTGATCTCTTTGGCAAAACGCTAGCAGGGTGCGGGTATTAATGGACCCTAATCTAACGGCTTGTAGCTGCTCAATGTGACCTCCTAAACTCAACATAGGTAGGGTGCTCTAGGCGTGATAAATACTAGCTGAAACCCCACAGTGATCTCACCTATCACTGGTTATTTGCTGAGCTGAGCCCCACAGTTACCCGCACCCTGTTAGCGTTTTGTCAAAGAGACCAGTTTTTACGGTACTCAAAGAGTGAGCCGCTAAGATTTGCGAATCTACAGTACAGCTGGGGTAAGTAATCAATGTACATCCTTAAATATTCTTCTTCTAGCAGCACCTCTCTACAAGTAATAGTAAAGCACACTAGACTAAACAATAAAGTGCTAACATTAAAGCTAAAATAATTGGTATACCTCTATAGGTTATGTTTTGTTAACAGCTGGCTGCTGCGAAGTCTTGTAACACATTGACTACTCACCCCTGACATACTGTACTTGAGAGCGCAATGGGACCTGCTTTTAACCGCCATGGCTCAGCCTCAGCCTTACGCCACGTTGGTTTCGCACAAACCCCTGAGACAATGCGCTTCCTGTACTCATATGCAGCTAACGCTTGGTTAAAGATTGTACCACCCGCCAGTCTAATCAGCCAGTAATGCACTGTGACATCGGGCGACACGTCAATACCTAGGTAACCCTGGGGAGCTGCGAGAGGTACACAGAAATCACGTCACAACTGTTTCAAGCGTGAATACATAGAATCTATATGTAGAATTAGCATAATGTCATCACAAGAAAAGCTTGTGTACGCTCCTGAAGGGTTTGGAGTGGAAGTTTCATGGCCCAACCTTATGTCATAGCCATGCATCTTGGCCTGATTTTGCAGCATCCACAGGCTCTATGCTGGTATACGCCGTACGTTCGACCCAAAAAGAAGCGAAGACGCCACAGACCATTGTTGACAATAAAGAACACCACGGAACTTTGCCCAACGTCGATCTATCGAAATTTACCGTCCCCGCAGCGAAAATACTAGAACTTTGGGACTAATAACTTGCAGAATATTACAAGATCGTTTCCTGATTCACAACGATATCGCGCAATAGCCATGTCCAGATCGCTGCGCAAGGGTGTACGTGAAGGTGTTAACATGTCTACATGCTGGGAGCGCTATTTCTCAGGGATATGACAGGACATTCAGGGAGAATCGCAGGTCTTACGCCTAGCCCTCGCTCCTGGTAAGCCACGAATTTCGGTAAGGAGGGGGCCATGGAAAACGTTGAACAAAGCAGGTACCCTGCCCTTTCTTTGTTCGTTGATGCTTATCGCATCCCCGAACTAGTAGAACTAGACTACAATAACAAGAAATCTATTAGAGTTTCGAAAGAGGACGCCGTCATGATCTGGTGCAGCGTGATTGACCCTGACACGTTTCTATTGTTGCCTTTTGCGGCACATCTGGCACTACTTAAGCAAGAGCTTCCCGTGCACAATGCAGGAGAATCTCTCCAAATTGCTCTGCGTAATTTTTATCTCCCATATTCCGCAATCACGATGACGAGAAAAGTTGTGCCGAAGGAAGTTGCGTCGAAGTCCCTGCCAAAAGAGTCAAGTGTTAAGCGCAAGCTTACTGCTTCTCGCCCCAAGCGACCTGACAATTTGGATGAGTTGATGAAAATGATAGCCGATGTAGCGTCTGGTGGACAGGCTATCCCCAGAAGCGGTCGGGCAGGGCGTGGAAAGCGCAGTGCCAATGTCGAAAGCAAGACTACAGACGTAGACCGTAAGAAGAACTTAAAAAGGCGAACTCCAGGCTGGTCTAAGGTGTCAGTGGCTCACAAGGTTAGAGCGAAAGAGGCGGTTGAATGGCATCACTCAAAGAGGAGGGCAAGGTTAGCACTCGAGGACGAGAGCTATGTGCATCTCAAGCCAGAAATCAGCGACACGCCCGAAGCCTGCACAATCCTCAAACAACGAGATGTTGAGGGCCAATCTTTGTACCTGGTCGACTGGTACCCGAGCTGGGTCGAGGCAAAATCAGTCTGTCAACAGAAGATTGATGAATGGAAAATCAACAAGGACGAACACACACTGATCGACAACGTGTGCTAGATGTATTGGAATTTCATGAACCCTGGGTTGGAAAATAAAGGTCGAACGGTCGAAACTCTCGCAGCAGAGCTTTTTCAGCAAGATGAATGGGAGATCTACGACGGGGCAGCTAACAGCGCTAAGTACAAGAAATTTGCAAGAAAAAACGAGACCAACTGGACCATCTCTGCTGCGGGACTTATGCAGCGCATCTTTATCGAATGCTCGCGGCATGGAGTCAACGGCCACCTTGATATTCTCCAATCAACCTACAAAGACATCCTAGTCCAATACAACGGCAAAATCGATGATCGATCTACTGTGCACCAGCTCCAGCCTCCCGAAGGCAAGGCGGCGCGAGAATTCATCGAGCCCATCTTCGACCGACGAGTCTGGGGCGTGAATCTTGTAGAAGGATCTTCCAAAGCCATGGATACTTGGGAGAAAATGCGCGTCGTAGATGGCGCTGAGAATTTGGCGCGGAATTGCCCGTACCTCTTTCGCCACCCGTGGCCCCTCGCCTTTATCTCGCTATGTTGCAGGCATTACACGATGAAAAACGTCCTCGGGAACCCAGGTGATTGTTTCAATCTTACTGATAGCCAGGAGGGTCAGAAAGCATTGGCGGACTGGAAGGACCGGGCGCGCAAACAGATCATGAACACGTACCTCGACGAGTGCGAGTGGGACCGCCGGTCCGTCAATGAGGTGTGGAGGACGTTTCTGGAGGCGCAGATAATTCTTTCTCGGAGGATGTTCGTCTGCGGATAATGCCATCTAGCAGCGGCAAGGCATCGAGCATAACCAAAAAAAAAGGGGGGGCGGAAGAAGGCGTCAAGGTAGTTTATGTGCGTTTAGAAGACTGAGAGCCACTGCCTCAAAGGCCGAGTCGTCTGTGACAAGACGGAAAGTAGTCTCAGTGAGACGGATGAGATTGGTACGACGGAGAGCGATTAGAGTCCCGAAGCGCAATTTGGTTATTGTCATCAGTAACGGCGAAAAAGATGAAGGTAATGAGGCTGATGAGTGATAAAAAGCAAAGTGAGTGTGAGCATTGAGTAGGTTTTGTTTGAGTGTGGTTATTTACCTTCGCATTCGGGTTTATTTTCCATTTGGGTCAGTTGATAGTTTCACCGATGTGAATCATGTGATCATGTGAATCTGAAAAAGGTCCTGGATAACGAAAGATCCTCTTGTTGTTGTTTTACTTCTAAGCTAAATAGTACTCTAACATCTGGATGGTGGCAAATTGACTCGTGGATCTAGCCCATGCCAGCGCTGTCTTCCCCTTATTATCTACTGCGTTGGCGTCAGCTTCGCCAGTAGTAAGTAGCATTCTAACGACTCCTATCCAACCGCATTCTGCAGCCCACATCAGTGCCGTCTTTCCTTGGTAGTCCGTTGCGTTGACGTCAGCTTCACCCACACTAAGCAGCATCCTAACTACTCCTATCTCTCCAAGCTCTGCTGCCCACATCAGTGCGGTCTTTCCCGTGCCATCTCTTACTTCAAGGTCAGGCTTGTCCAAACTAAATAGTATCTCAACGACCCTCATATCTCCATATTTCGCCGCCAACATCAGTAGTGTCGTCCCTTCTTCATTCTTTATGTTGACATCAGCTTCCCTACAGCTGAGTAGTAATTTGAGAACTCCTAGATGTCCATCTATTACTGCTCTCATCGGTGCTGTCGTTCCTTCGGCGTCTCTCTCATCCACTCCAGCTTTACCAACATCGAGCAGTACCTTTATTATATCTGTAGATTTGCGACTCACTGCCACTATCAGTGCTGTTTCTCCGTCATCTTTCTTTGCATCAACTTCAGCCCTGTTGATACTAAGCAGAAGCTTAACCATGTCTATGTCTCCGAGATTTGTGGCCACTATCAGTGGCGTTGATCCGTTCTTGCTCCTTGCCTCGACATTAGACTTACCTGCGCTAAGCATCACCTTGACCGCTTTCTTATTACCATCCACTATTGCCTGTAGCAATGGTGTATGTCCATCTTCATTCGTTATTTCAGTATCGACGTTCCCAAACTGCAGTAGCAACGCACTAAGTTTTTCATTTCCATTTTCTACTGCCCAATGGAAATGTGCCCAGTAATTTTGGTCCTTGTTGGGTTCGGAAGACCGACTTTTGACTAAATTTGAACACAGATTGAACATTGCAGCGTTATGACCTGACACAAACCAACTGTGGTCTTGCCAATATGTCTTTGCATATGCATAAAACCGAAATGGGTTTTCAGGCTTAGGTTGAGAGGGGCCGCATGCTTCTGCGATAGTTTTGCTCATGTCAAACGCGGACTGTTTTCTTGAACTCAGAATCTTCAGAGCGAGTTGACGTGTAGTGTTTGAGAAATCCAGAGTAGTTTGTAAAACCTTAGATGGTACAGAGTGCGTTAGAATTGGTAGAGCCTTGGCGTTCGATAATTCGGTTCCAAAGACGTCGTAGTTGAGATATGTGATGACGATGTCTGCCAACGTTCTTTGCGCCTCTTGATATGAGAAGCTCACACGCTTCGGGATATCAAGTTCGCCTAGGATGTACTGCTTAACGCTGTGGTGTACGACCCGGACGGTGAGCTCCTCTTCATCAACAATGAGAAGACATCCGCAGCAAGCTAGTGCTGAGTAGACATCATTCAAGATTCTCGAAGAATCTAAAAAGCTGTCTCCTGGTGTAACGCTTAGAGCTTCCCGCAACTCATCTGTTGTCAAAGGTCGACAGGCTGCAAGCACAACTTGTAGCGTTTTAGTTTGGAGGGATGGATCCGAGTTTCCTGACTTCTGTAGAATCCTGGAAAACGTTTCCGAGAGAGTGCGGGGCAGGTCCGCCAGTGCTTCTCGAATGGCGTAGTCAGTCTTCATGAGGCATAAAGACTGGATTTGGAGGGCTGCCCAAAGGAACATACCCTGCGAACCCTCGGACAAGGCTGTTTGAATTTCCAATATCAAAGTCGGATCTCCAAGGTTCAGAAGCTTTTGGTCGAGACAACGCTCCAATTCCGCTTCGATGAATGCCTCGATATCTGACGAGATGTCTATAGATGAAACCATATGGGGTTTGTAAAATGCACCTACAGCCGATCGCGCCTCAAGACCTGACTCCTGGCGTTGAGAGACACAGACAACGAGTTTTTGTGTAGTCTGGATTTTGTTGATTGCATGTATCAAGATCCCCTGCTCCGTAGTGTTGCATTCATCAAATCCATCCAAGACGAAATATGCTTTGCAATGGGACGGAAAGGCTCGAATGAGGATGTCAAGTACCTTGTCGACGTCGCCAGTAGCGTAGGAATCTTCACAGCTCTGACTGACCTTGGACAGATCGGGCACAGCATTCAGCAATTGCCGGGTTAATGAGCCAATGATAGTTCGCGCTGATAGGCTTGCCGAGACGTCGTGTTTGCAAAAGAAGAATGCCACGGGATGTCGTTCTTGAGCTGCGAACAGGTTCAGGTCGTCCACGATATTTGCAAGTGACACAGACTTGCCAGAGCCCAGCTTGCCCACAAATATCAATGTTTTTGACTCCGCTGAATTTCTCCATTTTGCATAATCCGCACACTGCATGTAAGATGATGTGTTGCCAGCTTTCCTGATCTGCTTCCACGTCACCTCATGGTCGTATGTGGAGCAATAATCAAGCACTTTGAGCCTGGTGTGACGCGTCTGCCGGTCTGAGGTTGATTGGAAGAACTTTTTGGACACAACCCTGAATCCAGTCCCCTCCTTTATGTCTTCCAGGCTTGTTTCTTCTTTGATGCAGAGTGCCCATCGATCGAGTTCGACTTGAAAGGACTTCAGACGTGATTCACTCAGGGCTGATGCAAACTGTTGGACTGCTGATTTCTGTCCAAACTTGAAAAGGAGTCGACAAAAGTTTACGACAACAGTGAAGTACTCGGAAAGGTATGATGGTAGCTTTTTCGATTGAGGATAGAGTAAGGTCAAAGCTTGGTGGCGTGGAGCTGAGCGGCCAATGTCCATGAAGATTGAGGATAACTTATCGACGTAAGATGATACAGTTACGATGGACTGTTGTGGGTTAGCCATCGAAAAAGCGACAATGTCATAATTGACAGTACTGACCAACACCGACATGCGCACCAATGACCACACACCACATGCAATGAGATTTTGGGAGCCTCCCACTAGAACATCTCCGAGCGCAGCAAATTGTTGGACCCCTTGAAGGAAATTCGTGAAGCGAGGGCCATAGCAGCGTCCACTAAACTTGTCTGATATGCGACGATCAATTTCTGCCGTGAGGCACATGACGTCGCCCGGGCTAGGTGCCGTTGAAAGCGATTGCGATTTTAGTGTACGATACTTCGCCTTTTCTATGCTCGAGAGATCAGCTTCAAACTCAGAGATGGCTTGAATCAGACGGAGCTCTGCCGTCGGCGGCGGCGTCTTCGACAAGGCGCTCGACATGATGCTAGCATCGTTGAGCTCAGAACGGAAACAAAAGTCGAGGAAAGAGGAGAACGATTTAAGATGAGGGCGGGGTTGCGGCTGACGTGCAGCTTATAATCAGGCTGGCGCACAGCCTAGGCAGGCGTGATCAGGCTGTGCATCGCACGCCGTAGCGCCACATGCGTGTGTAGAATATGTGCTTGTCGTGTAAATAGGGCCACATTTACTTGTAGCTGCAATCGATCACGCGAACCCATCTTGACACAGTCCTGGGGCCGTTGGCCGTTGTCGCTTTCGAACTCTACAGCCGATTCGCATCCTTACCTTGTTTGTACAACGTTCACGCCGACCTGCACGCGCAAATCTGCAGCATTCAACAAAGAATGTAGCGTTTTGGGATGCTACCGCTGACGATGCTGTTCATTGGGAGAAGGAGAACCAAAAGTGCAGGCTTGAATTTGCGCTAAGCCAGATCAGTCACTAGCATGACCCGCCCCGGATCCAACAGCCTCAGCCACGACGCAACGCACATGTAAAAGGATATTGGTACAATCAGTGGATATAGCTGGACTGTACAGTCAATTACCATAGGACAGAAAAGGCGGTATTTATATTGTACGATAATTCAGTTTTGCAAATCTGACTTTGAGACCCGTGATCGTCCTCCTCAGATACGCTCAGGAAGGCCGAATGCACAAATCGGCACCCGGACTTGGCGAACGTAGCATCCCAGTCTGTGGCACTCACCAGCGGAAAGTAACGCCAGTTCAAACAGAACAGATTGAGGATCCTCGGCTCCTTCCCGATGTCATCGTCGTCATCAACGATTACAAAGCAAAGCATGATAGATAAGACTCTACGGCACATGGGTACTGTGTCACAGCAGCAAGGAGTTTAAGATGCGTCACCCACTCGCTCTATAGTCCTCCAAGTCATCGTCACGTATTACACCAGAACAATCGCAGCTCAGCACTACTATCAGCTAGTACAATCAGGCCAACGGGCCATTTAGCATTGCGAACTCACATCGCTACCCCCAACCGAAGTCCAATAGATACTTAATACGCACCCTGCTCAATACCCTGCCCAACACCCTGCTGCGCTCCACTATCCCTCCTCTCCCCTTCCTCTCCCACCTTCCCCTTACCCTTATAATACGGCCTAGGCAGATTGTCATAATATGGCACAACAATCACATCAGGATCGCTCGTCATACCGACCATACTCTTCGTCATATCCTGATGCGGTCGATTGCTGACCCGCAAATCAATCAACCCGGGTCCCTCGCTCTGCACAACCTCATCGATCGCGTCGCCCAGTGCATTCAGCGCCTTCTGCGCACGCGTCTCGTCGCTTGAGCCCCGGTCTAGGAACGACGTGCGGCGCGGATCGAGCGGCGACTGCGGGAGCGAGGCCGTGGCGTCGACCAAGAGACCCGGCAGCCCGAAACCCTGCGCAATAATGTCGTAGCGGGTAGACTTGTTGAGCCTCGACGCGGGTCGCACGGTGGTGGTGTCGCCGTAGATCATGTCTTGGCCCGCGAGACTCATGCCCCAGACTTCATTATTGACGACGACGGTGAGGACGCGCAGGTTGAATTTCCTGAAGGTGTCGAGCTCGGCTAGGTGGAAGCCGGCGCTGCCGTCGCCCTGGATGTTGAGGACGAGGCGTGAGCGGTCGGCGACGGCGGCGCCAAGAGAGTAGCCCCAGCCGTTGCCCAGGAAGCCTAGGTAGCCGGTGCAGACCATGGAGAGGGAGGCAGATGCTTCGGGTAAGTTTTGCAGAGCCCAGCCGCCGACTTCGCCGCCGTCGATGCAGATTATCGAGCCGTTGGGGATGAACTGGAACAACTTCTTGACGGCATGGTAAGGATGCAAGTGCCCGTTGGTCTCATCGATCTTGGGTTCGCTTTCATTGTGAGAGGCGCGGAAAGACTTGAGGCCCAAGGCTGTGCGAATCCACGCCTCTTTCGTCTTGTACTTGGAGTTGTCTTGGCTGACAGCTCTGTTCAGTGCAGAGACGGCGAGTTTAATATCTGACACAATACCTAGGTCAACGTGCTCCGAGCGACCTATCTCAGTACCGTCGATGTCGATCTGAACAATCTTGCAAGAGCTGGTGGGTACTATGGCGCCGCTGCGACCACCGAGAAGGAAACCTGTGCGTGCACCCAAGAGGAGAACCAAATCTGGTTGTGGCTTGCCAGTTGCGGCGAGAAGACCAAGATTAAGAGCAGATCCAGCATGGAAAGAATGATTTGTCGGAATGCCAGTACTGAACTTTGGGCTATGGAAGACGGGGATACTAATAGCATCAGCCAGGGCCACAATGTCATCGACAGCCTAGATTTCATCAGTTAGTTTCATAGGTACACATTGTGCAAGTCTAAACATCGCTTACGCTGCGAGCCCCGGTACCCACAATGATAGCAGGCCTTTCAGCTTCTTGCAAAAGCGATGCTATCTGATCGATGGCAGCTGGGTCAGGTCCAGGCATTGTTACAAGTGGACCAGTGACATTTCCCCAGGCAATCGACTCCTTCTCCACAGGCGTGAATAGCACATCAATCGGAAAGTCAACAAGAACCGGTCCGGGCGTTCCCGAGCTGGCCATGCGCCAGGCCAGACTTGTAATGCGAGGAATCTCGCCGACGTTTGTGACTATGAGAGAGGATCAGTCTAAAAATCGGGTACAAGCCGTCCGCGAGATGCTACTAACCGCGATGTGCAAACTTGGTAACGGGCTTGGCAAGCACTACTTGATCATGGAAGCCCTGAAGACAATTCGTCTCTGCGTCTCTCAGGGGTGGGCTGCTCGTGACGCAGAAGACGGGGCTTCGATCCGCAAACGCCGTGGCCAGGCCAGGAAGTCCATTGCAGAAGCTGCAAGCATCAGCTACCGTTTGTCCGTGTTGACGTAAGCCACTTACCCACTGTTGGCGGTAACGAAGCAGCAGCCGGTATTACCGCTAACCTTGGCATACCCTTCAGCTGCCTGCACAGCGACAGTCTCGTGTCGTGTATCAATGAGCTCAATGCCTGCATCTGAGCATCCCATCAGGAAGGCATCGAGATGGCCACCATGCAGACCAAATACAGTACGGACACCAAGCTGGTGCAGACATTGCGCAAGAAGATCGCCGCCTAGCAGCTCACGACCTTTTGGATGCTTGAGCTCTATACTGTGGGGCGCCATGGTGTTTCTTGTAATCAGAGCTCTGTCCTTGAGGGTTGAAAGAATCGATGTCAAGAAGGATGTGGGGAGCTGAAGGGCAGGAGTAGAGACACTGGATCGGTGAAAGGCATCCAGTGCCTAGACTTGCGCGTCGTCGAGAGCATCTCGTGAGACCTACCAGCATGCGCTGCCGTTGGACGAGGTTCACGATGTGGGGGTACCCCGCTTGTTGACCATAGCTCCCGCCAGTAGCTCGGACCCTGGTAATGTCAGGGCCCAGGATCGACCGAGCGAGTCGAAGGTGCTGACTGTCCTCGGTTGTACGAATCAGGGATACCGAGTTTGTGTTTATGTCACTGGTGGTGAAGCTTTGAGAATGGTGAATGACAGCTAATATTGCAGGCAACGTAGCTGAAGTCATCTATGTTATCATTTGGGGCATCTAACTTGAAAGTCGACCTATGATGTGTTTTGAGAGCGACTTTAATCCGTCATGAGGTCTACCCCGACACCTCTTAATGCTTCGACCGCCCATTCGGGATACTTCGTCTTCTCGCCGCTATATAGCGTGCTAAAGAAGTCTCGCAGAAACTGTGGGTATCTATCTTCCAAGATAGCCTCTCTTGCCAGCCTCATAAGATTCAACTGGTAGTGTACGTTGTGCATAGTAAGGAGATGTGCTCCAGCAGTCTCCTTCGCGGTGACGTGGTACACGTAGGCACGTGTGATGCCCAGTCCCCCTTCGGATGTTGGTCGGCAGCAGGTGCACTTGCAACCTTCCTCGATTGGTCCAAAGTCTTCAGAATGAACGACATTGCGTAAGTTCAGCATACCACTGGCGGTGATTGCATTGCCAAAGCGCTGTACTTGTTAGTAGAGTCGTTGGCTCACGTAATGCAAAACTCACGGCAGTCCGGGTGGGCCAAACACAGTCAAACATGTCTGCGCCGAGGGCGACAGACACGACCAGATCTTCAGGATAGCCAATGCCCATAACGTAGCGGGGCTTCTTCTCCGGCAACAGTCCAGTACAGGTATCGACCACTTTGCAGTAGTCACTTTTCGCCTCTCCGCCAGACAGTCCGCCAATAGCAATTCCCGGAGTATCCCGAGCAACCATTTCAGCAGTACACTGTCGCCGCAGATCCAGGTCTAATCCTCCTTGAATGATGCAGAAGAGATTCTGGCGCTCGGGGTATTTGTGGGCCTGTATGCAACGATCAAGCCAGCGCACTGAGCGCTCCATTGCCTCCTTCATGCGAGCAAGGTCTGGGGACGTTGTGACGATTACATCGTCGAGCTGCATCATGATGTCTGAGCCGATCGAGTTTTGCAGCGACATGGAGTGTTCGGGGGTGAGCAGCATGGGCGAGCCATCGTGAGGGCTCAGGAAGCGTACGCCTTCTTCGGTGACTTTGGCAAGCTTGAGCAGCGATACCATCTGGAAGCTGTTCTGGGCGTCAGCTACGGTGCGTGTATCGACGAGGAGCGAGGGATCACCCACCCACCACTATCTGCAGCAGTCAGCATGTTGATCGAGGCGCCTTCCAATCATGGAGAGTTCAAGATGGGCAAGCACCTGTGAGCATATTGTGTGGCCATGACTGCAACTTGTGTGCACCGCCTACGGCATCCAGTGTTGCCTGTCCTGGCTTAAGGCCTCTGGAGGTGTCAGCACGAGAGGGAGCTGAAAGCGACTGTGTGCCCATACAGGTGGTATGTGTTGTTCAAACATAGCCTGCAGCCTTGAGCCTCGAGCTGGTCCGGGGTGAGGCCCTTCAATGACGCCTGGGTCGCCACGGGCATGAAGATAGGGAGGGGTACTGGCCCGTGGGGTAGATGCAGCGTTGCAGCACGCGCCTTGGTGACCTGGATACTCGTTGGACACCACTCTTGTTGTTGAGTACACTACGTACCGAGCATTTCCCTAGCAGCTCAAATTTGAGCGCTGACGGTATGGGCGCCATCATGTATGGATTGTTCGAACGTCGTGCATCCCAAAACGCGACTCACCAAAATGTTCGCGTAGCTGCAGGGGTCCGGCGCTAGCGTGATTATCAGCGATACCTTCGAAAAGTCATCAGTCAATTAAAAAAACGGAAGCTTAACTCGGTCTGAAACTGCTCGAGACTGCTCTCTTTCAGAATTCATTGGTGCCAAAATCGGATTGAAAACATGCGGGCTGCCAACGCTGTGTGAGAGGTTGAACAGGTTCAATACTTCTGGCAGATGAAAACATGGAAGGACCACGCACGAAGTTGTTGTGTATGTCTCAGCCTCTGTTCGTCTAGCTATATTTACACTTAGTGTACGAGAAAGGGCGGACTGTGGTCGTCAACACCGAAGAGTACTTCTTGAAACGTCATGAACAACACTTTGAGCTAGCACCAATCAGCGGGGCAGGGGTTCGGAGTTCTGCTCCTTCCCCATACCTACATACGTACCTATTTCCATCACCAGCGTCATATCATTCTGCTAGTCTCTCTGTGCCCCGATTACTCAGATGAACCAGAGACAGCCAAGGCGCAGACCTCCAGTTGTCCGCACGCGAGATGCGGGGTCCCCACACAATGCACGATGCTCCAAGCCACACCTCGGTCGCTCGGGCTATGTGAGCCGGACAACGGACGAATAGATAAGGATGATATCGTCGCAATGCGATGCGACACAATCCCATGGTCCCGCGACCATGCCAAGTGAATCTCCAGAAGACAACCAGGCTGAGGCCAATGATCAAGCCAAGCCCGTGACAGAAGGTCTGGCCTGCAATGGTTGTCGAAAGGCTAAGCTGCGCTGTTCGCGAGATCGCCCGAACTGCTTGCATTGTCGGAAAACTGGTACGCAACACTCTTTCAAACATCTTGAAGCTATGCATTGACTGAATCTCCGTTAGGACTTGACTGCATATACGAGTCGAAACGAATCAAACCGGGCCTCAAGTCAGGAGCGGTCGAGAACCTACATAGAAGACTAGGTATGCAAACAAACACCTGAATATTTATCAATTCTTTCCTAACGATGACAGATGAAATAGAACATCGCCTAGCGAAGGGAGACGTGGAATCCACCAAACGATCCCGTAACGACGTTGATGCATCAACAGCTAATGTCGGTGGTGGTGGAGATTCAGTAGCTCAGAGCATTCTTGCGCTCCTGGCAAGAGAGCTTCCAAAACTGGTCACCCAAGGACAGAACGAGTCTACACCAACATCTGAATCGAGTTTCCAGACCTGCAAGCGACGTCGAGAAGATGACGCCCTAGACATTACGTCACGAATGGACGATGCGCCGTCCCTTCCGACAGCAGATATCTTGGAGCCCATATTGACTGCCTACTTCACACATGTTCATCCTTGGATTCCAATGATACATCAGAGTCGTTTCTTTGAGAGAGTTGCGGATGAGACACAACGCGAGCAGTTGCTGATCGTCATCCATTCTATGGTGTTGGCTGCGTACAAATTCGTACCAGGCGCAGGCATATACATTCGTGCCCAAACCAGAAACTGGATCATCTGCAGCGCCATGGGGAGTCTTAAGCTCGAGCATCTGCAGGCTCTGATCATCCTAGCGTTCAATGATTTTGGAGACGGAAATGCCGAGAAGGCTTGGTCGATCATCGGTTCCATGACTCGAACCGTAGAGTACATGCAACTGGCACAAGAGCAAGAGGAAGGCGAGCAACGACCATTTTCTCAACCATTCGCGCCCCTGCAATATGCGGTCCACTGGACCGAAGTGGAAGAAAGACGGAGGGTGTTCTGGAACGTATTCCTTCTCGACAGGTTGTGCTCAGTAACACAAGGCTGGAACACCAGTCTGACTTCCGACGATGTCTTTCGAAGACTTCCATGCGATGGCTATCTTTGGAGGAAAGAAGAGCCTGTTTCGACGCCTTATTTTGGAATCTGGGACAAGTCGAAAGGCCGCATTGGAAATCCTATCGATTTTATGTCCCGTCATCCATCACCAGGTCATGGCAGCAGCAACGTTAAGTTTCATGACACAATTGGCGACCCTCCAACTAGTGCGCCTTATCCTCAATACCAACACTCGGACATGTCAACTGTCGGTGCATTCGCCTACAACATTGAAGCGACCGAATCCATGAGCCGCGTCATGAGTTACTTCTTGCAGCAGAAAGTGAACGTGCGCGATCAGGGCGATATAAGTTCGTGGCTTACCCGATTCAAAGAGTTGGATCTGCGATTGGTTCACTGGAAGATGTTACTACCACAAAAATGGAAAGCAAATCCAAACCTTACACGGCAGGTTCCACTTATGGATCCCAATCTTACGACTGCACACATCACACATAACGCCTCCATGATCCTTCTACATCAGACAATCGCTTATCCTCCGTTGCACTGGGGTTTTCGAAATCGACTACCAAGCGGCTGTAGCGCGGAAGCCTGCTATTTGGCAGGCGTGGAAATTGCCACAATCACTCAGAAGTATTTGAGCAAGTCATTGAGTAATTCTCCAATTGGAAGCCAATACGCTTTCTGCATATTCATTGCTGCTCGAGTTCTTCTTGTCCATTGGCGCTATGAGACAGAAGACCAGTTACCTGCGGAATTTTGGTCACTTGTGCATAGCTTGGATGAGATGTCTTTACGATGGCGCGCATCTGCTCAAGTATCGTCCCAGACGCAAAACTTGTTCGGAAAATATGCCTCACGTCTCAAGGAGCTTTACGACAAGTGTTCGACAGATCCGAATTATCGAATTGATGTCATGAATTACACAAGCGATATCCAGGACCGTCACCCTGATTCAGATTCAGTCTTTGGATACAGTCTTTGGCCAGTGGCTCCCCAACCCGTTACACATCTTATCCCCGAAGGCACCGCAATTCTCCCATCCAACGCTCCGGAATCAATGGACTTCACGTCTATCCCATCGCTTGATCAGAGCTTCGTTGATCTGGACCGCGTTATTGCCTTCGATGATGGAAGCATGTTCACAGCAGCGTTTGATGCTGCAGCTGTAGGCTGGTAGGCACGTACCAGCATCATACAGCCGCACAATACAGCAACACTGGTTAGCATTTGTCGGACGAGAGTTTGATCAACCATAGCATATGACCAACTTTTCAGACTTGCTACGAGTGTTCTTAGCATCCTACCGACTACATTTGTTGCACATTGGTTTAGGGATATTGTGGATGCTTGTTCATTTCGGAGCTCGTTGCACACGGGTATTATGGATTCTACGGACCTTCAATGCAATCCCATTCGAAGCAACCGGTTCCCGAACTCGACCAGATAATAGTCACCATACACAAGGCCATGGTTTGCGTAGCGTTTCCTGGCTTGGCTGTTGTTGTTCGCTGTGCCGAATTTCAGCATGCCATCGAATCGCACACCAGGCTGACTCTCCTCTGCTCGCACGTATTGATACGGTGCAGATACGAGCCGTGCTTTCTCGCGAGCTAGAGCGAAATCCAAAGTGTCTTGCACAATCCTGAGCGCTGCATTACGATATCGCAAGGATAGTGCCGGTCGGTCGATCGATGTTAATGCTTGTGATAGAATGAGCATACCATTGGCTGCTATGACGCCGGCCGATGAATCACGCAGTGGGTTGCTCTCGTCCTCAATGGGCGCATCAAAATCCCACAAAGGAACATGACGGCCTCTGGTACCAACACAAGAAGGCGCTGTCTCTAGTCGATATAAGAAGTACTCTGCGAGCCCGCAGCATGCCTCCAAGAACGAAAGATTTTTGGTCCACATATACGTTTCGGCATACCCGAGAATACCCCAGGCTTGCCCGCGGGACCATGTTGACTCATGTGCGTAGCCTTGGGCGGACAGTTGACGCTTCAAGCACCCTGTTCTTGGGTCGATATTCGCTACGTGACATGTCGAGTACCACTGCCCGTTGTACGCGTCTTTGGACGATGACACATCAGGTTCCGGGCGCAGATGCGATCGCAGGAGCGTGGTTGCATGAGCCGTTGCCATATCCGCGAGCCTTGGTTCCTGCGCATGATGGGCTGCATAGTACATAAGGTCCAGATTGCACATGCTGTCGATGATGACAATCATGTTTTCAGTCTGGTCCAGAATCTCAATGTCTTTCTTCTTCAACAAGTCCCAACTTCTGATGGCTTGAGCAGATGGCTCGTATCTCGTCGCGAGACTGTGCGCTGCTTCTACGATTGAGTCCAAGCTCCGCGCATTTCCAAAGAGCTCCCAGTCTAATCGCAGTGCCGGCATGACGATAAAGCCGATATCGTGAGTATCGGTGCGGTTCTTCATACCGTATATAGGCTCGGTCCATGAGCGACATAGAGTGGTGAGCTGACTTCGCAAAGCCTGACGTTGGATCTGCGCATCGTGGAGCTGTACACTCTGTGGAAATCTGACCAAACGCTCAAGGAGAAGGTACAGGGTCCCGGGGAAGAATCCACATGTCCAGAAATCAGCTTCGCGCAAGCTGTAGGCTCCGTCTGCTTGGGCATCTTGAGGCACGATTTCAGGGAACGCGAATGGCAGGGCTCCAATGGCGACCTGTGCGGTTCGAAACGCTTTCGCGATGATGTTCTCCGAATAGAGCTCTGGGACGGTCGAAGCTTTTGAAGTGCTCCCCGCTAACACATCGGTTGATGGGTCGTTGAGCCCACATTCGGATGGTGGTGTACTCGTCAGAGGTGTCGTCGAATCAATGTCTTCATCTTCTGCGCCGCTTGTAGACGAAACAGATGTTCGCTCTCTAGACATATGGGACTTGGTGGTCTCGCGATCCCCTTCGGTGAACAAGATCTGCCCCTCAGCGGGCGCGACTCTATCCACGTCGTCGTAGGGAGTACGACATTCGACCTGAGAGTTCGATCTGCCATCCACTGAGTCGCAAAGTGCCCTGTTCTGTTCACTTCCTACTGTGTTGGGGAGATCTGTGTTGGTGTGGGCATTCTGCGTCGGCTCGTTCGTCACCGGGGCCAACTCGACTGTTGTGATTTCTAAGAAGGCATCCTTTCCGTCGGGGGGAATTTGCGGAGTTTCTGTGCTGGCTGTATGCGAGACCACAGAATGGGGTGCTGAGGCTAAACTTGTGTCCATGATTCAAGAGACTGAACACCGACAAGGCTGTATTGAGAAAAGCAGGAGTCAGAACCAGAGCGGCATTGGAAAGCCATCTCTTCTATGCATCAAGCCATGATGATCGACTTCTTCCGGGCCCGAAACCATCTCTTGCTGTGCGGCGAAGTTCGCGGAGTGACGCTGCTCCGCAGACCGCTGGCGATGCCCCGAAACCTCCGCCATTGGTGGACCGTTTTGCGCGCCTTGCCTGTTCGGGGTGTGGAGCGAGCCAGTTGCGGGGTCTGGGGAAGATGAACCGAAGCGAGCACACCACGAGTTCTTATCGACATGGTTACTGACCAAACTCTTCTTAGGTGCATGGAATACTTAAGCGGAGCCCTGTAGCCATGTTGTTATCGGCAGATCACAGCGACGGTCGTCACTGCTTCTCTCGTACAATCAATCAGATTGTTTCTTCGCGCCGCCAGTATGCCTCCTCAGCAAGACGATATTCGTATCGAGCAGGCAGATGACTCGGGCAAAAATCCTGTCGTAATTGTCAACGGCAAGGAGGTTGTCGTGAGCTCCGCCACCGAGAAGCCTAGTCGCTCACTCTGGGTCGCATGGCTCTACATCTTCGACGTAAGTCAGACCACAGTCGCTGGAGGGCTTGAGACTAACAAACTCTATAGTGGTATCCAAGCCATTACAGTCCTGAAGAGAAGAAGCTTGTGCGTAAGCTTGATTGCATTCTACTCACGCTGTGCTGTTTTTGCTTCTACATCAAGTGGCTTGATCAGAATGCTCTCAACAGTGCATACTGGTCAGGAATGAGGGAAGAACTCCACATCAAGGGCAACGAGTAAGCAATATCTGTTTTCCATTCAATTTCGGCTAACGTGAAACAAGATACTCTCTCTTCGGCACCTTCTACAACATCGGTTACATGGTCTTCGAGATCCCCAGCATGATGATCATCTCGCGCCCTAAGCTTGCCCGCTACTACGTCCCCATCATGGAGATCGCCTGGTCAATCCTCACATTCACTCAGTCTCGTCTGAGCAGCGTCTCCCAGATTTACGGTCTCCGCTTTCTGCTTGGCTTCCTCGAGACCCCCGCCGCGACCGGATCCATCTACCTTCTCACGTCATGGTACCGCTCCGACGAAGTCTTCAAGCGCGCTGGCGTTTGGTACGTCTCTAGCAACGCCGGTGCCATGTTCAGCGGCTACCTGCAAGCTGCAGCACACAAGGGCTTGAACGGCGCGATGGGCATGTCGGGCTGGAGGTGGCTCTTCATTATCGACGGATGCATCTCGCTCCCCATTGGCATCGCTGGTCTATTCCTGTACCCCGGTCTGCCAACTAGCCCGAAGGTCTGGTGGTTGACGGAAGATGAGCGCAAATTGGCTGTTGCGCGCATGCAGAGCCAGGGTACCAAGCAGAGCGGCAAGATCGGCAAGCGCATGCTCAAGCGCGTGTTCACCAACTGGCACTTCTATATCGTCGTGCTCACATACGTCTTCTTCCAGTGCACCAGCTACGTCGGTAAGTGTCGAAGATGATTATGATATGACAGCGAGCTGACAGTGAATAGGTGGCCAAATGCAAGCTTGGCTCAAGAAGGAGGCAGATATGAACGGCACCTACAGCATTGAGGAGATCAACCTGATACCCACAGGTGTTCAGGGCGTGGCTATCGTGACTGGCATTCTCGTCACATCTCTGGTCATGATTTACCCCATGTGGGCGGTCTTCTCCGTTGTGACTGGCATTCTCCTCTTCTCCAACGTGTGCTTGCGAATCTGGCACATTCCGCTCGGACTTCACTGTAAGCGATTCTGCTACTTCAAAACTGAGGATTGATAAGCTAACACGCAGCCAGTCTTCGTTTACTACCTCCTCGGCATGACCTCTTGTGTCACACCAATCCTCTTCCCATGGGCAAATATGTTAATGAAAGACGACAACGAAGCGCGCAGTTTCACTACTGGTGTAAGCCCTCTTTACCTTTTCGCACAAACGGCAGTCCACTGACACACCACAGGCTATGATGACGATCGGATGGGCATTCTTCAGTTTCTACCCAATCACCGTCTTTCCCATCCTGGAAGCACCGCAGTGGACGAAGGGCTTTACAGTCAACATTGTCTTCATTGTGTGCTACTGGACGATCTTCCTCATTGGCCAGTACCTTTGGCGCAGAGAATTGGCGGCGAAGAAGTTCGACATCAATGCGTCGGGAAATTCGAGTGAGGATGATTTTGTAAAGGAGGTTGAGAAGGACGACGCTGTCCACGTCGAGACCGTGGAGGATAAGAAAGAGACTAGAGTTTAGTGGAAGGAGCAAGCCTCAGACGACCCTATTGTAGCGCAAAAGCACTTCATGCAGTAGTTATAGCAAGCTAGCTCTTGCACATTCAAGAACAGACACGGCCGATCTCAAAAGCCCGAAAGTTCCACCTTATGCCAATATCCCAATGCTCGGGCCATGTTTGCTCCGTCGATGTTCCAGCAAAAGTATAAATCCTCCACGTCCCCCCGAACCATCTTCCTCACTACACCCACAACACCAAAATGCCGCCCCTAACCGGCTTCTGCGATAACCCAATCCGCACCCGCCTTGACTACACCCGTGTCGCTCTTTCCCTCCTCGGCCCCCTCGTCCCCTACAAATCCTCCTCCAACGCCCGCATCAAAATCGCTACTTCCACCGGTGCTGGCTTTAGCGAGACCGCCGCGCAACTCGAAGGCTTTGCGCGCCCGCTGTGGGCCGTACCCTCACTACTGCGCTCGGGCGATGCACCCTCACATCTCAAGACGTGGGTCGATGGCGTGAGAGCGGGAGTCGACCCAGAGGCAGCGGAGTACTGGGGGGATGTGCTGGAGGAGGGTTTTGATCAGCGGATGGTGGAGATGGAGAGCATAGCGTACGCGCTGCTGAGTAGTCCCGATGTGTTTGGGTTCCAAGATGACGATGCGGTGAGGAAGAGGCTGGTGGCGTGGCTGAGGCAGATCAATGGGTTTCCGATGCCGAAGAGCAATTGGCTGTGGTTCCGGGTGCTGGTCAATCTGGCGCTGGTGAGGGTTCTTGGAGTGCCGCTGGATGAGGTGAAACATCATATTGATGAGAGCTTGGAGACATTGGACACGTTTTATCTGGAGGATGGGTGGAGTAGCGATGGGCTTTGGTGCGATGACAGGAAGCAGGTTGACTACTACTCTGGTAGCTTCGCGATTCAATTCGCTCAGCTTCTCTTCGTCAGATACGCTCCTGATTACGACGCAGAGAGGTCAGCGAGGTACAAGGAGCAAGCAAGAGATTTCGCGAAGTCGTATTGGCGGTACTTTGGACCCAGCGGCGCTGCCATACCGTTTGGCAGAAGTATGACCTATCGCTTCGCATTCGCGGCGTTCTGGGCTGCAGTGGTTGTTGCCGAAGTTGATCTACCCGCACCACTGGATGATTTGGGCATTGTCAAAGGCTTGTTGGGAAGACATCTCCGATGGTGGGCACAAAAGCCGCACATCTTCAACACCGACGGCACGCTGAACATCGGGTACACATATCCCAACATGTACCTCGCCGAGGACTACAACTCTCCACAGTCAGTTTACTGGTGTTTCAAATCGCTCATCGTGCTCGGCATCCCAGAAGACCACGCATTCTGGTCCTGCGGAGAACTTCCCTATCCAAAATCCGACTCGATCGCAGACGTGGAATTGATCTGGGCACCCCGACACATACTCTGCAACGCCCCCGAGCATCACTTCCTCCTATCATCCGGCCAGTCCACGAGCAAGCGCTTCAAGGCCCGTGAGGCCAAGTACGGCAAGTTCGCGTACTCCTCTGCATTCGGGTTCAGCGTCCCTTGCGGCCCGTTCCTCGAGCAGAGTGCGCCAGACTCCACTCTAGCAATCAGCTTTGACGACGGTGAAAAAAACTGGAAAGTTCGCTGGGACCCGTATGATGTCGAAACATATCCTGTTCGCGTTGGAGATGAGGAAGTGCCGGCACTAGCTAGCAGGTGGCGGCCATGGAAGGCAGAAGAAATCACGATCTCGACTCTACTGATACCGCCGGTGAAGAAGTGGCCTGGATGGCATATCAGAGTCCACAGGGTGGTATATTCGCCAAAGGGAAAGACCCATCCACTGAAGCTGGTAGACAGTGGGTTTGCGGCCTCAGCGCAGACTTCGAGCGACATTTCGGTCTTCGAGCGGCGTATAAAGGCCATGTCGGATCTGGCCGAAGTCTCGCAAGGCTGGTACAAAGACGGCGACTCTACGCTCGTCATCTCTCAGTCTGGTGCGAGTGGTGTTGTAGACCTGACATCTGACTTCTTCTCGAAGATGGCGGGCGACGGCTCCCAGGACATCAGTACCACGGTTTCTGTCATCCGTGCAGACCCAAATACGTAAGTTCCATATCGTTGAGTGATTGATATCCATTGACGCAGAATGCAGCAATCTTGTTGCACAGAGGACCTTGATTCCAGCTGTGCATCACACGCTGATGTCCAGTGAGCAGGCTGAAGACTTAAGTATTGTGTACACGTTTGTGACGGGCGTTTTTGCTATCGAGGCTTTCGCAGATGAAAATCCGAGCGATATCCAACGCATGTGGAAGAACAGACCGCGAGGGAGCGAGCTTCCAGCTCTCACGTTCTTACATAGAAAGTAACAAAGTATTCAAGAATTGTAGCAAAAATCACAACTTCACGAAGATCCTGCACCTGAGATACAAAATTTGAAAATAGTTGATACGCGTTCCGACACTATATCCAGATAAACCCCCCCACCTACGGTTCCCGAGTCTCAATAGGGCTATAGCTCGGCTTATACTGCACCCTCGTGTCCCCGACATGTTTCAGAATATCCTCCGTCCGATGCGCAAGCCCCGTATTCGACCGAGAGAGCAGCGTCCTCTGCACCTCGATCGGAAACACCTGGAACGTCTCCACGGGACTCAGCGTAACAGTGCGGGAGATATTACGAGAGCCCAACAAGATCGTCGACAGGGCGAGCAGACTCAGCAGCACCGCGCCGAGCGCGATTCCCAGCCATTTGAAGTCGCTCTTGTAGAAGATGACTTCGTGCGTGTGGTACGCGGAGAAGGTTTGTGGCTGGGGGAAGATGCCGTTCGGGGCGCTGAGGACGGTGAGGTTGGTGGCCGAGTTGCCGTTCATGGCGAGGCGGAAGAGGGTCTGGCCCATGCCGTTGAGGACGTAGTCTGTTGGGTTTGACCAGCGGTAGTCTGAGATGCAGAGGGAGTCGTTGCCCTGCTTGGTGTAGAGGTACAACTGTTCGGAGAGGATGCCGAATGTGGACATTTGCGTTGCGTTGGCCTCCCATCCGGACCACGAACCGAAGTAGGTCGCCATGTATCCCAGTGCCCACAGTGGTCCTGGTCGCTCGGATGTTGGGGCGTCGTGAGGTGCGGTCCGCGAGATATTGTTCGATACCCATTGTGAGGATGTTTTGGGCAGTACCGAGACCTGTGTGCCTCTGATTTCAATGTCGTAGTCAACTTGGCCTATTTCGATAACGCAGGTTTCCGTGATGACAGTTGAAGTACAGTTCTGGGCTGTTTCAGGTGTGTACGTGCTTCTTAGGACGTGGACCATGTAGTTATCCGCAGTTCGCTCGTACGTCTGATTGACCCGGAAGAACCAGCGTTCTTCAGTGGAGGCTTGCGTCAGATCCATCGTGGTGGTCTCGCTCGTGCACGTAGCCACAATACCAGGGGCTACGACTGTGCCTCGACAAGTGCCGTCGCATCTGTATCCAACTTCGTCCTTTGTGTGAATGGTGTCATTGCGGTACCACTGTACAGCTGCAGCGGTGAAGTCCATACGAGCCCCTGAACCGGTGTATGAGAGCGAAGCAAGACCATTCGGTATCTCGGGAAGAATATCGAGTGTCAGAGAGATGGTTTCAGCCTCGGCACCAGTATGAGATGCGGTCGTCGATAATTGGAACAAAGGGTTGTATAGAAAGTTGCCTATCGGTACCAGTAAAGAGACGACTGCCAGTCTCTTGAACCCGTTTGTGCTGAACACGGCTGTCTTCCAGGTACTCCTTCGCAGCCAAAAACCGCGATCCCAGATTCGATTGAGATGTTCAATAGTGGTGCCCGCCTCGGCTGCTCTCCACCAGGAGATCGAGAACGCTGTCGATAACAGGAACGCAAATGAGAGCGTGATGATGGGCGCTATGATGGCCAACAGAACAGACGGCCGTGTTTTCCAAGAGGTTGTGGGCTTTCCATCGGACAGATACACCACCAACGCGGCACCTATGGAGGCAGCCAGAACGCAGAATATCGCCAGCAGAATAGGCCATTGCGAGTGTCGCGTAGCTGATCGTGAGCGCGCAGTGTAGGCTTTTGAGTCTGCAACGACCCCCTCAACAGCTACACCAGGTTTCTTCTGGTCCATCATGGCGAGGTTAGCAAGCTGCTCGACAACAGGCAGTAGATCTTGACAAGATTAGTCGACGTGCACGTTCAGGAGCGCACGAGCGTGCCACATATACTCGCGGCGCTTCGTTTTCCCCAGCATGTACATGCCCAAGTCAGAGGCACTGCGACTAATGGACCTAGACCGAAGCCACCAAAAGTTCAGCTGAAGCCTGTTTAGGTCTAGCGTGACCGAATTCGCTACACCATTACCACCGCCAAGCTCATCATCGTGAAACACGTCTTTTGAGTGGCTAGCAGACCTCCGGTCTCCACGAGCTGAGAGTTGTATTGTTAAGCTTCATGGACACCTGCTGTGACACCCAAGAGCCAGTATCGCGAGGCTGGAAGGTGCATCCGGTGTCGAGTCGCGCCAAGTCTGGCAACCGCGTCCAGATGCTTGTTCTGGATTCGAGCGATACAAATATATGACGAGGGCAGCCTGTATCTGCAGATTGGCTTTGTACGGTCTGAACTCGTTGTAACAACAGGCGGGCAGCTGAAGCGTGAGGCAGGTTCGCCGACGGACGATGCGAACAACTTGGCAGTTGTCAAAATTGCTCAGGATGGGAGAAACAACGGACAATCGTACGAATCATCAACAAGCAACAGTTGTCCCAAGTCATAGGACATTGCGGACCCAATCTCGTTGTGTGCGGTTTGTCGTGAGCCGTGGCCGCGTTCGGGCCGGCAAAGCGCGTAACAGCACGGACGACTTCCACAGATCAAGCACTCAGCCTTGTATAAGTGAAGACCTCTGCTTTACTTCCCTAGTCCTCTAGGCTATAAGATCTACTTTCGTCTGGTAAACAGTGATTTAAATCTGTCAAGAGCTGATGGCTGTCGTTGTGCCTTCAGGACGGGCGCGGTTCTGGGAGGAATTGGAGATCGGAGACCACCGCTGGGAGTCAACGGAATTTGCATGACAGGGACTGGCAAGCCCCGATGATGAGGCGCAAAGTCAGATATTTCTGCATCATACGCTTGACCGGATTTCTCGGACAGAGAGGCTGAAGCTGTCGAATGTGACGGATAGCTCGGCAGCGCTGTTGTAGGCTTGTGTGGATATTGCATATCCCAAAAGCGCTTATGTTCTGACGATTCGGGGGTAATAAAGCGGTGCATACAAAGCAACTTGATCAAGCTGACAGTAGTATCGTGAGGAAGTCGCTCCGTTCGTCTACCAACTTCCTCTAGATTCTCCGAGGTGGCTCGAATAGCAGGTCCATTAGATAATACCAAGCTCAAGATTTTAGGAAGACCATTATCGTCGACGGCTACGGCCCTATCGTTGTTCCAGAAATGTTCGGATTTTAGTACCGTAATTATGCATCGCTCTTTGTCGAAGTCAGAAAGTGCACCCTCCGTCATTCGAGATGTGGCAAAGGTAAGCAAGCCGTGCTTCAGTGTCAAGGCTACAAAGGATTCGAAACTGCATCGAACCTTCACAGTCGCCATGCGCTCCATCTTTTGAACGTAGGGCAATACTTCTCTCCCTTTCTTCCGCTCTAAAGTGGCAGCTGCCATCAGGAAGTCCTCTATACTGCTAGTGCTGTTCCTTGCTTGGCCCTTTGTCCAATGGTTGTGAGTGAGCAATTCATATTCCGCGAGCATGCTTTTGCAAAGGGCAACGGCTGCATCGAAATGCGGTTTTTGCCAGTCGTTAAGCAAAGAATGCATTTCCGTCGTCAGAAGGAAGTCTTTCACTGTAGCAAACAACAAATTAGCTTGTGGTATACCAACTTTATGGCGGGCAGCTCTGACCTGTCCTGTGCAGAAAGTCGACCTTTGCTCTTTCGCCAAAGCTTGCAGTTGCAGAATCTGGATCCGAGATTCCTGTGACTTCAAGCAACCCCTTGGTCCTACCATTGATACGCACAATCATGTCTTCCATCATTCCTTCCAAGTCCTCTGGATCTGTCAGGTCGACCGGAACTATCAATGGCTGCTCTAAATCGTCGTGCAATTCATCCAGATACCAGTATGCAACGACTGATAATGACTGATCAGCCGCAAGCGCCACCTGCAACATATGTGACAAGTGTGGTTGATATATCGTATCCAAGGATTTAAACATGTGGCGAAAGAATTCGTTCAGATCACTAGGAAAGTGATGTAGTCGGTTTCTGAGTAAGGCTAGACTGTCTCTGTTCCTGAGTCCTTCAATAAGCGAACGAACCGCTAGGCGAACCCAGAGAAAGACTCCTTGTGACCTCGATACAATCTCTTTGATGATTTCAGCGGCCTGTAAAGAACCTACAAGACGAAATTTTGGTTGAGCACGCAGCTTGTCGTCAACGTATCGTTGTATATCTGGCCTGTTCAAATCTTGTAGATAAAGCTTACGAGAGGCGTCAGAACCATAGGCTTCTTCGAATACGTTCCATGGCCGGCTTGCTATACAGATCTTGACCCCAAATTCTGTCAAGTGGCGAATAATCTCGACTAGGTCTTCGTGATCTCCACCAAACTCGTCTAAACCGTCAATGAAAATGCAAAATCTCGTGCGATCATTCTGGTACTCTGAAAGGCGTCGAATGGTATCCAGCAAGAAGCTCGTCGTCCATTTAGATTCTTTTTCGAATGAGAATGGAGTGGCTGCTGTGTTGACATGGGCCTTCGCTTCAGCCCATGTGGCCGGCATGACAACTTTGATGGCGTCATGATTTTCTCGAAGGATATCATAGAGTAATGCTCGAAGAAGACCTTCCAATGATCGCTGCAAATCTGTCCCATTGATCCAGAAAAAGTAATCCACTACTACAAGATGCTTTGAGTCGCACCAATGCTGCAGCGCGTCTGGAAGCTGCTGGTTATCCACAAGGTATTTCATAAGCGTACTCTTTCCGCTGCCTGGCTTGCCACTGATCCAGAATAATGGATCTGCAGATTGTAGCCAGGAAGCAAATTTGTGCTTGAATAGCCACTCAAACGATCCTGAGTGCGCCTCTGAGACGGATTTGTGCCGATGCCGCATGCCTGGGAATGCTAGGTCATTGAGTATAGACATTGAAACTGCAATATCAGAGGTTCTCTCATGCCAGCTTCCCAGGGTTTCTATGACTCTTAGATCGTCCTTTTCTCGCGCAAGGGTGGAATCCTCGGCAAGCTGTCTCTGCAATCGTGGACCGGACTGAGAGGCACGAGATTGAAGATTTGCTAGTGCTCGCATTGTATCAGTTCGTAGGTCAGAGATTTCCTGTTTGATACCATCTCCAAGGACGTATGATTGAGCCGAAAGCTGATCAAGTACTTCCCAAACACTTTCGCGTCGTGTGATCTCGTCCGTCATCATTTCGCGAAGATCAGATACCATGGTGTTCAAACTATTAGTTTGACCATTTATCTGCCCGAGAGTGTCTTCCACGTTTTTACGGTCTTGGCTAGAATAGTATTGTTAGATACTGAACCGTCATGGATCTACAGGGTGACATTACCACTGGAAAATCGTTAACTCGAGAACGATTTGTTGTCGATAAGAGTCCAATTTCTTCTCCATGGTGGTAATTTCCTGCTCTTTCCAGACTGTCGAAAGTGCAGCTTTGAAACTACTCCACCTGGAATGCGCTTTTCTGGCCTTCAGTCGCTGTAGCACTGTTTGTAGTTCTATTGCAGTTTTCTCGCATTCGCTTGCAATCGCTCTAATGGACCCATAGTTTTGCAAGGCTTCTTGTTGAGCCTTGGATTTGTATGCTGCAGAAATCTCCGCGCATCGCTGTTGGATTGCATTTGTTACAGTCTCCAGCTCTTGCGAGCCGCGAGAAGAACCTGCCTGCGAAAGATATATAGCCTTTGTGCTGCTGAACAGGCTATGCGTGAAATCGATAAATTGAATGATATTGCTGGCTAAACCCACAGCAGCGAGTGCTTCCAGCACCATGGTTCTGCGTGGATGAAACAAACATGAGCGACGAGGCTGAAGGTGGGCATTTCATTCTTTTTAACCAGTGTCGTACGCCGGCAGGCTGGTTGGCCCGCTCGTGTAGGGAAGGCTGAGTCTATGGTGGCTAGCCAAACAGCGCCTCCGCACACGCCTTGGCCAGAAGCGAGTGCACGACGCCCCCAGTGCCTGCAGCCGGCTCGCCATTTGCTCGTCGCATCCAATTCGCACCCTACTGGCCCTTCTCTGCAGACGAATGAGCCTTTCCTGCACCGAGACGACTGACGCTGACGGACGCCAAAAGCGACTGGACGTGGCTGACCCGCCGTGCCTTTTGAAGCCCAGCATTCCCGCCTCGTCTGTTTCCGTTACCCAAGAGCTTACCTCGCCAGCGCGCGCTTAGCCCACACAGAGCCGCGCGCCCTCAGCGCCTGTTCGCTGCTCGTTGTCGCCTGTGTGCTGTGCCCTGCCTCCGCTTGGCGCTCCTGTGCCCCTCTGTGGCGGCTGGCCTCTCTGTGGCGGCTGGCCAGAAGGAGACCAACCGATAAGGGGAGGCCAGCCACCACAGAGCGTCGTGACTAGGGACGCCCACCCCTATAATATAGGTAGCGTATCTGCGATGCAACGTAATAGAGGTATACTAGTAAAATTAGCGTGTTATAACATTGCTAAACACTCTAAGTAATATATAGTATTATTAATACATAAGATTATAGTATATAAACTACCAAACACTCTACAGATGCGCCCTGTGACGAACGAACAGGGGGGGTACCAGAGAAGAGTCGTTGGATAGCAGTGACAAAACGAGCGGCAGCATGGCCCATGACACGCTTTTTGGTGGGAGAGCACAGGTTTGAGTATAGATGCGCACCGCGAACGTTCAACTACAAATGTATTGAGCACAATCCGAGCCCCCAGAAGAAAAGGTATCCCGTTACGCTGTGCGTTCCGGCTCGCTTAGATTAACGTTACAACTCTTGCTTTGTCTAGGATGTTGCACTGCCCTGCAGCCTAGGCCTCTAAATAACTCCTTTTAGTACCAGCTACAACTCTTGCTTTGTTGACAGTATTAGAACTGTACCACAGCCCAGACCTCTGAATAGCGCCATTCAGACCAGCTACAGTTCTTGCTCCGTCCGAGATACTGCTCTATACTGCAGCCGCAACATCCAAGCGGCTCCTTTTCGTACCAGATACAACTCTTGCCCCATCCACCCCATCACACCAAGCACCAGACCCACACAAGAACCACTCGCGCCCCCGCAACCCGCCAGCGCACAACCCCAGACCAACCCCGCCGCCCGATCTCCGCGCCCGCTGCCAGCGCCAGAACCCCGTTATCACAGATGAACACACCCCCCCACCGTCCAGGAAACCCAGGAACCCAAGTGCGGACCAGCCGACGACCATCCCCCCACGGACGAGCACCGCCAGCCCTCGTTCCGCACAGAAAAAACCGCGTACGAGCGTGCGTTCCGCGGGCGCTTGCTCGCTGGGGCGCCGAGGACGTGTGCACAGCGTCCCGGCCGCTGCCGCGTTCTTGAGGCTGCGTGCGCGTTGGCGCGGGGCTCGACGCAGACTGCACGAGCGGGTGTGGCGGGCCTGGCTGCGTGGAGCATCGGTATAGCTCAGGCTCCTGCGGTCTCTTGGGCTGGGAATGGGGCGGCGTTGGTGGACGTCGATGGCTGCGGGCAGGTGTTCCGGTGAACGTGGTGGCTTTGGGCGTCATGGAGCCCGGATTGCAGGTTGTGAGCAGTGAGCGTGGGTTGTCACTGTTAGCATCAGGTATTGGAGGTATCTGGAGGCCGGGGCTGTGGTGCCGCGTACTGTCTTGAATGGAGCCAGAGTTGTGGTTACACGGAATGACGCCGATCAGAGACTTAGACTGCAGTGTAGTGCGATATCTCAGACGGAGCAAGAATTGTAGCTGGTCTTCGACGGATGCTAGGTAGCTCTGGTCAGATGTCGGGTAAACCGCCAACTGGATACTGCGATGGAGAGAACCACAATTCTCTAGTCGGTACACGGGGCATTGAAAACTCCCACGTTCATTATCCCCTCCACAGAGCTTCCACGATGCTGGGATGAAAAAACGATTCGCCCCATCGACATCGCCTCGTCGTCGCGCACGTCCCCAGCGAACCCGCAGCATCACTTCACGCTCGCCAGCAGAGTTCGTGCCACAACCCCCTCCCCCCTTTCCGTGTCCTCCTCGCCACGCTTTACTCACTCCTGCTCTGACCCTCCCACCGCATTACCTTCATCCGAGCCCCGCAAGGCGCGGAAACGCAAACTACCTCGCACCCTCCGTCTCAAGGAATCGCCGCGTTGTCTCGAGGAGTTGCAAACGCGTGGTAGGCACCTGACGCCGCAGCCTGGAATGCCGCGAGACAGTGGGTGTCACCTCGACATCCCCGATCCCTCGATATCCGCTAACACACATCACTGTCCCCGGTGGGGAGGACAGTACCTAATAGCCGGGGTACTATGCAGGGCAGCCGTCGATCACCCAATAGCCGTGGCATCAACATGCGAAACCGCGGTGGCACAAGCTCCTGATCCGGGGACGGGCGCGGTGCAAGCAGAGCCGCGAGCGCCTGTCTGCGTGTTGAAGTCGCTGCTATCCTGCGCCTCCGTCTTTCGCGGGGCAGCAGCGCTCGGGTGGATCGAGTGTCAACCTGTCCTAATCTGTTGAAATACCGTGTGTGGTGTTGGGCAACGGTAGTGGAGGTGGTTGATGAGCAGCGTCTACTGTTTCCCAGGATTGCGGCTCTGCAGCGAGCTGGAGGAGTGGAGTGTCTGTTTTAGTTAGGATACATGGGTTTGATGGACACGCACAAGGGTCGTCGGAGTGGACTACACCCCTCTGCCCTAGGGTAGCTCCACACACAATACTTACACCCGACACCACGGTATGAGAAACCGTCACACCGAAGTTGGCGTTGTCGAAAGCATCAGTAACGGCAAGTCTGCATTTGCGACGCGGACCCTGTGCGGTGCTATTGCGGATGATCGTCACGGATGCTGCAAGCTACGACGGACCGGTCCGGCGTCGGGAGACCCTGCATTGGATTTACAAAATCAGATAAAGAGAAGAGAGAGACAGCGTGTAAGACAGCGTGTATGTGTGCAGATAGTTCAATGCAGGGAATAATGGAGATTTCATGTAGAGCTACAGATACACACCCAAATGAGATAGAATGGTAACGCCTGCTGCCGACGCCGTGACAATGCTGCGGGGCCGAAGCCCTCAAACGTCCGGTGGACGGGAATCGATTTGCACCTGAGAAAATACCTAATTTCGGGCGTGCGATGAGAAGACTCATGCACGCCTGAGACGCACTCGGACGCGAAAAGACGTGCGTCGCACCGCTCCCTCCTACTCGTCGGCCAGCAGCGGCGCCCTCTCGCGGTCCTCGCTCACAATCTGGCCCCTGGGGAACGGATCGCGGCCCAGCAGCCCGGGAACCCCGACGGCGAGCGAGAGCACGAAGAGCAGCCCGCCGACGGTAAACGCGAAGATCCACTGCAGCTGCAGGATGGGCAGCTTGCTGAGGAACTGGCCCACGCCGGTCGCTTGCACGTGTTAGCAACAGTGCGATTACGCACACAAACAGATTCGGACTTACAGAACGACAGCACCGACAGCGCAAAGCCAATCGTGTAGTCCTTGTACGCGGCGAGGAAGAACACGCCGTAGCCCAGCCAGCCCCAGATAAACACGTTTGCGACGATGCGGCCGACGAGGTGGGTGGAGTGGAACGCGACGGCGCCGACCCAGTAGAGGGCGACGAAGTTCCAGGCCAGCGGGCCGGCGATGGTGCCGATGTGGATGGTGCGCGGGGTGGTCGAGTGGCGGAAGTAGGCGAAGCTGAGGTTGAAGAAGTTGATGACGAGCAGCAGCTCGGCGAGCCAGAAGTGGCTGCGCACCCACAGGTGGATGAAGCCGAAAAGCAGCAGGTTGGAGGTGATGTAGTGCGTGCCGATGTTGGCGGCGGCGAGCAGGTAGGTCTGGTTGGAGGACCAGAGGGACCAGGCGTAGACTAGCTGGAGGGCGAAGAGGATGATCCTGGGTTTGTTAGCAGGCACTTGGATTAATTGGAGGGCAATTGCTGACCAGTAGATCGAAGTGATGATGCTGCTCTGCGCGAAGGGCGTGGCGGGCTGGTGTTGCCAGAATCGGTGGTGCTTGCCATGGGCTTCATTGGGCTGGTTGAAGGTGTAGTAGAATGCAGTGACAAGGAAGATGATGTACGAAAGGCCGGTGGAGATCTTGTAGAGCAAGATGGACTGGCTGGAGAACTCCTCGCGCTTTGCGAACGGATTGCGGCTGCCTGAAGCGTCAGACATGATGAAGCTGCTGTCGCGTACGATTGAAGACAAAAAGGTGAGGGGAGTGACAACACACTAGCTAGTCGTTGAAGAGAGACGAGCACGAGCAAGAGCGAGGTACTTGAGGACGCGTACTGTCACGCCATATAACCTGCGACCGTGAGCTATGTACGTCACCGGGGTTTCGTGCTGGCGTTGCTAGCGGACCCCGCTCTCACACCCGCCCCATGACAGATTTGCGCACTAGCGATTGGCTCCCGCGAAGGGCAACCTTGCATGCCGTGACATCTGCGCATGCAACACGGGCACTTGAAGGATTACGTGCATGAGAGTGGCGAGTATACATACGGACACGCCTACCTGGGCTGCTCCGAAACCACGCATGCAGTCGCGGATCCCCTAGAACACCGCGGCAGTGGATACGGTGGCGCGTGCGACGTTTCGGCTGTAAGAGTGACATCAGAAGAAAATGGGCGATTACAAACGACTCGGATTAGGCGCAGAAGCGGGTATCTCTACATAGCAGAAGTCAAAATCTTCGCGTCTCGCGATTAAAGCGGGCAAAACTCGCGGCAAGGGCGCCGACTTGTTGCGTGCTATTACCTGTGAACGCCCTAATTGTCTAGTCCCACCAATCAACGCCGGGCTTGGTATGATCCTTCAACTGTGTTGCGCGACTAGTGGGCTGGTGTGTCTGGTACGGCCCAGACGTCTTTGTGGTCGTCGGCCTTGATGCCAATGGGTGCGCTCTGAGGCACCGGTGCAGGGCCTGGTGCGGCAAAGGGTATTGTGCTGTTTGCGGTAAAGACTGGTAGATCTTGTCTTCGGGCAGGCGACATGGGACGAGAGCCTGTCTGGAGCGGTGCTGCTGTTGTCTCGGCGTTCTGAGATAGCCAGTGTAGAGCTGCTGGAGTCTGAGGCTCCGATGCTTGCGGCAGGTTGCTAGCTGGAGGAGCTGGATCGAACGACCGCGAGTTGTAGTTCGCAAACTGCATACCAGGGGCAGGCGGTGGTGGTGGAGGCGTTTCTTCACGATGCAGAGCCGTCATTTTGGGTACTGCTGTAGCAGTCACGAATGCAGGCAGTGGCAGCTGCTCGCGGAGCTGCTCAGGGGTGATGACTGAGTCTCTGAGATCGGTCGGCGGTTCGATCACTCCGGCAGAGCTTCGACGACTAGCCTCAGGGTCGCCTTCGGGAGAGCTTTCCTGCGGGGCGACAGACGGGGTTATCTGCTGTGCAACGCTGGCCACAGGTTCGGGGTGAATCGGCTCTGGTTGCTCAAGTGGTGTTGCGGCGGCGCTTTGCAGCTGGGGAGGCTCTGGTGTCATGGTGGGTGCTGGTGTGGCGGATGGTGATGATGCCATCTCCGAGGCTTTTGATGTGCGTCCCGAAGCACGCTTCGTGCCTGAAGGCTTGTCGTCGCCTCTGACGGTGCGACTTCCCGGTGCTTTCCGGGATTTTTTGCCGGCTGTCTTTTTGGAAGCTTCAAGAGCCTTATTCTTTTCCGCCTTCTCCTTCTCTCGGGCCTCGTATTCCTCTCTGGAGGGCATCTTCAAGGTGACACGCTTCAAGCCTGTGGTCAAGGAGTCCATATCATCGTTCTCCTTGCCTTTGACGGATGCTGCCTTGTTAGTGTAGGCAGATGGCACTCGAGGAACTGTTGGCCGCTGGGGCGCGCGCGACGACGCGGCAGGATTGGGACCACGGCCCTTCGTGACTGGAATGTTATTCGTAGAAACGGATGAAGGTGCAGCACTTGGCCTCCTTGAATTGCCAGGCGGAATGCCCGGTCCACGACTGACACTGAAGTCACTAACAGATGACACGCTAGAAGCAACGCTCATACGACGTGACGACGGAGTAGCTGGCGGCGGCTCTGCAGGTGCAGGCTGGAAGTCGGCGATGGTCTGTCGACGACTCGTCCGTGACTCTGTCCGAAGGGACGCCTTGTCCTCGTCGGAGCCATGGTCTGCGTAGGATGCAACAGGCTTGCGGCCTCGGAGTTTACGACCGGACGGCTCAGGCTTAGCCGAGCTCGGTGCTGCTACAGGCTTTTCTTTCTTAATCTGTGGCGGGGCAAGTTCCTCGGGCATGCAGCTCCTAGTCTGGCGATCCAGAGGTACCAGCAATGCACTTAAAGCATGCGCCGCAGTGGCCCAGTCGACGTCTGGGGGAGGCGGAGTGATTGGTCGAGAGGGGTTGACGCCTCTTACGGGCTGCAGGTGGGAGAGTTTTGTTGGATCTACGACCTTGGCAGTGAAGGATTGTGTAGGAGAAGAGAAATGAGCAAGAGATCCCTGCTTGATCTTCTTCAAAGCGATCGGCAGCGGAGGCTGGACCAGACTCTCAAGTTCAGCTAAATGGCTTGCATGCCACCACGATGGGTCGTAAGTGATGGGCGTCAAATTAGCCTCAGCTGATTGTACAGGCTGATGGCCATTTGTGAGATTGAGACCATCTAGTCTTTGATCCAAGTCGAACGCTGAGCCGTTGCTAGGGCTGGGCGGGCTTGAGTCGTGGTATACTTGGCCATCCGTGAGGCCGCTGATGTGACTCATGACTCCACTGGCCAGAGCCCTGTCGCTATAGCCGCCTTCCAGTACGGAGATGACGCGACCGTCGACCGATGTGCCTTCCTCCTCAGCCAGGCGAACGACATCGCGGGTGAAGCGAGCATAGAACTCGGTTGGCACGTTAACGGCGTGTCGCTGCATGCCGGCCGTTTCCCATTCGCTGGCATCAAATCCAGCCGAAAGGAAGATGGCGGCCTTGGGTGCGGGCTGATTTGGTCCACTTTTGAACCGCTTCGTGTGAAATCTGAGATACTGGCGAGTCTTGTCAAGAAGAACCAGGTACTTGTCCTCGTAAATGGCCCAGAACTCTTCTGGCGTTCTCCAGGACTGCAGGTGCACGTTCCAGATAGACTGTCCGTGTGCGTTGTCGATACAAAGACTGGCTGCTTGAACCTTGTCGTCGTCGCCGTCTTCGCAAGGATACGAGTTGATGTCGTGCAAGCTGAAGTAGCCAATGGATGTTTTCTTGCGATTGGCTGTGCTCTTGTGCATGTTCTGCACCTTCTTGTTCCGCGCCCAGGTGATGGCTTGCGAGCCGTCGCCGTGATGGAGATCGAAGTCGATGATGGCGGCGTGGGTCAGGCCATACTGCATCATGGCGTGCTCGATGCCGACATGGACGTTATTCAGCCAGCAGAAGCCAGATGGGAAGTCGGCTGAGCAGTGGTGGCCTGGTGGGCGCACGCAAACGAAGGCTCGAGATGGGCCATTGCCTTGAGCTGAGCCCTGGAAGACTGCATCCACTGCATCCAAAACGCCGCCAAGCGCACCCTGGAAAGCATTCAGCGACTCCTCGCAGAGGTAGAGATCGCCCGAGTGGAACTCGTGTTTCGGCGGTTGCCCTGGCGCTGAGGGCGTGTCCCTTGTCAACTCTCTGCCTGTGGTCGCCAGCTTGGTGCCTGCATTCACGCACAACGATTTGAGCTCCTCCATCCACTTTGTTCCATGCACGTTCGTGACGACTGGTGAGGTGATGTCGACCAGGCGCGAGGTCTTGCGGATCGCAAAAGGGATGCGCTCGGGCGGGCTGTGGTCGGGATGCAACGGGTGGCGCCCCTCAGCGTGGCGCCCACCGAGACGCACGTATGCCGTCGCTATGCCCAGCACGCTGGCGAGAATGCGCTCCGGACGCTCCATGATCAGACTGAGCATGTTCTTGGGCGTCTTCGGCCGAGAGAAGCGGTGCCCGTAGCACTGGTCGTGTACGATGACGATTGTGCCCGCACTCGCGGTGCCTGCCGCGCTCTCGTGCCGCACCAGCTCCTTCTTGAAGTGGTCCTCTGCAATGTCGCACGCGCGCAGCGGCAGCTTCTCCTCGAAGTGCGGCTCGAGCGGGCTCTTTGCCCCTATTGGCACGGACATGTTGGGTGCGAACGACGAGCGGCGGGAAGCGGCGGTGCGCGGGGTGCTGTTCGCGTCGCGCAGCGACGAGTTGGATGACTTGCGCGCGAGGGCGAGCGACGGGGCGGGCGAAGAGGGGCGGCTCAGGCTGGCGGTGCTGGTGCTGCGGCGGAGCTGGGGCAGCGGCGAGGACGGCGCGCGCGCTTTGGGTACGCGGGGTGACGCCGGGCCGGGCGACGGGGCGCGCAGGTTGCTAGTGCTCGTGTGAAGTGAAAGGCGGTTGACTGAGCGTGAAAGCGGGTTGGGCTCGTTGCTGGGCTGTTGTGCCCCTCGCGGCGCCGTGTCTCTGCCGGCGCCCAGCGGCGGCGACGGCTGGCTCTGCATTGCTGCGGGTCTGCGCGTGTCGTGGCGCGTCCTGTCAGGCTGTCAATGTTTGGCGGGGTGTTTCAGCAGTGAAGGGAACCCAGTCCGCCATGACGGCTGGCCGCTGCCCACGTCAAACAGGGGTCCAACACGCGTCTGTGCATGCAAGTGCAACGGCGTCCACAAGCCCTAAGATAAGCCAGGTACGCCCAAGCGAACACCCAACACCATCACGTGTCTCAAGCTGTTTACTGACATGTTATCAAATGTGCCTGATCGACGCTGACATTGCCGTCTTGATTGATCCCGACTGCTGTGACGTCAGGCCTTGTCAGATCTTACACGACATCCTTGCAACTCACCAACTAGTCGGCTCGACGCGTAGCCAGGATCATTGCATCCTTGTTTTACCTACTCACAAATTTTGTAATCCACTCCTAGAGAGGTAAGATGGCATCGTGATGCACCGCCAGTGACCGTTGCCCCACCTCTCGACAACATTAGTGCTACAGCAGACTCGGCACAGCAACAACCATATTTTCTCGAGAACCCCAAGGTCGCCATACAGGACCCATTTAGAGTTTTAGGCTGCAGTATAGTGTAGCATCTCAGACGGAGCAAGAGTTGTAGCTGGTCTCGATGGCGCTAGCCAGAGGCCTGGGCTGTGGCACAGTGCAATGTTGTAGATGAGGCAAGAGTTGTGGTTACACTGAATGGCGCCAATCAGAGGTCTAAGCTGCGGTACAGGTGCAATGTCCTCAACGAAGCAAGATTTGTAGCTGGTCTTCACGCTAACTAGAACCATGACGAGGCCTAGGCTGCAGCACAGTGCAGTGTTTTAGATGAAGCAAGAGTTGCAGCTGGTCTGAGATACAGCACACTAACACTAAAAGGAGCTGTCTAGAGGCTTAAGCTGCGGCATGGCAATGTCTCAGACGAAGCAAGAGTTGTAGCTGGTGCTGAATGGAGCTATCTAGAGACTTTGGCTGCAGCATAGTGCAGTATCTCAGACGGAGCAAGAGTTGTAGCTGGTCTTAATGGCGCCAATCAGAGGTCTTTCTTAGCTGTGGCATAGCAATGTCGCAGATGAGGCAAGAGTTGTACCTGGTCTCCACATTGAGTAGAGCCAGCTGCCACCCAGATCAAGAGCTCCGCAACGAGCAATCCCCCAGTACACTCTCCATAACCTACTCCTCCAAAACCCCCGGTCTCGCACCACCTCATTTCCTCCCCAGCCAAGCGTCCCCCCACTAAACCCGCGACAGCAACGCTCTCACAAATCTCATCACCCCTTACCCACCCCACCAATCCCCGCACCCCAAAACCATCAGCCCACAACACCGCGAACGTAAAACCCCACTAACCCCATCCGGCAACCATCCATAGGTCCACACGCGCGCACGCCGCGCAGCCAATCGGCAGCGCCGGCCGGCGTCCGCAGGGGCGCGATGATATCACCGTGATCGCCGGCGGGTATGGGAGCGGGTGCGGGAAGAGGGGAAGAGGGGAGGGCGGTGGGTATTTACTATATAGAGAGCGTTGGCGCCGCTGGGGCGGGGGCATAGAGGCATAGATTACTGCGACCAAAGGCAAGGCAAGGCAAGGTATAGATTACACCGACTGCAAGGCAAGGCAATATGAGGTCCTCGATTCCATCCTCGGGTGGGGATGCGGATACAGACACAGGTATGTCGCGGGCGAGATGTGAGCGCGCGACTAACACCCCAGCAGAGAGAACACTGCACCTCGACACCTCCAGCCGGCACCGCACCTGCAACGGCCGCCGCATCGAGCTGCACACCTGGCACGGCCCCGACGACAAGGACAACCCGTACTCCCCCCCCCCCCCCCCCCCCACTCCCCCACGTCCCCGCGCTAACGTCCCAGCTTCAACTGGTCGCCCGCGTACAAGTGGTTCCTAACCGGCACCGTGTGCTTCGTATCGATCCTCACAGGCCTGCCAGCAGGCTCGTACGGGTCCGGAAACGCCTGGATGGCGCCGCTGTGGCGCGTGCAGAACGACCCGTTTCCGAACCTGTACTGGGCGACCGCGAGCTGGAACGTGGGCGCTGCGCTGGCGCCGCTGGTGTTTGTGCCGCTGACGGAGAATACGGGGAGGATGCCTGGGTACTTTGTGCGTTCCTTCAATGGCTGAGTGGATTGCGGCTGGCTGGATTGGGGGCTGACGCACGCAGATTGGGTACATCGTGTTCGAGCTGTTTCTGTTCGGGTCGGCGTTCGCGGACAACTTCGCGACGATTGTGGTGACGCGGTTTTTCGGCGGCGGGGCGTCGTCGGTGGCGATTAATATTGTCGGCGGCAGCATCAGCGATATCTGGAAGGGGGACCGGGCGCGCAGTTTACCGATGTCGCTGTTTGGGTTCACGAGCGTGGCGGGGATTGCGCTGGGCCCGTTCGTGGGGAGTGCGATTGTGCAGCTGCAGAAGCCGAGCGGGGGGCTCGATGCGCCGTGGCGGTGGTGAGTGGGCTGCTGGGTGTCGAGGGGTGGATGTCTGTCGCTGATACGACGCAGGATCTACTACATCCAGATCATCTACAACGCCGCGCTGATTCCGGTCTTCTGGCTCATCCTGCGCGAGACGCGCGGCGATGTGATTCTGGCGAAGCGCGCGAAGCGGCTGCGCAAGGAGACGGGGCGCGAGATATACGCCGAGTCGGAGCTGGACAAGCCGTCTGTGGCGGCACTGATCAAGATCTCCTTCATGCGGCCGACGAAGATGCTGCTCACGGAGCCCGTGGTGATCTTCTTCACGCTGTGGATCTCGTTCGCGTGGGGCATCCTGTTCCTGTTCTTCAGCTCCGTGGTGCAGACGTTCGGCGACGCGTACGGGTTCGGCATCTTCCAGACGGGCCTGGTGCAGCTCGCCATCACGGTCGGCGCGCTCATCGGCACCCTGGTCAACCCGCTCCAGGACTGGATGTATCTGCGCTCGGCGCACAAGAACGTCGAGAGGCCCGGCAAACCGATCCCGGAGGCGCGGCTGTACACCAGCATTCCCGGGTCGCTGCTGTTCACCGCAGGTCTGTTCATGTACGGGTGGACGTGCCGACCGAGCATCCACTGGATCGTGCCTGGTAAGTTCCGTTCTGCTACCTACTGCGACACACTAACTCTTCCAGCCATCGGCGTCGCAATCGTCGGCGTGGGCATCTACTCCATCTACATGGGCGTCGTGAACTACCTCACCGACGCGTACGAGAAGTACGCCGCATCCGCGCTCTCGGCAGCGTCGCTGGGCCGCAACACGTTCGGTGCGTTCCTGCCGCTCGCATCGGGGCAGCTCTTCTCGACACTGGGGTTTGGATGGGCGGGGAGCTTGCTGGGGTTTGTGGGTCTCGCGCTGAGTGTGGTGCCGGTGGTGCTGCTGTTCAAGGGCAGGGAGATCAGGGCAAGGAGCCCGTTTATGTTGGATAGTACGTTTGACGGAGAAGAGGCGGAGGGGCGGAGGAAGAGCTCCGTGACAGAGTAGAGGGTTGAAAAGCATTTTGTGATTCAACGGTTGAAAAAGCGTCCAATTTTACGTTCATGTGTGCCAAAAAATCTGTTACTGTCAAATGTGAGGTTGATATTGTCAACGCGTCAGGACATTGCGGGGCTGCGGGTGGCGACATGCCTCAGCGCATCCGAACGTCCAAGTTAGGGCATGTCTGAGCGTAGAAACATCGCGAGCTCACGTGACCGCCGAGGTCGGGCAGAGAAGGTCGCAGAAGGCGAGAGACAGGGGTTACAAAGCCGAGGCTTGCGCCGAAGATGAGCCAGGCGGCGATTGCGCGGAGCTTGGACAGTTGATGATGTCGAGATTGAAGATTACAGAGCATTCGCACCGCCACGCCGCAACACCAAAGACTGTCCGGCCCGCCTCCTGGCTGCATCCATCTCACGCCTCGCGCGATACCGATTGGGCGCGCGCATCTCCGTTTCGTCTCTACACCTGCCGGCCAGCGGCTTCCGAGGTCGCTCTCCATCATGCTTCACGCCTCGTGGCGGGCCGCGCTCCGCCAAACGTCGCGCTCCCCCGCCGCCCTCACCACGTCGCGCGCCGCCTCGCGCTCCCTCCCCGCACAATGCTCCGCGTCGCTCGTCGCGCGGTTCCCCCAGCGATGCCCCTCGCCGCCCGCCGCCCTGTGTGCCTACCGCAGCTTCTCCACGTCGCCGCGCCGGTGCAAGGAGAAGGACCCCAAGGCCGCGCCCGAGCCGGCTGAGGAGACGGACGAGGCCAAGAAGCTGCGCGAGCAGGAAAAGGCCGCCGACGAGCTCGAGGCCAAGGCCAAGACGCCCGACCCGGCCCCCGCGCCCACAGGCTCCGGCCGCGGCAGTGCAGGCGGCTCTGGGGGCGAGGGCGGCGGCCGGAAGCGCAAGAACAGCCCGCTCGTCAAGCCGTCGATACCAGAGGTCTACCCGCAGGTCATGGCCATCCCGCTCGCCAAGCGCCCGCTGTTCCCCGGCTTCTACAAGGCCGTCACCATCCGCGACCGCGAGGTCGGCCAGGCCATTGCCGACATGGTCAAGCGCGGCCAGCCGTACATCGGCGCCTTCATGTTCAAGGACGACGCCGTCGACAAGGACGTCATCGACGACCCCAGCGAGGTGCACGACGTCGGCACCTTCTGCCAGGTCACGAGCGCGTTCCCGGTCGGCTCCGAGGACAACTTCGCCATGACCTGCGTGCTGTACCCGCACCGCCGCATCAAGATGACCAGCCTGCTGCCGCCCAAGGGCGACGCCCCGTCCGCCGGCGAGGCCACCATCGCGGATGTATCTGACGACGCCCCGGCCGAGACCAAGGCCAGCGAGTCCAAGGGCGACGTCGTCGCGAGCTTCGAGGAGGCGAGCGAGGACGCAAAGTCCAAGGACGAGGACCAGACCCTGGCCATCCTCAACGGGCGGCAGGTCAGCATCGCCACCGTCGAGAACATGGTCGAGGAGCCCTTCGACATGAAGAACAACAAGGTCATCCAGGCCCTGGTCAACGAGATCGTCAACACCTTCAAGGGCGTGGCACTCCTCAACCCCATGTTCCGCGACCACGTCGCCACGTTCTCCGTCCACACCACCATGAGCGTCGGCGAGGACCCGGTCAAGCTGGCCGACTTCGCCGCCGCCGTTGCCCAGGCCGAGTCGCAGGAGCTGCAGGCTGCGCTGGAGGAGATGGACGTTGAGAAGAGGCTCAGAAAGTCGTTGGAGGTCCTGAAGAAGGAGCTCATGAGCGCCGAGCTGCAGAAGAAGGTCAGCGACGAGGTCAACAACCGCGTCCAGAAGAAGCACCGCGAGTTCATCCTGATGGAGCAGATGAAGGGCATCAAGCGCGAGCTTGGCATCGAGTCGGACGGCAAGGACAAGCTTATTGAGAAGTTCAACGAGAAGGCGGGCAAGCTGGCGATGCCCGAGGGCGTCAGGAAGGTCTTCGAGGAGGAGATGAGCAAGCTGTCCGGCCTCGAGCCTAGCGGGTCCGAGTTCAACGTCACAAGGAACTACCTCGACTGGCTGACCCAGCTGCCGTGGGGCCTGAGCAGTGCCGAGAACTTTGGCATCAAGCACGCCCGCGAAGTCCTCGACGAGGACCACTACGGACTGAAAGACGTCAAGGACCGCATCTTGGAATTTATTGCCGTCGGCAAGCTCCGCGGCTCTGTTGAAGGTAAGATCCTCTGTCTGGTCGGCCCGCCCGGTGTGGGTAAAACCTCTATCGGAAAGTCGATTGCGCGAGCCCTGAACCGCCAGTACTACCGCTTCAGTGTCGGTGGTATGTATGACGTGGCTGAGATCAAGGGCCACCGAAGGACGTACGTCGGTGCCCTGCCCGGCCGCATCATCCAGGCGCTCAAGAAGTGCCAGACCGAGAACCCGCTTGTCTTGATCGACGAGATTGACAAGCTCGGCCGCAACAGCAGCCACGGCGATCCAGCAGCAGCGCTCCTCGAACTCCTCGACCCGGAGCAGAACAGCAGCTTCCTGGATCACTACCTCGACGTGCCCGTCGACCTGTCCAAGGTTCTGTTCGTCTGCACAGCGAACATGTCAGACACCATCCCCCAGCCCCTGCTCGACCGCATGGAGATGATCGAGCTGTCTGGATACGTCGCGGACGAGAAGATTGCCATTGCCGAGAAGTACCTTGCCCCCGCAGCCAAGGAGATGAGCGGCCTCAAGGACGCCGACGTTATCCTCGAGAAGGAGGGTATCGTGGAGCTCATCAACAAGTACTGCCGCGAGTCCGGCGTGCGCAACCTCAAAAAGCAGATCGAGAAGGTCTACCGCAAGTCTGCACTGAAGATTGTGACCGAGGTCGGCGAAGACGCACTGCCAGAGTCTGAGGCGCTCACAGAAGAAGGCAAGGCCGCGCAAGAGGAGGCAGAGAAGGACAAGACAGACGTCAAGGACACACCAGAGGATATTCAAAAGCAGACCGCACCGAAGCCCCGCGTGGCCCTCAAGGTTCCCGACACCGTCCACATCTCGATCGGCAAAGACAACCTCAAAGACTACGTCGGCCCGCCCGTCTTCACCGCCGACCGCCTCTACGACTTCACCCCGCCCGGCGTCGCCATGGGCCTGGCCTGGACCAGCATGGGCGGCTCCGCGCTCTACATCGAGTCGATCCTGCAGAGCGTGCTCTCGGCGTCCTCGCACCCGGGCCTCGAGCGCACCGGCTCGCTGCGCGACGTGATGAAAGAATCCACCGGCGTCGCCTACTCGTACGCCAAGTCCGTGCTCGCCCGCGACTTCCCCAAGAATCGCTTCTTCGAGCACGCCCGCATCCACCTGCACTGCCCCGAGGGCGCGGTCCCCAAGGACGGCCCCAGCGCCGGCATCACCATGGCCAGCAGCTTCCTGTCGCTTGCGCTCGACACCCCGATCCGCGACGGCGTCGCCATGACCGGCGAACTGACGCTCACGGGTAAGGTGCTGCGCATCGGCGGCTTGCGCGAGAAAACGGTGGCCGCGCGCCGCGCCGGCGCGACGATGGTTATCTTCCCCAAGGACAATCTGAGTGATTGGCTTGAGTTGCCTGAGGTAAGTCCATCCATATCCCGATATCCCATCCCAATATCCCATTCCCATTCCCATTCCCATCCCCATTCCCATCCCCATCCCCATCCCCATCCCCATCCCCAACTATTATACGTCATATCGCTAACACCACCCAGAACATCAAAGAAGGCATCCAAGGCCACCCCGTCGCCTGGTACCACGAGGTCTTCGCCCTCGTCTTCCCGGACCTGAACAAAGACGCCGCGAACCGCCTGTGGGACAAGGAACTCAAGTCCAAGAAGGGCGACAAGAAGCGCCGCGAGCAGAAGCGGAAGGATGATGATGAGGAGAGTGGGGAGGATAGTGATTGAGTGTGTAAGTGGGGTGAGGGTTGTACGATAGATTTAGATGTGGAGGTGGCGGGGGGTGGGGTGGTGGGTGGGGAATTGAGGGGGGGAAGGTGAAGGCGCAGATTAAAGAGGAGTGGATACGAACGACGGAGACACAGACACACGAGGCCACGCATCACCGGCGTTTGGGCATTGGCGTTGCACTTGCATGCGATCGGAGCGCGTAAAGTACTGGACACACATATACAGCAAGAGGGGTGGCGAGGGGGGCCGGGGGGAGAGGAGAAGCAGAAGAGAGTGTGCACCACTGCACATTAGACTAGACGAGCGCACCTCGGTGTCGAAGGTGTCGAAGGTGGTTTGTACAGCTGTAGGATACGATATAGGATAGGATACGAATTGAATTGCTCTATACTCCACACGCTCCATACTCCACTCGCGCCGCCATGTCGATGTGACTCCATGCTTTCGGGGGATGCTTTCGGGGGATGCTTTCGCGGAATGGTTTCGGTTTACTCCTCCTGCGTGCGTGTCGCGCTGGAGACGTGTGGGGCAGGAGTGAGTGCGGACTGGCCTCACTGCCTGCGGACTGGCTTCAGTGCCTGTAGACCACGGCGTCGCAGACTCCGCGTAGCATGACCCGCGCGGACTGACCTTCTCTCTCGCTGCGTCTCGCCCTGCGTCGCGCTCCGGCACACGCACACCCACTTGGCACCTCGCTGTTACTGTACTCCGCACCTCACCTCGCCTCGCCTCGGCCGCCCTTGGTTTGCGCGTTCTGCTGAATCTGCTGGGTCTGCTGGATCCACCATTCGCCATCCGCCACCATTCAATGCAGCTACACCAACCGGTACCGCAGCAGACCCGCACCGCAGCAGATTGGTGATCTTACTCCCTCATTCTTCTTCCTCCTCTTCTTCCTCTTCTTCTTCTTCTTCTTCTTTTTCTTCTTCTTCTTCTTCTTCTTCTTCTTCTTCTTCCTCTCCTCCCTCCTCCTACTTTCCCCGAATCGATTTGTGTTGAGCTGAGCTGAGCCAAGCTGAGCCGAGCTGAGCCGAGCTGCAAGGTTTGCAAGGTCTCCTTAGTCCTGCAACGAATTTACTAGTCCCTGACAATCTGAATGTAGCCATAGTTTCCAGAGTTGATATTTTTAGGCACCTTCTGCCCGCCTATATTTTCTGCGCAACGAATAATCGGCACCTCGATGCCAGAATACATGTGCATAAACGGGGTTACTCGGCTATAGCTATACAGCTACTCGTCTACAATTGCACTGATTTGCTTCCTACATGTAGCTTACAACTGAAAATAGGGATGTGGGTGTGGGTCATCTGTCATGATATACAGGACACTGCAGTTGGATGGATAAGGAGCAGTAGTTACGCCCAGAAGCGGCACAACAAGCAAGTGCTACAACGCACTCATCCAACAGCAGTTGCCAAGTGTGCTCACTCCGAAGCAGCCATTTCCGATAAGTCTGCCCCGCCAGCTCTGACTGCAGCTCACTCCAAACCGCCGTTTCTAGGTCTCGAGAAGACGGCGCGTTTACGCGGGCCAACCTCTCTATACAGCACTGCAACAAAGACCAAGAGCTACCACCTGAAGTACAGAGTAAACAGAAGACGGGAAGCAATATCCTACTCCCTTTTTTTACAGCACGCTGATGTATTTCAAGAAGCCGCAGGTGTTACAAGACTCGCTTCTCACTTTCCCCCTCAAAGTACCGCGCGTGCTGTCTGCAAATCTCATCGTGTATGGCGTGGCTGTTTTCCAGTGCACGCACGCCGAGATCTCGAGGTGTGTACAGTACCTATAGCAGGGGTGCGTGATCAACATAGACCCTCAACTATCCTGCTTCTAGCAGCACCTCTCCTTAAGTAACAGTGAAGCCCACTAGCCTAAACAATAACGTGCTCACACTAAAGCTGAGATATTTTGTATACCTCTGTAGGTTATGGTTTGTTAACGGCTGGCTGCTGCGAAGGCTTGTAACACATTGACTATCGTACTTACCCCTAACACACTGTACATGGTCGTCCAGAACGGGAAGATATCTGGGAGTTGCGGTGGGCGGTAACGACCTCGGCGTTGGCAGGGTAGCAAGCATATCTCTGCGCATAGCTTGCGGGCTGGTGGGGGTAGCTCTGCACGGGCAGCAATCACGGTCACAATCACAATCGCACATCGCACATTGCTTTCACAGTTCAGAATCGTTCCATGTAAGGAGAGCCTGCTATCTACCCCTCCCTCCCTGCCGGCCTAGAAAGAAAATCCGACGCATATGCGGACGAAGCGTAGATACAACCCCTCCAACAAACATACTACTGACTCGAAGGTAAAAAAATTGAAAAGATAAATACTGCCAAGGGTATGTCGTGAAGCGCCGAGAAGCGGAAAACGAAGAAACAGAAGGGCGAGAAGCGGGAAGGCAAAGTGGAAAGCGAAGGCAAAGTGAAAGGCGGAGAAGTAAACAGAATGTGTCAAAGTGTGTAAGGCACGGCACGAATCGAATCGGTCCAGAAGCGCGCAAAACCCAAAGAACCCCCCCGCTTAGAAGAATAAAGAACCCGTGTATAACCCACCCTTCCCCAAACGCCAAACAAATAGAAAATGCTGCAGTTGATTGACATGATGCTTTTTGCGTTTGCACGCGGTCCGTCTTTGTTGTCCTCGTCTCGTGGTCGTCTTATCCTCATCTTATCCTCATCGTATCCTCATCGTATCCTCATCTTATCCTCATCGTATCCTCATCGTATCCTCATCTTATCCTCATCGTATCCTCATCTTATCCTCATCGTATCCTCATCGTATCCTCATCGTATCCTCGTCTTCCCTCGTCTTCCTTCGTCTCGTCGTCCCCATCTCGTAGTCCCCATCTTATCCTTGTCTTGGAAACTTCTTCTTCGCCTCATATCTTCACTACTCAATCTCACTGTTAAGATAGTCCTCCAGGTCCTGGGAGCGCTTATTGGCGAGATCCGAGTTTGTCCGCAGGCGCGCAAAGTACTCGTGTTCGTACTGGGGGGTGGCGAGGGGTTCGAAGACGGCTTTTGTGTCGTGGTGGGGTAGGGGTGGGGGGGCGGTTGATGTGTTGTTGTTGGTGGTGCTGAGAGGGGGGGTGGAGGGGCGGATTGTGGTGTTGGATGGCTTCTCTTCCAGCGACTTGTCGAGTGGGGGGTGGAGGTAGTTTACGGTCTTTCCGGGGGAGGCAGGGGCGCCTGTCAGAGCTGGGGTGTGTATGGCTTTGACGGGGCCGGTTGTTGACATCGCCGATGTGTATGGGTCGTCGTTCGCTAGCTGGAGTTCGTCTCCTCTTACGCCATCGCCGAATCCGGGGGCTGTCGTTGCGGGTGACTCCCACATCCTCTCGTTGATTCTCTCCTGCTCTGGAGGAGCTGTCTGCGTTTGCATGCTCTCGCTGAGCTTCTTGTGTGAATGCTCGCTCTCGTGTAGATCCTTTGAAGGCTCGGCAAAGCCTGTATCCTGACGGAGTGGAGAGTTGAAGTTTGTGTTGGCTGAGAATGTGGTGAAGCCAGTCCCCACTCGGTAGTTGCGTTCGGGACGATCGAAGATCGAGAAACCAGTACCTACACGAGACGGCGCAAGTGAGCTTGGTGCTGATGCTGAATCGTATTCAAACTCGAGTTCAAGCTCTGCCAGGAAATCGGTATCCGGAGATTGGTGGTGGGGTTCGGGAGGATGGTCATGGTCGTGATCATGATGGGCATCACGCTGCTTCGGTGTGCCATCCTGAGCTTGTGTTTGAGCCAGTTGGTGCACGCGGTCGCTAAACGAAGCCTTGTTTGCTACTGTGCGGTCCTGCCCGTATGTGGGCGTCAGCTGTGATGGCACTGGCGGTGCATCGGCGACGGAGAGGTTGAGCGGCGTGTTGTCGCTCGACCTGGAGTCTACGAAGGGACTATCGAGACCTCCCGGCGTGATGTACACTTCCTTCGCTTCATTGTCGAAGTCGTGCATACTGGCTTCGCCTCCACCCCGTTGGACGAGCTTCGTGTCCCCATCCACATACACCTGCTCCCATCTGGTCTCGCGGCTTGCGGGTAAGCTTGCCAGGTCGTTGTCCAGCTCGGAGTCGTCAAGAGACAAGATAGACTGGTGACCGGGGTATGGCGAGTAGTCGCTTTGACGGTGCCTGCTCCTGCTCCTGGTATGATCTGGCGATCGGCCACGCTCGACTTGGTTGTTTTGCATGACGTAGGATCCCGCTGACGGTACGTATTCTGTTGACGGCATATTGGGCATGTTGATCTTCTCAAACGACGACCTCGAGTGGGAGAAATGGCGATGCTGTGTGATATCGTTGTGGTCTACAGCCATCATGGGATCGATATACTCCTTGTCGCTCCTGTGCGAGGAAAGGCTGTCCCTGATTGCGTTCCTGGGTTTGAAGCTGTCGACTTCCAGGGGTTCCGGGAACCTGCTCAGCAGAGCCTTGGCTGTCAGGCGGTCACGCGGCCTGTCGCTGAGGCACGCTCTCACGACGTCCTTGAAGAACTCGGGGATGTTGGAAGGCCGGTTCAGTGTCTTGATAAGCGGTCGTTCCTGGCGCTCTGGCTCGTCCTGTTGCTCGGCAAGCGCCCAGAGCACCATGCCCAGCTGGAAGAGGTCTGATTTGACGCCAATGTAGATTGAGATCCTCTGACCGCTCTCGATAAGCCTCGCCAGCTCGGGTGGCTCCCAGCCCACCGGACACCCGCGGCGGTTGATGTCGATGATCTTTGCGTCGTCGTTGCTGTCGATGACGATGTTTGACAAGGTGAAGTCACCTTGTACGAATCCAGCTTCGTGGATCTCGGAGAGTCCTTCCACTATCTGGCGGGCCCACTTCTCGCGCCGGTCCCACGAGAGCTGGTGCTTGAAGTCGTAGATCATGTCGACGAGCGCACCTTCTTTGGCATAGCTGATCAGCAGCCCCTTGATCAGCTCGCCGGTCTCATCGACGATCACGCCCTCAAACTGAATGACTGACTTGGAGTCTTGCAGGCTGCAGAGGGCGTTGATCTCGTAGAGGAACTCATCGACAGCGTCTGGGCCGGGGATCTCCTTCTTGATGTACGTCCGGTTTTTGGCGCCGACCTTGTACACGAATCCCGAGATGTGCGAGTCGAAGTCGATGTCTCTTTCTTTGAAACGCTGGAAGTCAAGATGGCTGATTGCTGAGATGGACGGGTAGGGGATGATCTCGTTGACGTCTTCGGTGACGTGGACGTGCAGGCGGCCTTGGTCTGTCTCGAGCTTCAAGTTTGTGACAGTGTCGTAGAACTGTATGGAGGGCAGCGAGTCGCGTATGGCTTCGTAGATCCGGGCGCTCTTGTCTCGCTGGTAGTGGAGTGACTTTAGGTCTGCCTCGAGAGAATCGGGCTCGAGGTGGCGGTAGTCGCACGAGACTGTCACTCGCCGCCACTGGTTGCGTTCTTCTGCGTAGGTGACGAAGAACTTTTCTCGGTCGGACATGTCGCGGAAGTGCATGCTGAGGTTGAGGATCCACTTCGCCTCCAGCTCCTCCTGCAACCGTGCATCGTCGCCGTCGGAGAGCGAATGGTGTGAGGCGTGGTCGTGGTCGTGGTCGTGGTCGTGGTCGTGGCCGTGGTCGCGGTACGAGTCCTCCAGCTCGATGGGCGGAGGACTGCTGGGGGGAGGACTGCTGGGGCGACTGCTGGGAGGACTGCTGGGCGCGCCGTCTTGCAGGTTCTCGATGCTGTAGTCGACCTGGCGTGCGCCGGCGGGCAAGTTCGAGTCTGGCCCGCCGCCAATGGTAAACTGCGGCAGCTCGTGCTCCTTCTGCTGCTCCTGCCTGTGGATGCCGCTCTCGTGCGGGCTCAGGACGTCGGGCGCGGACACGGACGGGATGGACAGCGGCGGCGGCGTGAGGGCGCGGTTCGCGACAATCGAGGGCTTGCGGTCGGCCGACGTGGCGCGGCGCTGGTCGGGCTCCGGGGGCACCTCGAGCAGCTTGTCGCGCATCTCGCTCTGCATGCGCTTGAAGGTCAGCGGGCGCGGCAGGCCGGGCACAACCTTCCTGCTGCCGCGGCGGTGCAGCAGACCGCCGCTCGACTGCGGGCGCGACTGCGGGCGCTCGCTCTCCTTCGTGGGCTCCGGGCTGGCCTTGGTCGGCGACTGCGGCTCGTCGTCGTCGCGCTTCAGCCAGCTGCCGATCTTGTTGAGGCTCAGGCGGTTCCACATGCTCCTGTTCGCACCGACCTCAGTGCGCGCGCGCTGCCTGCTGCGGTCGCGGCTCGTCCCCCCATGCTCGGCGGCCGGCACCTGGTGCATCGCTGCGTTGGCTGTCTCACACGCTTGCTCGGCCGCTGCCCACGCTCGCCTACGCTCTTATGCCCACGCTGCCTACGCGCAGCACGGCTTGGCCGCAAAAGCAGCGGGCGGTCTCGATGTGTCTGGGGCGGGTGTGGCTCCGGCGCGCGCTGCGACGGGGGCTCGATTGGACTCGTGGTGTCGGTTTGGCGCCGCCGTCATGCTGTGTCGGGCTGGTGTTACCGTGGCTGCTCGCAGCATTCATGGACGTGCATTGCCCGCAGCGGTTCTGCTTCTCCTGTCCGTGGGCGAGGCACCCGGCGCGGTATTTTCGCGTGGGCAGCGTCGCTAGAGTCGGTCGCTTGCTGCTCTTGACGCCCAAGAGTTGGTTGGCGCCTAACTGCAAACAATCTCCGCACGCAGCACCGCGGAGCAGCGGGGCCTGGCGATCCTGTGCGGCTCAAGGCAGTGGGCAGGCTGACGACCAAGCGGCCTCCGTTGTATGCCGTATGCGGGTGTGAGTCCTCGTATGTCAGATATGAGGTGTGAGGCTGGGGGCGTTCCTGCCCAATCAACGCATCCTCGGCGAGAAAACGTCCTTTGCGCCCTGCCACTCCTGTGCGCCCGCAAAGCCGCCCAATGAAGCCCGAAAGGAGTCTTGAAAGGCTACCCTGGGCCAGGTGTTGATACAAGTCTCACACGAGCGGGGAGCAGGCACGTCAAAAAGCCAGTGTGCGCAGCTCGCCATGTTATGGCTGCTTGTGGCGGTCAGACGCTGCGAGCAATTGGCCGGTGAGCCCATCAGGCCTGCAGAGCGCCCAGCGCAGGCCCGAAAAGACGACGACGTCGAGTCGAATCAGACGCAGGGCGACCGCGCTGCAGCTGCAAGAGAACGCGTCTCACCCCCTGATTGGCGCGAGCTGGCCACAGCAGCCACCTCTGCGCGATGCGGTGAGCGTGTCACAGTGCTCACGCTTCACTGTCAACGTCCTCCGGCCGTGGTGCTCTGCGCAGTACGCTTCACAGGGCAACTTGCGGGCTTCCACATTGGAACCCTCTGTTTCCATCACTGCCCTCCTTGGGCCTGCATGCGTTAGTCTACACATAGCGCAGCGGCTAACCTGACAACTGCGATCCGTCTGCAGCTCATGACAGACGCAGGAGATCGGTACATCCGGGAAAGTCTCTGTACACGAGTGCCCCACTCTGTAGTCGCACAAGAGGCCTTCTTCGTCACCGGCAGACTCGCTTCTGCACGTTGTGCTGCAGAGGGCGCCGACATGCTCGGGACACTGCAGCACCTGAAGCACCACGCAGCGCCTGCAGCGTTCGAGCTGCGTGAAAAAAGCAACCCATGCTCCGTCCCAGGCAATCTTATGACTCAATCCGGCCGACTATCCAACAATTCTGTTGAGTTCCCCTCAACCTGCACCGCAGCCCCGCCCCCTCTCATTCAGCCTTCATCTTCAGTCCAGTAGCGGCACAGTGTCAAAATGCAACACCATGATACTTTTGCTCCAGCGCGTCACACTATTCGCGCTGGCCGTTCGCACAGCCCTACGAAACGCATGCCGCATGCGTTGTCCGCGATTACTCTCGCAGTCCAACGCCAGCCGGACACGTCAACGTACTGTGTAGTTCACGCGCGCTGCGCGCCAGCCGCAATTGCTGAGACAACCACGCATGCACGGCGAATGCAAGCCTGCAGCCATCATCGACTGGTGGAAACGTCTTTATCATGCGTAGACCGTGACATGTACGGACAGACATCGACAGCGACGTGACATGGACGTAGACATCACCGTAGACACCACCGTAAACATCAACGTAGACACCCTGACCACACTAAACCACCCCCAGCACCCCTTACGCCCACCGCAAACCCCGCGTCAAAGCGCGCGCCCTCGCAGTCCCGATACACCCGCACCGCGGCCAAGACGCGGCGTTGGGATGTAGAAAAAGCAATGTTCGTGTAGAAAAACTTTGGTTCGGATCGGCCCGCGGCCCGTGATGGGATCATGCTGGCCTCCCGTGCTGATGACGATGTGCTATGTCGAGGTCGAAACGCTTTTGTCTCTAGGGAGGCGATGTGTGATGTGCGATGTGCGATGTGCAATAGAACGAAGAACCAACACCGCAGGATGTCGCCCTGGACATCGCGCTGGCATTTCGACGGCGATGCGGGTGTGCACGCGGAATACGCTGCACGTCGACGCTCTGTCACCTCGCCGTGCCGTGAACCTTCGTTCTCACATCCGTGGTCAAACCCCTTTGTCTCAGGTCGCCCTGCTGCGTCCATCCTTCACTCCACCGTGCTGCCGAACACACTCACCAGTACGGTATTCCGACATACTCCCTGCCCAGACCCGTCCGATCAGCAGCTCGGCAAAACACAGCATCAGACACGAACAGCCCACATTCGTGTCTCACGCGGAGTCTTGCGTACGAGACTGACCGCGCATGGACGGAGGAGACACTCTCTCCGGTGTCTGCGGCGTAGGTGCTGCAATAGCAACCGTTTGGAGCCTACAAGCGTACTGAGCAAGCGTACTAAGCAAGCATACTGAGTACCTAGTCCGACACGCCTGGGCACGGTGAATCTGCTATACATGGCCGCCTCCACATCCCGCCGGGCCGCTGAGTTGCATAGCGAACTCACGGCGGGGCTTGAGGGACTGGCGCTGACACTGGTATGGACTGGCACTGGCACTAACACTGGCACCACATCCCATCAACACCCACCCACGAGATCGCACAGCGAGCTCACGGATGAAGCATCCAGACGCACTGGCGTCGACCAGCACTGGTACTGACTGGCTCCACACCATACCACACCATCCTCCACCGCACCCTCCACCGCACCCTGCCCATCAGCACACTAGTACGGCACACACCAGTCCCACTCTGCCTCCACCTGCACCGCCGTGCCCCGCCCCGCCCCCCCCGCGCCGCTCCAAGAAAACTGTGTTGGAGACGGAGATGGAGACGGAGATGGTACGTATCAAAACTAGCTGGGCTCGTAGGTTGTAACCCAATTAGACCCTACGGGCAGACCTGGGCCTGGTTATTTGGCGAAGGAGAGTTTGATTGTTGTTTCCTTCCACCTTGATCGAGAAAGGAGTCTTCGTGCTTGTCTCTCACTTGTATATATATATATAGAGGGAGCCACTTCTGCCTTGCTTTTAGCTCCTTGTCTGATGCTTGGTATAGTTGCCTACATCTTTTGTTGGTAGATTGCCTCTTTTGCGCCTGTGGAGGCTGCCTTATACAGATGTTGCTATGTTGCAAAACCCCCTGGCGCGATATAGTATATAAAATGCACGAGCTGTCGCCAGCAAGGCCATGGCGACACTCGTTGAATGATGGGTCTAGCGCAGCATGTAGGACACCAGGTAGAGGCCGCCAGATTGTTTGCTACATGAAGTAGAAACGGCCCGTGCTGAGTTTACTTGCTCAAGGTGCGGCAGCAGGTGAAGAGAAGCAAACGATAAACTTCGTTTCCGCCTACCCCAACACCACCCGAACGACATACAGCAACCAGCCACGTAACCCAACTTTAACGTATCACAGTACCAGCACCAGTGCGAGCTCACGCCAACCGGTGCGCCGACCCTTGGCTCGAAATGACACATGATGCTTTTCGCACTACTTCAATTACGGATCTGAATACCGTCGAGGCTGTGAAGAGAGCAGAGGCTAAAGCTTTGGCTTTACAGGTGCGCAACGACGAGCTGATGCGCGAGATCGAGAAGCTTCGGCAAGAAATCGTGCAGCTCAAGAGGGATGCAAATGAGAAGACCGAACATGACGCCCAAGTAACGATCGATCTACACAAGACGGAAAGTCACAGCTCAGTCGACTGGCGGAACACGACTCTGGCGAAACAGCTGCGCGAAATGAGCCTCAAGAGTCAACCCACTACAGGCGATACACGTCCAACTCACCAGCAGACATCGTACAAGTCGAACACCGAGATTCCGACGTGAGTACTCATCTTGGTTCTGGTAGCTGGTCGTCGATGCTAACGTCGTTTTATAGTCAGGGACAGAACAAACAGAAGCCGTTTTCGTCCTTGTTTCCTCCTACAGGCCACCTCTCGCAGCAGGCAGGCGCACCAATTAAGCTACCGATCGGCTTTCCTCGCCACAGCCCATTCTATGCGTTTCCTAATCTCACTAAAGCGGGCAGCGAGGCGATCAGCCGCCCTGCGCCCTCGCCGGAGACCTCTCTGGAGGCCACCGTACCCTTTAAAAGAAAGATCACGGATGAGTGGGCTGTTGACGGGAGGGCCGCAGCAGAGGAAGAAGTTAGACAGCGAGAACAAGAACAGAAGGCTAGGGAGCGAGGAGAGCATGGAGTCCCCGATAGCCAACCCTCAGATTCCGATCTGAAAGCTCGTGAGCGTTCCGTTCGGTGGAAGGTCGCGGGAAAGGTACTTGAAACGGATAGGTACCGAAGTCTCAGATGTCTCGGATACAGGAGGTTCCACGAATGAAGGCTGAATGTGCTGCAGCCTCTCAGACGTGCCTGATGAGGTGCGCTTCTGATAAGTGCCCTGCCTGTCAAATCATTTACATGGCACTTTTGTAGTATGCAAATCATCTTAATCACGACCAATAGCATGCACAATTACAGCTAAATCATTCTGTTCAAGGATCTGCACCCCAACGAGAAAGAAACGTGATAAAATGATCGATAGGATCGCCCTTTCTTATCGTCTAGTGCTGCATTCACTAAGTGGTTGGTCGGGTAATGATCTGACGTACTTGAGTGCAGTACAGATAGTGTCTGTACTTTATCTGACAGGTCTGAAAGTTCTAGTTCTAGTTTTTAGAACAAAGTTACTTTTTCAATATTGTCCCTATTCTTCTCCGTAAATGCTTCTCCTCTCATCACTCCATGGACATACGTCTGCCCGATGATCTTGAACATCCCATTGTCGTACGGCCGGAGAATGACGGGCATTTTGGCTCCAACTGGAATCCACACCTGATCTGAGCCTTCCGTGATTGGAGGACCGAGTCCCAGACGGCCATCGTTAGTGATGTACATCAACCGGTTGCGAGCTGCGCGTCTGACATTTGTTTCGAAGTATGATGCATGCTCTAGGTCGTCTTCAGAAAGCACTGAGATATCTAGCGCGTTCTCGCGGCGATAGTACGCGTGAAAGTCCCGGACATGTTGATCTGGGTTCTTGTCTGTTGGTTGGCATGACAACTCCCAGGTTGATGTTAGACCAGCGGTCATAGTGGACGCGAACGCTAATACAAACGGCTCTTCGTATGGATAAACCAGGGAGTTTGGGATCGGGATGGCGTTTGGTCTCCGCAGCTTGGGAGCGTCGCTCAGTAAAAGCGCCATCACATCAAGGCATTCGGCGAGGTACTCCGTCACTGGTATGTGACGGACGCAGCGAACAGTGTCCAGTCGCAGCCCCCAGAAGGACGCCTGGCTGAAAAGCCCTTTGCGTTTGGTAAGCCCTAACTCGACTCTGAGACTTGGACGAAACCCGGAGGCTGTATAACAGGTTTTGGTGGCGATAAAATCTTTTCCGTCAATGTCCCATCGTGGCACCCATGAAGGGTAGTCCGATTGAATGCTCTCCCAGGTGTGAGCTACGTGAGCTATAACGTCGAGACCAAGATCGAAGTTGTCAATAGCGGCGATTGCTAGTTGATGATAAAGTCTCAAATACGTGTTGGAGTTTTTGTAGTTTGGCGCAACGATCGTAGCCCTACTATAGTAGTAGTTCCGAGGGTACCATTTGTATGGTTCAACATCGAGCCGCTGCTGTTTGAAAGCGGAAGGGTGACCTAGGAATGCGTATACGCTGTCTCTACGGTCCGTACAATTCAAGCCACGTGCTCTGCTGAGGATGTCGAAAAAGGTCTCTGCTTCTTTAGGATCCGACCCAAGCTCAAGACGCGTGCCGGCTAAGCACGAACGCCAGTAATCGTTGCCTAAATGTATCATCTGTAGATCCAGCAATGGTGGTTCTTTCGATCCCTTCTTCACATGACGCAACATTGTTGTGAAATCCGTTAGTTCGGTCTTGTTGAAACGCTCTTGGCCACAGTGAAAAACTGCAGCTCTGCCTAAGCCGAGCTCTTGAACAACCCAGACACGTTGGAACCATGGTCGAGCCAGAAGACGATGCAAGGCAGTCCATTGAGCCTTCGTAATATCCGCAGGTTCAGTGAATCTGATGTTGCAGTATGCGTCATACTGTTCTCCTGTAGTTCCAACCGCCTTCATGTGTACATCCGCTAAGTATCTTATGACTGGGATAATGTGTTTTGCACGATACATGTCTTCAACGTCATCATCGTGACCAAGCCAGATGCGAACACAGCGCGCTTTCCAATAGATCAAGCCCATTAGTTTCACCTGCTCTTCACGTTCACCGATGTCTTTTTGATTGATGCAGAGTGCATCTGCCCACAGTATTCTGACCGTGGCTTCATGGCGAAGTGCTTGTAACGCGTCGGCTAGACTTTGTGTAACATACGCTCTTCGCCCGTCACCTTAGTCGTCTTAGTGCCGTGATATAATCCACTTGTTTTAAGTATGGCTTACAATCTATCTCAATCGTGTAATTGGAGTTGCCCCAAACATATGAAATAGCTTCGTATTCTTCGAAGCCACTGATGGACGAGTTTGCACCAAGGTCGTCGTAAGCAAGCAAATCAACGATTTGAAGGTTACAGATGATGGGGTCTTCTCTGGTACCAGGCTCCAACTGGAGAAGACGAATCTGATTCTTCTGCAATTTGGTATATCGATAACGTGCTTTCCGGCGCGTGAACAGACGTGAAAGTTTGGGCGTAGGGTCTAGCATTTTGAGTTTACGATGCATAATGTACGCTAAGCACCAAAATCATGACTGGGATCGAGCGAGAACAAAAAACACGATACAGCCAGGTGGAAGAACGCTTTGATGAAGTGCAGTATACAACAAGATCGCACGCTGTGATGCTGCGAGAACCAGACATCATAAAAGTGCTCTTCGGGCGGGCATTGGCGTAATGGAGAACCTTGATGATCCTGGCGCCTAAACAACTGTGCTGATACGATGCCTCAGGATGCCACTCTCGGCGCCTACTGAGCCACTAGGCATCTTTGTAGGATCCAAACCTTCTCTATCGGAGCTATTAAGCCGCGAAACCACTACTGGATTACTCCGTTCAGCGGATACATTACAGCAAGAGATAGTCCGAGTAAGAATGTTGATCCTTACTGCCAGACGCTGCATGTTGCCACGTAACTGGTCAGATGTGGGTGCAATATGCTCTAAGTGCCACTCTGCGAACTGGGCCAACTTTTACGGACTTCAAACACTGAGACCAGACCCCTTGCCACCGTGCAGCCTGGCCTGGCTGGCCTCAGTGTGCCGGGCGCGTTTCACAGCTCTTACACGGCGCATAGCGATGCAGAATGGTCGGCCAAAATGCCACGGAGGAGTTGTCAAACGCCACTGGTGAGACCAAAGGTAATGGAAGCAGTCCATGAGGGCTTACATATGCAACATCATCGTCCGTGGCCCGTGGCAATGGACCCTGACTGCGCTATCGTCTGGAAATGGCAAAGCGTAGAGAAGGTCGGAAACCGCGTTCCGAGTGGCATCGTTAGCTCGGCAGCCTGACCTCGCCGCTTTCTCTACGTTTCTTGAGCCGTCCTACATAGATGATACTGGTAAAATTTCTAGCATAGCAATACAGTTTGGAAAGCTTTTTCCGTCATTTTGTCAACCATCTCGCCTTGCATGACCCCATGTAAATACGCCTGGCCTAAGATCTTGAACACGCCTTGGCTAAGTGGTCGTAAAACAAAAGGCATCGGAGCACCTCGCGGCAGCCAGACCTGATCTCCCTCTCGCGTGACCATTGGTGCCAGACCAAAATGATTGTTCGTGGTAACATAGAACACCCTCGAAATTCCAGCCAAATCAAGATCCATGTGGAAGTTGTCGCCGATGTCGTCCTCAAAATCACACTGTATCCGTGGGGGGCCGCGCTCGTGTCGCCGCAGGTAGCACTCCAAGCCATTGATGTGACGGTCTATGTGTGGTTCGGCTGGAACGGGGACCAGATCTGTATCAGTCGTGATCAGTCCGGCGGTCAGTGTCATGGCCAACGCAGCCCAATCGTTGGCGGAGGTTCGGGTTCTTGATGTTGCAGCTGGCCAGTCGAAAGGGTGTTGTTTGAGGTAGCTCGCTCCTGCGGCTCGCTCGGGGAACAACGTTTCGACCAATGTTTGGACGGATATTGTCGCCTTATCGGTTGCAGCATAGCGGATGGTAGCCAGTCGCGAAGCACGCAGACATAGTCGACTGAGGAAAGTATTGCCGGCAGGAGTATACACATTCATTGACGTAGGGCTGAGAGAACCTGATGAGTGGTATAGCCTGTTGCATCCGTGAAAGTGAGACCCTTGATCGATAACGTTCCATAATGGAACCCAAGATGGGATATCGAGGCTCAGAGTATTCTCGTTGTGGGCTATATGCGTAAGCAATTGAAGACCTAGATCGCGATCTTTTACTGCGTTTATGGCAAGGTTTATACATGCATGATGAAAAGTTGCCGATTTGTCGTAGTTTGGTTGAATAATGGGCAGTCTTCCATCGTAGTAATTCTGGGAATACGACCGGTAAGGGTCGGCGTCGAATCTATGTTGTTTGAAGGCTGAAGGATGTCCCAAAAATGCGAAGATAGAGTCCCTTTCGTCCGTACACTCTAAACCGCGCGTCTGGCTAAGTATGTCTAGGAAATTCTCAGCCTCTTCCGGGCTCGATTCAAGTTCGATGCGGTCGTCGTTCCGAGTCGCTCTTTTATATCTCTGACCCAGTAGCAGTAGTCGATTGTTGATCTCATATGAGATCCAAAGCCCGGATCTGGAATTAAACAATGAGTAAACAAAGTCACACAAGTCTGTTTGGATAATCTGAGTCTCTCCGCAGTAGAACGTAGCGTCTCTAGAAAGTCCAAATTCTTGAACCACCCATACTCGCTCGAACCATTCGCGCTGCAGGAGATGTCGTACAGCTTTCCAGTTCACGTCGTTGGCTTCCCTCTGCTCCCGAAAAAACTGTTCACTCAACTCTCGAGCAGCAACCCCAAACGTGTTTCGATATGAGAAAGCGAACTTCCGAATGAGTGTAGCGGCATGACGAGCACAATACACTGGCTCGTGATCTCGACCCAACCATATGCGGACTTGACGTGCCTTGAAGTATATCAAACCCATTAGCTGTACTTGTGCTGCACGTTCATCGGTGTCCTTTTGATTGATACAGAGTGCATCTACCCATAAAATGGTGATTTCCTTCGAGTCACGAAATCTACGAAGTGCATCCGCAAGGTTGGCTCCGATCCGCATAGTTCGGGCATCGCCTACATATGTGTGTTCGAATCAAGATGCATTTTGCGATACGAGCCAGAGGAAGAGACCCTAGGAGTGCTTGAGGGATTCGACTCACACATAATTTCGACCTTTTTTGAGGCCTTGCCCCAGACGTACGAAATGGTATCGAACGATCTCAAGCCCTCGATAGGTGACTCTGCTGTGTGGTCGTCGTACGATAGTAGGTCCACATTCTGGAGTGAACAGGAGAGCTGGGACGTTCTTTCGCCAGGCCAGAGTTTAAGCAGGCGCACCTGATCCTTATCTAAAGGCGTATAGCGGTACGGTAGTCTGCGGGAAAGTAAGGCTGGTAGCAACGCCATGATTAACCTCTCAGACGCGCCTGATGGTGTGTGCTTCTGAGCAAAGCCTTGACTGTCCAATTACTGCAATCAGACACGCCCGATCAGCCCCTTGGTGAATGCAGCAATAGGCAAGAAGAGAAGACAGCCCTAAGGTCTTATTGAGACTTTTTCTGATCTGGCCTGTCGAATGTGCCTGTGTGTAGTATATGAATCTAATGTCGGGGGCCAATGTCAGTGATAAATAATGAACGCTACCTTGAAGATCAACAGTGGTGCCGACTGAGGTAATATGAGTAGAGGTTGAGCTATGAAGGCGTTCAGGTGCACCGTTACCCAGTACCTCACATCATATATGTACTAAGACCAGGGAGAATGCCACCGATGGTCCATTGAAACACCGAGCGGCTCAGCTTTAAGCGCTGCAATGTGTACTGCTTGCCGCCGCACGCAAAGAGATCCTGGCGCCTGTGGCTATGCACCATTGGTGCCTGTCGTATTGTCCTCACAGGACCACTCAAACCCGTATTACGGGGTTATTTAAATGGTGTCCCTTAATCTGCACAGCAATGCCCTGGAATGACTAAAATTTGCAGCTCTCAGGTATAGTTGTTGTTCGTGAGCTGGATCCTTCGCGACAAGCCACGCTGGGCTGAACAAACCACGCAAGCATGTCTTGTACCTTTTGATGGCCTTGCATATCTGGAGTTTCTGATGATATTCATTCGGGCTCTCAAGTTGCAGAACAAACGGCGGACTAACAAACGACGGACTGAGGATGAGCCAGGTACACCACACGACAGCAACGTAGGGAGAATACCAAAAAGCACTATAGAATAATTTCTTGCCTACAACATAGGTAATTCTTAACTAAATCTCTGCTTTAAGTATTATAATAGCTACGAGTTCTGTATGAAAGCGAGAGTCGGGTTTGCCTGCGAACTATGGAACCGTGGCTCTCTAGATCCGAAATAGAACAGCGCAGAGCCCAGCCGGAAAGCCGGTTCCGAACATTGTCAGCTCTGTAACGCCTCCTTCTCTACGCTTCTTGAAGCTTCTCGGGCTTTTTGCCCATTAACAAGCAGGTTTGCACAGACAGTCAGACGGCGTGAACCATTTAAATATCTGTCCAAGCTCGGGTACGACTACTGAGAGGGCAATCCTGTACTGCGTGCGTTGCCGCATTACTTCGAGCGACATGTCGGACCGCAACATGTCCGACCACGACGTAGAGAATATCGGGAGACACTGCCAGTTGGAGTACTGTGGGCAACTAGATTTCCTTCCGTTTCCGTGCGCGAGCTGCAAAAAGTGGGTTTCAGCCGGTTCAGCCTTACACCATGGCTGACGCGTGTAGGTACTATTGTCTCGACCACCGGTCAGAAACCGCGCACGCGTGCACAGATGCAAGGAACCGCCAGAAAAGCGACACGAAAGAGGAGAAGGAGAATACCACCACAGAACCTCCCAAATCGATATCGAGTACGTGGAGACCAGAGGGCCCATGTGCCAGACCGTCCTGCAAAACCCGAATCGATGGTCACACCCATAACGGGGGCGTTGAATGCCCCCGGTGTAATCGTCGATATTGCATGACCGACCGCCACGAAGAGAAGCACGACTGCAAAACACTCGAACCGATAGGCGCACGGCCAAACACTGTCCAGCAACATACACAATCCGCGCTGGCGAAGCTGAAGCTCTGGGCCGAGAAGAAACGTGCCGAAGACGAGAAGCGACGCATCGCATCCAAGAAAACTGGTTTCTTCGGACTCGGCAAGAGCTCCACCTCCGCCGCCTCCTCCGCGCAAGCCGAGCTCAATGCCCTCAAGCGCGTCGCAAAAGGCGATGCCAAGGTCCCACCGGAGAAGCGCATCTACCTGACCGTCGAAGCCTCGGCCGACACCACGAAGGCCAAGTATCCCACGGGGAAGTTTTTCTACAACAAGGACGCCAGCGTGGGGCGAGTGCTGGACATGGCTGCCAAAGCGCTGATGGTCGAGAACGTGAACAACCGCAGCGAGCTCGAGGAGGACAAGCTGCGCGTGTTCCACGTGCAAGGCGGGCGGCTGCTGAAGTTTTCTGAGAAAATAGGCGATGTGACGCTGAGTGGGAATATGATCATCTTGCTCAGGGGTGTGGGATCTGGAGAGCCCGATCTCATCGATCTCTCTGAGGGGTGAGCAGGGGTTTTGGTGAAGCCTTGGTTGGAGCGCAAGGAGGCGTTTTCGCAGAAGATACCCATCGAGATATGACTTATGAGAGGCGTTCGCGACGCATGAAGCCAAACTAGGGACCGCTGCTTTTGCATGATAAGTTGGTGTGATGTGTGTGCTGGCTGTTGCTGTGAATCGTCATCGTGACTTCTTAAAAGGACGAAAAGGCATAGCCTACGGCCACCGACACACCACCGCTCTTGCATCGAGCTTGGTGTAGTAATGGCAAACGTCCGCAATCGAGAGCTCAGACATACTAGAACTCTCGATACAGTAACGGACTGCAATATTTGATGCAATGGTCCAGATTTCTACCAACGCTCTAAACAGAGGTCCAAAATGAGCGACATGAAGGGTGGAAGAAGCTCCATGAGGACTGATCCACAACCCATGGTCTATACAATTTGGCGATCTGGCTGTTCGTTATCTGCATCACCTCATCTCTTAAAAACTCAAAAGACAAAACTATATCTTAGACTTCAATGCTACGTACGGGCTAAACGAATCTGCATGCATGAACCTGAACTGCGCTGGTGTCGAGCACTTCGAACACCAGCGTCGTCTGCCGCCTGTCAGCTACAAACGGTCATATTTCTCGACAACAAAAACACCAATCCCCGCTAGGTGGGGACATGCAACCGGCCTGGTCGTGCCTCAGAACTATATATCAAAACGCCGTAACGCCTCGCTTGTGTCGCGGTATGTGTGCACTATGTTGCACCTTCAGCCTCACTCTCCCGCTCGCACCATGCAATCACGCCGTGGCAGTCGTTGCCATGGCGAAGCACGTGCGATGGTCGTGCTACTATGCTCATGGGCCTGGATCTTGGTTGCAGCATCGCAGGCTGTGGATCTTGGAGTCCCAGCCGATGCTCGCCAAGTTGTTGACGCCATCGGCGAACGTGAGATAGCGGTCGCTGTCATCACCTTTGCAGTCATAGTTGCTGGCTCGCTGTCAGCTGTTGCCATATCCACACGACGGGGACGGCGCATACTCAAAGAACTGGCAATACCAGTAGTCCTTTCTGACCAGGACCGCGGCAACGTCATGGCCACCGACAAGGATCGACTGGACTCGTCCATCGATTCTGGCTCGTGTCAGTTGTGCGCGCGCCAGCGGGCGAAATCGGTCTCACAGGTTATTGTCGAGCGAGAGGCACTGGTTGTTGTACGCGTCCACGGACACCTCGGAGAAGAAGGCGGGTGCGGCAAATAGTTGGACCTTGATGCGGTTCTTCACGATCATGTCGCCGGCGGTCGCGACATTTGCGCATGCGAGGAACGACGACACGATGGCGAGCGGAAGACTGCGCATTGTAGCGCGCACATGCAGGTGGGTAGGCGCAGTCGCAGGGTGGCTCGTCGGAAAGTCGGCGGTGAGATGGCTTGGGTGAGGTCAAGATTGTGAACAAGACCAGGGAGGCTGGCACGACTGGTGACGCTCAGTTGGTGGGTCGGCGCGTGCGCCCATTGGCTTGCACTGCCTCGCTGCTTGGCCGCAGACAGCCTAGGGCGCACATTGTTCGTGCGAGCGGGGTTTAGCAGCACGAGATGGACAGTGACTTGGTTGAAGAGTAGAAGAATGTTCGTCGGTATGAGAGATCGCGCTATGGAACGACATTTCTTGGGAGTGTTTCGTGCCAGGCGGGCTCCCCAGACCCGAAGCCGCCAAACATCACACGAGCCGTCAGCCGCCCACCCCGGAAACCGCCAGTTTGGATGATGAACAGCGACAAACACAAGCAATCGACCTTACGAGATGCTCCTGTATGGCGCGTAGCTTAAGGTATCCCAGCCTGCCAGCACCTTCCTGCCGGGGAGTCTTCGGCGCTCTATGAGTCTACGCACTGAGAACGGAGGACGCGTATGTTCAACCGGCTTGCGCCCGGGGCACACGCACCTCTCCGGCCTGTTGCACACCGGACTACGCACGATGCATTCAGGATTCGGTAATATGTGCGGACCTCGTATGTCTGCGCCGCGATGGCCTGTGGAAGCAACTGTCTTCCTACCTACCGCACCCTTGTACTCCTTATACAGTGTGCGCTTGAACGGCGGTATTCAGTCATAGTCAGGTGACGCATTGGCTGTGATGAGAACGAGAGAGAATGAGATGGAACCTAGGAAATTGCCAGGTGGCTGGTCGGACGTCATTGGGTGCGATACTGTGTCTCTGTGCCTCCATGCTGCGTTTTGTCAACAAGCAGCGGTGTGCTCACAAGGGCGTCAAGCGAGGAGCGACAGTTTGATCTCCGCAGATCGCTGCAAAAGTCCTCGTGGAAATTACATGTGCTCGGTAGGCGCCGGCAAGGGTGCCAACGCACAACGTCACTTCAACTGTTCAACATTTCCAGGATAACCTTGCTTGCCACAGTCCCTACCGTACGAACTTGAGTCTGTGATTGTGACTTTGCTGTCATTGCTGTCATCTGCGTTGCCTGTGTTACCTGCATCAAGGCCAGTCCGACCACCCACTTGGCAAAACAGGGGGTTATTTCTTCTTACATGGTTGGTCATTCAAGTCAGATAAGCACAGGTATAGTTACGTTGTAAGTCTGTGGCCACGTTGTAAGTCTCTTGTAGGGATATGCCAGTTCTTTATGTAGCTGGGTATATGAAATATCTACACCTGAAATTCGTAACAGTCATGGTCAAGTGGTATCCGCCAAAGAAGAGAAGAGAGAATCGAATGTAGCTCCAGAGTTTTCCAGTTTCCCCTGGTCCCACCGTCCAAATACGCCATGGATCTGTTTTTCCGTGTAAATGCAAAGCAAAGTGATCATTGGTGAAGTGCTCCCAGCTAGTTGGTGAAGTCCCTCGCATGGCGGCGCTCGTTGCTGGCTACGGCAACGGAAGCGATCTGAGGACCAGGAGCGTCGCCAATGAGCTTGTTCGCAGCGTGCCAGTACAAGTTGTAATTGAGGAGCTCATCATCAGGCTTGTAGATCTCGGTTCCCTTGACACCCTTGGGAACTGGCTTGCTGTCGTCTCCGCCCGTTACAGCAATATTGAAAGCCTGGAGAAAATTAGCAACTTATCGAGAATACAAGATATATCGAAGCTCACCTGAGGCCAGAACTGACGGTTGGCGACAGCACCGTTGTTGTGGATCGATGCGACTTCAGTGCGCAGCACGTAGTTGCCGGAAGGAATTTCACTCGGGATGGTAATTGTGTGGGCGTTGCCGTTGTCGTAGAAGATGGCATCGGTTCCCCACTTGCCAGTCTGGCCGCGAGCCTCGCCCTCAGCGTAGCGGGTACCCTGAGGGTAGGATGTCAAGGCCACTTCGTCGATCTTGAAGAACTCGAGCTTCGTCTTATCGACCTTCGAGCAGTCACCATTGCACTTCATTTTAAGTTAGCATCTTCAAACTTGTCTAACAATGCTCAATATACGCACAGGTGCCAAAAACGAAGCAGTCCAACCGTGATGAGAGCAGTCCCATCCTTCCTCGCCCTCGCCACAGCTGCCCTCGTGGTGCCAGTGGAAAGTGACCTTGGAGCCGGCAGGGGCCTCAGCGGTGTTTGGTGAAGGGATGGCATCCCTGTGGGCAATGATGTCCGGTGTGTTGATCTCGTCACCCATTATAGGCTGGTATCCCCAGCCCTGCGATGTTTTCCACGCGGGGCTACCCTTCTCAAGGGGGGCGCTGTTATCAGCACCGCGGAAACCCGGGTACGTAACGCCGCCAATTTCAGCGCTCTCGACGGCAGTGTGGCCGGAAACCTGGGCAACGAGACCCGCGAAGAGGACGGCAGTGTTGAAGATCTTAGACATCTTGGTGTTTTTGAATGGATGTGTGGTTGGGGTGAAGTGAGGATTCTGTGGTCGGTTGTTTGGTGAATGAATGTGTCACGTGCTCACAGAGCTGTGTAATGAATGTCTAGTCGAAAGTTGACTATAGAAAGAGAGACTGAGGCGACCGAGCGTGGGGATACAGTTGAGCGTGAGGGCAGCAACCTTTTGTACCTACTCTGGACCGGCTCCCGGTAACCCCCTCTCGTATGTTGTGGAGGCGCTTAGTTTCCTCTTGCGATCAGCCACCCGGACCCAAGCTGTACATCCAAGCTCGTCGTCTTTCTTTCGAGTAGTCCGACTGGTCAACCGTGCGGTCACTCCACAGGGGCTAATGTAGGTACGAAGACACTAGGCCCTGGCCAGAAAGCGACCTTATCGATAGCTCCACGCATCTGGAAGGAGAAGGTTCTTCGGCATGCCCAACGTTTGATCCTTACGGGTCCTCCACCTGGCAGCCAACACCGATTCCCGTCTGACGATAGCCTTCAACATTGCTAGCTCTTTTGGTGACTCTCGCCGATGACTTTGATGCCTACAGCACCCTCCGGCCCAGACACCCGCCGCAATCCACTTTCTGACATCACGACCAACCTTGTAGATTACGAGCAGGCCGTTCGGTGTGTTGGGCCAGGAACGCCCGCTGCCAAGGAGGGGCGTTCCTGAATCCAGACTTTGAAAATGTGGAGCCGTGGAGCAGCGTCATTTGCATCCCCGGCGAATGAGCGATGAAGGTGTTACGTACGTGTCTGCTGAATTTCTCCTTACGACGGCGTTGATCTTTGGAATTAAACGGCTCGGCTGCGGGCTCGGCGCGGTTGCTGCGCGGCAACGTGGTAGGCCTGCCGCCAGCCCAGCGTTTCAGATGTCAGCGTTAGCGAATGCCTATCGATAAAGACGAAGGGCACATGCCCGGCAAAGCTCGTCAAGCTGCTGTGCACCTTCAACAAGGCCGGATGTCGTCACGAGCTCCAGTTCCCCTTCGGTAAAGAGACCTGTCGCCGGCACTTGGCATCTAGGTACTATGGAGATACGGCTGTCTGGACCCATACCATCCTAAATTGATGGTGGTGCAAGGCACCAAGATCCGCGATCGATCGTCCCTCGCCAGAACCGGGAGCATCAAACCTCGCATCAGTGTCACACCCGCTACTTTTCTTCTTGCGTTGTGCCACTTCCCCAGTTTTTCCCGAAACCGCGGAAAGTTGGTTTTGTTTCGTCTCATGCGAGGTGTGTGTGGGGCGCGCCTTGTGCTGCTTCGGTAGAATGCCAGCTCAAAGCATACATACGCGCGGACAGCCACCTGCTGTTGTTGTGGTGTGAAAGTGCTTAGGTCCGGCGGAGCCGTTTCCCATCTGGCTGCGTAAATGTGGGTCTTTTCATTTACCTTCATGTCGACGTTCACAAAAGTTCGAGTCGTTACACTGGAGGGGACACAGCGCTGTGCATGCAGAGACACGTGCAGGTCTAGCAAGACAGCGAAATTACACCATGTGAAGTTGGCAGCTTCTGGCCAACTGGACGTCCCAAAGAGCCAGGATGTGACGACGCTCGAACCATCACCAAAGCCGGCCACACTCCAACATCACATCTGGTTTTTGATTCGTTCATGACGCTTCTAGCCTCTGTTGAAGGACGCGCGACAGTACGCGCCATGATTCCATGTCCGCCGAACGATCTAAGCAGCCACAATATGGTCATGGGTAGTTCATAAGTCTGTGCTGCGGCTGGGTAAGCAACATGTGGCAATCATCACCACTCCTTCTCAGCTCAAGCATGCACCGTTCAGCTTCTCGCACATGCCGGGTATTCAAAACGCAGTCGGATATTGGTTCTGACGCACTACGAACAGCAGGTTATCTAGGTCCAACTCTGCTGACGTCGACTACCTATACAAAGCTCACGCATGTCGCTAGAGTAGGCGAGGTTGATCATGTCTACGTGCACGCCCCGGATCAGCCGCACCGAGATCAAGATGGTTGTAGGTAAATGGGCACACATGAAATATAATAGTCATTGTATTAGATTCAGCAGCAGCCGGACGTAATATCTACATATACAAGGTAGTCGGAAATTCGTCAGTCTCTCCACGTCTCATGATCCTCCTCCACATCAGTTCGTAATGACTGGCGCAGTGTTGTCCCACTTGTCCTTCTCGGCTGCATCCACAAGGAACCTCGCAACGCTTCCCCGAGAAACAGTGGAGAATAACGACACACTCTTCCCATGGTCAGGGTGCTCTGTGATGTGCTTCGCCTCGCCCTCTACCAATCTAGACGGGCGTACAAAGACGTAGGTTTCACCGCTGGCTTTTGTTTCGGTCGCAACCAGATTGTGATCATCATACTGGTAAATCATATTGCTTCTCTTCATGAGCACCTGCAGCGTGCAGTGCATGTTAGCCCAGGACTCACCCACGCCGAACGCTTGCATGATGACGATCTTGGGTGTCTTGAACTCCTTCATTACTGCGACGACATTTGCGTTGGAATCAGCCATCAGTCGTGGAGGCGAGGTGACGGCTGCGAAGGGGCTATCGCTGGCTCTTGGTGCGCTGAGAGTAACGATGATAACCTCAGGTCTGCTCTGTGTGAAAGCTTTCCGGACGTCGTCTATTTCCAAAGGCGTGCCGGTTGTGGTCATGAGTCCTGCGCTAATCTCGTTGTGCATGGCTTCTGGGTTTCGGACCAATGCGGTGACTGCATGGCCACGTTGAAGGAGCTCCTCGATTACGAGCTTGCCAGTGCGGCCGCTTCCACCAATGACGAGGACTCTCTTGCTAGAAGCCATGACAGTGTTGTAATTGTCCACGAGGTTTGGTGACTGTGATTTGTTGATGTGATGAACTTCGTCGATCTGAGGTGTCTGCGATGGGATTTGGTGATTGTAGATAATGTGAGTAGTTGATGATGAATTTTGAAGCTGAAAAGCCAAAATCTTATACAAAGTTGTGCTCGTAGTCGTTGCTGTTGTTTCGCCTGTCGGAGATGTCATACTCGGACAAGATCGCATCTCCGGTCGTCCGGCCGCTGACATTCGGCTCCGAGCAGTCTCACGAAACAGCTGGTAAAACGTGAATGCCTTTGAGGAGGACCAAACATGGCGGAACTGGAGTACCCATGTACTACAATCCGTAATCATGGTTACTCCAATATGACTTTGACAAAGTTCCTGGCCAGCAATGTCAAATCATCGCAGCACAGTCTCCAGTAGATACAACAAATAACACCGCATCGTAGCAAGAAGGTTTCCAACTCCTAGAAGTTCGGTCTTCTTACTATTGCTCGATTTGGCGGTCACTATCAGACTTTCTCTTTGTATGATCGAGTTGAGCTCACCGTCACGTTTCGCCATCTTTCCCTTCAACACCGCTTCCACAGAACGACTACTCGATCGCCTTCTCTGTCGAATCCTACAGCTTCATCCTCATTGACACATTCAAATAGCTCCAGAGCAGCTAGGTGTTTGGTGTGCTCTCATGAGTGCATGGCTCGGGATGCTTTGAAATGCATTTCTTAAAGACTTGATCAGTAAACCCACAAAGCCAGAATGTGATTTGTATGTTTGAAAACTCAATTCCAGTGCACTACTCCGCTCGCCGAAAATACATGTCCTTGCCTTGACGGTAAACCTCAAGGCCTTCCATAAAAGTGCCTTGATATTCCGGGCGTTCCAGGGTTCCGACTTTGAATTTTGGAGTTGTACTGGAGCGCTGATTTGCATAGCAATCGATCTCTGAACACTTCATGAAGTTAAGAAAATTTCTAGGAAGTAGAATGTGGCATATAGACAAGAAATTGACGGACTTGATGTGTTGCAAAGCAAAACAATAAATATGTCAAAAAAGTACAATGCATTGTGTTGAAGATTTCCGTGATGGAAGAAGAAAATAAAATATCAACAAATCGAAGTCTATCACTGTCGACGCCAAAGCGCCTCAACCGACTTACCAGGCTTTCAATCACGATGACGGAATGCTCTGATCGTTGGTCGTGAAAATGCCCCTTGGATCAACGTCCGTCTTGATCTGCTTCATCCTCTCGTAGTTCGCTCCGTACAACCTCTCGCTCCACTGCTTCTCTGTCAATTCAGTGTCGCGATAATTGACGAAACCTCTCAGCGGGATGCCCTCCTTCCGTAACTGGTCCTCGAACGGCTTAAATCCATCCTGCATGTACTTGATGCCGTCAGCAGGCCACTGGCTCAGACCGTTTGCCAATCGACCTTCCCAGCGTACGAGCCAGAGGTTGTTGGCGTGTGCGTGAGAAGTATCCGTGTCGCGAATCTCTCGTGCGGGCTTGCCGCCCCAGAGGTCAAGAAATCCGAACTTGGTCATGTCGGTGCGGTTGAATGCGAAAGTCGTGTGCTCGTACAAAGCATATGCAGATTCATATGTAAACGGCTGGTCGGCTCGTAGGACGAGAGCCTGAAGGTACATGCTTCGTGGTGGGAAGGTGTCGGATGTTCCGTTGAGGGAAGGTGTGGCAATGTTTTCCATAGTCCAGAAGTCCTCGGTCGAAGTCACCAGGGTGGTGGTGTTTGGCAAGCGCTCGAGAAGGGGAGCAATGACGCTGCTGAAGTCATCAGGGTTGCCGTAAAAATATCCACTTCCGGACCAAGGCGTGGCGAGTTGCCATCTGATGGCGAATGTATCAGGGGCGTCGGTTTGCGCGTAGTCTTGAATTGCCAGGAGAGCTTCGACACCGGTCTCGATAGTGGTATCGGCTGGCAAGGAAAGGGTGAAGTTGGTCACTCTCTCGTGCTCGGGCTTCCAGGTCCTCGTGGTTAGGGAGAGTAAAATACCATATGATGAACCAGCTCCTTGAGCTACCCAGAAGAGATCTGCATTCTCTTGTCGTGAAGCTTTGACAACAGTGCCGTTGTACAACATATACTCGACGCTGTCGAGGAAATCCATTGGCGTGCCGAGGAAACGAGTTGTAGTTCCGAACCCACCACCGATTGAAGAACCGGCCAAACCAATCCAATTAGCTCTCACGTGCGGGAAGTGAAGCCCATGATTCTCCCACAGCCATGTAGCTACTGGTCCAACACGGCTTCCACCTCCATACCTGCGTGTCCGAGTCAGCATTTGCATTTCACATCACTGTATGCGAGAACCTACGTCAAGAGCTGGTTGGATTCGTTGAATGTCACATCGTCGAAATTCACCATGTTGATGACGAGAGCACCGTCGTGGGTGCCGCCCAAGCCGTAGGCGCCATAAGAGTGTCCGCCATTGAGGGCTGAAACCTTGACCTCGGCCTCAACTGCACATGCCAGCGCTGCAGCGATATCTTCCTTTGTGACTGGTGTTATAACCGCTGCCGGCTCAGGATTGTATCGTAGCGACCATGGTGATGTTGCGGTTTCCCAATTGGTGTCTGCTGCAACGATCACTTGCAGACGTTTCTGGGTCAGACATGTTCTCAAGACCGTTGCATCTTGGGCAGATACACTAGCTATGAGTGTGGTGAGGAAGGAGATCGAAAGTACGCCCGAAAGGCTGCGTTTTGGGAATTGCATGGTGGTCTTGGTTGACGCGGATGAACGCCTCTGGTCAATTCAAGATGTGTACCACACCATCTTATATGTACGCACCTTTGGCAAATTTCCAGCTATGCCGTCCATAATCTACAGAGTTTACCAAAGGTCTTGCGGCTTCGTTAATTGCTGTCTTGGCGCCAACGTAAGCGTCGCAGTGGGTCCGAAATAATGCCCGGAAAGGTACTCGACTATATTATACAAAATAGCACGCTCTGCTTTGTCAATCAGGTAGCTATCGAGTAGGATGTAGCTGTCGATTACACTGGCGGGGCATCTCGCGAATCGAGAGTGGATACGAATCGACGAAAGACTTCAGTGAGATTCGCCGCTCTCAGGCTCAAAGCGTGGTAGGGACTCGGCGAAACTTGCTATTGTCTTAGTGCCAGACATGTACGGACCGAACACTCACTCGGCACTTGTTTCTGCAAAGAAACGTGCGCTCTTCACAAGGCCCGGATGAACGCGGAAAGGCGTGACTAGGATATACCTACAAGACCGCGAGCTGGCCGTCTATGCAGGTACTCCAAATCTAACGAGCCAAGATGCCCGGAGGCGATTGGGACGGGACACGATACAAGTTCTGGTCGGTGAAAGTTCGTCAGCTAATAATAAGTATATTTTCTCACACGAAGCAGTGATGCACATTTACTGCTGTGGCTCAAAGCCGGGCACGAGGCGACTCATCAACCAGCAAAGTCTGCCTCGCCTTCTCGTTCTCGTCCCTCCACCATTTCTTTCTCTTTTCATGTCCCGCCATAAATACCTCAAACCACCTCTTGTCATACGGTGGTAGCCTCCGCCCAGGCTGGCCAAGGGACGGCTCACCTGCCATCGTTCTGACCGTCTCGAAGTATTCCTCAAAGTCTGGGAACACCAGTGTGAACCCCGGCCCATCACCCTTTTTCGCTATTCTGTCGCGTTCCCATTTCTGTTGCTCTTCGAGCGGTGGTAGGGAGGCGCGCCCTGCAAGCAAGCGTGCAGCAAGCACAGCCTGCCATTCAAAGATTTTGAAGGTTAACCCTGCACCAACGGCTCCGACGAAGAGCAAAGTGGGATCCTTCTGATAGACTACATGCTGATACAGACCTGGGACGCGATTGTTGTGCACTTTGACGTCGGGCAGGAATGGGAGAGACCAGGAGTAGCCTGTGCCAAATATAATGTTGTCGACGTCTTTGACAAGCGACCCATCGGTGAAGTGCACAGTTCGCTGGCCGCTGGAGGTCTCTATACGCGATATCGAGGGCTTCTGAGCAATAGAGGGATGATGGAATGCTACGTCCCCAAAGTAGCCGTTGGCTTTGTGACCGATAACGACGGCGTAGACAGGCGTCTGCGCTGCACCAACAAGGTCGTATGCGATATCTGCGCCGGACACCGATGCGCCCACGATTATAACTTTCTGTTGACGTCAGCGAACGATGGTCGTGAGGGAGCGTGCTAGACTGACCTTCCCTCTGTACGCGTCGCGCCCGCGGAACATCTTGCTGTGCTTGACAGTCCCTGGGTGTGCGCGCTCGAGTGCGTCCAAGCCCTCGATTTTGGGAATGTATGGGACGTTGAAGTGACCGCTGGCCACAACAACGGCATCGAACCACTCTTCCCACCACTCATCCTCGCCCCTGACATCACCGTCGCTTCGCAACACCAGCCTCCACTCGTTGCCGACTTTCTCTGCCAGTTCGACGCTTGTGTTGTATGATATGAGCTTCTCGTACCCGTTGCGGGATACTAGCGACTCGACATAGCCGCGGATCACTGCATGGCTTCGGAAGGGCGTGTCGTCGCCATGCTTCGAGACAGACAGTGCGCTCCGTTGCTCCGGGATCGGCTCTTGCGAGAACGACATAGCAAGGCTGTCGACATTGGTCTCGAGGTACGGATACACGGAGGATTCCGCATGGCGCGCTCGTGTAAGCCTCGGTTGACGTGCGGGGAGGCTCGCAGGTGGTTGATATGGGAGGTCGCCGGCACGTGTTGCAAGGGCGTCGAGATCCTCGGGCAGTAGGTTTGGCGGCGGTGTCTTGTCTTCTAGCCTTCTCGCGCGTAAGTGTGTTGTTTGCTGCCCGCTGGCGTTGAGGTCCCTTACCAGCACCCGCCCGGCGCTTCTCTCCGCTCGAAAACGCGAATGACGTCAAACGCTTGTTCCTGCGCAAGCGCATCTATAGAAATAGCTCCAGATGGACCAAGTCCGATTACTGCGACGCGCTTGACACCCATCCTGTCAATGTGAATTCACCACGAAGCCCAGAGTGATCAAACACGGGATGCAAATGTCCTCAAAATGCCCTAAGAGACTTGGAGAACTGATAAGGAAAAAGCGTCGCGTAGCGTCAGCACCTCATTTTGGCCGCGGCACTGTGCCACGCTTCGGCATGTTGAACACCAAGTACCCTACCTAGTCGCATGGCAGGCGCGTAGGTTGCTTGTGAAAGACGCGCATCTTCCCCAGTGCGACGTGGTCGTGTTTGCGACATGTGGTTCGAGGATTGCGCGATCCTACAGACCCCGGTCCCAATTGGCTCGGCGCACCATTGACCACTTCAAAGCAGATTCCGACTTGACCACAATGGTCGTCAGCTAAAGAATGCCATGCGTCTTGGACGGCAGGAGGCAATATATGCCTATCGGCATCACGTTCGGCATGATGGGAAATGGCGATGATGCCGACCTAGATCTCACGCCAGGCTTAACGCAACTCTGTGACGGGATGGCGAATTGCTTGGGAACAGATTCTTCAGGTACATGAGAACTGCGTATAACATGTGTCCCGGCTGCCCTTTAGCAGCTCGCTTCCAGAATACTGGGACGACCCGAGGGCATGGCATCAGAATACGAGAAGAGAGCCCCCACAAGCGGGGCTCAGAGCGACACGTCTGATTCGGAGGACATGGTCGATGTCGAGCTGAGCAGAGCAACAAAACATGCAAGGCGAAAGCAAGTAAACTGCTTGAGTGCTTCAGTGCTTGAGTGACAGACCCCTAACTAACTGAGCACAGGGTCGACACTACTGTGCTGCCACTCCTCTTCTTGGGGTTGCTAGTCTTTCAACTAGATCGTATGAACCTCGCGAGTGCGCTCACCGACGGATTCGCCCGAGATATCGGCGTCAATCAGAATACAATCAACCTGGGAAATCAACTCATGTTCCTCGGCATCGTGGTGCTAGAGATACCATCCAACATCATTCTCCAGCGTCTTGGCCCAAGGAAGTGGATCTCGGCACAGGTATTCATCTTCGGTATGGTTGCCACGTTGCAAGTCTTTGTAGTGAACAAAACTGGTTTCCTTGTGGCTCGCATGTTCCTAGGCTTGTGTGAGGCCGGTTACATACCTGGCGGTATCTATACGTTGTCGACATGGTATACCAAGCGAGAGCTTGCTAAGCGAGTAGCCGTGTTCTTCTTTGGCATGTTTGGTGGCAACGCGATCAGTCCTGTGCTCGCAAGTGGTATCTTACAGTTGGGTGGCAAGAGGGGCATGAAGGGCTGGCAGTGGCTGTTTCTGAGTGAGTTAGACCCCTGAGTGCAGCGAAACGGGAACTGACATCGTGATAGTTGAGGGAGTGTTTACCATGATCGTCGCAATCGCCCTTCTCTTCCTTCTGCCCGGTAGCCCCGATGCTCCTCGACCCTTGCTTTCTCCCGGATTGGTCCGATTCAGCGAAGTCGACCGCGATGCTTTGAGGCAGCATCTTGAAACAGATGATGGGGAAAAAAAGCATGGAGCGCAAGGTATGCACATTCCACTTTCGCTGGTCTGGCAAACGGCGAAGCACTACCGACGCTGGGCTTCCTTTGTATCGACCTTCGCAGTCTTTTCCACCTGGTCATCACTCACCACGTATACACCGACCATCATCATGGCTTTAGGATTCCCCCGCATACAAGCAAACGCCCTTGCCTCAGTTGGCGGCTTCCTGGCGCTCGGTGTCGTTTTCTTCTTCGGCTGGCTCTCCGACAAGACCAATAAGCGTGGAATCGCTGTGATTATAGCGCAGATCTGCTATCTAGTCGTCCTCATTGTTACCCGCCAAGTGCATTCTTCGGTTGGCAAGTGGTCCCGATGGGGCTTGTGGACAACGACCAATGCCTTTGCAATCGGGTACCATCCCGTGCATAACTCGTGGGTTCAATTGAACTGTAAGGATCCTCGTGAGCGAAGTATCAGTATCGCAATGTGGGTCATGTCCGCCATATCGGGTCTCATGGTTGGAACGCAGTACTATCGTGCAGATGATCTGCCCTTCTACAACAAAGGACTGAGAACACAGATCATCATGGTTACGATCGGCATGTTCTTCGCCATCGTGCAGGAGTTGGTATACATCTTGTATAACCGGAGAGTGTTGAGAATATGGAAAGCGGAGGGTGGCGAAAAACCCTGGTTGTACACGCCGTAGTATGTTTTGATCCAGACAATCTGGCATAGAAGATGCATCTCGCATTCATGCTGCTCCATTTTTGGATACCTGTTCGCTCTTCTCCTGGACAGGTTCATCTGCAGCTGGCTTGCGGCTCCATTTGCCCTTGTATTTGCCGCCTTGCTGTTTAATCCTTTCTTGCTTGGTGTCTGCGACAAATCCTCCTCGAAATCTTTGCTTTGGTCTTTCGATCTGTTCTGCAGTCTTCCTTTGTCTTGTCTCTTCGTTGCGGCCATTCACGTGTCCTGTAACCGGCGGGTTTGCAGTTACCCAGGATTCTAGCTGGGGCCGTATCCTAGGGCACCATATCTCTTCGCCGGCATCAAGCTCTGCGTATGTGATAGCAGTCATCAGATCTGACGACTCGGGCGGATTGGAAGTCGTGTACGTGGCTTGTCGTGTCCGTAATAGAGTCGCCATGTGAGATCGTGACTGGCATGCAAGGCCTAGATCATGCGCAAAACTCCGTACATAGAAGCCAGAACAAACAGTAAGGCGTATACGAGCGGCCGGCACGGCAGCTGGAACTGTCTCTCCAGGATACGGAAAATCGTGCTGGCCAGGCTCGTACCACCCAAGCAATGTGCACTGGTCAACGTGCATGTTCCTACTTTCAAGCTGCTTTGGAAGTTCTTGGCCATCGCGTGCATATTCGCAAGCCTTCTTACCATTGATCTTCAGGGCAGAGTAGATAGGTGGAGCCTGGGAGATGTTGCCTCGAAACTGCGCAAGCTTCGCTTCAACCAAGGTCTTCGTAACATGTGCGCAATGTGCGCGCTCAGTGATCGTGCCTGTGCAATCATACGTGTCTGTACTAGCACCAAAAAGTACAGTCGTCTCGTACGACTTGGTGCAAGCAAGATACTTCTGCAGCTGCTTCGTGCCTCGACCAATGCCAACAATGAGGACGCCTGCAGCCAGTGGGTCCAACGTTCCGCCATGTCCCATCTTGAAGACCTGGTCACTGCTTTTGCTGGTTCGCTGTGGCTGGTGTTGTAGAAGAGGCGCAAATGTCCGTGACGGTGCAAAGGTCGCCTGGAGCTTCTCCAGCACATCCGCAGACGAGACATGGGCCGGTTTCGCAACAGCTTGTTCAATCAACGATGAGGTCTAAGAACATCTGGCAGAACTTACCAAATATCCCCTCAAGGACTTGCTCCCCTGATGACTCCATATTGAGCGTACACGAGGAACGTTACGATGAAAGGAAGATTTGTGTGACAGTTACGCGCTAAACCCACATTCAGCTAGCTTATTCGAACAGATGTCAACCAAAACTACGACAACACTAAAAATCTAAACTATATAGAGAGGCACTATGCATCATATCATTATTCGTGTGTACTCAGCGACTTCTATGGGCTCTATAAATGAATATTCTATCAATACAACGACCGCTGCTTTCGCCATAACGTGGTCCGATCACTTCACATTTGGATTTACTTCACCAATTCGTCCGACTAGCGTCAGTATTTTCGGCCATAGTTCCGGTATTCTGAAAGGCTTTGAGATTGCATCGTCCATCCCGGCAGCCAGAGCTTGCTCCACTTGTTCCATGCGCGCATTTGCGCTGACAGCAAGAATTGGCAATCTTGTGTCAGTCTTTACTGGTGAGGCTGTGTTCGACATGTGGAGCTCGTGGAGTCCCGCAATCGTACTCTCGGAAGAAGTAAGCTGTTTGGATGATCCCAAGTGCGGGGCAACAAGCAAGCCCTGCGCTTCGTAGTCGCGGATCCTCTGAGCACAAGTAAGTCCATCCATGACAGGCATCTCGATATCCATCAGAATGATGTCGATATCGTGCAGGCTCGGTGTCGCAAAATAGTCTTTCTCTTCGTGTTCTGCTGTCTTTTCATGGGCGTTCTTTGGTGTGCCTCGCCAGTACACACTTCCTTTGAGCCAGTCGAGAGCTTGTTGACCATCCCCTGCGACGCTGATGTCCCATCCAAATTTGGCCAGTTGCTTTTTGAGCACTTTCTGATTCACGAGATTGTCCTCTACTATCAATATGTTGAGTTTTGCCCTTTTCATTGCTTGCTCAGTCGATTCTGTGCGTTGTAGGACTTGACGAATCTGTAAAGATTTGCCAGCAGGTGGTGTAGCTTTACGTGTGCTGACATAAAAGGCAAAAATCGACCCAATGTCTGGATCAGAAGAAACACCAATTGCTCCGCCCTGAAGAGTTGCAAGAGACTTGGAAATAAACAGCCCTAGTCCGGAGCCTCCGTATTTGACGTGCGTACGAGGAGTCGCCTGAGTGAATCTTGAGAACAGCTTGCTCTGTTCCTCGTAAGTCATGCCGCACCCGGTATCTTGCACCTTTAGCCAAAGATAGGTAAGCTCTCCGTTACCCCATTCAGGGCCGTTGACCAAATCTTTGGGTTGCGGTTCGGTATTTGCGAATGTTACTGAGTCCCAAACTTTCGGCGGCCGTGTTGGAGATGCTCCCAAAGTTACGGTGATCTTACGAGTTGGTCGATCTTTTGTGAATTTAATTGCGTTAGTGCTGCGAGTGGTCAGTCGGATTCAGCATTGGTCGCGAGGAAAACGTACAGGAGGTTGATCAAAATTTGGAGCAGGCGCGAAGGATCCAGCACAACCCAATCGCAGCCCTCGAACGTCGCATCCTGTCGGAATTCGAGTTGAATTTCCATCTGACTGCACTCGACATCAAACATTTTCAGGGCTTCGGACACAACCACTGCAGATTGCACACGGACAGGTGTGATCAGGATAAGGCTCGAGTCTAGCTTCGACAGCGTGAGTACATCGTCGATGACACGTTTTTGGTGTAATGAGCATGAAACGATTGTTTGAAGCGATTCGATGCTTGTTGCGACCTCTTCCCGTATCTTCTCCAGATCCATGTCCAACATTGATGTCTTTGCATCATGTAGCGGAAGCCCTTGTAGCGATGCTATGACCGAGTCGGCGCATTGTACCACCGCAGATAAGGGATTCCGGAGTTCATGTGAAGTCATGTCAATAAAGCTGCTTTCGATTAGCAAAGGTAATTTCAAACAAGCGGTGATGATCACACTTTTCCTGCTGTCGTTTTGCCTCTAGAGCCTCTGCTGTCGTTTGCTTCTGTACCGTCTCGGCCCATTTAAATTGCTGAGAAAGTTAACTAGACGCCCTTAAAATGCACACAATTCGATCTTACGGATATGTCAAACAGTGTCCCCAAGATACCTATTGAAAATCAGGTTTCGAACACACTCACTAGAGACGCAAAACTTACTGATGACTTTGCCGTTCTTGTCCAGTTCCGGATGATTTGAGCTTTGTACCCAGATATTGGAAACTATTCCGTCTTGATTGATCCAAGTCTTTTTAAGTCGAAACTGCACGCCGTCGGATTTCTCGCCTGCTAACATCCGAGACCAGTCCTCTTCCACCCTCTCCAGGTCGTCGTCTGCAACGAGGCCACGCCACTCAAACTCATGGAGAGACAGACGGGAGTGCCCGGTAAGTTCAAAAAATTGCTCGTTGACATTGTTCATGCCTGCAACTCGATCAGCTACAACCGTGCTTGTCTTGCGGAAACCTACCTTGTCCTGGAACAAATATATAAATGGCAATAGGTGATATCTGCGCAAATCTTGCAAACTTTTGCTCCGAAACTCGTGCTCGCTCGAGCGCCTCGACACGTGCCTGTGCGGTCTCCTGAGATTTCTTTTGTGCCATAATGTCGATTGTATTTCCGGCAATGCTGATCAGATTCCCTTCATCATCAAAAATCGGAACGCACGCCGAGAGGACCCATTGCGGAAGATTGTTTGAACCGGCAGATGGTTTCCATCTCATCTCGAAGGTCACTGGACTCCCGGAGGCTAATGTGTTCCACATTGACATTACAAGGGTCTGATCCTCGGGATAAACGAGGTCCATAAAGGAGAATTCGACATGTGAAGGAAGATTGCGCGGATGCGACGAAAGTCGGTACCATGCCTGGTTGGCGTGGATGAGTTTCCCCTCCGCGTTGTACTCAAACACTCCGACATCCGACATTTCCATCATGGTCTGAAGCCCTTCCCACCGGGCAGTCAGATTATTTCGGGGTAGCGTTTCGCCCAGGATGGACTTGTTGACTTTCATCTCTTGCAACATTTCATCTTTCGAGCGGTGATATACGCGGCCCCAGTTGCCTACATCCGCTTTGACAACCGCCTCTTTTTCTGACACTGGCATGGTTACATTGAACTTAGCCTCCTCCTTTGGAAGAATCTCCCCAGCTCTTATGACTTTCCACATTCGGTCATTTCCAGTCTCTTCCGCTACCCAGCTCCTTTCTGCAAACTCATGATACGGCTTGTAAGATCCAAAAGCCAGCGCCCAGGACCTGAAGAGCAACGCTGACCGGTCCTGCCCCTCAATACGTTCTTCAAGCTTTCCACGCCGGAAGGCTTCATTACGAAAAACAAATTCGAGGGCTGTTGCGCTGTGACCGGTTCTGACCACGAAAATTGGAGCGGGGTCCAGTTCTAAAGCATCAGGGTCGAAGGACGGTGTTTGGAGGCGGCTTGACGTTGACGACATGCCGACGTCTTTTCGGTGCCCTCAATTCACGTACGCTTCGGCTGGGCGGTGGCTGCATCCAGATTGTTGATAGTAGTGGGCGGACAAGCAAAGTGTGAACTGTGAACACGGTGACGTGCACGTGCAGAAAGTCAGAGTCTCGTCCTGTTCGTCGGGCACCAGACTCGCTCAATTTGCCACTTAGCATTTAGCTCAAGTCCAGTTGCGACCGTAGGTGCAAAATAGCAACAGGCATGGCAGGCGCGGCTCTTGATGTCCAGAGATGTTCACCACCAACATTTGTGATAGGACACGGCGATGCGGGCCGAGAGATTCCTCATCGTGTCCAGATGCATTCGACAAGGGGATTTCGATCCTTGCCCTGATCCGTGGCCAAGGGCGTTCCAGACGGATGTGCAGCTAATGTGAGACTAACCCGATGAAGTATGACTGCATGACGTCATGGATATGAGTACTGGCGGCTTATTGGCTTGCAAGAGAGAGTGTGGCTGGAACTGAGGAAGTACCGGCAAAGTTCGTTTCTGAGACATCATTTTACTTGTGCTTGTAGGAATTTGTCTGGCAATTACCTTTCAGATGATGCTCCCAACCTTCGTATAACTTATCAACGCAGGCATGTGGTAGAGAAAACAGAAGAGCATTACTATCTTGAGGAATTAGAATGGCGCTGTAACTCCAAAAGACATCTCTACAAACCAAATGGCTTGCTCTGTTCAACGCATCTGAGTTAGAACCGTCGAAATAGCTTCAAGTCTCATTGATTGAGGCATTACATCCAGAGTCCGGAAAGGACTTGTGTCATCATTGCGGTCTTGTAGATGGACGCACAGTGCGATGGCAGAATTGAACGACTCGCGTAACACCTCGCAAACACTGATACGAGAACGAGCGTGGTTTGTCGCAGTCATACTTCCTAAACTAAGGCCCAAATATCCTGCGTTTGACCACCACCTTAAAGAAGCTCTTTGCATCCAGGAATGATATGGGCTGGTCTACGTCAGCAATCGCATCGTCCACTGCGACTGTAGACTTGATCGTTGTAAACGCAAACGGCCTTCAAGGTCTTAGACACCGTTTCCAACGTCATGTCGTTGAGACCATCGTCTCCCCTGTCCCATCGAAGGGTATTGAATGGAAGTACTCAAGGTTATGTCAATAATATTGAAGCTGCCCATGTCAAGATGAAGAATTCTGCCAAATATGTTGACATTGCTGCAGCAGCTGATAGGTTTTCCTAGACATCTTACAACTCCTAAAGTGCCATTATTTTCATAATGGCTTACGCCCCCTCCCCCCCCCCCCCCCCAAGTTTTGAGCCTTGTGGTGATACTAGTGATGCTGATGTTACTGGTGGGTCGTGGCTCTCTCGTTATACTACCACTACGCGATAGTTAACGTAAAGAGAGTGCACATCAACTCTACAAAATATTTTTTTGCTAACACTATGGGTAGCATCCCACTAAAATTCAGCTTTAGGTTTTATAACAGCGACAAGTTCTATGTCAAAGTGGGTTGGCTTGAAGGTCGATTGTGTGCGATTGATCTTCCAAAACTAACGGCATCTGGGTTGTTATATTGCCATTAGTTGCTATGGGGCACCATCATTCAATCGCTACTTGCTTGTGCCAATCGGCATGGTTTATGGGGCTACTATTAGTGCTGGGCATTCATCCGGGCTAATTGCATCCCAGTCACAACAGGTAATATTATCGAGTTGTCTGCGGAGGAGCTTGATAAGAAACATAACAATATCAAAAGGGTGTGGATAGCAGATATGTGACGTTATACTATCCCAGAGCAGTGGCTATCAGATGACATCTGTTCTCCCACGCGGCCACCCCGAACATCCCCCTAAACCGCCAACCGCCGACCCCTAGCGCGCGCGACGATTCTCCGCCTTCCGACACGGCTCGCAGCGATAATCAAGAACCCGCTGGCCCTCCGCGAGCTGATACCAATGTTCCTGGCGGTCCCATTCAAGATGAGGACTGTTAACCTTGGCCACATCCTTGTAGGAAGGCTTCGTGTCCGGGATCTGGCAGTGGTTCCTACGATCAACGGTAGCTGGACATCCGGCCGTGGGACGCTTGACCCATTTGCCGTGTCTAAAGAAACCCTCGGATTTGGTGAGGAAGCGGCGGTAGTCCTGTGGAGTGTCTCTGATCATGACGCACTTGTCGCCTGTGAGCCATACCCAATGGCACATGATTTGTATTCTTGTATGTGATTTGAAGGTAAGTAGTTGTAGTTGAAGTCGCACTTGTAGTTGTAGTTGTAGTTGTGCTCGTAGTATGATGTCTTGTTCTGTATGAAGAATATGAAATGCAGAGCGGTTCCTGAGGTGTTTTATATAATTGCGCCAGGATGGTGAATGATGTACACTTTTGCCTGTACACTGTGAGCGTGAATCGCAGGGACTGTTACTACGTGAGCAATATTGAAAGAACACTGGTCAATGTGAATCGGTGTTGCTTACAAGCCTGATCTGCAGAGACTCCTTTGCAGCCGTCAATGGACATGGACTGTGACCGAGCCACAGCTCTAAAACAACTTCCAAGAACAGAACAATTTAAGTTACAGCACAACATCTGTAACAGGATTATAGTGATTCGCTGGTAGAGTGAATTTCTATGTCTCCAAGGCCATCAATGTTGTCGGAGAAGGCATGTATTATGTATGGTGGATCGTTGAGGGGAGGAAATAGATATCTTCAAAGGTACAATTCGGAACGGAAAATCCAGGAGACCTCGTGTCCCATGGCTAAGTATGAACCGGTATAAAATCATCACAACTCCTTGAGCTTGTTAGCTTGGCTCTCCTCTTTCCTGAGCTCCTTCGCGCCAGTCACTGGGCGGCCTTCGACCGCCTTCTCTCCACCAACCATCTTGAAACCATTGTAAAACAGCCATTCAGTAGCGTGTTCGACCGGCTCATCAAACATGTAGGGCAGGAATGGGACGGCGGCAAGGCCGAGCTGCATTATGTTAGTGTTGCATAGTGGGATCTCGAAGTTGTGCTTACGCCAATAGGTCCCCATGTTCTCAATACTGGATTCTTCACGTCCTTCATCGCACGACCGGAGTACCTGACAATGCTGTGTATGGTGAATGCAGGCAGGCCCATGGACGCGACAGCCTGGAAAACAGCTCTCTGGGCCATGACAGCCCTGTAGTCCTCGATAGCGGGTATCCTCCCTGCGACAACCTCACCACCAGTCAACAAACTGCCTTGACCACCCAACTTGATGCCCTCGGTACTGGTTGCTTTCTGCGCAAGCTGTTGCACCTGACTAACAATGCCAGTGGCCCGCCCCGTTGCTGCCATGTCTTTGTTTTCCTTTTCTTGCTCGTTACTTTCCGTGGGCGATTCAAGATAGTTCTCAGGGTGCAGGATCTTCTGGTTGCGGATATATGCCTTGTAGCCTTCGTGGGCAACATCACCGCTCAAGTAGAGCCAGGACACGGCGTATGCGCCCGTGACCAGGTAGGGGTGTGCAACCGGTCTGAAGGACTCGCCTATGTCTGATGTATACGCAACATAGCGCTGGGCGGAGAGCATAATAGTGCGGATTCGGGTGGCGTAGGCGGCATAGCGGAGGGAGGTGTCGGTTGTGTCCTCGGCGCTGCAGTGCATCAGTGGTGCTTTGAGTTGCGGTCGCGTCGTGTATGGGTCTTACCGCCCGTCCGAGATGGTCTCCCACATCTTCTCCTCATCATCAAGCACACTCTGTATGTCGACGGGTAGCTGCTTGCGTGGCGGGGGCACCGAGAAGTCGGGGCGTGCTTCTTTGCGGATGCGCTCCACTCCATCCACCTCTTCCACGATTACCTTGTCGTCTTTGGCCATTGTCGGGGTAGCTTTCACACAGTTTCGTGACGTGTAACAAAACAACAGCAGAGAGATGTAGACACAACACGCAGGGACCGTATCGTATGATATGCGCGCGCAATTGCAGCCACCAGTGTAGCTGCCTGCGCGGTGCTTCGTAGCTCCGACGTCATCCGCCCAAGCTCCGGCCGCCCTCATTCCTCCGAGGTTCGTTCGGAGCTGCCACCAGCATCCGCCACAACACGCGCCACAGCACGCGCCACACCGCCAAGCCTCCCTTTGAGTCCGTTCACTCTCTCCGCCATCAACACGCCGCACGACTTCCATCCATTGCGCCCCCATCACCCTTCGCTTAACCCCCGAACCGTATTACCCACCGCCAAAATGGTTGCTATGTACACTATTGCCGGCCGCCAGGTCGGATCGCACATTGTACGTTGCCCCGAGCACCTCCGCGAAAAGTTCGAACCGAGAAGCGCAACACGCCCGGCATCCCCAGGGCCCGCCTGCAACTGCCTCTGGCACTCCGCGCAGAGCTCCGAAGCTCGGGCAGCTAGCACGGCGATGCGGCGGGCCAATGCCGCATCTCATTCGAACTCCAACCGCGTCCCGCGAACCCACGCCAAGCGCTCTACTGACGTTGTTGTAGCTTGCGATCGCTACCCTCGCGACCACCTTCTCCGTTGCCGCCTTCTCCCTCTCTGGCGGCGAGAAGGTCGACAAGACCCAGCCCCCGATCAACGCCAAGAGCAAGGACGAGGAGAGCTTTGTCAAGTAAGCCGCCCGCGCACGACGTCCGGCACTGCAGTACCTGGACCTGCGCCATATGATCGGAGCGAGACGTGCCGTCATTTCGCCAGGCATTCATGCTAACACCTCGCAGGAGCTTCGTCCAGAAGGCTGAGGAGAAGGTCACCGGAAAGCACTAGATGTATACCAGGGCTGATGAGGGACGAGCGGGACATGAATTGTAGATACGCCAATTGTACCAACAAGGAGCATTGCAATGGAGAACACACATGACACCTGACAACCATCATCGTTTGAAAAGAGTATTCACATAGGCCATGTTGAGGGCTTGAACTAGGGCTTGCGAGGCCTAGCTCAACGCGGCGCGTGAAAGCGCAAAGAAGTGTGTTGTTTAAGGCCAACATCCACGCAAAAGCACCAGGTATCATGCCCAAAACAGCATCTACAAAGTTCAACCTCAAGAACGCCTTGCTCTCAGATGCCCGCTCAACTCTGCACCACACCAGCACAAAACAAGCTGACTACTATTCCTCATCCTCAAGAACGATCCTCTTGCTCATCGAGTCCACGACCTTGGAGAAGAACTTTGCCGCATGAGCCCTCGGGAAACTAATCTCCTCCGTCAAGTAATCTGGCAGCAGATCCAGCAGATCCTTGTCCCTCTGCTCGTCCAGCAACGGCTGGTACACAAACTCGGTATCGGCGTAGCTCTCGCCGCCCTCGGAGATGGTGAGGTGGAAGTGCAACGCTGCCGCCGTGTTAGCAATTGATCAAGGCCAAGATTGGTGTTGACTTACTCCCGTTACGTCCCGTCTGTAGGCAATCGTACACGTCCTCGTCGTCTTCGTTCTTCTTGACGCCGACAATGACTAGATTGGTGAGGTCGCAGTACATTTCGACTTTCTGCTTCTGCAGCATGGCGTCTTTGGCAGCCTCGGCGCTGCCGGGCAATACCACGCCCGTTGTCCGCGCTTTTACTGCGCTGCCGGGTACCTTGGCATCTGGCTGCGTCGACGAGCGTGCTGCTGCGAGCTTGGTGTTGAGTGTAGTGTTTTCTTTCTGCGCCGTGTTCAAACCGTCGGTGAGTTTCTTGTTCTCGGCGGCGAGGGAGCTATTTGTCTTTGTGAGGGCTGCAATGGTCTTGTTGAGAGATGTGATTTCAGCAGTGCGGGTTTGGAGGTCCGCAACTTGTTGTTTGAGGGCTTTGATGACGGCGTCTTGGTCTGTGTACGGTGTCAGTGGCATTCAGGGCTGTTCACGTCTGAGCATATACCTTTTGAGACCTGCTCTGTCCGCCTCCGCAGCTGCTCGAAGTTGGACTCTTTCCCTGATGTTGCGACGTCTTGCAATGTCTCGTACTTCGCCGTCATAGCCTCCAATTTCTTGGTCAGATCGCCGACCTTCCGTCGCAGGGCGGGGTCGCGCTCTGTGTCTGATGCGCTTCCTGCGCGTCGCCCCGCGGCTGACGGTTGTCGTGTCCTGCTTGCTGCTGCTGGGCGCCGTGCTAATGGTCGTGCCGAGGGTCGCGGCGGCGGTGGCATGCTCTCAGGTATCTCTTCGACCTCAACCGAGTCGTCGACATCCATTGAGTCCGCATCCGGCTCAGCCTGTGTCTCCGGTATTGTCAATGTGTCCTGCTCCGCCTCTGACTCTTCGCCGCGCCTGCTTGATCGCGCTTTTGCTGTAGATTTCGCCTTGGGTTCCTTCTTCGCCACCGGCTCCTTTGCCGCTGGTTTGCGCCCTCGTTTCGCGGGTGCGGGCGCGGGCTCCTCCTCAGCGGGCTCCTCCTCCTGTATCTTCTTTGCCTTGGCTGGTCGCCCTCTCTTAGCTGGCTTGGCAGGCTCTGCTACTTCTGTGGTCTCGTTCTCGTCCAGCTCATCCGCTTCCACTGCATCGTCGTCTCCGCCTTTATTGCGCTCTGCTAGCGCTTTGCGACCGGCCTTTGCAGGCGCCTTTTTCGCAGCAGCGGTCTCCTTCTTAGTCTCGGCTACACGCGTTGGAGGCTTGCTCTTTGCAGTCGCCTTGGTCGCGGAGGCAGCTTTAGCTGGTTGCGCCGCCTTGCCGCGCGCCTTGCGGGCCGGCGCTTTGTTTTCTGTGTTGGAGTCTGGTGTCGGCATGGGGTTGAGCTCGTCGAGTGTCATGTCGTCTTCTGAAGCCGAGTCGACAGTGAAGGAGATGTTTGCGATCGCATTGCGAGGCGCCATTCCTGCAGTTTGAGGGCGTTGCGCCAGCACTGAAAGTTGGAAGTTGCGAGTGTTGCTGGTTGGACCTGCGACGAAAGCGGGATAGATGTAAACAAAGATTAGCTAGTGCACAACGCGATACCACGTGCTTCCCCATCACCTATTACTGACTCTAGAAAGCACACCTGTTTGCGAACAGTATTACTGCTGTGATGTTGGCATTACTTTGTCCGTCGCCTGTTGTGCATGCTCTCTATGATACTCCAGTTGTTCCTGGAAGTGATCGTGTCCAAACACATTACCCGCGCTGCCCTCTTAGCTGATATATACAACCATCTTCTCTGCAATGCTGATTGCTCTTTTATTATTCTCCTTCTTGTTTCGTCCGGTTCTCCGCAAAAGCCTATGGCCTCAGTTGGCGGCTCAATTTGATGTCCTCAACTTGACGCCTGAGTCTTTTCATTGCACTTGCAACGCGATGCGACGGAACTCCATCCACCCCTTCGTGCTGTTGTAGACCAGGTTCATGATGGAGAAGGGCACGGAATCGAGCACGGACGGAACAATGACGACCAGTACAGGGTGCCTCTTACGTTGCCGGACAAACGGTGGACTGAAGATGCGAGCCACAGATGAATTATACTTTATAAAATAGGGAGAATATTAGAACACTTTTTCACCTACAATACAGATGAAGCTTGACTGAATTTTAGCTTTAGCAAGCTCAAAGGTCACTAATCCGCCGTTTCCTCCGAGATCTAAGAGACGATAGTCGTTTTCAAAAGTAAATCTTTGGTGGGGCACACATCTAACGTTAGCAGCCCCTCCACTGCTTGACACCTTGACAAAGTCCTGACAAATACACGCTGGCCGACACTACTGATTCCATTCGCCAATCACAGCCCCCGGATTCTACGAAGCGTCATCGGCATGGATCAAGCTTGGCGCGTTGTGGGGTAGCTAGTGCCCAGGTGTTCCTCGATATGGAATCCCGTTGCCGAAGCATGCTACCGCGTCCCTTGGAGCGGAGTAGCGACATGACGTCTGGGATGTATATCACGAGCCCGACCTGGGTCTTCGTTCTTGAGATAATTTCTGATACACCGACTATCATCTTTGCCTTGTCGCTCTTGTCGATAGTTGCTACGCTCTGGGCGTTCGGAACATAACGTCTCTCAGTTGGCAGACCTAGCAAAATGACGGCTACCGAGTCTCCCGAGTCGAAGTGCGATGTGTACGTTTAAGCATGTTCAAACAGTAGCAATCCTCACTGACGTTGTCTAGCCTCATCATCGGTGCCGGGCCTGCTGGGTGAGCAGCTACATCTAGACCAAGGCGTACTACCCCGTTACTAATGGGTGCAGCATGATGATGGCAGCATGGATGGCTCGCATGGGAATCAACGCGCGCATCGTTGACAAACGCAGCACCAAGATCTTCGCAGGACAAGCGGATGGCCTGCAACTCCGCAGCCTGGAAATCTTCGACAGCTTTGGTTTCGCGGATCGAGCATGGAAAGAAGCGAACCACATGATCGAGATGTGCATGTGGAATCCTGGTGAAGACGGAGTGTTGCGGAGGAGTGACCGTGTTCCTGATGTGCCAGCTGGGTTGTCGCGATTCACGCAGATTGTCCTGCACCAGGGCCGCATCGAGCGCTTCTTCCTCGATCACATCAAGAAGCATTCAAAGGATACCCTGCATGTTGAACGAGCTGTGCTTCCGGAGTCCCTGGAAATCGATGACGAGAGGTGCGACGATCACTCTACGGACAACTACCCCATAAAGGTGCAGTTGCGACACCTCACCAATGAGGAGGCTGCACCCGCCCAAGCCAATGGTCAAACCGTGAGCGATGGTCTGTTTAGGAGCAATCTAGTAGACGACGATACGGATGACTTGATCAGGAAGGGCAGGGAGAACAAGGGAGGTACCGAGACTGTGCGGGCGAAGTACATGGTAGGATGCGATGGAGCGCATAGCTGGACCAGACGACAGTTGGGCTTTCAGCTTGAGGGGGAACCGACCGACTTCATCTGGGGCGTCCTGGACATCGTACCTATCACAGACTTTCCGGATATTCGCAACCGCTGTGCTGTACACAGTGCGTCGTCTGGGTCGTTGATGGTCATTCCTCGCGAGGAGAAGCTGGTCCGGCTGTACATCCAGCTTACTGAGATCAAGCCAGATGCGTCAGGTCGAGCTGATCGATCGAAGATTACGCCTGAAACAATCATCCAAGCTGCGCAGAAGATCATCGCCCCTTACTCACTCACGTATGAGTATTGCGACTGGTTCACTGCTTACCAGATTGGGCAGAGGGTTGGAACAAACTTTGACCACAAAGGTCGTGTTTTTCTGACTGGTGATGCGGTACACACACATTCACCAAAAGCTGGTAAGTCTGAGTAAATCTACTAGCAGCCACAACGCTGACAAAGTCCAAAGGCCAAGGAATGAACGTCAGCATGCAAGATTCCTTCAACCTCGGGTGGAAGCTGGGCCTGGTCGTCAAAGGCATCGCGCAGCCCTCGATTTTGCGAACCTACCAGTCAGAGCGACGCAGAATCGCACAGGATCTCATCAACTTCGACCACAAGTTCTCGCGACTGTTCTCGGGTCGCCCGGCGAAAGACGTCATGGACGAAGAGGGTGTGAGCATGGAAGACTTCAAACAGGCCTTCCTCAACGGCAACATGTTTGCATCTGGCCTGTCTGTCGACTATGGCACAAGCATGCTAGTCGCGAAGTCAGGGAGCTCGGCCGATCAGGGCGACGGAACAGACGTCTCGTCAACGCATCATCAGAAAGTTGTGGGTAGACAGGAACTCGCAACCAACATTAAGCTCGGCATGCGCTTCCCCAGCTACAAGGTGCTGAACCAGTCTGACGCACGGCCGTGGGAGTTCCAGGAGAAGCTGCGGAGCGATGGACGGTTCCGCATCATCGTCTTTGCAGGCAACGTGGTGAGCGCGCAGCAGCAGGCGCGTCTGAAGGTCTTCTGCCAGCACTTGACCTCGTCTGGATTCCTTGCACCTCACCTTCACAAGAATGTCGCGCTTCTGACGTGCCACGCGGCGAAGCGCACAGAGGTCGAGCTTCTGCGCGACTTCCCAGACGTGCTGCATCCGTTCGATAGCAAGATGGGCTGGGACTACGACTCGGTGTATGTGGATGACGTCAGCTACCACGAGGGCTTTGGCGACGCCTACAAGAACTATGGCGTAGACAAGGAGAGCGGGTGCGTGGTGGTGACACGGCCGGACCAGTACGTGGGCTACATTGACTCGCTGGACGAGGAGGGTTTTGTCGGCGTGGAGGGGTACTTCAAGGGCGTGCTTGTATCGTAGACGACGACGTCGGCGCACTGTGTGGCTGGCAGTGCGTGCCTTGCGAACGACGCAAGCGCCTGTACGCAGTACCTGCAGCATAGCAACGCAAGAGCCCAATGACCACGGGAGCCCGATGTTTCAGACGTGCACGCCAGCAGCAGCACGGCAGCGCCCCAGTCGCACGGCAGCTAGTGGATCTGCTGTGGAGAGCCTCGCCGGGCTGAGTTGTCGCGCGGTCTAAGCCACGCGCCAGGCCACCCAGCAGCCTAGCGGCGCGTTGCCCCGCCAACGGCCGGAAGCGTCAACGACGCAGGCGCCACGATCCGCGACGTCCGCCAGCTCACGCCGCTCTAAGACGGCAGTCCCACCCATTTCGAGGTCCTCCATACGCGATTTTCTTCCGCAGCTCACGGTTACCCAGCGCACTGCAGCCGACAGTCATTGCAGCTGTGTTGTCGCGCATATTGTCTTTTCTGCCGCACACGTCGCGGCGCGCGTCGCCAGCATGGACCGGCCGCGTACACCGAACGGCGGGCGCTATGGACGGCCGCCCGCATATGACGAGGATGACCTCTTACCGGCGACGCAAGGGAGCTCAACAATGCGCTTGTTGACAAATGCGGAGGACAGCTACCAGTGAGTGTCTTGTGGGCGCGTCCGCTCGCCCTGCTCCCCGCCCTGCTCCCCGCCCTGCTCCCCGCCCTGCTCCCCACCCTGCCCATTCCGCCGCGCTCTTCGGCATTGACGACTCTGCCCCCAGAAGCCGCTCGCTCGCCGACGCTTCAGATCTCATGTCCGGTGTCGACAGCACCGCCGGCGCGCTGGGCCAGCGCATGACGCCGTCCGAGGCAGGCCGCACGCGCGGCGCCGAGGCCGACATTGTCGACTTCCTGCGCGAGGCCGGCCATGCGCTGGACGCGACGACGCCCGCGCCGCAGCCCATGCCGCGCCGCAAGTCGCTGAAGACGCGCCTGAGCGACTCCCTCTACACGCAGAAGCCGAGGCTCGTCCCGCATGACCATGGCTTACCATTGCATCCGCTCCGCAGACCCCCCGAGCCCTCCGCACGCGCATACTACCCGTCCGCCTCGAGCGTGTCCAGCCTGTCGCGCGCACAGTCGCTGCTGGACTCGGCCCCCAACATGCCGCCGCCGCGCGATGTCTCGCCGCCGTACCAGCCATACCGCCGCCCGCTGTCGCCCGACCGCCCGTACTCGCCCACGCGCACCTCGTTCGACTACGCCCGCCCGCCCGCCGCCGCCCACTACGAGCCCGAGACCATCGACGGCAGCCCGCGCCCCGGGAGCCCGACCCGCCCCGGCAGCCCGCGCCGCCCGCTGCCGCCCCAGCCGCTGTTCGCCCACGGTGCGCGCCCCGGCACGCGCGACGCCGACATGGGCGGCGACATGGGCGACATGACGGCCATCCCCATCGACCGCGACCCGTTCGGCGACGAGCAGACGTACGACCGCCGCCCCGACTTCGACGCCCGCGGCTCCTACATGTCCGACGACACCTACACCGACGGCTACACCAACATCGACGACAAGGACGAGCACTACGGGCCCGCCCCCACGGGCGCCATGCCGCGACGAGGCGTCCGCGACGCCGTCATGACCAAGAAGGAGGTGCGCCTGATCAACGGCGAGCTGATCCTCGAGTGCAAGATCCCCACCATCCTGTACAGCTTCCTCCCGCGGCGAGACGACGTCGAGTTCACCCACATGCGCTACACCGCCGTCACCTGCGACCCAGACGACTTCGTCGACCGCGGGTACAAGCTCCGCCAGAACATTGGCAGCCAGCGCGAGACCGAGCTGTTCATCTGCATCACCATGTACAACGAGAACGAAATCGACTTCACGCGCACCATGCACGGCGTCATGCAAAACATCAGCCACTTCTGCTCGCGCATGAAGTCGAGAACCTGGGGAAAAGACGGGTGGCAGAAGATTGTCGTGTGCATCATCTCCGACGGCCGCAGCAAAGTGCACCCGCGCACGCTGGATGCCATTGCGGCCATGGGCTGCTTCCAGGAGGGCATTGCGAAGAACCACGTCAACCAGCGCGAAGTCACTGCCCACGTCTACGAGTACACGACACAGGTCTCGCTGGACGCCGATCTCAAGTTCAAAGGCGCCGAGAAGGGCATTGTGCCGTGCCAGATGATCTTTTGTCTGAAGGAAGCCAACACGAAGAAGCTGAACTCGCACCGCTGGTTCTTCAACGCTTTTGGCCGAGCTCTGAACCCGAATATTTGCATTCTCCTCGACGTCGGAACGAAGCCTGGACCAAAAGCTCTCTACCATCTCTGGAAAGCGTTCGACACCGACTCGTCAGTCGCCGGCGCTGCTGGTGAGATCAAGGCCGGCAAGGGCAAGGCCTGGCTTGGGCTCCTTAATCCACTGGTGGCCTCGCAGAACTTTGAATACAAAATGTCTAACATCCTCGACAAGCCGCTGGAGTCGGTCTTTGGCTACATCACTGTGCTGCCTGGTGCACTGTCGGCGTACCGCTACCACGCCCTGCAAAACGACCACACCGGGCACGGCCCGCTCAGTCAGTACTTCAAGGGAGAGACGTTGCACGGCCAAGACGCAGATGTCTTTACCGCGAACATGTACCTTGCTGAGGACCGTATTCTATGTTGGGAGCTGGTGGCGAAGCGAAGTGAACAGTGGGTCTTGAAATATGTCAAGGCTGCGACTGGCGAGACTGACGTGCCGGGTAAGCCGAATCCCACGGCCGATGACAACGTTACTGACACCTGCTAGACACTGTACCCGAGTTCATATCCCAGCGTCGACGTTGGCTCAACGGTGCTTTCTTTGCGGCTGTCTACTCCCTGCTCCACTTTAAGCAAGTCTGGTCGACGGACCACACCGTCTGGCGTAAGATCCTCCTACATATCGAATTCGTCTATCAGTTCGTGCAGTTGATGTTCACATTCTTCTCGCTCGCCAACTTCTATCTCACCTTCTACTTCGTCGCTGGTTCGCTTGCCGACCCGGAGATGGATCCATTCGGTCACAGCATCGGCAAAGTCATATTCTACATCCTTCGCTACACCTGCACGCTACTCATCTGCATGCAATTCATCTTGTCCATGGGCAACCGTCCTCAGGGTGCGAAAAAGATGTTCCTTTGGAGCATGATCGGCTACGGCGTCATCATGGCGTACACAACGTTCGCCTCAATCTACATTGTCGTGTACCAGCTCAAACATAGCGACGCCCCAAAGACGATTGGAAACAACACATTCACCAATCTCATCGTCTCCACCGCAACAACGATCGGTCTCTACTTCCTCATGTCCTTCATGTACCTCGACCCCTGGCACATGTTCACCTCATCTGCGCAATACTTCGCCCTGCTTCCAAGTTACATCGCGACGCTGCAAGTATATGCCTTCTGCAACACGCACGACATCACGTGGGGAACCAAGGGCGACAATGTGGCCAAAACTGATCTGGGTGATGCCAAAGGAAAAGCAGGCAACGTCGTCGAGCTCGAGATGCCATCCGAGCAGCTTGACATTGATTCAGGCTACGATGAAGCCCTGCGAAACCTACGCGACCGCGTCGAAGTCCCCGAGAAACCCATGAGCGAAAGCCAGCAACAGGAAGACTACTACCGCGCAGTGCGAACCTACATGGTTGTCATCTGGCTCATCAGCAACGCCGTTCTAGCCATGTCCATCTCCGAGGCCTACGGCAACAGGAAAGTCACTAACAACTTCTACTTGACCTTCATCCTGTGGTCCGTTGCGGCGCTCGCTCTCTTCCGCGCCGTCGGCTCTACCAGCTTCCTCGTCATCAACTCCATCCACGCCGCCATGGACACGAAGCTCAAGTGGGAAGATAAGATCGAGGACAAGAAGGGTGGCAGCACCGCGCTCGGCGGCGGGATTAAGAGTCAGCGCAAGGGCAAATGGTGGAAGTTTGGCTTCGGCGGGAGCTACGGCGGCTCCGTGGTGTCGAGCGCATGGTTCAGCAAGTCGAGTATCTCGAGCAAGCTGTCGAGCATCAGTCCGAGCAACTGGGGTGGTAGCAGTGTTGGGAGATAAGACGAGGTTGCGGGCGGAAGCAAGTCTTAGGGGACATGTGGTTCCTTACTAACGAGAAGACGAGGCGGGATGTGTCTACGAGGAAGAGGAAATATTATGAAGTCATGAAACGTCAGTAATGCAGTCCTTTGGCGTTTGGAAAGCGGGGGGTTCGTTAGATATTAGTTAGATACCTTACCTTTGCGCGCTGCGCAGGTCCTGCTACGGCAGCGGCATTGAAGATACGAACAGTGTTTGTATGATGGGGATGTATGTAGATGACGCAATACGCAGTCATACAACCGGAAATGTTTTGCTTGAAAGTCTACAAAGTGAGCGTGCATGATTCGTGATCATGGTCTGTGACACTAGCTTTCCAGCAGCTTTGTAATTTGATACGGTGTATACGGTGCATACGGTCGGCACGGGCAGCATTACCCATCGTGCCCACTCTTCTCCACGTGCTACGAACCCAACACAGTAACGAGCGAGATAGAACAGCCAGTATACACATTTACTTGTACATCCATTTGTGATCTACTACGCTCAATGCTCATGCAGCGAAGCGATGTTCGTCCGGATTTCGCAGTATCAAATGAAGCACAAACTCAGAGTCCGCGGGAAGGGAACTATAAGATAGGATTATATCCACATATGATGGGCACATATCATTCTCCCATCTTTTCAACGCATCGTCTCGGAAGAAATGGCATCCAAAAGCATCTTGGTTGTTGGCGTCACTGGTTACATGTATGTTTGGTCCTGGCTCTTCACGACATGTCTGACTATAGTGCAGTGGCGGTTCGATTCTACAATCGCTTTCGCACAGTTCAACAGAGTCGTGGCTGCGCGATGTCAGAGTCGTGGCCCTCGTAAGGAAAGAGTCTGAGGCGCAGATCCTCCAGACTGCAGGGTTTGAAACTATCCTGTGTCCGGCCTACGACGATACGGAGAGACTGCAGGAACTCGGCGAATCCTTCGATAGTAAGTCGGTGCATGAAGTCCCGGAAGCCTATTGTGGCCAGCAACTAAACACAAGCACAGTCGTCATCCAGGGCGGCCACAACGACCCCAGAACCGCAGTCCCACTCATCCAGGGTCTCGGTGCCAGGCGCGCAAAGCTGAACACTCCAGTCCACTTCCTCCACATCACCGGGGCTTCGAACATCAGTGACCGCCCTATCACGCAAGACTACGTGGAGTCGAGGGTTCTCTCGGACCAGGAGAGTGTCTACCACTACATGAAGTACCGCGAGTCCATCGAGGGCTACGGCCAGCGCACCGCAGACATCATAACCGTCGAGACGGGCGCGCAGTGCAAAGTAGCGACCTACACCGTCATGGCGCCCACCATCTTCGGCATCGGCAGCGGCCGGTTCAGACGCTACACGACACAGCTCCCCGCCATGATCAACAACATGCTCAACACCGGAGTCTGCCTGGTGCTGGGCAGCGGCGAGACGCGGTGGGGCCGTGTCCACGTCGACGACCTGAGCATGTTCTTCGTGTGCCTGTGCCGGAATATCCTCGAGGGCCGAAACGTTCCCGCCGGAGAGAAAGGCGTGTATTTCACGGAAGCCGGGTCGTTCACGCATAGAGAATACTCGCAGCGCTTAGCCGACGCCGGGTTCAAGCTAGGGGTTCTCGCGGCGCCCGCGGTCACGGAGGCAACGCTGGACGAAGTAGCCAAGGGCTTCACGAACGGTAACCGGCTCATTGCAGAGCTTTCGTATGGCGCCAAGTAAGCCCCCCTGTTCATTTCTTGTGCTGTTGAAACTCGGCTTACAATACCCAGTGCGCTGATGAAGTCGGAATTGGGCCCCGTCCTGGGATGGGTGCCGAAGTACCTAGACGAGGCTTGGGAGGCGTCGTTCGAGATTGAGCTCCAGGGCTTTATGAAGGACTGTCCGGCTCTCGTGCAGATGCCTCCGGATTATGATGTCCACAAGCCGGCGCGGTTTGAGGGCTGATGGTACATCTGGCTTGAGGGAACAGGATCCGATATCCGTAGTTAAAAGCGTTTAGGGGTTAGCTGGTACTGAACGCATCGTTTGAAAATTACAACATTGTGTATCATTTTCGTGATTAGACGTGACCTGTGTCCGACGATGTTGGTCGGAAGGTGGTGCAGAGCTCCGCGCTAGTGCCCCACCCGGCCAGCGGCAGATCCCTGTCCAAAAAAGAAAGATTCCCAGCAGCGCTTCCGTCCAGACAACGACTTTGCTGCTCAACACACACCCGCAACCATGTTCACCGTACCCGGCTGGAACGTGTCGGCGCCCGTCACGGCCCAAGTCGAGCAGCCCCGACCCCAGGACCCGAACAAACTCGGCAAGAAAGCGCTGAAGCGGAAGCGCGCACAGGAAGAGCAGCAGGTCAGCACCGAGGACTTTGGCAAGCTATGGGAGAAGGCCGAGGCGCAGAAGGAGGAGGTGCAGAAGGCCGCGGTGCAGCCGACGGGGGCCAAGAAGACGCCGCAGCCCGCGGATTCGGATCTGCCAGCGCGCGCGCTGCAGCGGGCGGCCGAGGACGACGCCGAGGCGGCTGCTGAGGGCGAGGCGAAGAGCAAGAAGAGGAAGCGCGGGCCGCGGAAGAACGCGGCGACCAAGGAGGCTGCGGCTGCAAAGGCCGCTGAAGCTGGCGACGCGCCCGCAGGCCCCAAGACGGCCGACCCCGAGTCGAAGCGCTCGAAGAAGAAGCAGAAGAAGGAGCAGAAGGCGCAGAAGAACGAGCAGAAGACGATGAAGTCGGAGCAGGCCGAGGACGCCGCGGCCGACGAGACGGCGCCCGCAGCTCCCACGCCCGCCACGTCCGTCGCGACACCAACGCTCACGGCACCCGTCGCGCTCATCCCCGAGCCCGCGGGCCTCACGCCGCTCCAGCGGTCGATGCGCAGCAAGCTCGCGAGCGCGCGCTTCCGCCACCTCAACGAGTCGCTCTACACCAAGCCGTCGGCCGACTCGCTGGAGCTGTTCCGCGACGACCCGTCCATGTTCGAGGACTACCACCGCGGTTTCGCGCAGCAGGTCGAGGTGTGGCCGCAGAACCCCGTCGACGACTACGTCGCCAGCATCCTCGCGCGCGGCAGCATCAAAATCGCAAAGGACCCCTGGCGCGCGCAGATGCGCGACAAGAAGAAAAAGGGCCCCGTCGTCGCCGCGCAGCAGCCCGACGACGCCGCCGACGCCGACCGCCCCGTCATCCCCCGCGGCAACAACAAGCCGCTCCCGCGCACCCACGGCTCCACCTGCCTCATCGCCGACCTGGGCTGCGGCGTCGCCTCGCTCTCGTACCGGCTGCAGCCGCACCTGCAGTCGCTCAACATCGCAATCCAGTCCTTCGATCTGTCGCAGCCGTCCGGGCCATCCAAGTCGCTCGTCACCGTAGCCGACATCTCCGCGCTGCCGCTCAAGGACAACAGCACCGACGTCGCCATCTTCTGCCTCGCGCTCATGGGCACCAACTGGCTCGACTTCATCGACGAGGCGTACCGCGTGCTGCGCTGGAAGGGCGAGCTGTGGATCGCCGAGATCAAGAGCCGCTTCGGGCGCGTCGAGAAGAAGAAGGCGGTCCCGATTAATTCGATCGGGTCGCTGAACAAAGGCGGCAAGCCCCCCAAGAAAAAGGGTGCTGATAAGAAAGACAAGAAGAAGGACGACGCGGAGGGCATCGAGGACAGCGCCGACGAGGCCGAGCTCGCGCAGACGGTCGACGGCGCGGCGGGGCCCGAGGGCACGGATGTGAGCGCGTTCGTGGCGGTGCTGCGCGCGCGCGGGTTCGTGCTGGACGCGCTGCCGGAGCGGCCGGGCGACGCGATTGATCTGGGCAACAAGATGTTTGTGAAGCTGCAGTTTGTCAAGGGCGCGCAGCCCACGCACGGCCGCCATGCGGGCAGCGAGGGCACGAGTGCCGGCGCCAAGGGCAGCTTCAAGACGAGCAGCGCCATCAAGATGGGCATGAAGGGGAAGAAGTTCACGGCCGTCAGCGAGGAAAATGGCGAGGAGAGGGGGAAAAAGGACGCCGCCACGCTGAAGCCGTGCTTGTACAAGATCAGGTAAACAGTGTTCGCCGCATTGATTCACAGTGTTCGCTGCATTTATTCATCTGCCTAGTCTACAGTGGCAGCTTTCCAATCCTGACACCCCCGTCATGTGTGGGCGTGTCGTCTCAATAATACAAGGGCAGTGCTGATGCCGTGCCTCGAAGCTCGTCATCTGCAGGCGTGAAATGAAAGGGTATCTTGCATGCCTCAAGTCCGTCGTACGTAGCATACCGGTGACTCAATTGAAGCCGAGAAGGATGCTGGCAGCCATGTCGAGGTTGCCGCCAGCAGCTTCCAAGGCCCCGATCACCTGTGCTCGCGAAGCTCCTGTGCTGCCAACAAGAGCCTCAATGTCTGCTTCCGAGAAGCGGTTGTTGGACGACGACGCCGCCTCTGGCGCCTTGCCAGTGGCGCCGCTAGCCGTTGATTGCGACTGCGGCTGTGACGTCGAGGGCCCGGCCGCAACGGTGGGATCGGCAGATGCGGTGGCACCCGCCGGTCGCACAGCACCCGTCTTTGCGCCGATCTCGGTCCCGTTCGGGCCTGCGACCGTTGGCTCGTTCATCTCTGCCTCCTCAAAGGACTTGGGAATCTCCGACTCGTGCAGGAACGGCACCTCGAGACCCTCGAAGCAGAGCGCGTTCTTCTCGAGGTCAATCTTCGCCTTGTAGCGCTTCAGCATGTCCAGCCCGAACAGCAGATCCACGTCCTTGCCCTCCATGACGGTGAAGGCGCAGGGCATCTCTGCGCCACCGATCTTGATGATGGCGTGGTGGACACGGCCCAGAATGCGGGCGGTGCCCACGCCGCGAGCGACACCGGCATATCGCGTGTCCATGAGCCGCATGATGCCGCACCGCTCGGCGCAGGCGGGCGACATGATGGTGGCCTGGGCGCCGGAATCGACAAAGGCCTTGACGGGCACGTTGTTGACCTCGGTGTTGACGTAGAGCATGTGCACGCGCACGAAGACTGGACGTGTTAGCAGGGGACATATATGGGTCTATGTATACGACACACCCTCGGGGTTCTCGTTGTACGCCTTCTCCAGGTTCTCGACAACGCGGTCCTGGCGGATGAGCTCCTCGATCTTGCGCTGGGCGTCGACGTTGAAGGGGTCCTCGTTGAGCAGGGCAATCTGGTTGCGGCGCTCGCGCTCGGCGTCCTGCTGCTGGCGCTGGCGGCGCGTGAGGACGTCGCGCCACGAGGCGGGGTCCATGACGGCGGCGCCGAGCTCGGGGTCTTCGGCGCGCAGGCCTGCAAGCTGGCGCGGGTCGCTCAGCAGCTGCTGGCGCAGGGCCTCGGGGTCGGGGCCGCCTGGCGGGCGGGCGGCGTTCCTGTTCCTGGGGCCCGGCTGCTCACGGGCGGCGGGGCGCGGTTGGCGGATGACCACGGCGAGCATCTCGCCGTCCTTTATACCCGCGTCCTCCAGCGTCTGTGTCTCGCTTGCCACCGGCTGGCCGTTCAGGTAGATGCCCTGTGACGCGGCAGGCTGGCCCGTCTCGGCCTCGATGAAACCCTTCAGGTCCTGGATGGTCAGGCCCGGCGGCAAGTCCAGGGTCAGCAGGTCATTGTCCAACTGCGAGCCCGACGCGGTGATGGATATGGTGACGCGTGGCCTGAAGCGGCACAAACAGATCAGCAAGCGGCGTTGCAGTAGCACAGTCGCCGTCTCGGCGAGCACTCACATGGTGGGCGGAAGGGGTGGCGGGTGCCCTGCGGCTATGCAGGTGTTGCTGAAAGGAGCAAGAGAGCGTGGTACTGTGTGCAGAGCGCGGTGCTGGAGCGAGGCGCCGCGCGGACGTGGGTGGCGGGGTCTGGGACCTGGACTGCGAGAGGCTCCAGTGCTGGCGGCGGGCGCAGTGGCTCCGCAGTGCGGGTGCAGGGAGCACGCCGTGAGGCTCGGTGCCGTGAGGTGACGGCGGCCGCCTTGGAAGGCGGTGGAAGGCGGTGGGCCCCGCGTCGAGCTCCGGCGGGATGTTAGTGACGTTAATCAGCGCGACTGGCGCGGACGGCGGCGAGGGCACGGATCATGGACAGAGGGACATGCTGGCCGTCCAGCGAGGCCGAGCCGGCGCTGCGGTGGGCGTGATATAGCCGCAGTTTGGGCAGTATCGACCGCGCGCTGCACACCGAGTGCATGCGAGCAGCGTACTGCCTGGAGCGTGAAACGGCCATCATGCACGCCTGGCCGCGATCCCTGGCCATGGCGGGGCAGCCTCATCCTGCCCGCCGTGAGCAGCGCGCACAGAGCGACCCTTGCTGTGATTAACGTGATCAGCGTGATCAACCGTCAGCGGTCCGCCGTGACCTCATCGCTGGGCGTGCTTGCGAGCGTTCATCAGCCAGCGGCCAGCGACGCTGTCGCCTAGCTCCTGCCTCCTGCCTCCTGCCTCCTGCCTCGAGCACCGCTCCAAGCACCAGGTCAGCGCGTGGCCACCAGCTGGTCGGCAGAATCGACCAGAGCACAGCAGCAGCAGCATGCAGCACGCAAGACGGCCTCGCCCGTGCGGCGTGCGGCGTGCGGTGTCAGCGACTCGGCCTGCAGAGCGTCGGCCTGCAGAGAGCTGCCTATTGCTGCTTCCTTGCCGGCATGGCCGCTGCTGCCCTGTCTGTTCATTGTCAACACTGGCTGTGCCAATCAACGCTGCGTCACAGACGCTCAAACTCACCGGCCAGCAGAGCCATTCGTCCTGTCGCCAGCAAGGCTTTGTGCGACATGTGTGCCGTCCCCAGACTCTAATTAAGCTTTCATATTGCTTTTGGCGACTGTGATCAACAGCCGGCCAGACACCTCCTAGCGTCCCGCAACCAGCCTGTGGATCTCAACGGCAAAGGCTGAAGCAATGCGGCGGGGCAAGGGTCTTGCACATCCACCAACAACACAACTCCACGGCTTCCTCCAGGCTCCAGCACCGCTTGCTGCACTTGTGCCCATTCACCGCCGTCGAACCCTGTGCAATCCCTGACCATCGAACATGCCACGCGATCTGCTAGCCGACAAGGCCCTGGAATCAATGCCCCAGTTGTCAAGAGAGCCCGCTGCTGCCAGCCCTCCGCCCGAGAAGTCCAAAGCAAATCCTTATGGAACCTCTTTGGTCCGCGTGGGAGATCCCTTCAGCAAGATGACCAACAGCAAGATCCATCCTTTCTCCTCATTGCTCAGTGTAGACGATCTGGACGACTGCGACTGGCTTGAGCATGCCGCATTCGATCCAATTGAGGCGGCATCGCGGGAAAAGGTCAGTACTTCTCATTAGGCTCATCTTTTAAGCAACAGCCCTTTTACCACTTGCTCTTCGTCGCTCTCTGTGCCTCTCATAAGCGCTTCGACCATCTGCGCGCATTTCCATGTGTGGTGTCACCTCATACAAAAACACCGCTTATGCGCGCAAGTCCCTTGCCTCACCAATCACCCCATTCGTGCAGAACATCACTACCATCCAGGTCATCTGCTCATTTGCTTTCCCCCACTGTTATATTGCTGTTACGCAGCATGACAGTGACTTCGCTACAACCTCCTTTCTACTGTGTAGCATCGCGCCACGAGTTCTGGTTACAGCCATCGTCACGACACCGCCCACCCCAGCTAATTTAACCATATCGACAGATTGAGTACCGGCTGAGAACATGCGGCGAGCTATGTACCGGGATTTTCTCATCAGCGTATCCCACCTCCCCAGGACCTCTAGGGGCGATACAGAAGACACGCACATTCCCTTCTGTTGACTCTCGCGACTCGGATCGAAAACGTATCCTGCTGGGTCACGTTATCAGTACCAAGTCATCATCCAAGCTGGTCACTGACGATTCCATGGACTATCCCAAGGATTTCCGCACCAAGTACCAGCTCACACCCAGCATCGGCCACAACGAGGATGGTGAAACCGTTTGTCTGCATTCGCTATGTGTGCACCCCGACTTTGCAAGCCAAGGGCTAGGGAAAATGCTTCTAACGAGCTATGTGCAAAGAATCAGGGACTCCGGAGTCGCGAGGCGCATCGCCCTGCTGTGCCGAGAGCGACTGGTCGGCTTTTACGAGAGCGCCGGATTCAAGAAAGTGGGGCCGAGCAAGTGTCAGTATGGGGGCGGCAACTGGTACGACATGGTCATCGAATTTGATGGTGGCCACGATGACCATGACTTTTAAAACATGCATTCTAAAATTGAAGCTTCTTCTTGAAGTCTGGCATCCTATGTGCACAAATCTCTTTTGAACTCAGTTAAGCTGATAGACATCCACAGAGACCACAAGGTGCTGTTGAGAGCACGCCAACATTGACAATTATGCAAGAGAGCAAGCACCAAGGGCTAGTTGACCTCAGCCTCGTACAATGTTACGTCAGAGGCTAAGCTCACCTAAGCTAGGCAGCAATCTACGAGAGCGCTGAAGCTCGTAACTTCACTTATGATATGTCATCTGACCAGCCTTCTATTGGATGATCACAACGTGCTTCAGCTGCTTTGTTGCATAGAGAAAACATCAGGCTGCTAATGGGATGGATACCAACTTTCTACCCCCGATCAGGACCGATGCAGACATTCGAGTGCTTACACTCGCTCCTAATCAGAACAATTCTTCAGGTCATTCGGATGTAATAGCTTGTGAGTTCGAAAACATATCAATCGGAGGTAGTGTTCTGTACACAGCCGTCTCGTACGTGTGGGGTGATGACTCCTGTCTACGTTCCATCGCTATCAATGGTGTCGTGGTCCAAGTACGTAACAATCTATGGCAGTTCTTGCACCAGATGCGCCAAGACTCACATACAGGCTACCTATGGATTGATGCATTATGTATTGATCAGAAAAATCTGGAGGAGCGAAGTAGTCAGGTTGCAATCATGGGCAAAATATATTCGGGTGCTGCCAACGTGTTTGTATGGCTTGGTGCAGCGACAGAAGCATCTGAAGAAGAACGGTTACTCGGCACCGTATCCCTCTGTTTCCTCGAGCCTAATGGTGTACTCGCCGTCAAACGAAATAGAAGAATACACCAACATAGCAAGAACCTCCTCGCAAGACTGTCAAAGCACGTCTACTGGACTCGAGTCTGGGTAACACAGGAGTTCATCCTTGCAACCAACCTCGAACTGCGCTGCGGGCCAGACTCTTTACAAGGCGCTGCTCTGATCAGCCTCTACGAGAGAGAAGTGGGTTCTGAATTCCCCGAGATCTGGCAGCTCCGGTCGGAAGAAGCACGATCCTGGAACTACGGCCATAACACCACAGTGCCAAACATGTACAAGTTCATCCAGCTCCGCAAGCAATGGCAGACCCGTACAACACCCTTTCCCTTGCTCTGGCACAGAATTGGTCTCTTCTCCTTCCTCGGGCTGCCCACGCCGCCGCCCGGCACGCACTGCGCCGATCCTCGGGACAAGATCTACTCACTGCTGTCGCTCGCCGACGCCGAGGAATTTTCCCGCGCTCCCTTGTATCCTGACTACACCAAGACGGTGACTAGCTTGCTGACCGAGCTGGTGGAGAGGGATTATCGGAAAGTCGAGCGAGAACTGCCTCCTAGAAGTAGAGATTATTTGACGATCGATAATTCGGGGGTTCGCGGACTACAAAAGCGTGCCCTACAGCTGGCTCGCCTGTTGGAGATTGAGGATCCGGAGAGCGCAAGCTTGTATGCGGTCAGGAAGGCACGTTCTAGAAAGTCTTTCTTTGGGGTGCGCCATGTGGAATGAGAATGTGGCTCGGGACAGTTCACAGTTCGACTACACTTGGTTCTATGTCATCGAAGACTCCAGCCATCATAATATGAGTTGCGTCTCTGTTATCTATCATGCTTGACCGCCTCTCAAAATGAAGCCGCAAGGTTCGCCACCTACTACATTGCTTTCTTCGCCATGTGCGCGCTCGGAGTCATGCCATTGAGCCTTTACGCCCCATCTAGCTACGAAGAACCTCATTGACGAACCTCATAAATCATGATCACTACGCTCTCCCAGTTATCGGGTGAAGTAGATTTCAACTCACTTTGAAGGGCCGAGTGCTCCTGGCTCATGGTGCTACCGATTTGTCAATTCCAGCAACTCTGCATATCTAATTCGAAGACCGCCGTTTAAACCAGTTCACATAACGAGTCCAGTGGACTTGACTTGTTCGAGTTTTATATCGATGTCATCTACTAGGTCAATCCGGGGTCGCACAAGATAGTGTTTTCGACGGTGAGAATCGACAGTAATTCAGAGGATAGTTGTGTATGGTCCCCAGAGTCTGGTTGATTAATTGGTTGAATAAAATTCTCGTCTATAAGGGTACATGTAACGCCTCTCTGGGGGCATAGTAGACGTGCGAAATTGGTAGTGAGCGCATTCACAGTTCGTGTTTGGTAGTGCCTTGGGTCAGCAGTGGAGGTCTTCCCGAGGGAGTTCAAGTGTCAATTCCTCCACCAGTTGAGAAAGCGTCACGATGTGTCAAGGGTGCATGGGCCATCAGAGGCATGCGTTGGTAAGCGTCGCAGATTCCGAGTGTTGGCCGTGGGCCTCTCCGAATCTGGGAAGGCACGAAACACCTAGTAAGGCAACTGTCATCCTCAAACTAGTTCACAGAAGACACGAGATAACACCTCGGGATTAGAGGCCTTCCCAGTGCGGGAGCAGGAGATGAGGCGTCCAGCTGACCCGTTGCATCAGCAGCAATTTAATCAGTTCTGTTAGACTAGAACAACACTGGATCTAGTCTTCGTTGACCCCGACAGCAGCAGTGTGGCTTCGCAAGGCCGACCATCACAGGCAGCAGGCCGTTGTTTGGGTACCTTAGGGGAACGCACTTCAGCCTTCCTGTCTGGCGCCACCTGACGTATCATAGACCGAATATTATCTTGACCGACTAACAAACCCCTAGCTTTGCTGCTTAATATCCAGACTCATGATACTAAGTATGTAAGAAGACATTGTGTAAACGAGAGCGATCTCTGACACTGAGAACCATTGTATGTTGGCCTGGATCGCCTAGAGAGTGATGGTCCGTTTATTCTTCTCTCGATTTGGTCTCCTTTGCATTGGCTGAGCTGGCGGTACCAAATGCACTCCTCAAGAAAGAAATAGAAAATCCATTTGCGCAAACGTATCGAACGTCGTAGCATTGCCCAACGCTGGGGGGGGGGGGGGGGGGGGGGGGGGCGGCATTTGAGTGAGCGTTCACGATAGACTAGGTGCCGGTCTACTTATGGTTCCTTCCCAGCTTCGGACATCTCTTCTAAGAAGTGGAGCTACGATCGTTCTTAATGGTCGGGGAACGTGGGGGAGGTTCGGACAACGAGAAAATAGAAGCTCATATCGTTTGTCGGGTCGCGGCCTCCCAGACTGTTCGAGATCTCCTTACTCGCCCTGACGGATCCATCGGTTGTTTGAATACCGGACTGCGCCGAATCTGCTTTAGAGGTTTACAGGCTGCTGCTTCTCGTCTCGGTGGAAGATCTGCTCGGTCATGACCAGCGGTATAAGGCTGTTGCAAGTCACCTGTAGGTACCAGTAAGCTGTGCTTGCACTGGGCAAAAGAAAAAACCGGAAATCACAGAACCAAAATGGCATGTGACCCTGCTTGCTATCAGCAAGAACGAGGGAATGCCGACATCAAGTCACAACTGAATCAAATGCGGGTGACCACTGAGTGCAGATCTCACAAAAAGCAGGACGGCAATACTAAGATCAGCGTTCCTTGTCCATGGCGTAGGCCCCGCCAGTGCCCTTGATGACATGTCTTAGAATAGCCAAGTATCATAACGGATCCCAGACTAGGTAGTGCTGTTCACTCGTATGTCTCAGAACTCGTAGCCATCATGATAAACCCAGGGCCAGCGCTGTCAAGAAATTTCATTATTCGATGCAAACGATCTGGGAGACGGTCCACCGACTGTTCTGACATTAAGCTGTTGATCATTTCTACTAGCGCCGATACAACATTGACTACAAACTGGATGATATCCTTGTAGCCAATCGTGTTAAGACTGATCCGTTCTCGCCGTTACTCTGAATGATATCCTGTTTCTATTGGTGGTTGTCGGTTCGTCTCAACGAATGACGTGAAGAAGTTTTGTGTCAAATACACCTGACTAAAACTTCGTATTTGCTGTGTATTGCTCAAGCACAAGGCTACGGCCCTGGAGTCGTCCACCTCAGAAAACTTGGGATGGGCGAGGCCGTCAGTAATCGACGATCTCGTAAGAGAAGTGGTGAATCAAACCTCCTAAAGACAGCCCGGAGGCTGTACCGTACCTCAGCTACGCTACAAGTCAAGCTCTGCAGGTTTTTGACTACACTAAACAAGGCAATGAAGATGGATGAATACTGCCTTGTCAAGCGTAGGTCCGTGCCACCCAGCCTTTGGAGAGCTCCAAGACCGCTGCTCTGATCAAGCCACTTAGCTGCGTGAGGTGGGCTGCGCCGCTGCGACCATCAGTGTGAGGCAGCTACCTAGTTCTTTCAGCCGTACCGATAGCGATTTGTAGGCAGCAGCGAGGCAAACCCCGAAAACTGGAGGCCTGCAACAAGTGGGGCGTGCGAGGCGTCCCGCTGATCCCATGCGTCTTGAGTCTCCCGGTGATTCGGCGCCGTATTCGAACACGCTGATGGTATCCAGTCGCTCCACAGGGATAGCGATGGCTTATGTGAAGGAGTGCAGTATGCCCGCCCACAAGACGTTGGGCGGCTAGCCTGCGGGGGTCTAGTGCATCTGATTGGCTACTGGGTAGGCGCAGCAATGCGCCGTGGAATCCTCGATACCTAACAATATCTAGCGCTCAGCCTGCCTCATTCATGCGGAAACACTTGCGACGTTAATTTGCGACTGGCGCGGCTGAGTGGGCTGCCTGTGGATGACGGTGAGTCGTGCATGTTGAGGCACGGAGAGGCATGATGTATATCAAAGTGCGCTCCCCGACCGCGTCGAGGAGCAGGCCGTAGCAGAGATGATTTGGGAGTACCGCTCTTGACTGCAATTGTATCTCTTTTCGACTTCCGACTACTTTTGGCGTACACGCTCTAGTTTTTCTTGTAAGCTGCCCAAATTGGATACCTCGGACTGCTTTGTGAGTCGAGCAGATCCAGCTCTCAGATCAGCAAGAGAGACGACACGCAGCAAGATGATCAAAACAACGAACGTAGATGATGCGACTATCGTTCGCCAGCATAAGCATCACCAAGAGGTAGAGCCCGCTAGCACCACGGCACGTGCAAACCATGGATGAAAGTTGAGAGCAACAAACAGCAGTATGCCGAACCGACTGCAGAATGTCGAGCAAGACCCTTCCTCCACTTTAGCCAGCTGAGAATTGTTCCAAAGTTTCCACGCGTTACGAGTCACGTGGATGCAGAGCCGCATTGGTCAAGTCAACCGTCCCCCACCAGAGACAAAGGGACCGAACAACCGTCGCGCACGAGTGCGAAGCTGTGCACTAGCTAACTACAACCTCTACACATCACACAACCACCCAATATTATATTGATCACAGCTAATTCACAAAGTTCGACGAAATTGTAGATGCAGAGATGGAGGACTCGATGAGATCAGTCTGTGGCTTAGCCGTGTGCGGCCTCTTCCCCAAGGCACCCAACCCACCTTGCACTTCTGCACACTCACTTCCTCATCCTTTTGCAAAGATCACCCTCCCACTGCCACTCTCAGCATCCGTTTGTTATTACGCATAGGTGCACAGCTACTGCGTCCGTGAATTTTAGCAATTCCCACCCTCATCATCGCCCGCACATTCTTAGGCATCGGCGTCCTCTTACCATAGCATGAACAGGCGCTTGGTACTCCTGGTGCTGGTCTCCTTCTTCCTACAGCCAGCTGCAGCCGTAGACCCTGCCATGGATCTCTCATTTTCTGTCCCTCCCATGGAGCAATTCTACACTGAGCTCGATGGCACCCTGCGCTGCATTGAGTGTGCACTCCTCTACTGGGAGTGCATGTGCACTTTGGTACGATTCGAGCCTTCAGTAATTGAGCCAACTATTGACTAAACCACAGTCCCAGTCTTCATCGTCGTCTTCCTATCTTCCTGCGTTATCGAATGAATCTTCGTTCTACGACCCTCCTCTCTACCCCGATAACGACTCTACCATGGATCTTAGTGGGGTGCTAGACTATGTGAACGGCTCGGCCCCGCTTCTCATTGATGATGCTGTTGAAAGCATCAACATGAATGCTACAATGGTCCAGTCAGATACTGTCGGGGCTCACGTTGACGACACATACGTCCCTGGCTATCGTCAAACAACGTCATCGCCAACGCTATCACCTGGTGTATCGCCTGGTACATCACCTGGGCACAGACGATATGCACCTCGTAAGGACGGGTTTGCCTGTGCAGTGGAAGGCTGTAACAAGATGTTCAATCGCAATTGCGAGTTGAAGTGAGTTCATCTCAAGCAATACTCGACTGTTATTGACAACCCTAGTCGCCATCTAAAGATACACTTGGGGCGTAATGAGAGGCCTCATCGATGTACGGTCTGCAGCGAGGGGTTTCTTTACCCCAAAGACCTCATTCGTCATCAGCGAAAGCATGTGAAGCAAGCCTCTGCCAAGGTAACCTATTACTGTTACGTCGATGGGTGCTCCAACATTGAAGGCTTCTCCCGCCGCGACAATCTCCTTCGTCATCAACGTCGACAACACGAGGGCGTTGCGTCGCCACTGGCATAGTTTCACCGATGCACGATAGCTACCTCGCAACTGCACCCATCACCTGCATTACGCGTTGCAGCGATCCTACCAACCTACTGCTTCCTTTCCCTACGGCCGCGCATCTGAACAGAACTTCCACCTAGACGACCGGACTGCTCTCGTCGAACCACGATCTCATATATTCTCCGCCTTGCCTCGTTCCGCTTCTGCCTTAACGTCGATATTGACGTCGCGCCACGACATTCCCGACTCTTGTTTGACTGTTTGTTCTCTGATGTCTTTATACCCCTAATCCCCAGCGCTCGCAGTAGCGCTGTTGGTAATGTTGTTTCCTTACTCGATGATAGCATCCCACCTCTGTCCTGTTGCATCGCATTGGGGTAGCCTGACCTTGGTCTCATACTTTGCTTTTGCATATTGATGCCCCTAAAAATTTCATGGCATAGCAACGAAATACAATCACATTATAGCGACGACATGCTGCTCAGCATGTCGTCGAAGATTAAACAAATCATGTTTGGCTTTACTAGCAAAGACGCACTTTCCGAATCTGTGAAAACACTCTGATGTGTTAACTAGATGACCGTGAGTAGCAAAAAGCGCAGACAGTAGTTATCTTCTGTGCGCAGAAGGTCATAGAGCTCCCCTCCAAGCTGTTGCACATCAATCTGTTGAACTTTGATGTGGTAGGTAGCAGTCATGTGATTTCGTGTGAGCGCGACACGCGACTTAGTGTACGATCTTAAGGTCGATCGACCCGTAAGGCTGGCTTTGACTCGGACACGTGCGTCATCACTTCTAGCCACTGCCATTGCAACCAACATTTCTCAACAACACCCACACTTCTTTGAGCATTTCATGCACGTCGAAGAGGCAGACCGGCCCTGGCAATATGCCGCCCGTTCTGTCGCGCAAGCGTCTGAAATCAGATTCCCCAAAACCTGAACCGCCACCAAAGCGCGCACGGGCATCGAAACTGTCTGCACCGAAGGCACCGGCACGTCGCGCTCAGCCATCTATGTTCGATGCACCTCCCAAAGTCAATCGTACGCTTTCGCAAACGAAGAAGTTCTTGGAGGGCAGCGACGACGACGACAGTGGACCCTCGAACACCGATAGCAGTGATGAGGAATTCGAGGACGTGCCTTTAAATACAACAAGTATAACCACGGTCAATGGAAGGGAAAAGGGGAAGAGCAGAGCAAAGAAAGCATCGGAATCTGATGAGAGCGAGGACGATGACTGGGAGGATGCGCTAGGCATACAACATCACACCAAACACGATGCTGGTCCCGCTCCCAAGATCTCTGGCGACATTGCGCTCACTTTATCTACCGTGCCAAGAGCAGCGTTCGATTCCAAGTCCGACGGCAAGAAGGGTCCCTCAAAAATACAGCGTCAGATACGGAACGTTACGCACTGCATGCATGTGCAGACGCTTATGTTCCACAACTTGATGCGCAACGCTTGGATGGAAGATAAAGAATTGCAGACTGTACTTGTTGAAGGCTTGACGAACGGCTGCTGGCGCGAGGTTGAGCAATACTGGCGTGACGCAGGTGATCCAGACGGCATTGGACGCGCTGTCGTGCAGAGAAAGATACAAAAGACACGCAAGACAGGGGGAAACACTAGTGAATCAGCCGCTAAAGGGAAAGGAAGCTGGAAAGCTAGTGGTAGTAGTGGTGTCAAGGTCTACGATACTCCAGACAACAAGCTTGCGAAGCAGCGAAAAGAACAAGCTCGTCGTGAGTATGAAGCCACTCTAGCCCAAGATGAGACTGCAGTTGCGTTGAAAAGGAAGCAACGTGACTGGGGTTCACAGTCCAAGCGCTTGGAGCCAAGCATGCCGAACATGGCTCATGGCGATCCTTTGATGCGCCTTTTGAGATACCTCTCGGCATACTGGAAAGCAAAGTGGCGGACAACAGTACCCTCCTTACGAAAGCGTGGGTACTTGTCACCCTCAACGCTGCAGGCAGAAATTGACGCGTGGAACGAGCATGGCTCGCATGCAAACACCTTCGGTGAGTGCATTCGGAGTCGTGAAGCATTTCGTGAGATAGCACGCAAGTGTGAGGGCAGCAGAGACGTTGGTCAGCAGCTCTTTACTGCATTGTTACGAGGCTTAGGGGTTGAAGCGCGGATGATCGTCAGCCTTCAACCCATTGGCTTTGGGTTCAGTCAAGCTGAGGAGGGCAAACCCAAGAATCTGGAGAAGCTGAAAGACTTTGCGAGATCCACACCGAACAGAGCTGTCGCAAAGTCTACCTCAACAATACTCATGCCTGTGGTATCTAAGAGCACTGAGCAACAGCCGATCTCGTCTCGTGGTCGCAGGAGAGTAGTTGCGTCCTCAGGCTCAGACTCTGATAGCAGCGATCTTAGCAGCGTGATTCTAATCTCATCCGATGACTCTGACAACAAATCTGCAAAGAGGAAAGTCAAGACTCTGGACTGCAATGACGACCTCCCATATCCTACCTACTGGACTGAAGTCATCTCGAATCTCACACATACACCGGTATCGGTGTCGCCAATGTCTCGCGCCATCATCGCAAGCTCAGCAACACCGGACAAGTATATGGAATTCTACGCTCGTGGCGCCTCAGCCGACAAAGCAAGGCAGGTTCTTGCATATATCATAGCTTTTTCATCAGACGGTACAGCGAAGGATGTTACTACACGCTACCTTCCAAAGCAGCAGTGGCCGGGCCGAACCAAAGGCTTCCGTATGCCCATTGAGAAGATACCCATCCACAACAAACACGGAAAAATCAAACGTTGGGAGGAATTGAATTGGTCCAAGTCCGTCATGCGCCCTTTTGCACGCGCACACGATAAGCGTCAGCCATGGGATGAAGTTGAGGAAGAAGGCGATCTTGTCCCTGCGGAGCCTGAGAAGAAGAAGACCATGGACGAAGACGGCGGTAAAGAGACTCTACAAGGCTACAAGAGTTCTACCAAATACGTCCTCGAGCGGCATCTCCGCCGTGAAGAGGCACTGAAACCTGATGCTAAGATTGTCCGACACTTCGTCATCAGCAAAAAAGGCGAAGAAGACAAACGCGAGCCGGTGTATTATCGCAAAGACGTCGTGAACTGCAAGACCACCGAGTCTTGGCACAAAGAAGGCCGAGAAGTCAAGCACGGTCAGCACCCACTGAAATACGTACCCATGCGCGCCGTGACCAAGACACGCAAGCTTGAGATTGAAGAGCGCGAGCGAGTAGAAGGTGGAAAGGTCCAACAAGGCTTGTACGCGAAGAGTCAAACAGATTGGATCATCCCCGAACCGATCAAGGATGGCATAATTCCAGTCAATGCGTTCAACAACATCGATGTTTACGTCCCAACTATGGTGCCGAGAGGCGCTGTCCACATTCCGCTCAAAGGTGCTGCGCGCGTGTGTCGCAAACTGAACATCAACCACGCAGAAGCTTGCACAGGGTTCGAATTTGGTAAACAACGCGCAGTTCCTGTAATTACTGGTGTTGTTGTGGCAGAGGAGAACAAGGACTTGGTCATCGATGCATGGGAGGCAGAAGAAGTCGAAAAAGCACGGAAGGAAGCAGATAAGAGGCAGAAGTTTGTCCTGGGCCTATGGAAGAAGTTCTACTCTGGTTTGAAGATTGTGCAGCGTATGAACGATGAGTATGGTGAGGAGGCTGAATTGCCGCAGACAGACCCATTTGCACCGATCAAGAAAAATGAAGAGAGCGAGTGGGATGTCTTCCAGAAGCATCAGGGCAAGGATTTCGAGGGTGGGTTCCTACGCGAGGAGCTTGCAGGTGACGGTGGCGGAGGCTTTCTCGGAGACCATATGTCAACAACTGCTAACGACGATGTGGCTGGAGGATTCTTCCTTGCAAGCCAGGAAGAGATGAATCACGGTGATTTCACTATCGATCATGGCGATCAGCGAGTACGAGAGGAAACCACGAGTGACAGCACAAATCGAACGCCGATCTCGTTGTCCGCAGCAGTTGATCAACCCATCTACGAAGACGAAGGTGATAATCAGGAAACTAAGAATCAACGTCATCAGAACATCCAGATGAACGACGCGGAACAAGACAATGACGAGGAAGAGGATGAGCTCCCTGTGCATAAACCTCACCGGAACTCTTCCACGAGCAAGCCGAATGCTACCCGTTCGAAGCGCACACCAATGATTTCAAGTAAACATATTGTCGAATGTTCCGACGAAGCGTCGCTTTCAGACACTCCCCCAGATCCGCCGACACCACAGCTTGCCACAAGAAGCGGCTTAAGGCGCAATGCTGCGCGCAAGAGTAAAGCGCAGATAAAAAGTCACTTTTTTGCTACTGGAAGCGATGACGAGACGGATGCAACAGACTTCACGGATAAAGCATCACCAAAGAAGGGCAGTGGTGATCGTAGCAGTGGAAGACGACAAGGACGGAAAGATTCAAGACAAGCGAGTAGAGGTTGTAAGAAAGGGCGGGCTTGATGCCCTTGGATCAATTTTGGGAGCGGACGCATTTGACAGTCCTGCCGAGCGCAGCGATGGATACAAACCTATGCAGCCTGCTATTTTTCGCTTTAGATGTGTGCCTCCTAGTCTGACTTCTTCCCACCCATTCCTGAAGTTTGCAAGCACGTTGCCGGGATTTCTAGCACGGCTAGCACGTGCGCTTTGTCAGTTCCGCCAGTAATTTCTCATATCGTACCCTAGTCCTAGTTATCGCCCCTCAACCTGGTCTATTCTGGCATCAGAAGACATGCTGAAAATCAACAGAGTAGGTTCATACACAGACCGGTATCCTCATGCCACAATGAAGGGGATGTATTTCAAGAGTCTGTGGCATCAAGCGACTTCACTTCTACTGATGGAGACCGGGACATTAGTAGTCAAGAGCGGGCTGCTCTGCCAGAAATTAGTGAACTAATTTATAAATCAATTCGAGCTTACGATGTCCTCAATTTTCATTCAACGGGTATACATTGATGTTCGTACGGACGGGGTTACCACCGGTTGTTCACAAAAAATATAGTCCGGAAAAGCCCTCGATGTTACGGGCGATGGGGAAATCTACGATAACTGGGAGCCTTCTCTCGAACGATCCATGTCGCGAACAAAAATAGAAGCCCGTCCTTCGTGGAAGCAAAGCACTCAATCACTCAAGAGTTCTGGCTCGTTTTGGCTATTCGATTAGGTTTGAGGTATCCAAATCCACGATCATACACCTGTGCAGTACTAACTAATCTGAAAGAACGCATTCAGGTAGTACAAAATTTCAGTAGGAATTCCATAGACAAGATAGTCAACAGGACTCTCTTCGCTGATCCTGGTAATTGTCAACAAAGCTAATCCGTTCTACTACAAAGGTTGCTGGAATAATCTATCAACGCATTTTCCCCAACTATTCTACCAGATGGGATATCCTTCGTCACTGGCGGTCAAATTTCCGGTCACATCTTCTCGGATGATTAGGCAGTTACAGTGCCAGAGCTGCGGGACCTAGCAACGCAGACGTTCCATCTTATGGCAGATCCAAAGATAGCCAGGACATATCGCTCCCGGTCACTTTTCCTAAGGATAGTACCGTAATCAGTGGCGATGGAAGAGTCTGTCGAGGGGATCGCTAATTAGATCCATCTAGGTTTCACACGTTATGACGCCTAGGTCTTCACACATCCTTACCTTTTACGTCCAGACGAAAGTCCAGCAACAAGGCCCAAAAATGTGCAAGCCCCTGCTCGGATTCAGTTAGATAAGGCATCACTGTTTCAATGGCCTTGCATGAGGTGGTCACCAGTTCAGTCTCATAAGGTTGTCTTTAACAACATACATAGTAAATACAGGACAGCATAGAGTCCCTCTTACCTTAGTCTCATTTCGTGGTAACGGCAACATCTTCTCAGTGCCCAGCGATGCCGAGGCTGTAGTATCGGGTATCAATACCTGTTTGCATCAATGCAAGGTATGCCTAGTGTTGCAGCTTCCGTCCGGTTGCTTCTACAAGTCTAGTAGGCTGTTGCTCTACTAAGTCCACCTTTTAAATAGATTCATTTCTAAAAAAAATCCAGAGCAAAAAGATGTGCAAGTAAAACTGACATACTCTATATTGGTCTTAAAACATAAAGGTAAGTAATTTAGGTGTATACCACGCCTTTCATACAAGAACCGACGTTTGACTATACTATATAACAAAATGTTGATTCTCCTAGATAATAGCAGACATAGACTTTTAGCGTGCATAGAGTGACGTAAACATGGTAGTTACCTGAAATCCCGACCTGAACGCCGGCATGATGAAGCATGCGGGGTAAATGCAGCATTACCGAATGCATCTACACTTGTTCCTTGTCGCAACCACTGCGTAAACAACAACAACTATCTTCAGTGATATTTTGGTTCTTTTAACAAGACAAACGTAATGGATGCACAGACTCAAGAAAGTTATACGGCTGGCACCGAAGTAGACATCACAAACAATCCAACCGCTCAAAAGCTACTCCAACGGTGTCAATACTTCCTTGCGGAAGTTCAGAACTTGCATGTTGGCCATCCAGAACCCGATGCCTGTTCTAACCCACATCTAGGACTCCTGGCAAGAATCTTGAAGCCCATTTGAACACGCACTATGGACCTGGAAACGCCCTTTATGAGGACCTCTGTAGTCTTACACGCCAGGGTCTAAAGGAAGGTTGGATTGCCAATGTTGAAGTTTCTGGAAAGAACTACCGGCGCTCAAAGATAGCACTACCCAAGGAAGAAACGCGATTTTTCTCAATCACGACGGTGTACATGAACTCACAGGATGTGTTCTCAGGACAGTATCATTCGCATCCGTATGGCGAGATCAACTGTGTGGTTCAAATAGACTCGACCGCAGAGTTGAAAGGCATGACGAATTGGCAAGGTGCAGGGTGGACAAGTCCGAGTGCGGGAACGCATCAGTAGGTTCTGGAGAAGACCTCATCTGTAGTCAAAGTGCTGATGACATGACAGCTACCCACAGGTCCGCGGGGGTGCATTGATAGCGTTGTTCTTCCTTCCAGCCGGTAGGATAAGCTACAACGTTGATACAGCCGATGCTCAGCCGGCGGACCTGTGAATAGTCTTGTGAATTACCACGATTCATGGCGTTTACGAGATTGTAACGCGAATGCGTGGATGCAGACGTTCAAGTTTCCAAAGCGCCTAGCAAGAAGGCACCAGTATAAACTCAGAGCACCTGAGAGTGACGCAAGATTTTAAGGATGCTTACGTCTCGATGACAGAGTCTGTGGGGAGACAGATCACCTTGCTCGAATCGCCGACCTCGGGATGCACAGTGCAGAGAGGGCAGACAGCCGCAGTGCAGTCCCTCAGCAGCTTATTCCGAGGTATAACATCTGTTCAGGGCTGTGGCCCCACGTATATATCGACAACGAGCTCTGAGAGACAGTGAGACTGCACAGAGACGTGACCGGACCACTGGGTGAATTCTTTGCACAGCAAGGTTCTAGATTCATAGCCTCCTGTCGATAGCCCAGATGCTTCCATTAAGTGCTATGTTCACGAAGTGGTCGAGAGAAGAAGGCAGCAGATCATCACAAACTTTGTCGTTGGTACGAGCGTTCAACGCACGAGTCGTCCTACTCCTATCATTTTGTGGAGTCAAGGTCCAAGTATGAGCACCGAAGGTGATCATAGCGTTAGCTGCAGTGGCCCTCTGTGGTCTGGGAACGGAAGTTGGAGTCAAGTCGTCTAATCTAGAACAATTGATCCTTTCGAGAAGGTCCCACCCTTGCAAACCGTCCCAGCGCCACACGAGTACGCAAAAAAAAAGTGGTGGGTATGACTTGCAGTTTCGCGACGCAAGCAGCGACTCGTGTTTACGCACGCGGGGAGAGATGGGGATCCGCGCTTGGTTCCAGATTTTGATACACCAGGGTCCAATTTACTGACGTTGGTCGAGCAAAGTGTTCCTTGGCCGCCTTTTCCGTCAAACTTCGTCATGACACGCGTTTCCGCGAGCGCGAACACGGATGGAACAGTCGCCCTCTCGTTCCCAGTACCCAAATCGGGACGCGTGCTGTGCGAAGACTTTTCGAGCATCCAATCACGAAAACACGCTCCTTCTATTTTGGGTCAAGCAAGGGTTCCTATGACTAACGTTAACTCCGGGACGACGCCCTGGGTCCTCCCGCAGGAACGCCGTGGTCCACAGCAGCCAGCATGAGACTAGGTACTTGGGCTCTTTTGAATATAACCACGTCGCGGCCCAGCATGGCAAAAGCATCCAGCTACACTGTGTCTTTGGTTACAAACACTTGCTTCTTTTCGGTAGCATTTCGCCTGTCATGGAACCATCATCAACCAATACCTCCGATCATACACGCGTTGACGAACACGAGCTCGAACAATACCCACCTTCACAGTCATCGCAGTCGTTGCAGCCAACCCACGTGACCCCTGGAAGGGCACGAGTGAGAATCAATAGCGTCGCTGCTGAAATTCCACCCCCTATTGAGGAGCAACCTCGCTTGAGTCACCTGAGCGAGGCCGAATCGCTTGAAACTTCGAAAAGCGATGATGGCACTGCTGCTGCTGCGGAACAGTTGTTGATGGCGCACAGTACTGTTGGTCCTCACGAATACCTTGCTGGAGATGGCGCGGTCGACGATGACGAGGATTACGCCGTAACGGGGAACACACAGGGCGGTATCTTCTACCAGCTTCTCCAGGCCTATAAAAATCCACTTCCAGCATATGGCGATATTGTCACACCCTCAGAGCCCAGCAGCAGCTCTCCGCCCACAGCCCAGCAACCCGGCTCGGCATCCGGCGCAGCCACACCGTCGCGCAAGAAATGGTACAAGCAAGAGAAAGCGGCACAGTCCCAAGAAACTTTGGCAACACTGGTTGGAGCATCAGCCAAGTTGGCCAACCCCAACAACAAGAAGGAGCTTCCTACGCGCCCAAGTCACAAGCGTACCACTAGTGGTGGCATACTTGCCAAAGTCATGAAAGCCAAAGAGGACCAAGACGTGCGCATAAAGATCCACGTCGCCAACATTCTCAAGCGCCAACAATACATCATCCGCATGTGTCGTGCCTTGATGCTTTTCGGTGCCCCCACTCATCGGCTAGAAGAGTACCTTGCCACTACAGCGAAAGTGCTTGAGATAAACAGCCAGTTTCTATACATCCCGGGATGTATGTTGATCAGTTTTGACGACGCGTTGACTCACACTGTAATGTTGCCTCCTTCAAGGGTGTGTACGCAGGTTTGCTAACATCACGACAGGCCGAAGTCAAGATCGTTCGAACAGCGCAAGGTGTTAACCTCGGAAAGCTCAAGGACACGCATGAGATTTACAAAGAGGTGCTCCATGATGTCATCGACCTAGACGAGGCGATGCAAAGGCTGAATGACGTGATCAACGCCAAAGACCGTCACAACGTTTGGCTGTGCGTCCTCATGTATGGTCTAGCATCTGCAGCAGTCAGCGTGTTCTTTTCAGCACGTCTTATTGACATGCCTGTCATTCTTGTGCTCGGTTGTCTACTGGGCACTTTACAGCTGGTTGTATCACCGCTGTCAAAGACGTATAGTACCGTCTTCGAGATCTCAGCGACCAGTATGGCTTCTACGTCCCTTTCTTGAACTTCAGCTCACAAGTCCAGTTTTAATGAGCTTCTTAGCGCGCGCCTTTGGGAGCATCAACGGTGGAAGCTTATTCTGCTTCTCCGCGATCGCGCAAAGCGCCATAGCCATGATCCTTCCTGGGTGGCTTGTGCTCAGTTCTGCGCTGGAGCTGCAGTCTCGTGCCATTGTGCCAGGGTCAATTCGCCTCGTCTTTGCCATCATCTACTCGCTGTTTCTAGGATACGGCATCACCGTGGGCACAGCTATCTACGGCGCGATTGACCCGAATGCGACCAATGCACAGACCTGCTCGAACCCTTTGAACAAGTACTGGAACTTTCTTTTCGTTCCACTGTACGTGTTTTTTGTCACTTTCACGGTACAAGCGAAGTACAAACAGATGCCCGCCATGATCTTGATCGCCACGGCAGGATACACGGTCAATTTCTTTGCCAACATGAAGTTCACTTCTTCTGCACCCATCGCCTATACCTTTGGAGCTTTCACCGTGGGTGTCCTGGCCAATCTGTACAGTCGAGTGAGACACGGCGTTGCTGCTGCCGTGCTTTTGCCTGCAGTGTACGTGCAAGTCCCTGGTAGTCTTGCTTCCAGTGGAGCCATCGACTCTGCTCTTCGAACAGCGTCTGCATTGATCAGAGGCTCGACAGCCGCTGATGTACGTTCTCTATCTCAGAACCCACGCAGTACGAACTAACTCGATAACAGACAACTACCGACGGCCTCAACTCCATTGTCTTCAACGTCGCTGCATCTATGATTCAAATCGCCATCGGAATTACAGTCGGTCTGTTTATGGCAGCGCTTCTTGTCTACCCGATGGGCAAGAAGCGCAGTGGTCTTTGGACCCTGTAGAGTATACCCTTTTCTTGCATAGCGATACTGCGTTTTAGGCTCAAGGCAGAACGAGGCATCTGGGATGCTCATGCTAATGACCTATAGTTACAAGACCATATGTCTTTTCGAGGCTGGCGCTACCATCATTGAACGACGTGGTGTCATGGTGAAGTATGATGCAAGGTAAGCCCCCACGACTCGGCAGTCGACTTCGCAGCACCATCCAAGGAGCAGCGACACATCCCATCGCGAACTCAACTCAGCCATACCACCTCAAGCACCACGCCCATTGCAAATTGCCTTCGCCAGACGAAATACGAATATCCAAAGCCACCCGTAGCACCGACCACTACAAACTCAGCAAAGCCCTACGGCGCCGGCCCATTGCCCTCACCCCTACCGCGAGTCGAAGAACCGACAGCAAGCCGATCCACCAGCCATTGCCGCGCCCGGATACGACCAGCGAACCCGATTTTCTTCTCTCTCTCCAATCCCTGTCATGTCTTCAAGTGGTTTCCGTTTTCTTTGCATCATTCCACAGCAAGCTCCCTTCATCCCAATACTCTCTGTGACTTTACGTGCTCTTGCAAGGTTGGCCCCACATGACAATTGTTATCACACGTCAAGATCCCGGGAGTTTCACCAGAGAATACGCTGCATCCGCCCCGTATTGTGCAGCTTCCGTGGCATCAGGTGATTCTTGATACATAGAACGTGAATGAAGTTAATGGGCTTTTGGCTTACGGAACTTGACTCATGAAATTTGGCTCATGAGATGTATTACACAGAAACAGCAACCCCATTTCTCTTACGTAGCTCACTCCTCATACCTTTACCTGTTAACTACCATAGTACGCATCCTTGTGTCCTCGAATCGCCTCCACGAAACATCCCGTTTCATGTTGGCGGCAAAGTGTGAGAACAACCTGGCCTTCAGATTATCTCTTTTACTCACCTTGACCCAAAGTTCTTTAGTGAGTCTCGTCCTATCGCGGATAATATCAAAGGCTCACTGATGAGTTGTTTTACACTCGCCGTTCGTTTCAGTACTTCAGCATGTATTAACTTGCATTCACAACCCCCTTGACCCCCTCCACCATCCCTAGCATTACACTTCCCGACTTACGTACCTCTTCGGCACTCACCTATCAATTTGTCAAAGATGGACCGTTTTCGATGTCGCGCCTTTTCACGTTAGTTGACCAAACATTGCTTGGGCTCAGTTTGTATGCGCAGTCAATCTTGTAGTACCTGATAGAACAAAGACTGTATAGACTTATTGATACCACGATTGATTGAGAGGACGATCGATGAACGTTCACTTTGGAGTTGTTGAAGGATACAAATTAACGGAACACAAGGCTGTTGATCCACCTTGTGTCAGGTCATCGTTGTAGTAACATCGTCTCCATGTAGTACACAGTAATGCACAGTCTAGAAGTGAAATGGTCTAGAGCCACGGGCATAGAAACACAGTGTCATAGTAATTATTACAGTGATGATCAGTGATGAGCAGAACCGGTCCGGCTTTTGGCCATCGCGTTTCAATTGGTACTTTCTCAAATCATAAGTAAACACTACACTTGAGATCCTCCACATCTTTAGAAGGAGTTATGCTCAATTCCTATGGTACGTAGCAATCAAGCGACAGGAACAAGAGCGGCCGACTGTGTTTGTATGGACTTATTATGTGCGCATCCTAACTAGCATGGATTGGGCAAGTTCAATGCAAGTAGACAGTCACCCACCCGTTAAAAAATGTTAACACATTGAGCGGGACCAAGTCTAAATTTGGCTCTTTAGGCATAAAAGTTGGACCTAAGAACGTAACTACATAGCCGAGACTCCACGTTAAAGTATGTACATCCTTTCCGAGCAGTACAAGCGCGGCAAAGAACATTAATGAGGCATAAGACATGGCCTGCTAACAATAAACAAAATAGCAGGATCCGCCACTAGTGATGTACATGGTGTGTTAGGTACCGGTCCCCAATCGGTGTTCGTATAGTAAGTTAATCTTAGACTTGGCTAACTTACACAAGCGAGTGGTCACGGGTATTTCAGCCTCTACCTTACCCGCTTGGTAGACTTGACCCTTTTGGGCAGGTCATCTCGGACTTCGGCCTGTTCTTGTCATCTCTTTGTTTAGACTTGGCTTGAGACAAGTCGTATATGATGGACATGACAATGTGGTGTATGAAACATATTAGACGAAGTCCTACTCCGTAGCTTCGCTCGAGATCGACATACTAGTAGCGACAAATCAGACATGGAACCTCTAATAAAATCACCTGCAGTTCTCGTGCATGGTCCGACGCACGCTATCGACGAAGTCCGCATTCCAACGGACAGCCATGTCGCTTACACACTCCGTGGACCTTATCTGATCGGTTGAACCTGCCTGCCATTGCCAAACCATGACACAAAAGACTTACGTTGGCCGCACAGTTCTTAGCGGCTGTGTGTAAGTGGGTCGACACGGGTGTCTGTCAGGCCGCTTTGGGCAATAGCTCATCCAGTTGGAGTTTTGAATACTGCTGTGGCTAAAATGACGGTCGATCAATTTCACATGTTCACCGTCCTTCCGTACCCCACTCAACTCATACCCAGCTAATTTAGCAACACAGGTCTTGCAAGAATGACAAACGCTATTTGTGAATATTTGCGCGATGTGATTAGTCTATCGATAGCCAGGCCGACAGCTACATGTGCCGACCACAATCTACCTCGACCGCTATCGCCAAATGTTCAAGGTAGTCATTCCAGCGTTCGATGAGCTAGTCGCTCAATGGCCCACCTTGTTTGAAAAGCTTTCCTGTCATAAAGAAACTCTCGAAAAGTAATGCAAGTTACCACCCATCGTTACTCGTAAGTCGTATAGGATCCCATCTAGAAGGCTGTACCGCTCAATTGGACCATGGTTGACGCCGTGTTCCCGCCGTGAATACTCCATGAAACGCCCTGGAACTGAATGTCCATTTCTAGGGAAAAAGGATATCGCAAACTGAGATGAACGAATACTCAAGTTGATTCCGACTTGAGCGGTATCGCTCCTTTGATCTCCCCATGTAGTATTCCGAGCAGCTTTCGGAGGGTGTCTGAGTTGTTGCTCTTGCGATGAGTTGTTGTTCCATCCTCGTCTTGACCCTCGGCGTCATCGTCTTGAATCAGCAGCTCGATAGTCTTCCGGAGTTTATCGTATGCGGCATTGAGTTCGGTATGCGACACTTCGAGCTTGCTGTACTTTTCTGACAGGACTGAGAGCTGCGATTCGAGGTCACGGGCGTGCTTTTCTTTCCGTTCGCGAAAGGCGCGTTGAGCTGCTCGATTCTGTGCTCGTCGACGCTGTCAAATATTAGCGCGCTGTAGGCGACTGATAATGTATCGACTCACCCCTGATGTAGTGTGTGTCTTGTCTGTAGGCAGTGCTGCGGAGCCGTTCATGTAGACAGAATCTGTATGTGGAATAGGCCGTGGACTACAGTAAGGGCTGTCGTGGTCTGAACCAAACTCTGAAGGCGTCATTGGCATGTGGTACGATCCGAAATGCATTGGCTCGTCGACGACCTGAGGAAAATAGGCCTGGTGGAGAGGTGCAGGAAATTGATCGTATGTCGATGACTCCTACACATGTCAATCACCGCTACGAATCTTGAAATGCACATGTCTCTCACTGGTGATCCGCTCAGACTCGGTACTTTGGACATGTCTGGAGGTACGTCGTACAGGGCTGCATGTTGTGGTTGAGGAGGAACGTAATGGCTCTGTGACATCCAGTAATCGAAAGACTGGGAGTCCATCTCGCACAATGTGTATGACGCTCAATGAGAACGCTGGTCGCGGTGCTAATGTGACAGCTTGACAGTCTTTACAAGACGGTAGGCTATTTCTCTAATTATGCGCAGTCGTCAAGCGCAATGGATGACGCGAGAGTTGGCTTGTGACGTGCAAGGAAGAGGTCTGGATAAGTATTTGTGTGGCAGGGCGGCTTACACATGTGGGCGAGCTGAGATCTTATACAGCGCACGGAGTGCGGAGAGAATGCACGACCGCCACGGGAGCCGTTCTTGTTCGATGCAACTGTGCCCGCGTAAACGGTCGCGGCCTACCCTGGTCGCTGTGGCTATCTGTGAGGAAGCCCGCATGCCGCTGTCACGAAAGGAGCAGTCCAGCCTATGCTTCGGCTCAAGCGCCGGGAACACGGTCTGGGATGCGGGAAGCTCCCCAAAGTTGTTATTCTCGTCTTCAAGTGGCTCGTAGGAGAGCGTGGCCGGCAGCCGGTTGCAGGGGCATGCATGCATGTTTACGCTAGTCCTGATCTGGTCCTTGATAAATGTGCCGCTGAAGGTACGGGCTAACCGCGACGAGCCTCACAAGGTGGGTGTGCAGCACACAACTTAGTCATTCGCTGTCGCTCAGAGATTAGCGAGGGTTCCGGACATTGTTCTCACGAAGCTTAATCACTTTAGGATGCTTGTACCGTAGCGGGGTTAGACCTGTGCTTCACAAATAGACCTGCCAAGATCCACGCGTTGCGCTCGACCGAAAAGATTCAGATGTCTTCATAGGTGGTGCACATGACGATAGCACGGTGCGGATCTGAGTGCAATGACCGTCTGTCTGTGGCTTGAGCGCAGTGTGGCTCGTACATCAACGACGTCAGACTGGTAGACAGCTCAAGCCTGAGGTTACGTCTGACTACAGGTAACATCACGTCGAGTGAATTTGCTGACTGACGTGCAAGCCCCGAATCTCGGTCGGAGGAAAGCCCATATGATGTCGGGTGGTTACGCATTGCGAAGTGTTTCCCTGCCGAAGGATCTCCTTTGTCTGTAGACAAGGGTCGCTCCCACTCAGTGCCTACTGGTTCGACAGATAACCTCGAGTGGACGCCTTCCCTGAATCTTTCTTGCGGGGTGACGATGTGCAAATAGTGCCAGTGACTCTGTCATGCACAAGTCACTTATTGCGAAGTCCGTTGTCAGCGCGAAATTCATCAAAGCCATGTTTCGGCACAGCGGACGAATGAGTCAGTGGACACGTTGACGGTGGGCCTGGCTAGATAATGTGCGAGAACGTGAAAGGCAACTCTTGCCCAAAGCTTGACCAGTTTTGATCTGATCTGAGCTTGGCATCTTGTCTCATATGCTTTGGCTTCTTAGTGCGCTACTCTGGCCAGGAACAGTGTTTGAGCAGTCTTTCTGCGGCAGAAAACTGTAAGATGTGATCTTGGACCGGTACGAAAGTGACGCAGCGTGCTGGGCCTTCGCGCTCAGAGTTGGACTCCCGCCACGGACACGAACAGGGCACACAACGCGTCATCTTGCGCGGTGTTCTCACCGAACCAGCATGTGGTATTGGTACATGTCCGTGCAGATGGGAATGCTGGGTCTGTGCCGGGTCTGCATGGCAAGGGGAGGCGACACTGGAGTATGCCACTTCGAACGCACATCAGCCCATGGCAGCCCCAGGAGGACGCGCTGGTCGAACGATGCGTGCATAAGCAACTGCCCCCTGCTAGTGGGCCATCGTCTCCGAGCACGACGATTTCCACCATTCGGCCGCTGCCAGTCAAGCACAACAGCCTTGCCCCTCACTCCACGATACAGCGGCCCACACATGATCAGGAAGATTTGCTGTCTGCCCTGTGGCTTGAATTTTCCGTGGCTGTAGCACCAATCCTAGTGCGTTCTCGAAAGGGTACCGTACATAGGCAGCGCAGCCACTGTTAGCTGGCCCTCAGCCGCGTGGTCACGGCAGGTGGTTACCGTAGTTGGTATTTATCCCTCCAAGGGGCACAAATCCACAAGCACGCATAGGGAAAGGAGTGGAACCCAAGAGGAATCCCACAAGCGGGTCGCATCTTGGCTGATCGTTCGCTTCACATGTTCACCATGTGCCAAACACTCATTCGATGCTCTTTTCAACGACAGTGTACCCCAGAATTTCCACATACCGGCGGCCTACCCCGAACGGTATGGTAAACGGTGCAATGAGCATCTTCATGCGCCCTGAAGCACAGTCAGCGTGCAACTTACACTGCGCTAGCATGCAGCCGATGGATAAGGCGTAAGGCTGTACCGACCACAACGATCTCCGCTGTTACCCTCATGATGCACGTTATTACTGTCCCGACGTGAACTAGTGGGATAGGGCTATGCAGGGTCCTACGATCTTTCCGGAACCCAGCAGCCTTATCTGATGTCCTACCTCGCTTGTTAGATTTAACCATACTTTGGTACAGCATGACCAGGTCGCCCTAGCCCAACAGACTACTGCGCATTGACAGTGCCCGGGAACAATGAACTGTGTGAATTCTATCGTTATCCTCTTTGGTCGCACTACCTACAGAGCGACCTCAAAGTACAGGCACGGCCATGAGCCGCAACAAACTTCGACACTCGGGCCGTCTTTGCGTCTTTTGCATCCTGCAAGAGTACCAAATCCAGGTCCTGAGTGGTACAAAACGGCCGACTCTACGCAAAAGTGAGCACGCATGTATCACTCTCAAGCGATCACCGCCGAGGTATCAAGCTTCCTTGGCTAGTACGCGAGTCGGTTTATACACCTGATAGTTCAAGATCGCACTCCGTATTGTGGGCATTATCGAGGGATGGAATCCTTGGTGCTCTAACACGAAGAATGTCGGAGCCAACCCGGAGCCAATGGCGACGACAGCTGAGTAAGAAACGCCCAACTTACAAAGCTTCTACGCGAGATCTGACGAGTGCGATTCATACCGCGCGACTCGACATCGCTCCTCATTGTCGACCTATCAGATACGCAGCAAGAGCGTTGATGTAGCCACACGCCGGTTCATGCTAGTGACGCTTGCTCTCATCGACCATAACTCGCTGCCGAACGTTGGGTCGGCATGTGAGCCACGCGGCATGCTCTCACCACACTACTCAATAGACGTAGTGACTTCGACGTCATTTGTCTCAACCATGCCGACGTAGAATCTCATGACAGTCATGCGACTCAGCGCAGGTATACAAGCGTCGAGTCAATCTGAGGTTACCTCAGGACTCTCAACAATTCCCGCATGCTCAGTCTCGAATACCTGCTTCAAAGCCGATATCAATCGACTGCTGCAGAGGTTCGTCTGTCCCAAAAAAGGGATACATGGCTCAGTGAGTGCAGCCAGGATTCGATCGTGTACTGATGGAGTTTGAGTCCAGTTTGCCGCATTCACATTCAAGATGGAACCTTCTGGTCGAGTCGAGACATTAGAGTAAGATGATTTCGTTGATACTCCAGCCTGTTGTCGATATTTTGCGGGGCTGTCATCATTGTTTGGTTGTGTGGAAAATGAGTGTCGAGCTTCTACACAGAGGCCTTGCTAGTCCCGATAGTTACTTGTACGCGTCGCAATCTTGTCACACTCACAAGTCTTTGTGGACATTAAAACAGAGTTTCTCAAAGACATCACGAATAGAGTGCATCGGGCTACCACTCATCATTTAGCAGTGCTACCATTCGCTTTCAAGTAGTACTACCATTCAACTTCCAATAAAGACTATGACTGTCAAGGATGCAAACAGCACTCCTACACGCTATAGAGCATTCAACATCCGGCTTGAACCCATGTCAAAACCGTAGGAAGTGCAACACTTGTCAATCATGATATACAGAAGCTTTGATAGGCCTTTGATCAGGGTATATGCCAACGATTATGTTGCAAACGTGCACATCCCCATATCCTTTTCACACGGAAGTGAAGTCGGGGTCACCAAGGGCCCAAGTGGCAGTCAAATGATATCGGTGAACGCTAGCACCTTATCACTCTTTGAAAAGAGTTTGAACCAAGATACATCCCCGCAAAAACATAGTACCTGTTGGAAGGTGTTGTTGTTTTTGGACGCTCTGTTGAGTTCAACCACGTGCCACCATGGAAGATGAAAGCAAGCACGTTCCGATGTGAGTTCCTTGGTGCCACCACCACTAGCCCAACGTTCTGCTTGAAGATATTGGTAGATATAACCTTGCCCACAGTACAGCCATTTTGAAACCCGAGTACTCCAGCCTTATGCGGACAAAGACCTTTCTACGTTCAAGCTGGAAGTGAAAAGTGATCGGGAAGTTCCAGAAAATAGGTACTGTACAACAGGGGCGTATCTGCTGCCGATAGTAGAAGTAAATCGTGGTAGCGATCGACACATCATGGTGCAACACGTCGTCTACTATGTCTCACATGATGCGCTGCGTATCGAGCTGGTAGAAACAGTATGTTTCGTAGATTGGAGTGGTGTACTGTAAAGCAAGCGAGTTGAGGAATGATGCTATATCTTGTGTTGACGTCGATGATGTGACGAAGACATCGCGCACACTTGGCACCGAACTTAGCACGAGGTTGTTGCCAAAACTTGGGGTGTGCCTGATATGTTGTACTGCTGTACCACGCGTGCAAACTTGAAGACAGGGGCAATGTTCAGCTGGAGATTGGCATGAGACGGTAAGCCGTCGAGCGATGTGAAAAATGAAGAGTGAAGAGTATTGCAAGGGTATATAGCAAAAACCAGTCGCTTGAACAGGCTCGATGTGTCATGTGGACGATTTGGGACTCCAATCAATGCAAAAACATGGAGGCCCCTCTACTTCAACAATGCGACAGATGCGCCCAACGACTGTCGGGGTCTACTTCGCCTTCTTGACTAGGCAGACGTCAGCGACTCTTCCCCTAAACTTCAACACTGCCAGTACCGCCTCACACCTACCTCTCAACTGCGCGCCTGATAAAAGCGAGCCTTACCAATCATATATCCAGCCACTGTTGCTCTCAATGAATTCCTGACAGGCATCTTTCAGCGCCAGGTTTGGCCTCAGCTCACTGATTTTCAGCGGCTCTCTTGTAAGTGGATCCGTGGGATTCCGCTTCAGATGCTCAATCAGCGTGGCTCTCTCATAGCTTCTCCCGTTATTCGTGACGACTGGATCATGCATGATTTCAAACGTAATCCCATCGACAAGATAGTCGGGCACTTCGCGCTTCTCCTGGTTGTCAGGGTCGGAGATGGCAAACGCGGTGCGCAGGTCGTCGCGCTTTTTTTCAAATTCGAGACGGCGCTCTTCCTTCTCCTCGTGGCCTTCTGTGTGACCTATGTTGCCGGACTCCATGCGAGCATCGATCTCGTCCAGCTCCATTTTATGATCCCGCTCAAGCATACCCTCCAAGTCGGAGAGAAGGTTACCACGCCTCCTTATGCGCTCCCGCTCGCGAATGTCCCACTTGCGCTTTTTACACTTCAAAACATGTTGTGAGATCAGTGCGGCGTTGGAGAAGGTCGTCTGCTGTGTGGACTTGGTACAGTACTCGTAGGCTTTGAGCGCACTTGATAGCGCCTCGTTGGGGTGGTTTACGGCGAGCTGGGCTTGCGCTAGGGCTTGTGATCAGCTGTGGTATTGCCGTCTTAACTGTGCTAGTAGACATACAGAGCAGGTGAAACGCTTTCATATTCTCTGGCAGCTGCTCGATGCTCCTGATGCAGTCGTCTATGACACCGTCCCACTTCTCCAGCTTATTTCGCGCCATGGCGCGATTTGTGAACAGCAGCGGATTGCTGGAGTTCTTCTGGATAGCCTGAGAATAGTACGCCTCGGCGCCTTCGTAATCGCCAGTCTTGAAGCATGCATTTCCCTGAGCCTTGAGCTGCTCAGCAGCATACTCATTACCAGGAGGCATGCCGACGGATGAGCAGAGAAGAAACACTGACCCTGAAGAGGGTGGGCGAGGGTGAAGGGGCGATTATGAGCCCGGAAGAGACGGCGTCAACGAGGCGTGATTGGCACGAGGGTTGGCGCGGGGGGTGGGGCGCCGTCAAGAGCCGCGGCAGCATGGAACTTTCCAGATGGGCGCTGATGTGAGCAGCACGGAAGTGTCGGAGCGGAAGAATGTGCACTTTGGTCGTTGCATGATGGCGATGCTGTGCGTTTGACGACAGCAGAACTGTCTAGGGGTTGCTCCGACTGCTCCTTGTGTTGGTCGGATAAGCTCGTTCAGGGTCTGGCAGCTGTCGCTGCAGGCTGTCGCGTGCCGCCGACCACCAAGCCGAACGAGAAGCAGTGGACGAGAGCAGACATGCCATTTGGTTTATGGTGTTTATTGAATTACAACCTCACGCTGAGACGAGAGCTACTTGTTTATTGGGTATATAGTTAGACGCCCGACTCCTCACGCCGCTCAGAGCTCCTGTCGCAGCGGATGCGGACTCTTGATCTCAACCTTTTGTGCTTCGCCTTTGGAATCTTTCCTGTACAAGTTGGGGTAGCTCCGTTGCCGACGTAGCTCTCCCTCTTCTTCTTCAACCTCGGCCCTTGGTCGACTGGGCGGCTGTGCTCTCTTTCTCAGTACTCTCACCTCTTCTTCACTTGCATCCTCTTCCTCAAAAATAGGGCTGCCAGTTCGCTCTCTGCTGCCGCTGCGATTCCGTCCACGGCCGCGAAAGGTATGGTCGGGCTCTGCGTCGCTGCGCCGTCTTTGCTTCTTGGGAGCAGCTGGAGGTGGTGTCATGCTCGCTGACTCTGAATCACGATGGTGATTACGGTGGTGGTGTCGGTGTCGAGAGCCGCTGTCGCGCTCATGGCCACGAGAGGGTGATGCTGCCCGACAAGGAGAGTGTGAGGACATGCGACGTCGTTTCAGGCGGCCGCGTTCTTCGGCTTCTGCGTCGACATCCGGCTCGACAACAACTGGAATGCTTGGATGAGTCTGGAAGTCGCACCTCTCTGAACGGTCCGGCGCATAGGACGCGGTAGTTACTGACATGTCGCCGTGTGGTGGGCTTCAATGGCTTATGCACAATTCAGATTCGTTCAAACCGTGCATGAACAGAGTCCGGACGTTGGAGATTACTGTGTAGGCCTCTTAGCCAAAGAGGGGAAGCATTAGTGCCGTGCGACGGCCCGTTTATGGAACGAGCAGGTGAGCATGCTTGGGTGGTTGAAGCGTGATTCAGCTGGACGTCATTCGCACGCGCGTGCCGGATGTGGCTGGTGCTCACGCGATTGGATGCAGCACTACCAGCAAACGCTCCTTTGAGACGCTCCCCAGTCTTCAGCAAAGATTGTCGAGCAGCCCAACTGCAGGGGAGTGAAAGCAGCAAAAGTAGATTTTTAGGTTCTCGGCATTGCAGCGCGCAGCTTGGAGTGGAGCTGCTGTTCTACCACCACCTCGCGCCGAAGATCTTCGGGGCGACATGGGCCTGTTTCTCTTTGGATGCCAGATCGATCCTGCGATGCCCTTTGACGTCGAGCGCCAACTCGGCATACTCGTACGAAGACATGCTCGGTTTCTTAATCATGTGAACGTGTACCACGCCCTGCTTCCCGTTGCCCTCTACGAAGAAGCGGAATTTCAGGTGCTGGGTGCCCCACTGGTCCGTCTCTTCTGTGCTGCGAATGGCGCGATTTTTGACGTAGCGCGCCAACGAGCTCTCGCCGTAGGCGGAGATCTGGGATCCCTCGCCAAGCAGCTTCTGGCACCGGGGGTCGTCGCGGATCCTGTCGGTGGCGTGGTTGAAGTGTGCGATTTTGGAGTTGGGGCTGAAGACGTCGTGGAAGAGGAAGTAGGTGACTCCGCCCTGGAATTGTCAGTGCGGTTGCTCAGGCCGTGGCTGCAAGAGGACGTACGGTCGCGACGACGCCGATGACGACGACGATCAGGTTGAACGACTGCTGGGTGGTGCGCACGACCTTCTCGCCCGGCGACAGGGCAGTCCACGGCACCTGGCCCGAGTCGCCAGTCAGGGTGATGGACCGGCGCGCGGGCTGCGGGATGGGCGTGCCCGGGTAGGTGGGCTCGGTGGCACGGGTCTGGTGCGAGGCGGACAAGGCGCGTCGAGCTGCCGACGGCTGGATGCGCGGGAGCAGCAGGGCGGGGCGCATGGCAGGGCGCAAGAGCAGGGCAGCTTCGGCGGGGCGGTAGAGGGCGGCCATGGCGGCGGTAGTGGGAGTGGGAGTGGTGTATGGCGACGCGTGCGCTGTGCTGCGAAATGCGAGTGGTGTATGGTCGCGGAGGTGCGGCGGGCGTGTGGCGCACGACCGCAAACTGCAAGCGCCGAGGCAGGGCGCCGGTTCCTGAAGTTTGGCGAACAGCGCATCGCAGACAGTGCATCGCGGACAGCGCTGCCAGCCCTCGACCCCCAGCCCCAGCCCCAGCCCTCGCCGTCCCCTCGCCCCTCGTCCTGTTCACGTGCCGTGTCGTTGGCTCGAGCCGCGCACGAACAACCATGGCGTCCAACAAGAAGAGCAGCCTCGCGGGCTATCTGCCGGACATCCTGATGGCCGCCGCCGCAGTACACCGCCCCCTCCGCGCACCGCGCCCGTACTTCTGTACTGACGCCGCCCGCAGCCGCTGATCGCGTACTTTGTCATCCGCAACCTGCTCGCGCGCCTCGACCCCGACGCGCAGCAGAAGGAGGAGGCCCGCGCCAAGTCGGCCGCCGCCACGCGCAAGCTCGACGCCATCCTCAGCAGCAAGCGCCGCAAGAGCCATGGCGGCGACGGCGACTACGACAGCGACGACGACGACGCGCGCGCCCGCCGCCCGCGCATGCAGGACCTGGTGCTGAACAGCTACGAGCAGAGCATTGCCATGGAGGTCGTGGCCCCCGAGGAGATCCCCGTGACCTTTGACGACATTGGCGGCCTCGACGCCATCATCGAGGAGCTCAAGGAGTCGGTCATCTACCCGCTGACCATGCCGCACCTGTACGCCCACTCGTCGTCGCTGCTGAGCGCCCCCAGCGGCGTGCTGCTGTACGGGCCGCCGGGCTGCGGCAAGACCATGCTGGCCAAGGCCCTGGCCCACGAGTCGGGCGCCTGCTTCATCAACCTGCACATCTCCACCCTGACCGAGAAGTGGTACGGCGACAGCAACAAGCTGGTCAACGCCGTCTTCAGCCTGGCCCGCAAGCTGCAGCCGAGCATCGTCTTCATCGACGAGATCGACGCCGTCCTGGGCCAGCGCCGCAGCGGCGAGCACGAGGCCAGCGGCATGGTCAAGGCCGAGTTCATGACGCACTGGGACGGCCTCGCCTCCTCCACCGCCGCCGGCAGCAACACCCCGCAGCGCATCTGCATCCTCGGCGCCACGAACCGCATCCAGGACATCGACGAGGCCATCCTGCGCCGCATGCCCAAGAAGTTCCCCGTCGCCCTGCCCAACGCCTCGCAGCGCAAGAACATCTTTTCCCTCATCCTGCGCGGCACAAAGATCGACCCCGCCCACTTCGACATCGAATACCTCGTACGCGTCTCCGCCGGCATGTCCGGCTCCGACATCAAGGAAGCATGCAGAGACGCCGCCATGGGGCCCGTCAGAGAATACATCAGGCGCAAGAAGGCAGACGGCTCGCTCAGGACCAGCAGGGGCGTCCGGGATGAGGACGTGCGCGGCCTCCGAACAGAAGACTTCTTCGGCCGAGGGAAAGGCCTGAGAGAGATGGAAGCCCTCGACGAGACGGCAGAGGAGATGAACACCCGGAGTCGGCGGATACACACAGCTTCCGAGTCTTCTGAGGAAACCAGCACCGACAACAGCACCACCAGTGGCGACGAGAAGTCGCCGCAGTACGATGACCCTGAGCCCTCGGCCATCAGGTAGCGTCTCTTGATTATTTCAGTCATTTGTTTCGATGCACATATTAGGACGGCGCTTCAACGAGCATTCTCATCTCATGGGCGGCGTTCTTCAAGACCCGAAACTAGACTCTAGATCTCCAACACTGTACGAACAATTTCAAGCACATGCACATCTACAACTCTTTCGTCTGGACCAGTGTCTGAGGGAGCCTCCTTCCGCGCGAGGCAGCTGCAGCCGAGGTCCTAGTCCCCGCATTCACCCCACCCGTAGCTTGCTGAACGCCTGAGCAGATCCACATTACAAGCACGCAACATCTCCTTGCACTGTTGTCATCGACAGACCTGTTATTCGACAGTGCAAAGTACAGCGCCCAAATATTTGAATCTAAGATCGCGCATCGAACCGTCATCATCAATCACATGCAACACACGACCAAGCCACAAACAAATCGCCACAGTAACAGCTACAATTACAGCAATCCAGATCCCGCCGTCGTCTCCAGATCACAATGGCCTCCCCAGGTGGTTCAGCATCAGTACCGTCAACCTCAGACCACCCACCATCGACAGAAGCTCACCCGCACTCTCACAGCCATGCCCATGAACATCATCCAACCCCTCCTGAAGATGCCTGGAAGACCACTGGTGTTCGTGTAATCCCCGCCGACTCCCTCGAGGCCGTGGGCGGCGCGCACATGACGCCAGGCATGGACCGCAGCGCAGCTATCAACTTTGCTCGTGTGGGCGCGCAAAAACTGTGGGCGGGGACGGTACACATCCACGCCGGCGCCAAGACCGGCGCTCACCACCACGGGCACCTGGAAAGCGTCATCTACGTCCTGAAGGGCCGGGCGCGTATGCGGTGGGGCGAGAAGCTCGAGTTCACCGCCGAGGCAGGCCCAGGCGACTTCATCTTCGTCCCGCCCTATGTCCCGCACCAGGAGATCAATGCGAGCGACGATGAGAAGCTGGAGTGTGTGTTGATGAGGAGTGATAGTGAGGCCGTGGCCATCAACTTGCCGGGCCTGGAGCCTGCCGAGGCCCCGGAGACTGTAAAGTGGATTGATCCTACCCATCCTGATGGAGCCGGGGCGTAGACAGAAAGCTTTCGTAACAACGTCTTGTCGAGTACGGGTGCAGACTGACAGGCAGACGACTGGCCTTAGCGGGACTTGACTCTGGTATTAAAGCATTATAAAGGGCGTAACACAATCTCAATGACAAGCATGTTGGCGACTAATTTGAGAGTATTCGTGAATGTTGTGAATCATTTTGACCCATAAAGCATAGACCTAGGGTGGAGTGATCAACTACTCGCTGCTCTCCTCTTCCTCGTCCTCTTCCTCGTCGTCATCGTCATCTTCCTCCTCCACAGCTTCGGCAGCCTCGGCAACCTCCTCTTCAGCCTCAGCATCCACCTCATCGTCCTGCACCAGGAGGTCTTCAACGACGCCACCCTCACGCTCCATGCGCAGATATTCATCCCACTCAGGGAACATGTCCTCGTCGCCCTCGCCATCCTGCGGAGGCACACCGATGAGCTTCGCGACCCTGCTTTTATTTTCTTTTTCTAGGCTAGCCTTCCACTGCTTGGCAAGTCCTGCTGTCGTACTAGGCTTGTACGTCTGGGAGAAAAGTACAGCTTCGGCGAAGCGACCAGTCTTGATGAGCAAGTCGGTACAGCCCTGTAGGTCCCCAATTTGCCAGAGCGCAGAGAAAGCGACGTTGTTCGCTGTCGCTGTCTCGGCGAGGCTGGCAAGCTCGCGCAAACCAGACTCGTCTGAAGTGGCAGAGTAAAGGAGCAGCAGCGAGCCTAGATCTTTGGCCTTGACGAAGCACTCCTGCGCAAGCTTGATGTCCCAGCCGGTGAGAGCAGCATCACCAACAGTCTTCCACTTGTGCTCTGTGTCCTGCTCCCGCGCAATTTCAGTGGCTTGCTGCAGGTCACCCAGTGAAAGCGCAAGATCGAACCGGTGCTCTGGGTCGGTGGCAACCTTGAGAGCCATCTCTTTGTACCCTTGGCCCTCCAAGAATCGAGCGATCTTGTTGTTTTGGTCTTTGGGCACAGAAGGTAATGTTTCCTCTGCAGCCTCCAGCTCTCCCCTGAGAATCAAAGTCTGGTACTCCACAACAGCCAGCGACAAAGCGAATGACACAACGTTCACATCCTTATCGGCAATGTATATTCTCGAGTCGCGGGCGAGGTATCCAAGAACGTAATGCGGCGAGTCGAAGTGGGAAATGGTGTAAGTCTGGTCACCAACTAGGTAGTTGAGACGGTTGGTGCTGTTGGTGTAGATGAAGCAATCGCCGACCCAGCAACCGGTGCGTACGCTATTGATCTGTCAGCTACATGAGCTTCGATTGCAGAACGGTGGACATACCTCTCGTTGATGTCACAGACGACCTCGAAAGCAGCTTCTGCGCCGTCTTCGTCGATCTCGCCATTTTGGAGCGCCTCCAGATAATTCTCCCTCGAGAATCTCAGAACGTAATATGTATCGTCTGTAGCCAATGTCACGAGCTCGCCGCTTTCTGACCAAAAAACGCTCTTGGGTTCGACTTCGATCCTGCGGACAAGAGCTCCAGAATCCCAATCATAGAAGCCAATACCACCCTGACCCTTGACTCCAAGTAGGACGCCACCGCTCAAACCGTCGGCAGAGAAGCCGACGTTCAACACGCTTCGTTCCTTGAAGTTGCGGAAAATCTTGACGCTCGTAGCTGACTCCCGAATAGCGTAGTCCTTGTCGTGCTCCTTCGATGCCCAACAGAAATCCAGTGCGGAACCGAAGGCCTGGTTTCGAAGCGCGAGGGCGGTGTAGATAATGTATTCACCATCACCACAGACAGCGACGAAACGGCCGTTCGGCGAGTGAAGCAGAGACTGAGGATAGATCTCGGTCGAGCCAAGGTCTTTGGAAGGCAATGTAAGGCGTTCCGCGTCTTTCAGTGAATCGTTGCCCTTGATTGTTGCTGCGAGAATATCATTGTGCTTTGCCCAAAGAATCTTGCCACCAGCATCCATGCTGACTGCTGGCTCTTCTCGGCCCATGGAGATGACTACAGCTCCATCGTCGAAACCGAGCGCAATGCCATTTTTGCTCTTCTGAGATGCCACACACCATGATCGCTCCAGGCCATAGTTCAAAGACTGTTCCAAGCGGTATGTCGACGAGTGCCAGATCTTGATTGTGCCGTCTTCAGAGCCCGAGATGATGACGGGGAGTTCGGGGTGATAAACAGCGAAGCTGACGTTGGACGTGTGACCCTCGAGAGTCGCAATGAGGGCTTTCGTAGTGTAGTCCCAGACCTTGACTGTCCTGTCATCAGATGTTGTGAGGAGGTAGGGCTTGTCGGATTGGGGATAGTAGTCAACGAAATTGACACCCTTGGTCTCGTGCGCTTCCAGGGTGAAGTTAGGCGTCGAGCTGCCGAGCGACCAAATCTTGACTGTGCGGTCGAGACAAGCGGAAGCAAATGTATTGGGGTCCTTGGGGTTGATCGCAATGCCCATAACGTAGTGCTGGTGGCCGGCGAATTCTTGCACGCCTGTATCTGGTCAGCAGCAGGTCCTCGGATCTCTTTGAATGTAGGCAGTCATACACTTCCAGCCCTTCTCCCAGTCCCACAACTTTATTGTCATGTCATCCTAGAAGCGCGTCAGTCAGGCACCCTGCTGCTCGGTCTCGCGACTCACGCTGGCAGTCAGCACAAAGGGCTGTGTGGGATGAACGGCGATGGCGCGGATATAGTCGGGGTGTGCTTCGAAAGATGTGACCTTCTCAGAGGTGTTGTAGTTGTAGACACGCATCTGGAAGTCATCGGAACCTATTGTCGAGCCGCGTCAACGTAGCTTTCACATGAGACAAGCCAAGGGTCGCACCTGCAACAATCCAGTTCTTCCGCGCAATGAAGCGACCAGCGCGAACGGGGACATCGGTGAGCTCGAATGTCTTGACAATCGACTGTGAAATGTAGGACCAAATGTGAACGTGTCCTGCCGCCGTCAGCCTCGGACCACCATTGCGGAGTCGCAGCCATTCATACCGCTGTACAGGGTCGTCAGGATCCACGGCTCGGTCGGGTGGAAGTCTTCGAGGTTGTTTAGTATCGGGGGCGACGTGGAGAAGCGCAATTCCTACCAATGCCTGGCGGGTGTTAGCATGAGAGCTCGAGGGCGTTCGCGGTGCAGCCTGCTTACCCTTGACTCGCTCCGAGCGCGCAAAGAGCTGCCTCTGTATCCAAGTAAGCGCGTGTCCGGGCTTCGGGTGGCGGACGTACCTTGACGTCGAGACGCATCTTCGCAGCTGGTGTGTGCGGGTGGGGGAGGTGTGGGATGGGGGAGACGTGGCTTGTTGCAGCCAGTCCGTGGGAGCGCAGGCAAGGACCACGTGTGCCGGAACGTAGACCAAGAGACAGCTACGGCGGCCGAGGAAGCGCTGGGAAGAGAGGTTGCGTGTGGAGTGGGAAGGGCCCGCTCCGTAACCACCTCCGCGATGCTGCATCTGTGTCCGCTGGTGCTTGGCAGGGCAGGGTTCAGGGTTTCCCAAACGGGCAGTTTTGAAAATCATCGATTGCAGACGAATGCGCAACATCACGCTTCAGCCCTGATCGGGTGCGCCATAGACACAGCGCAATGTTCAAGTGAGCAGCCATGTCGTAAACTTTTCTCGATTCTCCTCTACAACTATTTACTCGAGATAACCTCCCCTCGAGTGCCAACTGCACTCATCTGACGGCTTCCCTTCAATTGCATAATAGATACCCTGAATCGTGCCCCAAGCCCTCCATTGCTCATGGCGAACTGCCATTGCGTACATCGACAAGAGAAAAAACGGTCTCGCCGCTATTGAGCAGAGACTGGTATCTAAGAAGTGAATATACAGAAAGACTCAAAATATGTTAAAGTAAAGTATAGGAGGTTGGAGATGGGTTCAACGAGTGTCCGAACATAAAAGCAACGATATGTGAGAGAATTGAGTGCGGCTAGATGCGAGACGCAGACGCTAGCATTGATGAGGTTGGTTCGCGAGATGAATGCTGAGATCGAAACACATTGGTGGTGACAGACATGCGCGCATGCCGTCATCGTAAAACCCAAGTCTGACCGAGGTCGTTATGGTAGGACGTGCAGGCGGCCAGGCGCTCAGTTCCAGCCGAGCGAGTTCTCTGCCATGACGGGAGCTGAGATCTGCTGAGTGCGTATGCTGCGTCCTTGACTGCTGTCACTTCCACGACTACCGCGACTACCAGGCGTCATGCGGCCATCGCGAGCACCACGCATCCAGGCAGCTGCACCGCCGGGAATAGAGCCGTACGTCATGCGGCTTGTGCTTGGAACTGAGCTGGAGCGCTGGTGAGCGATGCGCTTGTTGCGGTACCGACGGGCGACGAAGAACATAGCCGCACCGTAGGCCATGGCTCCAACGATAGCTCCTGTTGCGATTCCTGCGCTAGTGGGATTGATCTTGCGGCTGGCACCGGCATCGCCTCCAATAGCACCACCATCGCCAGCGCCTCCAGTCGATGTTGCGGCAGGGTCTCCGCCGCCAACGTTCGAGCCTGCACCAGGAAGAGTGCCGCCAGCTGCAAGAGGACAAGCAGTGTTGATCAAGTTGGTGAGATCATTGACAGTGGAGTCCTTGTTGTGCCAGAATGGATCAGCGGGGTTGCGGAGCTGAGCTGCAAGCTTGGTCTGCAAGTCCTTGGGAATGGTGAACATTGCCATAGTAGTAATGAAGCCTTGGTATTTTGTCGTGTCAAGCGGCTTCAATCCGTAGTTCTTGACGTCAGAGACGGAGATGTTGAGACCATCAGCAATCGCCTGAGGCAAGTAGTGGAAGATCTGACTGCCGCCATTGTTGGAAGACACGAATGGGTAATTCAACGGCCATTTGAAGCAAACCTGACCCATGAAACTGTCTTGCGAGACTTCGGGGGGAACGCCACCAGGGGGAGCAATCATTTTCGGTAGGCTAGAGGGAATACCGCTGCTTGTAGCAGTAGGAGACGCAATGGTAGAAGGCTCTTGGACAATGCTGGTGGGAATGAAGAGAGAAGTATCTGTGTTGGTAGCAGTGGGCAAAACGGTTCGCACCGGTGTCTGCGAGCTTGTGACCGTCGGGATAACGGGAATTGGGATCGTGGCAGAATCGACTGCTGACGTGGTGCTTACAGCAGATGGAGAGATACTGACAGATGCAGGCGCAGACGGCGATGATGAGAGGGACTCCGATGGCGACAGGGTAGGAGACGGCGCTGCCGATGGAGACTCTAGCCCAGTTGATACAGACCCAGATGCAGATGGGGATACAGACACGGTGGCAGATGAAGACACAGAGTCTGAGGCGGATGGAGACACAGATCCTGAGGCGGATGGAGACACAGATCCTGAGGCGGACGGAGATACAGAAGCCGAGCCTGATGGCGTGACTGAGGCCGTTTCGGTAGCGGACAAAGTGATGGTCGCACTGGTCGATGCCGAGCCAGAGGATGAGAGAGTCTCAGACGCTGAGATAGACAATGAGATGCTGAGAGTCTCGCTCGGCGAAATTGTAGCGCTTGAGGAAACGCCAGTCCCAACCACAGTTGACGACGGGATAATGCCAGAGGAAAACCCTGTTCCGGAGATAGTGGACGATGGCAAGATGCCGGATGATTCGGACAGTGAAGCACTCGCTGAAAGTGTGACGCTTTCTGTGCCGGAAGGAATGGGCGCAGTGAGGCTACCAGAACCTGACACGGTCGCAGAGGGCAGGATTCCAGACGATAGGAGGCTAGACGAGAAATCAGACGCAATGCTAGACACGATGCTGCTGAGATCGGAAGTCGGGATGGGCAGAGGAACCGACGCGGTGGGCAGGATGGACGCTGAGGTGAGCGCGGATTCGGCGCTGGATACCAGGCTTGATACAACGCTGGGCAGGGCAGAACCAGTTGGCAAATCAGAAACCGCCGACGACAGAAGGCTGGAAAGCTCTGAGATCACTGATGGAGCGACCGACGGGAGGATTCCCGAAGCAGACGACGATTCCGTGATGGTAGCCGATACAGGGGCAGTAGGGTTGAGTGACCCAGAGCTAGGAATGACGCCAGTTGGCAGAGCCTCAGAAATTGCGGAGGACAGGAGCGATGTCAGATCAAGCCCAGAGCTGACGGATACACCCTCCGAGGTAGGGATAGCGCCCGACGGCGAAGCCTGGCTTGTAATGGTAGCAGATACAGACGAAGACTCTGTGCCGAGTGCAGTGGTAATGCCAATGACTATTCCACTGGAAGGGAATCCGCTGGAGGGCAGAACACCAGTAGGGACTACGCCACTGCTGGGGAGGATGCCAGACTCAACAACCGAGGTAGCTGTAGGCTCTGCAGTGCCAAGAAGCGATGACAGGAGAGAACCAATCAGGCCAGCAGAGGAGGTGGGCCGTACGATATCAGAAGATGATGGCAGAAGCCCGGTGGAAGCAGCTTGCGATGCCTCAGGCAGGAGCGATGAGAGAGCACCGTCAACGAGACCAGCAGACGAGGTTGGCAGGACAATCTCAGAAGCTGGAGGCAACAATCCAGTAGAAGCAGCCTGCTCTGGACTCTGGGCGGAAGAAGTCGGTAGCACTATCTCGGATGCTGGAGGCAAAGTGCCGGTGGAAGCAACCTGCTCGGGGCTTTGAGTGGATGTGGTTGGTAGGACAATCTCAGAAGCTGGGGGCAGAGAACCAGTAGCGGCAGGAGCTTGAGCAGATGAGGTTGGCAGGACAATCTCAGAAGCCGGCGGGAGTAGCCCAGTAGAGACACCTTGCGACACCTCAGACAGAAGCGATGAGAGGGCACCGTCAATGAGTCCAGCAGACGAGGTTGGCAGGACAATCTCAGAAGCCGGGGGCAGAGATCCAGTAGCGGCAGGGGCTTGAACAGATGAGGTTGGCAGGACAATCTCAGAAGCCGGGGGCAGAGATCCAGTAGCGGCAGGGGCTTGAACAGATGAGGTTGGCAGGACAATCTCGGAAGCTGGAGGCAGCGACCCAGTAGAGGCGACCTGCTCAGGGCTTTGAGCAGACGAAGTTGGTAGCACAATCTCAGACGCTGGCGGCAGAGAGCCGGTAGAGGCGACAGATGTAGGGCGTTCGACAGAGTCGGAAGTTGTCGACTGCAGGAGGCTCTGCGATGTACCGGGAACGATGAAAGGACCGAGAATGCTGGATGTCTGAGAAGCCGACGCCACAGACGAAGGGGCGGTAGAGGAAGTCCCAGAGAGAATCACATCGGGTAGTGTGCCAGTAGGAGCAACTTGGTCGCGCGAAGTCGACGGTGCCTCAGTTGGCTGAACAATCGACTGTGACGCAGGCAAACCACTGCTTGAGGGGAGGAGACTGCCCAAAAGAGACGAAAGAAAACCACCCGTTGTCTGAGATGGCTCCTGGGGAGCGGACGACTGTGACGGCACAGAGGGGGAAGACGATGCTGTGGGCAGGACGATCTCTGAAAGTGGGGGCAGCAAACCAGTCGATGCATCAGTGGCGGACGATGAGCGGGCAGGTGCCGGCTCAATAGTGCTCGAGGTTGTGGGCAAAACGATCGCCGAGGACGGCGGCAAGACACCTGTGGGGCGCTGCGCGACAGTGCTACTCGCCTCTTCTGCCTCAGTGCTCGAGCTTGTGGGCAAGACAATCGCCGAAGAGGGCGGCAAGATACCAGTGGGCGCAACTGAAGGCTGCTGGACAACCTGAGTGCTGCTGGAGACCTCAGTCGCAGTCTCAAGCTGAGACTGAGAGGAGGATGCGACCTGCGAAGTCAAGGAAGACGATGTGGGCTGCACAATCTCGGAGATTGGAGGAAGAACGCCAGTTGCGGCGGCAGAAGATTGCACGCCCTGAGTACTGCTAGGCACCTCGGATTCGGTATCAGAAGGAGTCTGAGAAGTGGGAGCTGCTGGAGGCGAGGGCGAAGAAGAAGACGTTGGCAATATGATCTGCGAAGACGGGGGAAGCGTGCCAGTCGCCGCAGGCCTTTGCGCAATAGAACTGCTCTCGACCTGGGTAGACGACAGCTCCTCGGGCGCCGAACTAGGGGCAGACGATGATGGCACAACCACAATCGAAGTCTGCTGTTCTGGTGTCAAGCTTGATGCGGAGGAAGGCTGTACATTCACAACGCTGGACGTAAGCTCCTCGGGTGTCGAAGTCGGTGCCAAGCTACGTACGGAGGAAGGCAGCACGTTCGCAGTGGTAGACGTGAGCTCCTCGGGTGTCGGGCTACGTGCAGAAGAAGGCTGGACATTCAATATGCTGGACGTGAGTTCTTCGGCTGTCGAAACCGGTGTGGCAGAAGGCTGGACGATCGCAGTGCTGGATGTCAACTCCTCAGCTGTCGAAGCAGATGCTGAGCTAGGCGCCGAGGAAGGTTGAACATTCACAATACTAGATGCGAGTTCCTCGGCTGTCGAAACCGGTGTGGAAGAAGGCTGAACGATCGCAGTGCTGGATGTCAACTCCTCGGCTGTCGAAACCGGTGTAGAAGAAGGCTGGACGATTGCAGTACTAGATGTCAACTCCTCGGGTGTCGAAGCAGGTGCTGAGCTAGGCGCCGAGGACGGTTGGACATTCACAATGCTGGATGTGAGCTCCTCGGGTTTTGGGCTAGGCACAGATGAAGTACGAACGTCCACAGTGCTGGATGTGAGCTCCTCGGCTGTCGAACTTGGTGCGGAAGATAGCTGAGCAATCACAGAGGAGGTAGGCTCTGCAGGTGTTGAGCTAGGTGTAGAGGAGGGCTGAACGACCGCGGTAGACGTAGATTCCTCAGAAGCTGAAGCAAATGCAGACGAAAGGCTGGAGACGACCTCTGATGTGGTCTCAACAGGGCTGCTTGATGGCGCTGGCGCAGAAGATGCGACAGAAATCTCTTCTGCTGTAGATGCCGAAGACGAGGGCAAAGATACAGGGGCAGACGGCACTTGAGTGCTGCTTGTCCCAGCGGGAGTTTGGCTACTTTGTGGCGTCGGCGTCACAGTGATTGACAGAGGATCGAGGGATGGATTCGATGCATCCTGCTCACTCTGGGTGGAGAAGACGCCGGGCTGCGATGGGGCGGACGACGAGGATTGGGAGTTGATGAAAGACCTGAACAACGACGTGAAGTCGGGGAAGTCGTTCTGCCGCTTTTCGCTGCTCGAGCTCGAGGATACAGGAGTCGAAGACGAGGAGGGTGTTGCGGGTGCCGTAGCGTTAGCTGCGTCTGTGTTGATTTGGCGCTTTACGTGACGCGGAAAGTAGTATCGAGGTTTGCCCTGTGTCTGCTTCGGCTGCGGGGCCGGCATGGCCTCTGCGACTGTGCCGACGGGGCCTGAGCCGGACATACTGGCCAAGGCCAGGGTAGCGACCCATACTGTGGTCGAGCGTGTCATTTTGGTAATTACTGTCAGGCACTAGATCCTTATTAAGATATGTTCAAGGGGTAGAGCGCGAGCAAAGTCGGTGCACCTGCAAATGTAAGACACAGACGTTCGCAAACGTACACCAAGGACTAGCTTACGGTGTGTTCCTGATCAAACGAGTGTACTTGACAAGAGTCAAAGATGGATAAAGAATGGACCTGGACTGGTGTTAGAGCGGTGCATGCCAGCAGTGTAGGCCATACTCACTAGACTGTCGATGCAGCTAGGAATGTGACTGAGGCCTGGGTAAAGGTAGGCGTAGCAGTCGCAGTGAGATCCGTTTTCGTGGTGGGTCTATGCCGTCATGTTTGACATGAACCAGTTCCAGAGAGGCGCGAGAAGACGTCGTTCCAGTGGCTCGGCGTCTGTCAAACACAAGTGCCACGCGCCAGCTGTCAGCGAGCGATGCACAGCGACAACAAAGAGATTGTCGATGCAGCAGGCGCTCAAAGCACGGAATCGATCGCGTGGCGCAGAAGAGAGTCTGTTGCAACAAAGACTCGACGACGTTCGTTCGGCGTGTGGAGTCGGTGTTCCTGATCGGCGTTGAAGCTTGCGTGTCGCGCAGGGTCTAAAGCGAGGCGGGCCAGCAACGTCGAAAAGCGATCTACGGCGGTTCAGGGCAAACGAATGTCGGCGGCGTTGGGGGTAGACAACGGTCGGATTACTGCAGGACTGCTGCTTCAAATCGAAGGCAAGGCGTTCAGGAAGGAGTGTTCGTGATTCGGAGAATCGTGCAAAGGGAGCGTAAGCCCAAGGGCGGCGGTGGAGGTGCGGTGCGGTGGTCGAGTGCGCGAAGGGGTCTCCACGGGCAGCCACGGGCGGGTGATGCACACTTGTAGTCGAGACCAGTAGTGCGCACTACGTTCGAAAGCTTGTCGGCGGGTGGAGAGAGATGCTGGTGTCAAGGACGGCGGAGTGGCAGGTGGAGAAGGAGAGGCCCAGCAGTCGGTGCCCGTCAGCGACTCAGTCGCACAGGCGGGTCAGGCTCAAGGGGGGATCCGTCAAACGGATTCGTCCCGACTAGGTTAAGCCGGCAATACTGCGTAGGGGTTTAGACGGCGCGTTTGTTGCATTCGATAGCGTCCGCAAATAGGTCCGCGCGCCAGGCACGAGTGCACGATGCAGACAACGACAGCAGCAGAGCAGTGAGCAGGACAACAGGCAGGCAGGCAAGTGGTCTTGTGCACCACCACTTTGTCTCGAGACTCGGCCACCTGCCGTGTGCTGCCCTCCTCCTGGTGGCTCCCTGCGTGGCCCGTGTAATAGATTGCTTTCCAGCCGCGAGGCCTGCATCTCTCACGCACTAGACATGGGGAACAAACTACCTTGCTCTCGGCACCTGCCAAAGCCCAAAATCACCACCTGCAACGTGCTTTCTGCTTCGCTCAACGGCCACCAAGCGCAGCAGCTTCTCGTCGCATGCGCAATCCGTTCGCAGATCGTGCAGCGGCCGCACTCCAGTGTTGAGCAGACCATGAACGCCTAACCGTCCAACCAATGGCTGTCCAATCAGCGTGCGCGAGCTCCTTCGCCCCTGCTCTGCCCAGCTTTCATTTACGGAAGGTGGAACCAAGGGTGCTGTGGCTGTTCGAATGAACGCCTCAACCAACACTGAACGCCGCTCGTCCCGCGCTCTGCATGTCCCAAATGTACGTTTGATTGCCTCTACTCTGTTGCAATAAATCATCCCAGGGCTCGCAGATGGGGTGCCGTTGTTGTTAGCCGCGACGCTGTGGTTGCACGGTTTCTCACTGCTGACAATCCTTCCACTGCAGACCACTTTATTGAGCTGCAGCCGCCACGCCTGCGCTGAGCCTTGTGCAGCCGAGCGCCTTGCCGTGGCTGCGCGTATCCTCCAGGTGTTTGGCCCACCTGCCACAAATTGGACTAATGAGACTATTGATTCCTCGACTACATCCGACTTTGGCGCCGCGTCCACTGCGCTCGACTGCTACTTTCTCGACTCTCTGGTAAAGTTTGTGCCTAAAGCTGACGGCAGTTTCGATATCTGGCCGCCCTGCTAAACACAGTACCGATGTACTGCCACGCTTGTCCTCAGGCACACCAACGAGGCAGCCTCCGGTCCGTGCCTCAGCCAACACGTTACCAGATACTCGCAGACTTCGACGGTTCAAACGAGGGCTCCTCCCGCTACGTCTCGCTTCTTGTGAAAGCCTGGCCTCTTGGGTCCCATGTCTGCTCGCCTTTGCGAAGAGGAACTGCTTCCATATTTGCTCCCTCGGGCGGCGCAGCGCGTTTCAAAAAGTTCGGTAACTTCTATTCCTGACCTTGACTCTCCGCACGACATGTTCACTTTGGTTCAGTCACCAAAGCTTCTAGTGGCGTTCTTTGCTTCGCTTGTCCGTGATGGCTTCCCAATTGTGACCACTACGAACGACGCTGCTGAAGCCACCCATACGATCACGTGGCGTTTCAAGCTCATCTTTGATAGTGCCGTCTGGTTAGCATTTCATCGCTTGGCAGTCTCCCACGCCTCACGGTCCTCTCCCGATTCCTTGACTCGATCCAGACGGAACGTCGCTGGGTCGATCTACCTGAGGACCGAGGTTCTGGCCATCTGATTTGCAACATTTCGCCCCTTGCATTTATTCTGAAACGAACGCTCGGCCGAATACGCTAGGCCTCGCCAACAACCCTTGCGCAAGTTGTGAGATGCTCATGGTTGACATCATGGGCTCTTGCACTCCCAACGGAAGAGATCACAGGTGACTCGTGCAAAGCTTCTTCGTTCAAGAAACCATGCTTATAGCATAATCCAACGATCGCAAAAGTATCGCCGCTTCATGCACTGTCCAGCTTCAGTGAAAGATCTACACGTACGTTTTGAAACATCAGCTATTAATTGCTTGTGTACAAACGGAAACTATAACGCTCATCTTATCCCATTTCATCTCCATTGTCAATACTCAATACTAATCCCATGCTTCCAATGTCTATACACAAGCAGCATACTATTGCATGTAGCACAATATCAAGGCCAGAAATGTGCCACGTCCCTGACCTACAATGTGCTGTCCTCATTCTGTCGTTCGCTCAGCACGGTTATGGGACGGACATCGGCTTACGAAACGCATAGCGCTCCACCACCCAAGTGACATGCCAACGTGCTGGTGGTGCCATCCATCATGACGTCGCGTCGAAATGCACATCGCAGTACGTAGCTTGGCACCTGTACCACCGCAGTCGACTGCTGCGACGAAATGCCATGATGCGTGAGCCAGGCCTTTGTGCTTCCACGCGCAACGTGTCGGCAGTTTCGGTCGAAGCGTGGAGCTACATATGCGTTCCTTCTTCGAACGGCGTGGTAGCACTGCGGTCCGCGCCATACGGTCATGCGAGATGTATGCGGAATTTGACATTGCTTTTGGGCTTAAAACAGATGGTTGGCTCGCGGTGGGTTGGGTGCTGTGACGATGTTCAGCTTTGTACTACCAACTGAAGCACTGGTGATTTATCATCTTGCTCAAAGAGATTGCTCGCTCGACAGCTTGGACTTATTTGTCAGGCCATGATCGATGGCCTAGAACCTGACAGTGTGCTGCTACGTCGGTACTCCGAGAATTGGAATAGGAGAATCGGTTTATGGTTTCACATCTACAAAAATGGAGTACAGACTATAGCGTGAAGTCGAAGACGATGTCCAAAGTGTAGTCCTCTCCGATGTATTGAAAGAGGGTGGATGTAGTGAGGTCAATAATCCTGGAAAGAAAGACTCGAGGATACCTCCATATATAAAACACGAATCGGGCTATTTCGAGAGTGCGGTCAACATGGAGATTTCCTAGACAAGTAAATATGCAGAGAAACAATGATGATAGCCCTCAATTCTTTTGTGACACACTTCTACACATTCTTGAAGTCGAGTCATGTTACTGTCTTTCAAGACTCCCCTTCTCGTAAAGCGTTTGCCATCTCAAGTTCACTATAGCATGCCCGTCACTGCTGGATTAAACCAGAAAGAGTTGGATGAAGGGGCCCGCGTCTGCGGATAGGCCTGCTACGGATGTGCGATGCAGTCTATGTCCAGATAATAAGCAGGCAAGTGAATAGAGTAGGGACGAAAAGGGTGGGTCAGTCTACAGCCACTGTGATCGCAGCGTATGCTATTCAGTGCGTCGCTCTATAAGACCCGTAGGTAGGATAACTCGAGGTGGCATTGCTGTGGATGACACTGTCTTGTGATCACTAGAATTGCGTGGACTGAGCATGCTGATACACCCAGTAGTCTTGGGACCTTCAAGGCCCTCTGGCAGCGTTCGAGTACTCGAACTCCGAGACAAAAAGTTGTCTGTGGACAGGAAATGGTGTCGTCTACCGAAAGTACCAATTTAAAGTACGTGAATTGTACTAACTCTAATGTGAAATTTTACTTGCAACTCGACACAAGTAGTAGTCGAGTATAGGATGCACGTCTCAACGCAAATTTGGATCAGCACACAATAAAGGAAGCCGCTACTCTTTTTACAGTACTTTTACATGGTGATGAGGGCAACATGATCATGGCACGATCAACGCTTTATCTACTGAGAGAAAAACAGTATATCGCGTCTGACATGAGCAACAAATATAGCAAGACGGACAGGCTCAAGTTATGTCTCTAGATGCACCGCAATCGCAACGCCATAGATGCATGTATCGCTAAACGCAGTTCCATGTCCACGGTCTCACATGAAGTCCTCGCGCCAATGACTCCTAACTTTCTGCCAGGTATCTCGCTCCTGCTTGCCGCCCAACTTCTCCAAGCCCAATCCGCGCTCAACCCACTCCTGGCTGCCCATTTCAGTCAACCTCGACAGTGCGCGCGCAAAGGCGAAGCGCTCCTCGTCACCGGAGAAGATGGCGCTGTTTTTCAGCATGGTCATGTTCATGCCCAGATCATCCATCAGGCTGCGCATGGCGTCGTCAAGATTTTCGCCCGGGTCGGCGGAGTCAGGGATCTGACCTTTCTGTTTGGAGGCGGAGAGAGCATCGGTCATTTCGTCAGCCGAGAGGAAAAGTTGTGTCAGGGGAACTTGGGTTGTAAGGACGAGCTTTGCCTGGGTTGGTCAGCGGGGCCTGTGCTATGAGTCTGAGTAACTGGAGGGAAAGAACTCACCCTGCTCTCGTAGAGGGCGTCTATGAAAGTGATGAAGCGGCGGGCCAGATCACGGCTCTTGTGGTTCATGCCAGGCACGTCGGTGATGATAAAGGCCTCGTATTCCTTGGTGAGTTCCAGATAATCGGCGGCGCCTGTGGCGCGGCCAATGATCTCGTCAAAGCTGAACCACGCACACTTTCCACTCGCTTTTGGAACCTCGATGTCTCTCCCCCAGACTTGGTGGGTCGCCTTGTGCGGGGGATCGTTGTCGAAGTCGCCTAGGAACCTGAACCAGCGCTCTGCGTGTGTCTTGGCGCTCGGGTCGAGCGGGTGGTGGTACACGCCCGACGGCGGGCGCGGAATCTTGCGGTAGTCGGTCTGGGAGTCGAGGTTCAGGACAGTCAGGCGGCGCTTGAGCAGGTTGATGCAGGGGATGAAGCTTTCTCGCTGGATGCCGTTCTTGTACAAGTCGTCGGGGTGGCGGTTGCTGGTGGTGACGATGACAGTGCCGTGGGCCATCAGAGCCTCCATCAGGCGGCGCAGGATCATGGCGTCGGCAACGTCGGTGCACTGGAACTCGTCGAAGCACAGGATGGCCGAGCGCTCGGCGATGTTGGCAGCGACGTAGGGGATGGCGTCGATGTCGTTGCCGTGTGCCATCTTCATCTTGTGCAGGTCCTTGTGCACCGACTGCATGAAGGCGTGGAAGTGGATGCGGGTCTTGCGGGTGATGTCGGCGGGCAGGGTGTCGTAGAACAGGTCCATCATCATGGTCTTGCCGGAGCCGACGTCGCCGAACATGTACATGCCCTTGGGCAGGGTGGCGGGGATGGGCGGCAGGGCAGGGGTGGGCTCGGCGGCGGAGAGGAAGGAGAAGAAGGACTTCTTGGGCGGCTGCAGCGACTCGAGGGTGGGCTGGCGGACGGGCGGCTGTTGGTAGGCGGCGAGCATGTCATGGAGGTCCTGCAGGTTCTTGATGATGTCTCGCGGCGGTCAGTGGGCTGCGTCGAGTCGCGCGGGCGGCCGTACTTCTCTGGTGCTCGTCGTCCCTCAAGCGCCCCGCCTCGACGCGCGCATCGTACTCGGCGATGGGCCCATGGCTGCGCGGCGGCGCCGGCGAGTCTGCTCCCATCAGCACCGTCCCACGTCGCGCGGCACGTCTCACCTACACTCCTGCGCTGCCTGCGCGTATCCGCGGGCGCCAACCGACGGCGCCTGTCCGAGCGCGGCAGAAGTCCCAGAAGTCATCTGAGCCGTAGGTCTCGTTCCAACCGAGCTCTTGCCAGCAGCGCCTCGCAGGCTGCGCGCGCAGTCGGTGCATACCGTCCGTCTCGAGCATACCGTCCGTCTCGAGCACGCTGCGGCGCGCGCGCTGGTCGCCAGCATCCGCCGCGGCGCAGCGGTGCGCGAGAGGGCGCTCAGCCCGCGCAGCACCTCGGGTGATGTCATTTGCGAGCGACGTGAGGGTTCGTGTGGGCGCAGGTGGCCTCGCTATGTCATGGCCCGGCTGGGGGGAAGAAGCACGCTTGGGGGGGGGCACTGCGCGGTGCAGAAGCCACTGAGGCAGTCGTCAATTGTCAAACATGTGCCCGCAACCAAGGTTCGGGCTTCGGACCCTCTAGCGCTGCGCCTGGCCGTTCCGCGCGGGTAGTTTTCGCGACACCCTCGGCATCGGAAATAACGTGGCGCAGGCGGCGGCTGTCGGGGTTTGAAGTTGCGCCGAGCGCACGCACCATCACGATATACGACATTCCATCTTCTGTGCGTGCATGGCAATGCAGCTGCTTTCTCGTTATACATTACACTTCCTCCTCCGTCCCGACGCTTTCGTACCTCTCCCCTCCCCCGCCTCTCGCGTACCTCATCTTCGGGATGTCCTCCACGTCATACAGCCGTGTGTAGTCAACCCTCTCGCCGCCAAGCTTCGCAAACCCGCCTTCCTTCTTTGCAAACACCGGCGCCCCATCACACCAAAAGTCTTTGCAGTTCGTGACAATGCCTTGTGAGAAAGGATTGCCACGCCGCTGCCGCCGAGTGCGCGCTTGGCCGGCGTTGGAGCCGTGGAACGCGATAGCCACAAATGTGTCCAACCCGAGTAGTCGCTTCCACTGATCCCATAGCGAGTGCTGTGCCTGCGCGCGTTTGGGCGCATCGCCAGTGTCTTGGCCAGACCCAAACCCGTTGGTGGGTGCACTGCCTGCTGCACCTGGGCCTGCTGCCCCTCCAGCGACGTCTTGGGAGGTATCGCCTGTCGTAACAAACGAGGTGACGGCGTCGGCGGCAGTGTGAGAGTTGAGGTGTCCGCGCATCGACTCGTAGGTAGTGAGATTACGGGCAATTTGCAGAAGCTGCACGCAGAGAAGCATGCTGACCCACGTGAGTTGAAACGCTGCCCAGATAGAAAGAATGATGGTGAAGGGGTCTTTGTTGAGTAGCTCACAGAGGTCGTCAGAGAGGACGTTGCAGTCGTCGTTTTTGGGTTTGGGAAGGTGGTCCAGATAGCTCCAGGCCAAGCGAAGCCAGGCCAGGATGCCGAGTTCCATAAACAGGACGTAAAAGACAAAGTGGCGGTGATTGTTGTTGGCAACGCAGTTGTTGACCCAAGGGCAGTGGCTGACTACATTAGCTTTGCATCATGGCTCATCTCAAAACGACTTACTGGTCACTCTTCGCAACACAACGCTCGCATCGCTTGCAGTGCTTGCTGCGCAGGGGTTTCCTGACCAGACAGCTTACACAAAAGTGATGCTCATCGAATTGTCGCAGCTCCATCAGCTCGTCAATGATTGCCTTGGAAGCACTCCTGCTCGCCGACTTGGGCACGTAGCCTGGGTCGGAAGACATGGTGAAAAAGTAGAAGTAGGCCGTAAGTCCGTAACATGCTGCAAAACCAACGTTGGTGAAAAATGAGCTTCGTATTGTTCCTGGCGGTGTTAGACTTGGGCACTGCGTTGGACTCGAGAACATTACCTGGCAGAACCGTAGTGATGTATCGCACACCGACCCAGAACAGAGTGCCTGCAAAGATGCCGGCTAAGAAGGGCTGCAGCAGGTTAGCGTGCGTGTAATTCGAGTCGGGACCAGACGAACGCTGTGATGTATGTTGCGCATGTTCGAGGGCCCCCACTGCAGCAGCTTCTGTGCGGCCATCTGCATGACATAGCTCGATATCAGCGCCAAAGGCACACCAACAAACACAGGATAGTAGCTAACGAGCCACAGGCCTAGGAGTAGTATGGCAAACGGCCAGAAGAATATGAACCTCGACAGAAACCACCTCGTGTCCTTGACTCCGGGAATTGGAAACTCCTTTGGACTGCCGTCTGGCTTGTAGCCAGCCTCGCTCAACGCCCTGCGCCACTGTCTGGATGTGTTCATCTCCTCGGCCGTCACTGCGGGCGTCTTGCCGTCGTTGTTCTTCGCAAAGCGGTCTGCGCCATACTCCAGCAGCTTCTGTATGCTCCCCTGGCTGCCCTTGACCAGCGCCCAGTGCAGCGCGGTGAAGCCTTGGTCGTCTGCGGCATACACGTTCGCGCCCCAGCGCAGGAACAGGTCGACACAAGAGGGATAGCCCTTGTAGGCGGCCCACATGAGCGGCGTGTGGGACTGCGGGTCGGGGATGTCGACGGGGATGTCCTGGTGCAGCAGGAGGGCGATCTGGTAGACATTGCCGTCGAGGGTGGCCGAGTGGAGCAGGTTGAAGCCCTGGTCGTCGGTGAGGAGCGGGTCGGCGCCGTGCTCGAGCAGCAGGTTGACGACGTAGTAGTTGCAGCGCTTGGCGGCCCAGAGGACGGGCGTTGCGACGGCATCGCCGCCTTTGGCGTTGATGGGCGCGCCGGACTGGATCAGGAAGTGGCAGAGCGCGTAGTGGTTGTTGATGGCGGCCCACTGTGGATGCTGTCAGCCGTGTGCGCGTGCAGAGGGTCGCGGGTACGCACATGCAGCGGCGTGATGCCCTGCTCGTCCGTGTACGTCGCATCGAACTTGCCGCCGTCGAACAGCTTCTGGATGGCGGCAATCTCGCCCAGGCGCGCCAGCTGCATAATGTCCTCCTCGACGGGGAGGCTGGGCTTCTTGTCGGCCATGTCGTCGAGCTCATGCTGCCCGCTGGTGCCGGCGGTGCTTGCGGCGGCCATGTCGGGCGTCCGCGTGGTCGGTGAGGGCGCTCGCAACGGCGGGCGTCTGCGCTCGAGGGTGGTGCCAGGTGGGTGGTTCGGAGGAGCCCTCTACTGCGCTGTGCACATGACGAGCCGGTCGCTTGCAGGTCCGGTCAGAAACGCCTCGCCGCCTGCGCAGAGCTCACACGTCGGCATGCACGGCATCGTCGAATCGCGAGCGCGCCGGGCCCCTGCGCTGCTGCGCCTGCCTTTCCGCCTCGGTGGCGCAGTGCCGCGCAAGCGTCGGCCGCCCGTCACCACCAGTCACAGCAGCGCACACAGTGCACACAGTGCACACACTGGCAAGCATCCACCACACAACGTGACGAAGCACACCACCACAAGTCAGGATCAAATCAGAATCACAATCAAAATCAACAACAAGCTATGCATCAACACACCGTCTCGTGCCCCCTCACGCCAACATCTCACTAAACTCACTCCCCTCCTTCAACATGTCCTCGGCCTTCCCTGCCTTGATCAACCTCCCCTTCCCCAGCACAACACAATAGTCCGCGTTCTTCACCGCTTCCAGACGGTGCGCAATTGTAATCACCGTGCTCTCCTTCATCTCCTCCCTCAGCACGCTCTGAATGCGCTGCGCAGTCTCAAAGTCGATACTCGCCGTCGCTTCGTCCATGATCAGAACCGGACTCCTTCGTAGCATCGCCCTGGCAAGACCAACTAGCTGTCTCTGGCCCTGAGACAGCCCTTTACCGCCGCCCTCAATATTAGTCGACAGTGTCCAGCCGTGGCTGCCGGCGATCTTGGCGAGTACCGCTTCGCATGCGCCGTCTGAGTACTCGTCAAGTGGATCGAGATTCTTGCGCATGCTGCCGGGAAAGAGGACCGGCTCTTGCGCGAGGAACGTGACGCGGCTTCGCAGTGCTTGTTTATTTACAGTGGAGATGTCGACGCCGTCGATGAGGATGCGGCCGCTTTCCGGGACAATAGTGGCGAGGAGCGAGAGTGCAAGCGTGGATTTTCCAGAGCCGGTACGACCGATGACTGCCGTATTGCTCCCGGCTGGGATTGTAAGGGAGACGTCTTGGAGAGCTGGGTCAAGATTCTCTGCGTAGCGGATGGTAGCGTTTTCAAAGATGATGTTGCCTGTGTAGGTCGGCCAGTGGGCGGGAGGGTCGACAACGCCAGGCGCTTCCTGCTCGAGGTCGAGGAGTTCAATGACACGCTCCACGCTTGTGAACTGCATTTCCAGCTGACCGTAGATTCGGCACATGTACTCAGTATACATGACGAATCTGCTTGCTGTAATCAATACAAAGGCCGTCAGTCCCGGAGAAATGCCCGTGTACACAGCAATGAGTGTCATGACAAGCGTAGCGCTCGCAGACATGGTGCTGAACCGGAACGACAACCAGGCTTGAAGCGACCAATAGAAATGATCGTTCTTCTGGAAGTTGTCTACAACCTCGATGACTCGGGCCTGGAAGCGTGGCTGAGCGTTGAAGGCGCGAACCGTGGTCAAGCCTTCAACAAGTGCGCCAAAGTTGGACATGAGTGGGGAAAGGGACACCATCTGTCAATGTTAGTACTTGAAAATGCCTCGTACTAAATGCACCGTGAAGCTTACCTCAAGGCGCCTCAAGCTCTGAGATGTCGGCAGGAAGCGGTAGAAGTTGTAAACGAATCCACAACACAGCAAAAGCCCGAAAGCGAGAAACGCTGGCGTAGAGGACAGAATCACCACGATGCAGCTTACAAAGCCAATCATCTGCCATCCAAAGACGGTGAATGCGGAGCTTAAACCACCATCTACAGTGTTCATGTCGCTGGTCAACCGATTCATCAGACGCCCAACGGGGGTGACGTCGTAGAATCGGAATGTTGCATGCGCGACCTTGTCCACTGCCTCTTTGAAGATTGCCTTTGCGGCATTGTAACCCACTCCAAACATAATCACGTTTGTAAACCAGAACAGCACAGCTGTCCCGGCAACAAACACGAAGAATACCCACAACCACGGCACTACGTCTTCAGTGGGTGGTGGTAGGAAGCCGAAAACGCCGTCGCTGTGTTTGTTCTCGTATCCCTCGCCCCATGCTTTGACGAACCAAGTCTCAGCGACGTCAAGGAATCTGTACAGTGCCATCACGACGATCGAGATAGCCCACCATTGTAGCGTACCAGCCTTGATGTAACGCCAGTACACTCTGAGCTTGACCCCGCCTTCAGCCCGATGTTCGTCTTCGATGAATTTGTCAGGAATGGCAGCAGCTTGCTCTTCTTCTCTCTTCTTGGCCTCTTCCTCCGAGAGTGACTCATTTGTCTGCGCTCTCTTCAGCGCATTCCTGTCATCCTGCTTCGTAGGCTCGTGGATGGTTGCTCGTCCGTGGTCAAGCTGTACCCATTGCTTTGCCAGGTCGTGGCAGAGCTCGGTCCGATGTGTAACCAATACGGTAACTCGGCCTTCAACTAGTGAGCTGTTGAGCAGATTGTGTACAATGAAGTCAGCAGTCTGATGATCCAATGCAGACAAAGGGTCATCGAGAAACAAGAGCTTCGCTTTGCTGTAGACGGCTCGAGCGAGTGCCACACGAGCCTTCTGGCCCCCTGACAGGCCAATGCCATTCTCGCCAATGTTTGATAGATCACCGTGCTTGAATTCGACCATATCGGGTATGAGCGCGCAAGCTTCCAAGACCTGCTTATACCGTAGCTCATCGTAAGGCTCTGAGAAGAGGATGTTGTCGCGGATGCTCATGCTCTGTAGCCATGGAGTTTGAGCACAGTAACCGATGACTTGGTCGGGACGAACGAGCTCTCCAGCGGTTTTGTCAAGTTCTCCAAGTAACGCCTGTAGCAGCGCTGTCTTGCCCGAAGCTACCTCGCCATATATGACAGTCAAGCCTAATGGAAAAGATAAGGTGATATCCTCGAGTACGCTCTTCTCCACCCCTGGCCATGCAAACGATGCACCTTGTAAGCTTAACTCATCGACACCATCGGAGACCAAAGCAACATCTTCCTTGTCAGGCTCAGCCATGAAAGCTTCGATGCGTCCCATGGCGATGTAAGCATTGAGTAGAGTCGTGATGAGGGGGGGTAAGGCTCCCAAGTATGACTCCAACAGCCTGAACAAGTCGATTGCTGGAAAGATGAGATCGACGCTGAGTGGTTTTCCGGCCAATTTGGTGAACGCGTAGAAAGCGACGGCTGGGAATAACCCAGAGCCAAACCTCATGATAAAAGCCAACGAGGTAGTGAAGATGATTTGCAGAACGCGCAAATGCAGCTCTGCCTGCCTGGAATCGAGGATGCCCTTGAGCCATGCTTCATGCCAACCATACCAGCGAAGATGTCTGATCGACTCGATGAACTGCGTAGTCCTCTGTAGCTTCTCGTCTGTTACCTTTCTCCGCTTTCTCTCAAAGTACACCTGGTAGCGTGCAAGGACGACACTGAGTACCTGCGTGAGCGCAAGTGCAAGCACCCCTAAAAGGCAAGACCATCCAAGCATGCGCCAGATGAGCAGAGTAGACCCAATTACTCCAAGTGGCTTGACTATGATGTCAGAGAATTCCCAAAACCGCTGTGAAATCTCGTAGACGTCGTTTCGCATAAGATTAAGGATCTTGCCCATAGATGCAGCGGCGTTTTCCTCCTCTTTTTCTTGTTTTTTATTCTTTGACAGCAGTGACCGGATGCGGAGCCAGAGTCTCCTGAGTTTGCTCTGAGGTACAGCTTTAACTGGTTGTGTGGATTCATTGGCTTCGCCGTTACATTCTGCACTGGTCTCGCCATCGGCATGGTCTTTACTTTCCTGTTTTGCACCGAGGATCTTACGATTGAGGGTCTTTTCATATAGCATTGTGATCAATTGACCTCGTGACCTTTCATATGCGCGTCGCTGATACCAGAGATTGAAGACGTTACACTGTGAGGACAGCAAGCGCACAAACAATGATATGAAAGCATATGTGATTGTAGCACTGCGTGGCGAAGTGACATCTTTCATCGAACCCAGCAGCTGCTGTAGTAAAACTGGTGTCAAAAGCGCTGTAGAAGGTCAGTGGTCGGATTCTCTATCAAGATTCATAATTCGAGCTTACTTGCACACAGTCGCAGCAGATTAAGACTTGTGGTTCGCAAAGCGTCCATACCATTAGCCACGAATATTCGCCGCGTGACTGATCCCTGTAACGTTCGAAAAGCTTCGTGAAGCCGTGCATGCTTGAACTCCCAGCCCAAATCCCATACGTCTTCATCATCCATCTTACGCGTCATTCCTTTTTCGATCAAAGGGCCCATCCACGATACAGTCATGTATTGGAGCGGAGTTAAGCTGTCCTCCGGCGTTCTGAGTTTCACCGTAGGTGGGCCATATACAGGACTAACATCTTCGCTTGGAAGAGCTGGATCCCTAAGAGGCATGTTGAGGATAACCACGATGCCCATGAGCGCTACAACAGGACCTAAAGCAAAGGCTGGTCGCTCGGCTTCTGATATCAGAATGGCTAGTTCGGAAAGCACAATGGAAGCGAACAGAAACAGCAAAGAAAGAGAAGCAGTTCGCGGTCGCCGTACCACGATAATAGCAACAGCAATAGCCTGTAACAAATCAGTGCTTTACATACTAGAGGATCTTCATACTCACCCAAGCGAGCGATGGAACAACAGAGAACGACGCCACGACAATGGGTAGATAGGCACTGCTGACTTGTTGGATGAGGCCGATCGATGCAACTGCTAATATCCCATAAGTTGACCATGCGAATTGGTGTCGAGACGAGTCTTTAAAATCATCGGACTGAATTTTGGTCTCCTTCAGCAGTGGTTTTGTCCATTTTGGCCGATATGGGTCAAGCAGTCGAAATGAATAGGTAAGTAATATCAGAGCTCCCACAAGAACTGGTATCATGGAAAGGTACGGAAAAGCGCATAGATTGAAAGTGGCCGTTCGGGAGTCCTGTTGACTATCAGCGACTTCCACGTACACCAAAACAAAGGACTTGCCCATGGATGACGGCATTCTGAAATTGGTGGAATTTCAAGTGTTGGGTGACGGTGGTGACCTTGCGCCAACATTGGTGTCTGTAATGAAGCCATGACGATAGCGTGGCGATGCCAACAATGGCGTGAACGCTGTATCAATAGCCTCGTTCCGCCTCAAGCTCGACCGGTCAACAATTGAGTCAAAGGAGGTATCATGAGGTTGCGTGCAGTTTTTGCGAAGCAGGCAGCGATGCAGATGTTGAGTGTCGGTGTGGAAGTAAGCTGCAGGCATCGAAGCGGCAAGGGCGTCGCGAAACGAGCACTAGCGCACGTCGTATTCCTGGTGGCGCGTATTCTATGGATTGCCTCACGATGGCGCCAATGGGCAACACTTAGAAGTCTCCGTCAACACCTTAAGTGTGCAGTGCTTTTGTTACTTCGCTGATGATCAACAACCTCACTAGCCGATATTGACTTCTTCCCGTAGCTGGGCTACCTCCTTCGACAATTCTGCAGAATCTGCTGCAATGATCACGCTACATCTCAAGTAGAGATTCGTGGAAGAAGTACAGCACCCAACTTCTTCTGGAGGCGGTTCCACCCAATCACACGCGGGCACCGAAATACAAATTGACCTATCCTTACCATTGCTGACAAAGTACGCGGTATGGTGCTACACGCTGATCCCTACGCTGATCAACGTCAATGATTTGCTGCGAGGCCTGACAGTATTGTATGTGCTTCTACCTTGTCTTATGGGAACTCGCAGCTACATATCACTTTTCCTCCAATACCATGAGCCTTGGCATTTGGCATCTCTTGTCCAAATAGGAATCATCCCGCGGATGATCTGACCACGGGCTGCAATGATTGCCACCAGGAACTCACTCTCTGATCTTTTTACTCTTCTTCTCTTTCACGCTTCCAGAGAGCAGTGGCGTGATTACAGTGAGCCGGATGTGCTGACCGCCAAAGATATCTTCTCAGTAGAGGCGTAAGCGAGCGGAATCCACCAGTTGACGCCCAAGAACAATGCCGGATTAGTTCATTTTGAGGTGTGCCAATGGCTACTGGAGAGCGTTATGATACCAACTTCTTGCCATTGCGGCATTAAATCGCTCTACACCAGCGTTCCAACCCGCGATCGATCCCCTTCTCCCCTTTAAGCACTTCTCCTATCTCTTCGAGCGCAACATCGCACCTACACATGCCAAACCCACCACCCTGCCCCATAACTACAGGCATAATGAAACCTAACTCCATTAGTCCTTCCCACTCGCGCCGCGCAACATCCTTGCCCCATACTTTTGTTGTGCTACCACTAGCGCTCAGTCCACCCGCAGCGGATTGTATGCGTGCCTTCGATGCGAGTGTCACGTACTCATCGTATGCCATATTGAAGTTGCTAGTATCGGAGTCGTGGATGATGTCCAGACGCGCTGCGGCGATGAGAAGGGAGAGAGCTAATGTGCTCAACGAGGTAAGAACAGAAAGTTTCGAGTCTGCGGCGGACAGACAGAGGGTTGGCGTGAAAGCGGTGTGGGGTGCGAGTGTGGCGGTTGGAAGTAGAAATGAAGTTACAGCTGAAACAACAGATTTCGTGAGGTGGAAAGTTGGGGCGAGGTGAGTCGTGAGGAAAGATGGGGTCGCGAATAGATTCTGTAATGACTTTAGTAGAACTTCAAAATCATCGTATGAAAACGTACGTCGATGCTGGCGTTCCACTCACTGAGAACGCTCTTCGTCGATTCTTTCTTCAGCCTCTTCGATGGCGTGGTCTTTGTGCCACCCCCAAGAATGCCTCGCTCCTCAACGCTCAACTGGTCAGGTTGTACGATCAGACACGCCCGACAGATTTCCTGGAAGGCACTGAACGTCTTTGCAAGGCCCAGGTGAACGTAGCGATGGCTAAAACGACTCTTGACGCGCTTCTCTAAGCTATTTGTGACGTCAATTCTCGTCGTCAGTCCCAACACAGCAATAGGTGCTTTACGTGATTGAGCAATGTCGAACAGATTGTACAGTAGGGTCTGGCGTGGATGTTGAGCAAACAGATCAAACTCATCCATAATGAAAATGACCGCTTTGGCAACATAGTCTGTATGCTCTCCCGTCTGTTCTGATGGATGCGAGAGCAATGCAAGAAGGGTTTGCAGGGTATCAGCGTAGTTCTTGCCAGGGCCACCACCGTCTTCCTCAACCTCCATCTCCGTGCCCAACTGTCGCCAGATCTCGCGCAGAGCAATCTTGTCATCAGTATGAATGAAGCCGTTCAGCCGTATGACGTGGAAGTCTTGGGCGTTGTCCTTCGATACTTCTGATAAGACCTTGTTGACCAAAGCTGTCTTGCCACTTCCTCGTGCTCCAATCAAGAGTAACGAATTACCCTCTCCCGCCGTGACCGTGTGCTCGACTGTTTGATGAACAGACTTGAACTCTTCGTCCAGGTTGACTAAGGGTGAGGGCCGTCTGCCAGTGATGCGATCCATGACAATGGTCTTTAATAAATCCAACTCGCGTCCTACTGGAAGATCGCCGTAGAGCACAGTAGGTGCTGACTGTATCTTCTGGGCTGAGGGAGGCTTGTAGAATGGGCTAGGCTCGGTTGGATCGAGCACGCTTTCCATGATACTGTTGCCGTCCACCTCCAGGCCATCATCTTCCGTGTGCTCTAGTACGGGTGAGCTTTCGACATCATATTGATTCTGGGTGTGATCAGTGCGATTTTGCCGGCGTCTCTCTGCTGCTTTCTTGGTGGTGCTCGGTGGAGGCCGCCTGGCTGGCTCATCTGCGTTTTCTGGATCGTTCGTTCGCGTCGGCGTAGGCTTGCTGCGCTCGTTCGATCTCGAAGGTGTAGTGGCGATTGATTCCATCATGCTCACTTCCTCCTCCTCATTTTCGCCGTCTCCGGTGCTCGGTGCCTTCTTCTTCCGCCCTGTCGATCTTGCAGCCGGTGTCTTGCGCACAGCTGGAAGGGGCGTCTTCGTACGTTTCGAAGGCGTCACAATCTCCGCTAATTCATCTGGAGTGTCTGTTCCCTGATCTTCCTCATGTTTGAAGCTGCCAATCAAACTTTTCAAGGCGCTCCGGCTTGCGCTTTGCACGTTCTTGGTGGACCGCAGTCTGCCTCGTTTTGGAGTCCTGGAGGGCTCTTGCAGATCGACAGTCTTCTTCTCCTCGCTAGAAGCTGGTCTCGGCTGCCTCTTTCTCGTCGCCGGTATCGTCTGCACACGCAATGCACCCTCGATGTCATCGAAGATGTCATCCTCTTCGCCAGTCGCTGATTCCGCTAATGTGCCATCACTGCCATCCTGTGGCTTCCGTTTTCTTGCTGTATCCTGCCACACATCTGGTGGAGCTTCCCCTTTCGCTTTCGCTGCCGACCGAGACAGCCTGGGTGGTCTCTTGCCATGGACAGGCGTGCTGGCTCCGTTTCGACGAGGGATGTCGAGCTTTCTCCGCTTTGCGGATCGCGGGGCGTCGTCCATGAATAGTGTGGACGTAGAAAATACTATTCTCTATGGGTGGTGCATCGTCATGGCGAATAGGACGCGAATGTTGGTAAACAGTCGCAGCCATCGAGTCGCGTTCGTAACTCCAAGTCACGCCTCGCTAAGAGCCGCCGCATCCCTGTACCTTCCCCAGGGTCCACTTCCCCTTCTGATTGCTTCGTGCGCCGGGGAGTTCTTCACTTTCCGACAACACCATCGTATCGTCGTGTGTCTTAGTAAGCACAAGCCGGAACGCATGTCTGTCGCGCAGCTTCCCTTTACCTAGTGCGGGATACGTTCCCGTCGATCCCAGGGTTGTGTAGAGGCGCCCACACATCGCGCCCTACGACGGCTAGCGGCGATGGGTGCAAGATCACTCTTGGTGACTTGTTTACTACAACATCGTTGCCGACCGTGACATCTGTGTCGCTCTACTCTATAACGACTGCGCCATGGCATCTAACCATAGCACAGACATCGAGTTTCCTCCACCAGCACAGAATGTTTCTGTAGCTACTTTCACGGATCTTGAGCTGCTCCCGCGAGGTACCGGAACGCTTTCCGAAAGCGAAGAGGGCCATTCTCTACCGCCCACGGATGGAGGCAAGGATGCATGGTTGTTTTTGTTCTCTTGTTTCATGCTAGAGGCAATGATCTGGGGTTTGTGCAACCGTTCAACACATTCGTGGTGTGGCTGACATGGGACAGGCTTTCCATCAACGTACGGAATATTTCAAGAGTATTATACCGGTAACGACTTCGCTGGAGCCAGTAACATCGCCATTGTAGGGGCTTGCGCGATGGGCATCATGTACATGGACATCACGTTCTGGTTCATGGTCCTCAAATGCTACCCACGTCTTCGTCCATGGGCAACGCCAGTCGGTCTGGTTGTCCTGTGCCTTGCCCTTGGCCTGGCTTCTCTGTCCACTAGCGTATCTCACCTCATTGTCACTCAAGGGGTCATCTATGCACTTGGCGGTGGTCTAGCTTGGACACCCATCCTATTCTACATCGAGGAGTGGTGGGTGCGCCGACGAGGCTTTGCGTATGGAGTGACCATGGCCGGCCTTGGTCTATCCGGAGCAATCCTACCAGTCATCTTGGAATGGCTGCTTCAGAACTACGGCTTCCGGACGACGTTGCGAGTCTGCGCACTCAGTTTTGTCGCTCTGAACTTCCCGATCCTCTTTTTCTTCAAGCCTCGGCTACCGCAATCGCAGGTCAACCTGCCATTCAAGTTCGACATGTCGTTCTGGACATGTTCAAACTTTCTCATCTTACAGTCGTGTAACGTCTTGCAAGGTGTTGGCTACTTCTTGCCAGCGATCTACCTACCTACCTTTGCTCGATCACTTGGCGCAAACACCATCGAAAGTACCGTGACTGTAATCCTCTTGAACGCAGCGGCGTTTGTGGGATCCCTGACCATGGGCGTGGCAGTCGACAGGTACGACGTCGTGAATTGTCTCCTCGTAGCAGCGATCGGATCAGCCTCTGGTGTCTTTCTCCTTTGGGGGCTCTCCACGTCACTGGTTCCACTCTACATCTTTAGTATCGTTTATGGTGCGTTCGCTGGTTGTCAGGCGAGTAGCTGGAGCGGAATCATTCGGGTTACAAAAGAGAAGCGTATCAGTGCAGATTCTGGCATGATCTTTGCATTCCTGTCTGCCGGGAAAGGAGTTGGCAATCTCGCGTCAGGTCCCCTTTCTGAAGCTTTGCTACACGCAGGTGATTTCAGAGCTGGGTTTGCGTACGGTAGTGGTTACGGTGCTCTGATTGTTTTCACCGGCGCAACTGCCCTGCTGAGCGGTTGGGGCTTCCTTGCGAAGCGAGTGGGATGGATGTAGAGCGGCGACGGCGCTTCCTCGCGCTTCAACATCGGACATGACCTCTGTCCAGACCCGTGGTTGGACACGAAGCCTTCGTCGTCGCTCTTATGATGTTCCTTGTTGACGTTCTTGGTTTGTCGGTACGTGGGGCTGAGGCCTGTCACATCCTGACAGATGTTTCTACAACATATAATCGAAGAACATCGGCTGGACTTTAGAAACATGACTTCGGCTGCCAACGGGCGGCGCCAACCTTGTTACAGGGCATGTGCCACCACCAGGCGGTGCGACCAATCAAAGCTGCAAGGTTCAGCCGAGACGCGTACGTTGAAACGCAACATCTGGACCCGCAGAGCCCCTTCAACTTCACCCGTCGCTACGATCAACACTTATCACCTCATTGAGGCGATCAGTTGTTTGAGTGTGAGTAAGGATGTCCATGCGGCAATTTATTTGCGGGCGAACCTGTATTCATCAAACATAAGCTTTGGGACGCGCCACATCGGCTGAGCATGCCCCAAAAGGACGTCTTCGTTCCTGCCCTTGACTGGCCGGGTTTTGAAACGACAATTGAGATCGGCATGAGGTCAGCCGGTCCATGCTCTAGACGCGAAGTTCCTTGTGTCAAGATGATTGACTGAGCAACCCGGACTCGTCAACCTAACGCATTGACTTCAAAACGTGGGGCTCTTGGACAATCCAAGCACTACTCGGACTAAAGCCATTGTGAACTCCCAAGCATTGTCACACCGTTAGCTTGTATGGGATTGCGGGTGTCAGCATGTCTTGTCGGCCTTGTGCATGGACGAGGGTCGAAGAACCCTGTTTGGAGACGTGGACTTCAACGTATATATCACGGCTGCCGTGGAGTGCTCTTGCTCCTTAACCGATCTTCATTGATTCTGTGTTGACGTCTTTCGTTACGCTTTGCAAGCAAACTTCTTGCCCTTCTTGACAATACATTCTTTTGGCTGTGCCAGTCCCTCATTTCATCTTCAAATTCGGCCATCCTGTGCATCGTACCCGACATCTCCCCAATCAACAAGTCAACATGAAGTCCGCTCTCGTTCTTGCGCTTGCCGGCTCCGCTGTGGCAGGTAAAACACCTTTTCATGACATTACGAGGTCGTTCAACCAGCTAACATTCTCAGCTCCATCTTTCGGTGACTTCCTCGACGCTCTCTTCGGCGGCGACAAGCAGCACGACTCCCCACAGCCTTCGGACTTCCCCGACTTCCCACCCGCCGGCACTGGTTCAGTGCCTCCTTTCCCCTTTCCCACAGCGACTGGTGCGCCCTTTCCTCCATTCCCCACTGGTACTTCAGGTGTTCAGCCGTTTCCCTATCCCGGCTCTGATAGCCAGGAGAAGCGTAACATCAAAGCTCTGCACATCGACTACCAGCTCGCGCCCATCGCTGCTCCCATAGTCAAGAGGCGCGAATTAAAGTATCGCCAGCTCGACGGCTCCGCACTCCCTTCTTTCAGCCTTCTCGACCCGAACGACACGCCTACGGCGACTGAGCCTGCAACCGGTCTGCCCACTGAGCTCCCTGGTCTTCCTACCGGAACGACTATCCCAGAGCTTCCTACTGAAATCCCGTCTGGATTCCCCGGCCTACCCACTGGGTTCCCCACACCCCCTGCCGACAACCCTTCTACTCCCCCTCCCGCTCCAACGGGCGATGCGCCCTTCCCATTCCCGACGGACGCACCATTCCCTACTGCCCCTGCCGGTACAGGCGCTCCTGGCTTTCCTGGTCTGCCTACTACTTTCGGCACCGTGACCCGCGGCCCCGTTCCGACCGCTGCACCTGATGCGCCAGGACACGAAGAAGGAGAGCAAACACAGAATGGCAACTATTGGTTGGAGTTCATTAGTGACCTGTTGAACGGTGATCGGGGTGCATGAAATCAGAACTGGGATTTTTGGAGCTTACTACATAAGCACCTGCGGGAGGAATGGGATGATTGGGGGGTTAGGCCATCTTGATGGTGGCTCTCTTCACTTCTATAGCACAATGTAGGGTAACATAAAGCGGAGAAATCTGATACCTGAATGCTTCGCATGTTCACCACGACGCTGGACATGGTTTCACACGTACACTGGTACTACATTTTTACACGCACGTTCACACACGCACGTTCGACCAGCCAGTTCGCTAGATGCAACATTAGGAACGAAGAGTTAAAAGTCTTATTAGGCCTGTCTCTTGTGAGAGTGGATACGCTTAGATGAACTAATGTAGTAGTAGCTCTGCGGCTCGTTTGAATTGACGAATCGGATGGGCCGAGTGAAGTGGAGATCCGTGGATTTTAGTACATAGTAGTCTCTACTCTCAAATTGTTCATTGTTTCTGTGTAAGAACCTTAATGAGAATAGCTAGACTTACTCCCAAGAGCGTCTCCCTGAAAGTTGCCTACTCCACGATAGCTCATAGCGAAGCTGCGGAGGTGTTCTGGCTAATTTTGCCGTCAAAAGTCGCCCGAAATCTTGAAATTTTGATTTTAACACTCTTACTAACGCATTTACAAACAAGAAACATGTATACTACCTCTACTGAATTGTACCCTAGGAAAAGACTAAAGAGTTGGACAATGCCAATGCCTATGATGACTATCTGCAGAGTCACACATCCCTAGATGAAGATAACTTAATCTTCATGAACAAGATCGAGAACAAGAATTGTTCCAGACGTTAAGCAAGATCTGTGACAACATTGAATGTGGCTAGTAGATACATGTCAGGGTTTAGAGAGTACTTAATTATCTGGTGCTTACCATAGATATCGAACTGAAGATCGCCCTCTAGAGAACCCCAGAGTAAGTTCAGATTCTAGAAAGTCAATGATAAGCTGAGGAGGATAGTGATTACACAACTTGTGCAAAAGAGTAATAGAATGACATGTCTCAGAAGCACGAGGCCTGCGTGGGGATGGCCGGAGAGAAGCCTATTTTAGTCAACGCTTCTACTAGTAGAATACCACCAGATATGTCTTGAAGACCATTTGAGTCAGTCAGGTCATGTCCGAGTGTATCTGTTCCCTTGACGGTAAGCCTGCGCACACGTTCCGCCTCCTTAGATCCTGACTAGTGAAGCAAAAGCTACTATACGGCGCAGATACAGACTGAAAAAACAAAGACAGATGAAGAAAGACATTTCTCTGGGACTGATCTAGTGGTTTCATGAGAGTACCGTGTAGTGACGGTCCAAGAACAACCGAAAACCCGCAGCCACTGCTGAATGACACCACGAAACCCTGTGCAAGCGACATACACGTGAGCAAGTATCGCACGCAGCGTCGGGTTTGGTTTCCCAGGACAAGCGCGTAAAAACACATTGGTTGGATGGAAAATTGAGTCTTTATCCGAGCGAGGGTGTGCCGGCTTACGCGCATGGTAACCCCACCGGCCAGCTGATATCTCAGCTTGCCGCCTCCGTCATCATACACTTCTCATCCTTCGAGCTCGTTCCCTACATTGTCGTATGCAGTTCGATCGCCGTCGCAATCTGACTGATATCGCCCGGCCGCGGGCTCCTAGCACTGCGCGCACAAGCCGTCGCAGATGGCATGCAGCTATTGTACTCGTGACCTGCTTATGTCTAGCATCTGATACGGAACAGGTAAGCCCCATCAATCCTTCCTCGTGCGAAATCAGAGAGACGCTATCCCGGTATCGCGGGAACTTCCTCGAGCCTGACCTGAGCATATAGAACTATGGCTCGGGCTTTCGAGTACACCCCGTTAGACCCTGCTGACACTCGGGCATTCCGCGTCCTTGAGCTGCTTCCCTCCACTCATATCGAAGATTCCGTACACTGCGAACTACGGAATTATAGTCTGAGCGGCGATATCGAGTACGAAGCTTTGTCTTACGCTTGGGGGGAAGACGTGCCGGAATGTCCCATCCTCATCAATGGTCTTGGTACAGTAGACGTAACTAGGTCCTGTGTTGACGCGTTGAGACATATTCGACATGAAGTGCGCCGCAGGGCTTTGTGGGTTGATGCCATTTGTATCAATCAACGTGAAGATGATACAAGCAGGCAGGAGCGAAACCATCAAGTGAATCTCATGTTCGAGATTTACACGAAAGCCCGGGGTGTACTCGTCTGGCTGGGACCCAGTGATTCAAGCACGCCACGCACAATGGCAATGTTGAAATTGGCGTATGAGCTGAAATACTGGGCACCCTGGGAAGGCACCATTTTTTCAAGGCGCAAGTCAAAAAGGTCGCGCGATTCTACACTTTCTAAACTCAGAACTAGTGCCTCTAAACGGCTATTGAAGAGCATGTGTAAGGATTATTCATTCTTCGTCTAGCTTCATACAAGATTATTGACCAAACTGTAGTCCAAAGAAGCAACGGAGCCCCAAAACCTCAGTATCATGCTCTCGCAGCTATAATACATAGCTCTTGGTGGCAAAGAGTCTGGACTCTGCAAGAGGATATTCTTGCAGATCGATGCGTGGTGTTTCATGGCCGACGCAGAATTGAGATGATCGCTTTGACCACCAGCAGTTCTTTTCTTCTGGAAGAACTCAGTATGATGATGGGAAAATACTTTCATCTCAATCACATGGCCAGGGAACGTATGAGATTCATGCGCATGGTGATTGAACAGGCGACTTCGGACCAAGAACCCAAGATAAATACTGATCGATTCGTACACCATTCAAGCGGTATTGTTTTGGAGAGCTTATTCAATTTGGCATTCCTGCTACAGAGTAAGAAGTCTATCGACAAGATATACGGCCTCCACGGTATCATGACATATTACTGCGGCCTCCCCATACCGGAGCCAGACTACGGGAAGTCATTTGAGGTGGTCTATATGGAGACAGCATGGGCCTGGATTGACACTCGACATGATCTCAGTATTCTCAAGCTCGCAGTCCGCAAAGAAAGCTTCGAACATCTGCCTTCATGGGTACCGGCTTGGCACAGCGAGCATCCCAACTTTCCTCGTAGCGTCGCAGATTCTGGTAGCAGCATCCTGGAGTCTTTGTACATGAATCCAGAGGTACATCCTTTATTCAATGCCCATCACTTCTCGTGGGATTACATGTCTAATGACAGCTTACGAAAGGACTCCTGGGAAGAAGTACAGCAGTCGGGCCCGATAGTAGCACTGTTGCCAGGCGGGCAGCTTCACGTTTTCAGAACGTGCTGCGTAGGCATAATTCATTCTGCCGTTGGAATTGATAAGCCGGGGGACTATCGGCAACGCGATATGGAAAGTTATCTTTTGATTCATATCCGTTGGGTCAAGCTTACACAGTCTGTGTCTTCAACAACTACCTTTGAGCAGGAGACGGCGATGCTTGAGATGTTTCGGTCGCTCGACACACCTGGTATATATGGATCTGAAGCGAAGGGAAGTGCTTTCAGAGACCGTTTCAAAATGTTCTGCGCATGGGCGGAGTTCATTCTTAGCCTGGATTTAGCTGATGACATTGAAGATCCGTCTCATACGACGGACACGGATCGCAACCCCCTGAGGAAATGGAACGCAGCTGTACAAATCTACGCCAAGGTGGTCAGATCTAAAAAGTCAGAAACGATAGCTGTACTCCGGAAGCATTTCGTTGGTAGATCTCAGACTGACCAAGAAATAGTTTACATGGCGAAGGCAATCCACGAAATGTACAGAAGCTTTATAAGAGTACGCAACCATAGCCTCTGTTTGCTTGGCAACAACAACATGATGGCCGTCACGAATTACTGGTGTCGAGAAGGCGACGAAGTTTTTGTTCTACCAAATACTGACTCTCCCTTTGTCTTGCGCAAGGAGACAGATCAGGGCGCGTACCGGTTGGTAGGTGTTACAATCGCCTTTTGTAACCAACCAGATGCTAACACCTAGCAAATGCTAACACGCTTAGCATAATATTACACAGGCTATCCTATATAGCGTAGTTTTATTGCAAGTTATATAACAAGCTTACTCCTTAGTAGTTAAGCTAAAGTAGGTCTTATATAGAGCTTGCACAGCTTATATTAAGCTTAGTAAGCCTAGCTTATATAGCTTATATTAAGCCTAGTAAGCTACTACACTCTCTATAGTATATAGTAAGTAGGAATATAACTCTTATAGTTTATATTTAACCTAAGTATTAATCTATAATATTAGATCTTAACCTAACCTTTAAGCTAGATAGTCTACTTTATACTACTTATTATTACTTCTTACTTTTAAAATAGATAGATTATATCTATACTCTTTAGTATAAGACCTCTTTAGTTTCCCTAATAGTATTTATCCCTAAGAACTAATTAAATAGTACTTATAAGCTTTACTTAAAGTATAACCTTAATATTTTAAATACTCTTAAGATATCTACTACCTTAGGGAACTAAGCTACTCCTAGCTTAATATCTAAGAATATAGATATAACTAATAATAGTACTACCTATATAGGTAATATTATAGTTAATAAACTTAATCTCTACTATAGTAAATATAATAAGCTTAATAATTAGCTTATATAATAGGACTTATTCTTCTTATTCTAAGGTAAATATATTAAAGAGATTAAAAGAGTTATACTTATTAGTAGTTATATATATAGTATAGTATTAAATAGATTAAACCCTTTATATAATAGTATAATATAGGTAAGGCTCTAGATAAAATAGATATCTAGATAAAGGACTTTAATACTTTTAAGAAATAGATTAAACCTATATTTAGCATATTTAATAAAGTCTCTAGTATAAGATATAAGATCTAATATATTATATAAACTAAGTTAGCTACTAACTATACTATAGAGTTCTAATAACTTGCTATATATACTAACTAGGATAATACTATACTTTTAACTATATTTAAGTAAGAACTTAAGCTAAGAATTAAAAAGGAGCTAATATATACTAGTGCTAGTACTAACACCTTTAGTATATTAGTTAATACTATAATTAATATTAATATTAAACTATATAAGCTATAGTTAGAATTGCAAGATAACCTCTAAGTATAGGCTACTAATTCTATACTACATACCTTTAGGAACTAATAGAAAAATAACCTCTAATAAGAATAGTATAGTAGATACTACTAGTCTAACATGTTATAATAAGTCTATACTAGAACTAATATAGGATACTATAGCACTAAGGCTATAGACCTTTCTAATATTAATAAAGGACCTAAGTAGTAGAATATTAAGAATAAGGGTAGTTCTAGAACTAATAAGCTACTAGTAACTTATTATAGCTATAGTAAAGTAGGCTACTTTACTAAAGACTATTATAGCAAGAATAAGGTTATATAATAGCTTAATATATTATCTAGTAAAGTTAGGTTTACTAATACTAGTAATTAGGAAATAATTACTAATAATATAGAATATCTTATAGAAGACCTAGAGATAGAATCTAAGATAGATAATAAGTATATTAAACCTAATAAGAACTAATAAAATGTCTAAAGTAGTATACCTATACTATACTAATAGTTAGAAGAAGTCTATACTACTAAATAATATAGATCTACTAAATATTAAGAATATTATAACTAGATACTCTAGGTCTTAGACTAATAACTAGAAGCTAAGCACTAGGCTAATATAGTATAATATATTAGTAATAAATATATAGTATATAATAATAAAGAAAGTATAGAATGCTATATACTAAATAATAATATACTTAATATTATAGATAATAAACCTATAGTAGCTTATATTTAATTATAGAAGTTACTATAGAGATATAATAATAGTAAGATATAGGCTATAGTTATATTAGACCTATAAATCTATAAGAACTATAAGAATATATTAGTATCTATCTATAAACTCCTAAAGAAACCTAAAGAATAGTATAATAAATAGTTTATAGACTATTAATAAGATAATTATATAACTATTAAGATACTATAATATACTAGCTAAGATATTCTAGTATAAGATAAGCCTAATATTAGGTAAATGCCTATATAATAAAGAATAACACCTTAGTACCTAACTAATATAAGGAACCTACTCTACTATACTCTTTTATAGATAGCCTATAGCATAGACTTATATATAGTATACTATAATAATAAAATAAATAGTAGATAGTTCTCTAGTATAAAATAATACTACTATAATAAATAGTATAAATATAAGGATAATATATATAAAGTTTACTTATAGAATAAGTAATAATAATACTACTTCTTAGAAGAGAAAGATACTTAGTATATATATATTAAATAGTTATTAATTAATAATTACTACTTAAACCTATATTAGTAATAATACCTATATAATAACTATAAAGGCTATAAGAAGGCTAAGAAGTAGTAAGGATTCCTTAAATATAAAGAAGTATTAGATAGTAAGGATAAGTCTTTTTTAGACTAGCACAAATAATATATACTAAAGATTAATCTATTAATAATATTAGTACTAATTACCTAGTTATACTCTCTATTAAATTAGGAGGAGTATAGATATAGGTACTACTAGACTATAGATTATAGTCTAACTATATCTCTTTATAAGTAATATAGCTAGCTAGACTATACTCTACTTAGAAGATAGAACCTTACCTACTATAAGTAGCTAATAGAGAACCTATGCCTAAGAAATTAGAAATAACCTATAAGGTATTATCTATTCTAATAACTATCTAAGAATACTATAAGGAAGTTACCTTGGAGACTTTTAGGATAGCTACTTATAATATTATATTAGGAATTCCCTAGTTATAAAAGTATAACCTATAGATAAATTAGGTACTTAAGAATTATTTACTAAAGTACTATAAATATAGTATAATATAGTTAGAACCTATATAGACTATAATATAACTAGTAAATAAGAAGATAATTAGTAATATTACTTTAACTAAGATATACTAAGATAGAGTAGTTAACTATATAGAGAGTAATTAGCCCTAGCCTTATAAAGTAGTAGTTAAGGAGAAATATATAACTCTTAATATTCTAGATATATATTAATAATATATATAGATATTTAAAGAAAAGCTTATAGTAAAAGCCTTACCTAAGTATAAACCCTAGAATTATAAGATTAAGCTTTAGAAAGGAAAGTATCTAACCTTTAGGCTACTATACTAGTTATTAGAAAAGAAACTTAGTATACTATAGAAGTATATTAAGAAGAACCTTTAAAAGAGATTTATTAGAAGATTAGAATTACCTATAAGGTACCTTATTCTCTTTATACTAAAGAAAGATATTAAGCTTAATAATATTACTATTAAGAATTAATACCTATTACCTAATATATTAGAGTTATAAGATTAAATATAAGAAGCTTAAATTTACTATATTAGATTTAAAAGAAGTATATAACTTTATCTATATAAAGGAAGGTAAAGAATAAAAGATAGTATTTAGAATAAGATATAAACTCTATAAGTACCTAGTTATACTATTTAGTCTAATAAATATACTAGCTATATACTAGAAATTAATTAATAATATCCTTAAGGTATACCTTAATAGAATAGTTATAGTATTTCTAGATAATATCCTAGTATATATTAAGATACTAAAAGAGCATATTTAATATATTATAGAAGTGCTAGAATACTTAAAGTAAGTAGAACTCTAACTAAAATATAAGAAGTATAAATAGTATAAAGAGGAGGTTAAATTCCTAGGGTTTATTATAGAATAATATAGAGTTAAAATAAGTAATACTAAGATTAATATAGTAAAGAATTAGCCTACTCTAATAATAGTTAAAAGGATTTAAGAATTTCTTAGGTTTATTAACTTTAATAGATAATTTATTAAGAATTACTTAAAGAAGGCCTTACTACTTATAAAGCTTATATAAAAGGATATACTCTTCTTATAGAGAAAAGAATAGGATAATATATTTAAGTTATTATAATAGGTATAACGTAAAGCATCAGCGAGCCGGCCACACCAGCGAGCCGGCCACTTTTCCTTGGCACTGCGAACACTACATACAGGATAAGCAATTACTCACTACCCTTTGCAGAACCTGCGTACGACGCACTTTCATCAGATGCAGAATCTTCTTCTGCATCTTCCTGGCACGTACGCGCGTTGTGCCCAGTCTTCCCACAGTTGCCACAGTGCCGTTGACCTGGTTGGGCTCTTTCATGACCACTCCTAACACGCGCTCTTTTTAACACTGTACGAGCTGCAGCTGCGCTTTCAGCTATAGAAGCTGCTGCTTCACCATACTCTACTGTACCACCATGCTGGATCTGCTTTCTTTTCCGGGTTTTGCGCTTAGTAAGTACTGCTAATTGCTCTTCAAGCTCACGAATGCGAGCTGCTTGTACAACATTCTCATGTAGCATAAGCTCACCACCTTTTACAAGCTGTGCAAACCCCTCTCTTGCTACTTCTGGTGATTGTACAATAGCTTGCCTTACAAGCCTTGCCTGTGACCCAAATTCATGTGAATTGCTTGGTGTTTGGGATTGCCATGGTGTTTCTGGTAGGGGTGCTGGTGGTGGCGTACGAATCTGAACATCCAGGCGATCCAAGACACGCTGCGCGTTAATAGGCACAAGCCCTGAAGCCTCAAAGGCGTTCTTGCAGTTCTCGTACGTAAACACGTCGAAAAATGCGTCTCTAAAGGCTGGAAGGAAGCCTTCTTTGTTAATGTGGTAGACGCGTTTAGATGCCAAGGCTCGTACGCGTTGAGAGTACTTTAGTTTCAACGGTGAGAAACACACCACATCAAGTGGCTGGAGGATGTGTGATGAGTGAGCAGGCATACAAAGGGTAAGGATCATGTTTTCCAGGCAGTAATCCTTAAACTCTTGGTTAAGGTGGCTCTCATGGCCGTCCAAAATAAGCAGCCTATACAAGCCCTTTTGACGCGCCTTTGTATGCTGGTCAAAGTGCTTCAACCACTCTAGGCCAAGCTGATTGTTTGTCCATCCGTTCTCAGAGACAGAGAGCTTCCAGTCGTACGGTATGTTGGTCTCCTCATACCAGGCAGAGATGTGTACACGCCCTTTGTAGATAATAAAGGGTGGGATAGCATACCCAGCAGCACAGATGCTCTGTATAGCTGTAACCCACTCCCGATCACCTGGCTGGATAAGGTTTGGTCTTGTACGTCTCTCTGAACCTGTAACAACCTTCATTGAGCCAATAATTCCCATCTGGAAGCCGGTCTCATCAAAGTTGTGGATGTCCGCATCCTGAACCCCATACTTGTCTTTTGTGTCCTGTACGAGCTTAAACCAGGCGTTGATAACTCCTGGCTCCTCCTGGAGTATTCTCTGACGATCCTTTGCTCGATTGAAGGCCATTTTAAGCTTCTCTGTTCGCCGGACGAATCGCTCTGCCCAGTTCTTGCCAACAGGTGTCCCACCACGTACAGCGAGAAGTTTATCTGCAATATCTGCCACCTCAGAGAGCCTAGGGGCAAATCCGCGCGAGTCAAGCTCGAGTATATATTGTACGATTGTTTGCTCTTCAGTTACAGAGAGCTTCTGGCTGTTTGGTAGTGCTTCTTGTCGAAATGTGATTTTGTGGAGCCGGTCAGAGAGCCGTTGATGACGTACGTTGTAGGCTGCAGCAGCGCGTCGCACGCTTTGAAACTGTCCCTTAGTGTACGCCTGAAGGGCAAGAGTAAGTCTACCTTCTTGTTGAGTTAATTTCTGCTTGTGTTGTTGTTGCATGTTGTATTGTACGGAGAAGTTGCAGTGCCAAGGAAAAGTGGCCGGCTCGCTGGTGTGGCCGGCTCGCTGATGCTTTACGTTATATTAACCTCTTAATACTAATTATATTAAAGAGTAATAAGCTACTTTAAATAAAGATAGATACCATAGATTTAGTATTAGGAGTATATATTATATAAGAAAAAGATAGATAATAGCACCTAATTACTTACTACTTATATAAGTTCTTAGGACTAGAAGAATACTATAATATATATAATAAGAAACTCTTAGTAATTATATTATCTCTAGAATATTAGCAAGTATATATAGAAAGCTATTTAAACCTTATAATTTATATAGATTATAAGAACTTAGTATACTTTACTACTACTAAGACTTTGAACTAAAGATAAGTTAGATAGTTAGAAACACTAGGCTAGTATAAATTTAAGATTCTATATACTCTAGGCAAAGATAATAGTAGAGTAGATACTCTTAGCTAATAATATAACTTAGTAAGTAAAAAGATAATTAATAAAGCTACTATACTTAAGATTAATTAAGATAGATCTCTTAGACTATTATAATAGCTTAACTATATTATATATATATTATAGGAATACTATATACTAAATTAAGTACTAGATAACCTTTAAAAAGGAATAACGTACCCCACGGGCGAGCGGATCAACGGGCGAGCGAATCACTTTTGCCAAGCCCCCACCAAAGTATCCTCTACATACCAATGCCTCAACAACAACCTAATCTTAACGCGTTAAAGGAAGCTCAAATACAGCTTGCGCTTCAAGCTCTTAAACAAGACGCGAAACTCTCACAGCGACGCGCTGCAGCTATCTACAACGTTCCTCAAGCTACACTAAGCCATCGACTCACTGGACGACCTTCACGAGGCGATACTATGCCCAACTCACGAGGGCTGGATGATCTAGAGGAGCAGGTGATTGTTAATCACATACTTGAGCTGGACGAGCGAGGATTTGGCCCTCGGCTGGCAGATGTGGCTGCAATGGCCAATTCTCTGCGCGCAGAGCGCAATCTGGGCCCTATTGGCACAAACTGGCCCAGTACGTTTGTAAAGCGTCAACCAGAGCTCAAAGTGAAGTTTAATCGCAGGTATGACTACAAGCGAGCCCTCTGCGAGGATTCTGGGGTTGTGCAGGGCTGGTTTTCCCTGGTGCGAAACACAAAAGCCAAGTATGGTATCCTAGATGACGACACGTACAACTTTGACGAGACAGGCTTCATGATGGGCCAGATCTCCCAGGGAGCAGTTGTTACAGCTTCAGAGAGACGAGGAAGGCCAAAGGCAGTCCAGCCAGGCAACCGGGAGTGGACAACGGTCATACAGGGTATCAATGCCAAAGGATGGGCCATTCCACCCTTTGTTATCTTCAAGGCGCGCCACCACCTCTCCGGCTGGTACAAGGAGGAAGACCTGCCCCAGGATTGGGTTATTGCAGTCTCCGGTAACGGCTGGACTACTAATGAGCTTGGTTTTGAGTGGTTGAAGCACTTTGACGCGCATACAAAGGAGCGTACTGCTGGTACCCACCGACTGCTGGTTATTGACGGCCACGAGAGCCACGAATCGCTCCAATTCCAGAAATACTGCAAGGATAACAAGATTGTTACTCTATGTATGCCTCCGCACTCATCGCACCTTCTGCAGCCACTTGATGTGGGCTGTTTTGCCCCTTTGAAGACAGCGTACGGGCGCCAAGCCGAATTGCTTATGCGCAACCGAATCAGCCACATCACAAAGACTGAGTTCCTGCCATGCTTCAAAGCAGCCTATAATGCGGTGTTTACCTCTAGCAATATCCAAGGAGGGTTTCGAGGTGCTGGATTGGTCCCCTTTGACCCAGAACGGGTCATATCAGCCCTTAATGTGAAGCTTCGGACTCCATCACCACCACTCCCCACCAACAACGTACCCTGGCAGTCGCAAACCCCCAGCAACACCCTGGAATTTGGGTCGCAATCAACTCTGATTCGAGAGAAGTATAAGAGGCAGCAGGGCAGCTCACCAAATTCTGTTCTAAGCGCGCTTGAGCACTACGCAAAGGGGGGAGCAATCTTATCCCACAAGCTGGTTTTAGCTCAACAGGAAATCAAGGAGCTTCGAGCGGCTAACGAGGCCGCCATGCGACGAAAATCACATAAAAGAAAGCGAGTTCAGAAGGAAGGGACCCTAATAGTTGAAGATGGGCAGCGGCTGGCAGCTCTAAAGGAGTTTGGGGCGCGTGGTGATGGGAAGAGGGCGAAGAAGCAGGTGCGCACTCAAGAGGGCGAGCCAACCCAACGGCGCTGTGGAAGGTGCAATCAGACAGGACACAACGCGCGAACGTGCAAGATTGATGTAGAAGAGGTCTCTGAATGATATTCCAGCCTGTACTGTACCGTGCAGGACCAAAGTGTGGTGTTTTGGGCCATGATGGGTCAAGTTTTGGTGGGGGCTTGGCAAAAGTGATTCGCTCGCCCGTTGATCCGCTCGCCCGTGGGGTACGTTAATATATAATTATTATAATAATCTACTATATAATTAATCTAGAATTATAAAGACTTTAGAACTTATTAGATAATATTATAAGTTTCTAAATATAAAAGATAAGGTTACTAAATATATTAAAGAATATATTAACTATTAGAAGAATAAATATAGTATAAATACTAAGTATAGAGAAATATAGGTAATAGAACTACTAACTATACTATAGATAAATATTATAATAGATTTTATTATATAACTACTAATCTCTAAGAACTCTATAATAGACTATAATTATAACTTAATATTTATAGTAGTAGATAGATTTATAAAAGCTACTAAGGTTATACCTTTCTAATATAACTATACTATAGAGTAGCTTACTTAAGTATTCCTAGATAGCATTATTTAATACTATAGCATTTCTAAATTAATTATTAGTAATAAAGATAAGCTCTTTACTTGAAATTTCTAGATAATATTCCTAGTAGTAATAGGAATAAAGAAGAAGCTTTTAATAGCCTATTATCTATAGATAGATAGATAAATAGAATAAGTAAACTAGATAATAGAGATATACCTCTATATCTACTATAACTAATAGCAGAATAATTAGGTTTTACTCTTACCTATAGCATAAATTATATATAATAATAAACTATTAGAGGTAATAGGTATAATACTATTCTTTATAAATTATAGAAGATATCTAAATCTCTTTATATAAAGTCTTAATAGTAATATCTAAATAGAATTAGTAGTATCCTTAGTAGAGAAACTAAAAGAAGTATATTAGAAATTACTTAAGAATATTACTAGAGCTTAGATTTAAGTAATCTCTTATATTAATAAGAAAAGAAAAATAGCACCTCTACTAAAGAAGGGGGTTAAAGTATACCTTCTTATAAAGAACTTATATATAAGAAGACTAATAAAAAAACTAGACAAAGTTAAAGTTAGACTATTTTTTATTTTAGAAAAAATTAGCCTAGTTAACTATTAACTTAAGCTACCTAAAGATATAAAAATACACCCTATATTCTATATCTCTTTATTAGAACTAGCTAATACTAATATACTAACTTAGAAAGACTTCTATTACTAGAATAATAGTAATAATAAATAAGAAGTTAAGAAAATAATAAAATAATAAAAAACTTAACTAGATAAAGAATTCCTAGTTAAATAGTTAGAATACCTAGACTTAGAAAATATATAAGAACTAGAGATATATCTTATAAACTACTAGATACTACTTTACTACTACTAAGGTTTATAAACTTATTAAGATACCTAAGAGTAGACTATATAGTAAAAGAAAAGGTAACCTATATATTAGTAGTAGAATAGGTAATTTTCTTAGCCTAAATATCTTTACCTTCTATATCTATCTTATTTACTTAATATTTAGCCTTCTTTATAGCTCTATCTTTTACTTATATAAGAATCTTCTTATTTTATAGTAGATATAATATTACCTCTACTAGTAACTTTTTATCTTCTTTAACCTTCTTCTTAAATTTAGCCCTAGTCTTATCTAAGGACTTCTAAAATAAGTTAATATATAGATAACTAATATATATATACTTAGAGTATTTTAGGTAGTTATTAGTAGAAGGTATAATAATATAATTATAACTAAAAGTAAAGTAATAATTATAGAAAATAAGAGTAATAGTATTTTATTAATAGATTTTAATACTTAAGTAGAGTTACTTTTAGAAAGTAAAAGATATAATACTACTATAGGCACTAAGGTAGTAGTAAGGTAAGCTTATAAAGAATAGCTAATAGATTTAGGATAAATCTAAGAGAGAGGGAAGTAAGTATTATAATTACCCTTTTATAACTAACTAGATACTAATACTTAATAAGTACTAATATACTTAGTATAGTATTATATAGGCTCTCTTATATAGTATAGTTTTATTATAAGTTATATAATAAGCTTACTTCTTAGTAGTTAAGCTAAAGTAAGTCTTATATAAAAGCTTATATAGCTTATATTAAGCTTAGTAAGCTACTATACTCTCTATAGTATATAGTAAGTAGGAATATAACCCTTATAGTTTATATTTAACCTTAGTATTAATCTATAATATTAGATCTTAACCTAACCTTTAAGCTAGATAGTCTACTTTATACTACTTATTATTACCTCTTACCTTTAAGATAGATAGATAATATCTATACTCCTTAGTATAAGACCTTTTTAGTTTCCATAATAGTATTTATCCCTAAGAACTAATTAAATAGTGCTTATAAGCTTTACTTAAAGTATAACCTTAATAACCTATTAATACTTAGTATAGTAATACTTTAAGGCTAGTCTATAATATTTATAAGATTTCTAATAAAATAGCTCTATTTTCTATACTCTATTAATAAAATTATACTTTCTTAATTTAATACTAACCTAGCTGGAGCTATAACTTGCTAAAAGTCTAGCTAGCTAAAAGTTTTTTTATCTATTAATTACTATTATAGCAAGTTACTTATTAGTAACTCTTTAAGATTCTAGAGAAGGTTTAGATTATATAACCTTAATTACCTTAACTATATAATAAGTCTAGGCTATAGTAATCTCTAATTAGCTTAGTATTTTACCTTAACTAAGCTCTAAACAAAGTTTATATCTAAGTAGTTATAATATCTTAGAGTAGATAGAGAATTTAATTTATTTACTTATTATATATTCTATTCTACTAATTAATTTAGTTACTTATAATCTATAATTAACGTGAGTGCATAGCGAGTGGACCGGCTAGGCGAGTGGACCGCCCTAACAAGCCATTGGGCCCTCCAACCTTCAAACCTCAATGGATCAGCCACATAACCTCAAATCGCTCTTAAAAGAAGACAGGATCAAGCTTGCACTCCAAGCAATCAAGAAACCCCAAGAACTAAGCGTGCGACGCGCTGCTGTTGTCTACCAGGTGTCAAAAACAACCCTCCTTCGGCGACGCGCTGGGAGGCAGTCAACACGCGATACCCAGCCTAAATCATCAGCCCTTAATAAGATAGAAGAGAAGGCGCTTGTGCAGTATATAAGGAGGCTTGACGAGCAAGGACTTGCCCCAACGCTCCATTGCGTTGAAGATATGGCTAATCAATTGCGCGCTGCACGCGATGCAGAGCCTGTTGGCCCCCGATGGGCTTCAAACTTCGTCAAACGCGAGCCTGGACTCCAATCACGATTAACTCGACAGAGGGATCGCCAGAGAGTTCTCTGCAGCGACCCAGGGGTCATTGGGCCCTGGTTTGACCTAGTACGGAATGTTAAGGCCAAGTACGGCATCCAGGACGAAGATACCTACAACTTTGACGAGACTGGCTTTACTATGGGCGTTGGAAATTGCGTCAGAGTAGTTACTGCATCTGAGAGACGTACTCAACCTATTGGGGTCCAGCAGGGAGACCGTGAGTGGGTGACTTTGATTGCTGCAGTCAACGCGATGGGCTGGGCAATTGCGCCCTACCTTATCTTCAAAGCAAAGAACCACGACGCGTCCTGGTACCCTGATTTGAAGCCCCAATGGCGCATTGGGGTCAGTAACAACGGCTGGACTACTAACGATATTGGAGTAGCCTGGTTAAGGCACTTTGTTGAGCAGATTCGGGGCCAGAGGGTGGGTAGCCACGTGCTGCTAATAATCGACGGCCACGAGAGCCACAAGTCGCTTACTTTCCAAAATCTTTGCACAGAGAGCAAGATTATTACCCTGTGTATGCCTCCACACTCATCTCACATCCTACAACCACTTGATGTGGGTTGTTTTGCCCCCCTAAAGCGGGCGTACAGCAAAGAGATCAGAGTCTTGGCGCTGGACCATATTGGCCGGATTGACAAAAAAGCCTTCATCGCGACCCTTGGGAAGGTGTTTGATAAGGCGTTTTCAAAGGCAAACATTGTATCAAGCTTCAAAGCAACTGGCTTAGTGCCCAATGATCCATTGGTAGTGCTATTAAAGCTTGATGTGAAGCGTCGCACGCCAACACCGCCTCTCACAGGGGAGCCCCAATGGAACCCTAAGACACCCACCAACGCCAATGAGATAGAGGCTCAATCAACGTTGCTTCGCGATCGTATTCAGAGGCACCAAGGATCGTCACCTTCTCCTATAGTTGAGATGATGGATCAGCTGCAAAAAGGCACTGCAATGATACTGCATTCACAGACGTTACTAGCCGCCCGAGTGCTACAGCTTGAAGCGTCAAACAGGGCTGCTTCTGAGCGCAAATCGCGCAAAAGAAAGCGGATTCAGAAGGGTGGAGACCTCTCAAAGGAACAGGCAGAGGATTTGATAGCCCAACGCGACGTTGGGGCGCAGCTTGAGGGGGAAACTCGTGAGGGTAGGGCTCGAACAGGTGCAGGCAAGCAGCACAAAAGGCACTGCAGGCGCTGCGGTGAGGCAGGGCACAACTCGCGCACGTGTGAGAAAGATGCAGTAGAAGTCAGCAATTAATATTTGCTACTGTTAGCTATAGTAAAGCATTGTGGTGTTGCGCAATTGCTTGCAGAGTGCCCAATGGCTTGTTAGGGCGGTCCACTCGCCTAGCCGGTCCACTCGCTATGCACTTACGTTAATAATAATTACTTATATACTTATCTAACTAATACTTACTAGATTAAATACTTATATTGCTAAAAGTATAACTAGCTAAAAGTTTAACTCTAGCTAGAACTTTAATTAGCTAAGTTAATTTAGCTAATACTTCTACCTCTTAAAGTAGTTTTTATGCATAATTATTAATTGTTTTACGCCTAATATATCTATGTTATTTATCTAGCCTAAGATAATATTATATAAACTACTAGAGTTACTATAGATCTCTTAATATCTAATCTAATAGAGATAATCAAGGAATATAGGTCCTATTATTAAGGTTATACTTTAAGCAAAGCTTATAAGCACTATTTAATTAGTTCTTAGAGATAAATACTATTAGAGAAACTAAAGAGGTCTTATACTAAGAAGTATAGATATAATCTATCTATTTTAAGAGTAAGGGGTAATAATAAGTAGTATAGAGTAGTCTATCTAGCTTAAAAGTTAGGTTAAGATCTAATATTATAGATTAATACTTAGGTTAAATATAAACTATAAGAGTTATATTCCTACTTACTATATACTATAAAGAGTATAGTAGCTTACTAGGCTTAATATAAGCTATATAAGCTAGGCTTACTAAGCTTAATATAAGCTATATAAGCTCTATATAAGACCTACTTTAGCTTAACTACTAAGAAGTAAGCTTATTATATAACTTATAATAAAACTATACTATATAAAATAGCCTATATAATATTATACTAAGTATATTAGCATTTATTAGGTGTTAGTATCTAGTTAGTTATAAAAGGTATTTATAATACTTACTTCCCTCTCTCTTAGATTTATCCTAAATCTATTAGCTATTCTTTATAAGCTTACCCTACTACTACCTTTAGTGCCTATAGTAGTATTATATCTTCTACTTTCTAAAAGTAACTCTACTTAAGTATTAAAATCTATTAATATAATACTATTACTTCTATTTCCTATAATTATTACTTTACTTCTAGTTATAATTATTTTATTATACCTTCTACTAATAACTACTTAAAATACTTTAAGTATATATATATTAGTTATCTATATATTAACTTATCTTAGGAGTTCTTAGATAAGACTAGGGCTAAATATAAGAAGAAGGTTAAAGAAAATAAAAGGTTACTAGTAGAGGTAATATTATGTCTACTATAAAATAAGAAGATTCTTATATAAGTAAAAGATAGAGCTATAAATAAGGCTAAATATTTAGTAAATAAGATAGATATAAAGAGTAAGAATATTTAAGCTAAGAAGATTACCTATTCTACTACTAATATATAGGTTGCCCTTTCTCCTACTATATAGTCTATCTTTAAGTATCTTAATAAGTTTATAAACTTTAGTACTAGTAAAGTAGTATCTAGTAGTTTATAAGGTATATCTCTAGTTCCTATATATTTTCTAAGTCTAGGTATCCTAACTATTTAACTAGAAATTCTTTATCTAGTCTAGTTTCTTATTACTTTATTATTTTCTTAACTTCTTATTTATTATTACTATTATTTTAGTAATAGAAATCCTTCTAGGTTACTATATTAGTATTAGCTAGTTCTAATAAAGAGATATAGAATATAGGGTGTATTTTTATATCTTTAGGTAGCTTAAGTTAATAGTTAACTAGGCTAATTTTTTCTAAAATAAAAAATAGTCTAACTTTAACTTTGTCTAGTTTTTTTATTAGTCTTCTTATATATAAGTTCTTTATAAGAAGGTATACTTTATCCCCCTTCTTTAGTAGAGGTGCTATTTTTCTTTTCTTATTAATATAAGAGATTACTTAAATCTAAGCTCTAGTAATATTCTTAAGTAATTTCTAATATACTTCTTTTAGTTTCTCTACTAAGGATACTACTAATTCTATTTAGATATTACTATTAAGACTTTATATAAAGAGATTTAGATATCTTCTATAATTTATAAAGAATAGTATTATACCTATTACCTCTAATAGTTTATTATTATATATAATTTATGCTATAGGTAAGAGTAAAACCTAATTATTCTGCTATTAGTTATAGTAGATATAGAGGTATATCTCTATTATCTAGTTTACTTATTCTATTTATCTATCTATCTATAGATAATAGGCTATTAAAAGCTTCTTCTTTATTCCTATTACTACTAGGAATATTATCTAGAAATTTCAAGTAAAGAGCTTATCTTTATTACTAATAATTAATTTAGAAATGCTATAGTATTAAATAATGCTATCTAGGAATACTTAAGTAAGCTACTCTATAGTATAGTTATATTAGAAAGGTATAACCTTAGTAGCTTTTATAAATCTATCTACTACTATAAATATTAAGTTATAATTATAGTCTATTATAGAGTTCTTAGAGATTAGTAGTTATATAATAAAATCTATTATAATATTTATCTATAGTATAGTTAGTAGTTCTATTACCTATATTTCTCTATACTTAGTATTTATACTATATTTATTCTTCTAATAGTTAATATATTCTTTAATATATTTAGTAACCTTATCTTTTATATTTAGAAACTTATAATATTATCTAATAAGTTCTAAAGTCTTTATAATTCTAGATTAATTATATAGTAGATTATTATAATAATTATATATTATTCCTTTTTAAAGGTTATCTAGTACTTAATTTAGTATATAGTATTCCTATAATATATATATAATATAGTTAAGCTATTATAATAGTCTAAGAGATCTATCTTAATTAATCTTAAGTATAGTAGCTTTATTAATTATCTTTTTACTTACTAAGTTATATTATTAGCTAAGAGTATCTACTCTACTATTATCTTTGCCTAGAGTATATAGAATCTTAAATTTATACTAGCCTAGTGTTTCTAACTATCTAACTTATCTTTAGTTCAAAGTCTTAGTAGTAGTAAAGTATACTAAGTTCTTATAATCTATATAAATTATAAGGTTTAAATAGCTTTCTATATATACTTGCTAATATTCTAGAGATAATATAATTACTAAGAGTTTCTTATTATATATATTATAGTATTCTTCTAGTCCTAAGAACTTATATAAGTAGTAAGTAATTAGGTGCTATTATCTATCTTTTTCTTATATAATATATACTCCTAATACTAAATCTATGGTATCTATCTTTATTTAAAGTAGCTTATTACTCTTTAATATAATTAGTATTAAGAGGTTAATATATACCTATTATAATAACTTAAATATATTATCCTATTCTTTTCTCTATAAGAAGAGTATATCCTTTTATATAAGCTTTATAAGTAGTAAGGCCTTCTTTAAGTAATTCTTAATAAATTATCTATTAAAGTTAATAAACCTAAGAAATTCTTAAATCCTTTTAACTATTATTAGAGTAGGCTAATTCTTTACTATATTAATCTTAGTATTACTTATTTTAACTCTATATTATTCTATAATAAACCCTAGGAATTTAACCTCCTCTTTATACTATTTATACTTCTTATATTTTAGTTAGAGTTCTACTTACTTTAAGTATTCTAGCACTTCTATAATATATTAAATATGCTCTTTTAGTATCTTAATATATACTAGGATATTATCTAGAAATACTATAACTATTCTATTAAGGTATACCTTAAGGATATTATTAATTAATTTCTAGTATATAGCTAGTATATTTATTAGACTAAATAGTATAACTAGGTACTTATAGAGTTTATATCTTATTCTAAATACTATCTTTTATTCTTTACCTTCCTTTATATAGATAAAGTTATATACTTCTTTTAAATCTAATATAGTAAATTTAAGCTTCTTATATTTAATCTTATAACTCTAATATATTAGGTAATAGGTATTAATTCTTAATAGTAATATTATTAAGCTTAATATCTTTCTTTAGTATAAAGAGAATAAGGTACCTTATAGGTAATTCTAATCTTCTAATAAATCTCTTTTAAAGGTTCTTCTTAATATACTTCTATAGTATACTAAGTTTCTTTTCTAATAACTAGTATAGTAGCCTAAAGGTTAGATACTTTCCTTTCTAAAGCTTAATCTTATAATTCTAGGGTTTATACTTAGGTAAGGCTTTTACTATAAGCTTTTCTTTAAATATCTATATATATTATTAATATATATCTAGAATATTAAGAGTTATATATTTCTCCTTAACTACTACTTTATAAGGCTAGGGCTAATTACTCTCTATATAGTTAACTACTCTATCTTAGTATATCTTAGTTAAAGTAATATTACTAATTATCTTCTTATTTACTAGTTATATTATAGTCTATATAGGTTCTAACTATATTATACTATATTTATAGTACTTTAGTAAATAATTCTTAAGTACCTAATTTATCTATAGGTTATACTTTTATAACTAGGGAATTCCTAATATAATATTATAAGTAGCTATCCTAAAAGTCTCCAAGGTAACTTCCTTATAGTATTCTTAGATAGTTATTAGAATAGATAATACCTTATAGGTTATTTCTAATTTCTTAGGCATAGGTTCTCTATTAGCTACTTATAGTAGGTAAGGTTCTATCTTCTAAGTAGAGTATAGTCTAGCTAGCTATATTACTTATAAAGAGATATAGTTAGACTATAATCTATAGTCTAGTAGTACCTATATCTATACTCCTCCTAATTTAATAGAGAGTATAACTAGGTAATTAGTACTAATATTATTAATAGATTAATCTTTAGTATATATTATTTGTGCTAGTCTAAAAAAGACTTATCCTTACTATCTAATACTTCTTTATATTTAAGGAATCCTTACTACTTCTTAGCCTTCTTATAGCCTTTATAGTTATTATATAGGTATTATTACTAATATAGGTTTAAGTAGTAATTATTAATTAATAACTATTTAATATATATATACTAAGTATCTTTCTCTTCTAAGAAGTAGTATTATTATTACTTATTCTATAAGTAAACTTTATATATATTATCCTTATATTTATACTATTTATTATAGTAGTATTATTTTATACTAGAGAACTATCTACTATTTATTTTATTATTATAGTATACTATATATAAGTCTATGCTATAGGCTATCTATAAAAGAGTATAGTAGAGTAGGTTCCTTATATTAGTTAGGTACTAAGGTGTTATTCTTTATTATATAGGCATTTACCTAATATTAGGCTTATCTTATACTAGAATATCTTAGCTAGTATATTATAGTATCTTAATAGTTATATAATTATCTTATTAATAGTCTATAAACTATTTATTATACTATTCTTTAGGTTTCTTTAGGAGTTTATAGATAGATACTAATATATTCTTATAGTTCTTATAGATTTATAGGTCTAATATAACTATAGCCTATATCTTACTATTATTATATCTCTATAGTAACTTCTATAATTAAATATAAGCTACTATAGGTTTATTATCTATAATATTAAGTATATTATTATTTAGTATATAGCATTCTATACTTTCTTTATTATTATATACTATATATTTATTACTAATATATTATACTATATTAGCCTAGTGCTTAGCTTCTAGTTATTAGTCTAAGACCTAGAGTATCTAGTTATAATATTCTTAATATTTAGTAGATCTATATTATTTAGTAGTATAGACTTCTTCTAACTATTAGTATAGTATAGGTATACTACTTTAGACATTTTATTAGTTCTTATTAGGTTTAATATACTTATTATCTATCTTAGATTCTATCTCTAGGTCTTCTATAAGATATTCTATATTATTAGTAATTATTTCCTAATTACTAGTATTAGTAAACCTAACTTTACTAGATAATATATTAAGCTATTATATAACCTTATTCTTGCTATAATAGTCTTTAGTAAAGTAGCCTACTTTACTATAGCTATAATAAGTTACTAGTAGCTTATTAGTTCTAGAACTACCCTTATTCTTAATATTCTACTACTTAGGTCCTTTATTAATATTAGAAAGGTCTATAGCCTTAGTGCTATAGTATCCTATATTAGTTCTAGTATAGACTTATTATAACATGTTAGACTAGTAGTATCTACTATACTATTCTTATTAGAGGTTATTTTTCTATTAGTTCCTAAAGGTATGTAGTATAGAATTAGTAGCCTATACTTAGAGGTTATCTTGCAATTCTAACTATAGCTTATATAGTTTAATATTAATATTAATTATAGTATTAACTAATATACTAAAGGTGTTAGTACTAGCACTAGTATATATTAGCTCCTTTTTAATTCTTAGCTTAAGTTCTTACTTAAATATAGTTAAAAGTATAGTATTATCCTAGTTAGTATATAGCAAGTTATTAGAACTCTATAGTATAGTTAGTAGCTAACTTAGTTTATATAATATATTAGATCTTATATCTTATACTAGAGACTTTATTAAATATGCTAAATATAGGTTTAATCTATTTCTTAAAAGTATTAAAGTCCTTTATCTAGATATCTATTTTATCTAGAGCCTTACCTATATTATACTATTATATAAAGGGTTTAATCTATTTAATACTATACTATATATATAACTACTAATAAGTATAACTCTTTTAATCTCTTTAATATATTTACCTTAGAATAAGAAGAATAAGTCCTATTATATAAGCTAATTATTAAGCTTATTATATTTACTATAGTAGAGATTAAGTTTATTAACTATAATATTACCTATATAGGTAGTACTATTATTAGTTATATCTATATTCTTAGATATTAAGCTAGGAGTAGCTTAGTTCCCTAAGGTAGTAGATATCTTAAGAGTATTTAAAATATTAAGGTTATACTTTAAGTAAAGCTTATAAGTACTATTTAATTAGTTCTTAGGGATAAATACTATTAGGGAAACTAAAGAGGTCTTATACTAAAGAGTATAGATATAATCTATCTATTTTAAAAGTAAGAAGTAATAATAAGTAGTATAAAGTAGACTATCTAGCTTAAAGGTTAGGTTAAGATCTAATATTATAGATTAATACTTAGGTTAAATATAAACTATAAGAGTTATATTCCTACTTACTATATACTATAGAGAGTGTAGTAGCTTACTAGGCTTAATATAAGCTATATAAGCTAGGCTTACTAAGCTTAATATAAGCTGTGCAAGCTCTATATAAGACCTACTTTAGCTTAACTACTAAGGAGTAAGCTTGTTATATAACTTGCAATAAAACTACGCTATATAGGATAGCCTGTGTAATATTATGCTAAGCATGTTAGCATTTGCTAGGTGTTAGTATCTAGTTAGTTATAAAAGGTAATTATAATAGGTAGTATAATAACTACTAGGAAGGCTATTACTCTATAGGTAATAATAGTATACTATATATAAGATACTAGCCCTAAGAGGTAAGGTATTCTATAAGATAAAGGCTAAGTAAGCTATAGGATTTATAAGATAAATAACTAGTATCTTATAAGAATTCTATAAGACTCTAGGATAGAGTCCTATAAGACTATAAGATTCTCTAAGATAGCTTAAGTATATAGTATATAGGAATATAACCCTTATAGTTTATATTTAACCTAAGTATTAATCTATAATATTAGATCTTAACCTAACCTTTAAGCTAGATAGTCTACTCTATACTACTTATTATTACCTCTTACTCTTAAGATAGATAGATTATATCTATACTCTTTAGTATAAGACCCCTTTAGTTTCCCTAATAGTATTTATCTCTAAGAACTAATTAAATAGTACTTATAAGCTTTACTTAAAGTATAACCTTAATAATACCTACTCTAACTAGGTAGGAGAATATTAATATAAACTAGCAAATCTAAATTATTTAAGATATAATTACTATAAGTAGAGTAGTTAGAAATAAGTATAATTAGCTAGTAAATAATATAGGTATAGAATAGCTTAGGTTACTACTTATATAAGAGAGCTTTCTAATCTATATATATAACTTTTTTATTATCTAAGTTTAGGTAGATAGGCCTTAGAGTTATAGGTGTTTAGTAGACCTATAGTATAAACTTAGTTAGTAGATAACTATAATATATAAATATAAATATATTTAAAGCTACTAAATAGCTACTTAAATAGCTACTTAAATAGCTATATAACTAGCTTAATAGCTACCTAAGTAGTACTTAATTATTATAGTATTAGTATTATCTCTATTACTTAGCAATACTAGCTACTACTAGTATACTTAGCAAAATTTGTCTTAAAATCTAAGGGGGGGGGAAAGAGGTTTATAATATTAGAATATAAAGTATAACCTAGGGTAGATTAGGCCCTAGGGTAGAAAACTACTTTATAAGTATTAAATTAGCTATTAAAGTAGTAATTAATTAGTATAGTATTAGTACTATAACTATTACTTAGTAATATTAGCTACTTTAAATATACTTAGTAAAGAATATTTAGAAGTTAATATACCCTATAGGCGAGTTAGATAATAGGCAAGCTAGATACTTTTGCTAAGCCCCTACTAAACACCTTCTCCTATACTAATATCTTCTTAATAATACTATTTAGATATGTTAAAAAAAGTATAGATATAGCTTATACTTTAGGCTCTTAAATAAGACATAACTCTATCTCTATAATATGCTACTACTATCTATAAGGTCTCTTAAAGTATACTAAGTAACTAGTATACTAGATAACCTTTATATACTAATTCTATAGCTAACTTATAAAAGCTAGATAATAATAAGGAAGAGGTAATTATTAAATATATTCTTAAGCTAGATATATAAGAGTTTTCCTCTTAGCTCTTAGATATAGCTACTATAGCTAATTCTTTATATACTAAGTATAATCTAGGTCCTATTAGTATAAACTAGCCTAGTATATTTATTAAGTAATACTTAGAACTTAAAGTTAAGTTTAATTATAAGTATAACTATAAGAGAGCTCTTTATAAGGATTCTAAGGTTTTATAGGGCTAGTTTAGCCTAGTAGCTAATACTAAAGCTAAGTATAGTATCTAGAATAAAGATATATATAACTTTAATAAGATAGGCTTTATAATAGGCTAGATCTTTCTAAGAGTAGTTATTATAGCTTTAGAATAATAAGGTTAGCTAAAAGCTATCTAGCTAGGTAACTAAAAGTAAGCTATAGCTATAGTAGGTATTAATACTAAAGGATAGGCTATTCCTACCTTCCTTATCTTTAAGGCCTACTACTACCTCTTTACCTAGTATAAGAAGGAAGAACTACCTTAAGACTAGGTTATTAGAGTCTCTAATAATAGCTAGACTACTAATAAGCTTAGTATAGACTAGATAAACTACTTTAATAGGTATATAAAGAAGTATACTATTAGTACCTACTATTTACTTATTATTAATAGTTATAAGAGCTATAACTCTCTTAAATTCTAGTAATACTATAAAGATAATAAGATTATTACTTTTTACTTACCTCTTTACTTATTATACCTTATATAGCCTCTTAATATAGCTTATTTTACTACTTTAAAGAAGGTATATAAGTGCTAAGCTAAAATACTTATATATAACTAAATTAACTATATTATAAAGATAGAGTTTCTACTATACTTTATATATACCTATAATACTATAATTACTTCTAGCAATATTTAGGGAGGGTTCTAAGGTACTAGACTAGTTCTATTTAATCTATAATAGGTTATAAGTAGCCTTAATATAAAGCTGTATATACTATTACTACTACTACCTATTAATAATAAGCTTTAGTAGTTATAAACCTTAAGTAATACCCTTAAACTTAGGTTATAATTAATACTTATAAAGATAAGGATTTAGAGGTATATAGATAGCTTACCTATCTCTATAGTTAAGGTATTTAAGAAGGTAGTAAAGGGGGTAGTAATAATTATATATAAGCTAGTATTAGTATAATAGGAGATTACTTAGCTTTAAGCTACTAATAAGGTAGCTATATGATAAAAATTATATAAAAGAAAGTAGGTTAAGAAAGAAGGTACTCTAGTAGTTAAAGAGGGCTAGTAATTAATAGCTCTAAAAGAGTTTAGGGTATATAGTAATAGTAAGAAGGTAAAGAAGTAGGTATATACTAAAGTAGGTAAGCCCTTCTAAAGGTACTATAGATAGTATAATTAGATAGGACATAATATATAAATATATAAGAAAGAGATAGAAGTAGTTTCTAAATAGTATTATAGACTATACTATATATTATAGTACTAAACTAGGTTATTTTATATTATAATAGAGTAGAGTTTAGTAGGGGCTTAGCAAAAGTGTCTAACTTGCCTATTATCTAACTTGCCTATAGGGTATATTATAAAGAGAGATGTCTATAAATTAAGACTATAAAATATAACTTAAAGAAGATTAAGCCTTAAGCTTATATTTTATTAAAATAAATACTAGCTTATAGTTACTTAGGTATTCTAGCTTCTATTTATATACTTAATTTATTTTATTTTAAACTCTAGAAAAAGAGTTAATAAAATTTAAAAATTAAATATAACGTGCTTACTGGGTTCGTGGGCCACCTGGTCTAGTGGGCCACTTTTGCCAAGACCACACCAAAATACTACTACTACCTTAATGCCTCCCCAACAACACCAGTTAGACGCGTTGAAAGAAGCTCAGGTACAGCTTGCACTCCAGGCTCTTAAACAAGACGCGAATCTCTCAGAGCGACGCGCTGCAGCTATCTACAACGTGCCCCGAACTACTCTAAGCAGACGACGCGCGGGACAGCCCTCAAGAGCTGATTCTATGCCTAGCCGACGGTATTTGGACGAGCACGCGGAGGAGGCGATTGTTGATCATGTTCTTTACCTCATACAGCGAGGAGAACCCCCTCGCTTGTCAGATGTGGCTGATATGGCCAATTTGCTGCGAGCAGAGCGCGGAATGGCCCCTGTTGGCCGAGACTGGCCCAGTACGTTTGTTAAGCGTCAACCAAAGCTTAAAGTAAAGTTTAGCCGCAAGTACGACTACAAGAGAGCCCTCTGCGAGGATCCTGAGATAATACAAGGCTGGTTCAGCCTGGTAGCCAATGTTAAAGCTAAGTACGGCATCGTGGACGAAGACACGTACAACTTCGACGAGACTGGCTTTGCTATGGGCCAGATTACCCCTGGAGCAGTTGTTGCAGACGCAGAGAACCCAGGACGAGCAAAGCAAGTCCAGCCAGGCAGTAAAGAGTGGGCTACGTTAATCTTGGGCGTGAATGCTGCAGGATGGGCTATTCCACCCTTTATTATCTTCAAAGGCAAGAAACACCTCTCCAACTGGTACAAGGACGAAGATCTGCCCCTAGACTGGGTAATTGGGGTCTCTAGAAACGGCTGGACCAACAATGAGCTTGGTGTTGACTGGTTGAAGCACTTTGACAGGCATACTAAGGCGCGTACTGTTGGGACCCACCGTCTGCTACTTATAGATGGCCACGAGAGCCACCAGTCAGCAGCATTCCTCCAGTACAGCAAGAACAGCAAGATTATCACCCTTACTATGCCTGCTCACTCATCGCACCTTCTCCAGCCGCTTGACGTGGGTTGTTTTGCCCCTTTGAAGCTGGAGTATGGGCATCAGGTCAACAAGCTCTTGCGCAACCGGATCAACCACATAGACAAGCAGACGTTCCTGGTATGCTTCAGAGCAGCCTATAATGCGACTATTACTCCCAGCAACATCCAGGGAGGGTTCCGAGGGGCCGGACTGGTCCCCTTTGACCCAGAAAGGGTCATATCAACCCTTAATGTGAAGCTGCGGACCCCTTCACCCCAGTTGCCCACCAACGACGAGCCCTGGCAGTCTCAAACCCCAAAGAACCTTGTGGAATTTGAGTCGCAATCGACTCTGATTCGAGAGAAGTTTAAGAATCACCAGGGCAGCTCACCAATCTCTATCTATGGCGCGCTTGAGAGCTACGCAAAGGGGGGGACACAGGTAGCGTACGAACTGGCTTTGCTAAGAAAAGAGCGTGCCCAGCTTCAAGAGGCTCTAGCAGCTGCTACAGAGCGCAAATCACATAAAAGAAAGCGAATACAGACAGAGGGAAGTGTTACAGTTGAAGAGGCACAGCGATTGACTGCCCTAAAGGAGTTCAGGTCGCGTGGTGATGGAAAGAAGGGCAAGAAGCAGGTGCAGGGTAAAGGAGGTGAACCATCCCAACGACGCTGTGGAACGTGCGGAGAGACAGGGCACAACGCGCGAACATGCAAGAATGATGTAGAAGTAGTCTCTGAGTAATATTACAGCTTGTTTTATCTTGTATAGAGCTAGATTGGGCCAATGCAGGCCAAAGTAGGGTGTGATGGGGGAGGGTCTTGGCAAAAGTGGCCCACTAGACCAGGTGGCCCACGAACCCAGTAAGCACGTTAAGCTAGAGAGAAATAGACTATAGTTGTTATTATATTTATAGAGAATATTATAATTATACTAATGCTATTATATAAATATCTTGTATAGTTGCAGTTAGTAACCTAAAGCAACTAGGGCTTTGGTGTTCCTGATCGCTTGAAAAATAGCTTCTTGGTACGTGGCCAATCAAACCGAGCTTTCAATCCAATCTACCCGTCAGCTTGGATCCATGGTGGCTCTCCTCGTCAGCCCTCTCACTCAACAGTAAGATTGCGCCAGCAGACATTTGCACTTCACAACTCTTAGCTGAACATATAATCACAAATAATGACTAAAGAGGTACGCGAGAAGCGACTCTTTAACGAACGTTGGAGCAACCATTTATTAATGTGCATCAGACACACCTCAACCGTACCACGCCCGTGTACGAGGCTTCGGGCGATCTGAGAACCTTCCAAACGAAGATTGTCGCTGTAATTCCCGTCGGGAGTCTACTGCAACAAGAACAGAGCCTCTTCAAGCACGCACTTCCAAGCGACGTGGTGATTGCTACAGAAGGGACAATATTTCACGCCCAGGGAGGTGGTCAGCCTAGCGATACTGGTACTATGATCTCGCGTGGTGATGATGGGAGCGTGGCCGCAGCCTTCCAAGTGCAAGCTGTCCGTCGCAATGGGCATGCCGTCATCTTCCACCAAGGCCTTTTCGATACCTCGGATACTCAAACTGCATCGTCACTGGTTGGTTCAACTGTAGACCAGACTATCGATTCGGATAAAAGAGATTACCATTCTCGGATTCACACTGGCGGCCATCTTCTTGGTCTCGCTGTGCGTCAATTGCGCAGCGAAATTCCAGAGATCAGCGAAATCAAGGCACAGCATTTTCCTGGCGCTGCTTTTGTTGAGTTCCGTGGCAAAATCGACGGGAAGTTCAAAGATAAAATTCAGGAGGTGCTGAACAAGCTTATTTCGCAAGATCTCCCCGTGAGCATTTCCTGGATGGACCAACAGCAGCTTCGGCAGAAGGGCATTCATGTCCCTGACGGATTCAGCAAAGATTCAACAGAGGAGGGCACCAGAGTGGTTGAGATTGGAAATCTAGGTGGTTACCCATGTGGTGGCACGCACGTACACAGTACGTCTGCACTTGTGAAAGTCGTGGTTCGGAAGATTGCAGCCTCAAAAGGAAACACCAAGATCTCTTATGAAGTTGATTAAAATGCTAGTTCATTCAGAGATAGATTGACGATCGGGTCGATTCAAACAAGATAGAGTGATGGAATATCAAGGGCCCACAGCGGTACCGTCAACCAAGTCCCACCAAGACGTGCCAGTTTCGAAGTACATGAACCAAACTCATCAGAGACATCATCCAAGTATTGTTTTGTCGCAACATCCATGCGTTCAAAGTTGTTCCATGCTTCAAGTGCAATGCCTTGGAGGCCTTGTTCAACGTTGATTCGAACACATCGCCAGCTGAAATTTGATGCGCAAGTCTAAGCAGTTGAAAGCTATCCTCCGTCTCTGTCGCGATTTGTGGTGCAAGACTGCATCACTTCTGGGAGTCCGGTCCCGAGAGGCTTTGTCTCAGGCTTCCCAGTTCCGATACCGACAAGATAGACCAGCTCTGTCTCATGCCAATCACTGTAAACCTCGTTGTACAGTACCTACACTGTGTTACTATTTTTGTTTAACCTCCACCGGCATATTTTGACCCTACGGGAATCGATCGAGATCGGAGCGAAGTACAAAGGCACAGTGGAGGTGGCCCGACCTGCTTGCCAGATCTTGCATGGGTTATAAAGTTCGAACTGCGACGGCTCGTCTCTAATGATTGCAGCGCCGACATTGACTGATTGGTTGCAGCAGAGAAAAATAATCAATTTCAGCAGGTTTGTCCTCTCGAGGGGCAGGTAGAAGACTTAGACTCTGCATCTTATATCTTCTGTCAGAAATTTTTCTTCGGGTTCTTCTGTCCCCAGCTTCTGGCAGATTGCCTTTTTTGAGACAGCCCTGGAGGTTTTGAGTGTTCAATGATGTGTTTCCGTGGTACGCAGAGAGTAGTCTTTTGCACTTCGACAAGCAGCTCCTTTGTCGTACTGATTTGGCAGAAAACATCTCCTTGGCCGGGTCAAGATAGGTCTTAATGGCCCCGTCAGCCGTTGTCTCCAACCAATTGAGCATGATTGCGATAAGCCTGGATTATAAGCATGTACTCCACAGGACCTTTTCGACGTGCGCCCCTGTCCCCCCCGCCCCCCCCCCCCCCCCCCCCCCCCCCCCCTCGCTACCTGTGTCACGCATCACATCCAAGTGGTCACATGGCGTTGCTGATATCTTGTTTATTGACGAATCAGATGCATCAGACGCTTTGAAATGAGAAGCTCCGTGAGCCCTCGAACGCGCAGCCACCTTCTGAGAATAATCAGTTGATTGAGGATCCGATAGTGGATTCATTGACCAGACGAGAGAAGCCGCACTAGCTTAGAGTATGCTAGTGGTTGCTTATACATATCTATAATATCATATGAAAAGTTTTTGTGACGATATAGAGGCACAGAACTTTGAAGCGGTTTGAATCGAAAGCAAACAAGAGGTTGCACCAAGGTACATTTCAGGTGTTTTTACGCTAAACAGGACTGTATTTAGTGTTTTGAGCACTACTCTGTGTTTCTCTTATTTTAAAGGAACACTGCAAACTAGGTCAAATGCCTATTCTGCTAGTTATACCTAAAGCTACCTTTCTTCTGTGGAAAAGATACTGCATTGCGGCGAGTTCTGCATGATTTTGTACCCTAGTGTTGGGCGAGGTCTACAAGATCTCGATGTTTCACCCAGATCTCATATATGCATTGACCAGGCCTAGAGAGCAACAATAAAGGAAGCAGCGGCACGGCCCATTATCCTGTCTTTAAACTGCAGTAGTCAATCGAAATTCTATATTGCCGAAGCATTATTTGTGAGTCGAATCGTTACAGCCCATTCCCTGAAGCCAATTGAGAGGGGCAATTACTTCCAGTCTCAGCGACAGCTATCAGCTGTGATCGTGTACCGCGTACGCCTCAATTATGAGGAACTGGCTGAAAAATCGGATTAAAAAGTTGGCAAATCTTGTCCCAAACATGCCGGTGATAAGACGCAGCTGACTTCTCGAGTATACCAGAGGACTGTGACTCAAACATTTCAACTTCTTGTTACAGAAAACTGACGCATACGCAGGCAACCCGGTCTGACACCAGACCGCCAGGCCATGCATACGCAGAATATTCCCATTGCTTGTGAAGCCCATACTTGGGATCAGGAGACGCATGCTGTTTGATATGATAACTTCCTTTTAAAATCACAAGACGAAACTTGTATTCCATGAATGGTAAAATGTATATCTGCTGAAAAACGTCACTATTGATGAGACGTCCGAAAACCATATCTGCGTTAGGTAAGAACTAGCTGAAACGAATTTTGTAGAATGTGTAAGTCATCACAATGTTTATATTAAAGTCATACTCTTAACAGGTAGCATGAAACGGGGCATTGCCTATGCCCGTCACTACAAATGCTCACACCCCACTTAGCGGCAGTAAGTCATTAGTGAAGGAGCGCGCTAAAGATAGATGATTAATTGTGATCCACACGATAAGTTCCCACAAACCCGAATGTTCTTGTTGAGCAATGCGATCGCGCATTCAAGAGTTTGAACCAGTCTAGCGTCTTCGCAGCTGTCAATGCCGTTCTCCAGCAACATGTCCTATGCCTCGCATTCAGGTCCCTACACATCAACCGCACCCTTCTCGTCACCAACGACCATCTCATCCCTATGATGATCCGGTGAGCTTCCACCACCCAAGATTCTCGTAAGTCCAATTTCCTGATTAATCTCAGCCATCCTCTCCTGATCTTTTTGTGCCGCGCCCTCGCTTCCAAAGATGATGTCCATCTCCTCGAGTGTCAAACGTTTCGTTTCTGGCACGAAAAACCAGATGAACGCTGCTCCAACAAAGGTAAGCATACCAAAGAGAATGTACGTCCCGTATGTGATGTGTTCTAGAAGATCTGGCGTGATTTGTCCGATAATGAAATTATTCATCCAGTTGCTCGAGCCGCCCAGCGCAGTGCCGTATGGGCGTGTGCTGATAGGCCAGATCTCAGCGATGAGAATCCACGCACATGGGCCCCAAGAATAGCCGAAATGTACGACGAAGAGCCAAACCATAACGACGGCAGCCCAGCCAGCACCCTGGGCGTTTTCGAAGTTGTCGATATTCTTTGCCAGGATAATGGCAATAATTATGTGGGACACGCCCATGCCAATGGCGCCGATGGCAAGAACAGGCTTGCGGCCCACGCGATCGATATATAGCACAGCGGGGACTGAGAATGATTAGTTCAACCTCTAGCAGGTGGCACATACAGACTTACTGGTAGCGATAAACATGACAATTCCGACAACACCAGTCGCAAGCAAGGAGGTGGTATTGCCCGTCAGACCTAGCTGCTCAAAAATGGCTGGAGCGTAGTAGAGAACTGCGTTGATTCCGGACCACTGTTGGAAGAACATTGTTACGGTAGCAACGATAACGCGCTTGAACATGGCTTTAGTCTTGAAAAGCGCGCCAATGGCTACGAATTGTAGCTTGAAGGTATTCCAAGCAGTCAACTTGGAAAGATGGGGAAACTTTTCAGCGATACTGCGTTTTTCAAACATGGACTGAGCCTTGATCTCGAGAAACTCAAGTTCAATCAGCTCGTGGTCCTCAGGGAGATCACGAAGGCTTGCGAGCGTGCGACGAGCTTCCCCCTCGCGGCCATGATGAACAAGCCATCTGGGCGAGAACGGCATCCATATCATGCCGAAGAAGAGTACTGCAGCAGGTACAAGCTGGATGCAGATGGGAACAAGCCATGCAGCATTAGATTGGGTCTCCAGTGTGGTTCCCCCAATGTAGTTGGTCCCATAATTGATCCAGAAAGAGACCATGATGCCGAAGGTGATAGCGAGTTGCTGGCCGGCTACGAGAGCACCACGGATCTCACTGTAAACTTGTGAGTCTGATTATATCTGATCGAACCAGTCGCACTCACGGAGGAGCACACTCGGAATTGTACATGGGTACAATACACGACAAAGTACCAACACCAATACCCCTGCAGATATTTCGTCAGACTGATTTGGCCATATTTTGCAAAGTCGTGGCTTACGTGATGAACCGGCCTGCAAGAATCTCGTTGTGTCCACCAGCGATCGCTGTGACCTGGACAACAACACCTATGATGAAAATACCAGTAGCGGCCAGGATACCGTACTTTCGAGACAGAGTCTCAGCAAGGAACCCAGACATAACAGCTCCGAACCAGGCACCGAGCTCAAGAATAGCAGTGAGCCAGCCCTTCTGTGTGGGATTATCCGTATATCCGTCGGTTTCTGCAGTGCATTTGTAAGTCCATAGGTAGCATCAGCTCACAGGGAGCATTTTCTTACGCTTGCCAAACGAGGGCATAGCCAGAATACCACTGAACATGCCTTGATTGTATCCATAGAGCTGTGTTGGTGTCAACAAGCAATCATCCGGCGGATGTCATATAGCCAACATACGACTCCTCCTAAGCAAGCGAATAAGGCAATGCGGAAAACCTTGAAGTTTTTGATCAGAGCTCCAGGACCACTCTTTCCCATTAGAGCCCGACGTCTCTCGAGCGCAGCATCAAAGCCACCGGGAGCGGCGCCTCCACCACCCATGATGCAAAGTGGAAAAGAGTAGGGTTGGTAGATGAAAGTATGATATATGTCCAACTCAAGTGGTGTACTCTAAACATGCGGAGATTTGGAGCTTACCCCAGCTCTTTGTATGTTCAAGCTGCGCTCCTACGATGCTGCGGCCCTACAGGATATTAGCCAGCATCCCGGCAACGAGAGTCACCACGTCGCCGCGTAAACATAAGCGCCGCTCTGTCGGATGACTGTTACCCGATCGTTCACAGGTCTTGGAGTTCGTGTAGTTTGCTAATAGCAGTAGCCGCCACAGCTGGTAATGCAGCGCTTGAGCAACTTCGGGCCAAACAGAACTCGGTATGAAGCTGCCCAGTGGACACTGTTACGAGCTCGAGAACGTCACCCCGCGGCCATGAATTACCTTGATTGGAGGTGATCCTGACTTCAGGCTCGGCTGTCACATGGTGCTGACAGTGAGGTTACTCTTCCACTGCCTTGATCTCAGTCGCGGGGTGCATTCAGGCTAAAATGCCGCTCACACGCAGCAACGCGACAACGATCACCGCAGAGTCCGGGTTGGGCCAAATAACGCTGATCGGATGTAAATGTAACATCGCATCCTCGCCGCTAATGAAGCTCCTACTGAGGGGGTTCATACCGGCTACCATGTAAGACAGGTTCAGTAGAAATGGACTTGTGTACAACATGTGCGATGATCTCGAAGATAATCGTTATAGCATCTTTCTCGTGCAGTAAGCGTGGTATGACCTACAAGTCTCTTTTGTCGCCTACAAGTCTCCGGTAGCATGGGAAACTGTAGCAGTATTGACTCGAAGCAGAATGAGAATGGTGCTCGGGCTTGCATCACACTGGTACATTGACAGAGGCCCTAAGGCCGAATGACTGTGATGACGATGTTTTGGAAGGATGAGAGTAACGCGCACGCGCATTGGCGAAGGCGCCATTGCGCATCTAGCAAGCGCGCCTGCCCACTCTCCTTTCGAACGATAGTACCATCAAACACTATCATTCGCAGCGACTTTGGGGCTACCACCACGCATGAAGATGGCTAAATCGATTCTGACGAGAAAGAGGGATCTCATCTACTTGATTTTCTTCATCACCCACCTTCCGGTGATGCTGGGTACGTGATTCCATCATTGGCGCCGGCAATATCTGCATGTCTGTCCCACTATGTTTTTGGGGTCGTACACTTGCACAAACAATATCTTCGTGTCTAGGAGTTCTAAATCCAACACCCTTATGGAGGTTTCCTTCGACTCTTCTAACGCGTTGAGCGGCGATGATCACTGTTCGCTTTTTGCTCACGTCTCAATGGCTTACCTCAACATAGCATTCGACCTCACCGCCTACTATCCCATCAACATCAAGCCGCTTTGGATGGGAGAGGTTCGCACCTGGTATGTCGCCACGTACGGCGACCGTTTCTTCTACAACCCGCCAGCCTGGTTTGGCGTTCTCACCTTCCTGGAGCTGGTCTACCACCTGCCCCTCACACTCTGGGCCATACCCGCACTTCTGCGCAACGATCCCCGCATTCCCTTGGCTCTTCTTGTTTTCGGCATGGAAACGAGCATCACAACTCTAGTTTGTCTGGCTGAGATGTGGAGCTGGGAGGAATTGAGGCCGGAACAGAGTGGTTTAGGTGGGCTTGGGGGTATGTACGGGGGTTATCTGGCGCTGGGCATTTTCATGACATTGGATTGTTATGCGAGGCTGGACCAGTGGATTGCGAGGCAGAAGGGGCTGACACCTGTTACAAAGAAGGAGCTTTGAGGTCGGGTGCTGTGTATGACACGAATGTTGATCCCTGTATATTGAAGGCGATGGATCTATTTCTGCTAGGGTATATCGCTGCCAAGGTGGAATAGCTTGTCCATCAGCGTTGCGCGTGCCTCCTAGGCTGCGGCACCCGTGGCATTTGCCCGCTCCTTCTCTTCCAGCTTCTTCCTTGCAGCCAAGATCATTTCTTCTCTCTTCCTTTGCAAATTCGACTGACGTTCGCCCCGATCTGCACTCCAAGCTTTCGCCTTGGGTCTCTCGTCCACTGACTCGGCTGGCTGGCCCAACTTCGACGAGAGATTATACCGTGTGATCAAGTCGGGATGCGAAGGCTTTACGGCGGCTGCAACTGGTCGTAAAGGTGCAGCTGCGACAGGGCCCGCAGGCAGCTGGAACGACGCTGGTGCCTTCAACTTGTCAATGGTAGCCGTGTCTAGACGCAACAAGACTTACGCTGTCCAGAGATCTCCCGCTCAGCACTCTCTCTGTTGTGGCAGCGGCGTTTCCTCCGTTCCTTTGTAGGTCCCATGCAATATCTCTCCTTTGTAATTGTGGGAACATCTGCGCTATTGTGTCGATTTGAGCGGGGTTTATCCGCGCAGAGAGGTTCGCAGCTGGTCGTGCGCCATTTCCGGAGGGCTTGCTAGAGTACCACCGATACACCAGGAAGGCGACGACGGCAAACACGATGACTTGCGGTATGTTGATGCTTTGTTCGGCCATGGTGAGGGGACAGGGTGTGCGCCAGCGACTTCGGCGGCTTCCGACAGGTGGTGGGCTCCTCGCTACCAGTGAGCGCGAACCAGAACTCGGGATATTTGAAAGGGAGAGAAATCCTAGGGATCCAGTGCTACGTGCGACACGCAGACAAGGTGACGAAGAGTTGGTCCTGAGGTCAGAGGGCGGCAAGGCTCCATGTCTGCTGCCGCGGCACCAGTACTTTCTTCGTATTGGGGGCACTCTCACTAGCGCTGGGCATTGGCCCCTAATTCTCCACAACAACACTCCTTCTCCACCTTACAACTCGACTCGCGATACGGAGGATACGACAGTGTCGAGGTCTGATATCGAAGACGTCCACTCCTTACTTTCAATTGATATATCATGACATTTTAGTCTTTTGATCTCGCGATATTCCATACATGTACTCACGACATAGTTAATACATGCCCATAGCACAATGAGCGCACCAGCGATACCCAGGAAGGAGATTGCGAGGAAAGAATTGCCCAACAGAGAAATCGAGGGGCTAGCGCCGGCGCACTTCAAAGAGAGAGGAGCAAGCGACACTTCAGCAACTTGGAATGTACCTGGGGAAGGGCCGAGCAAGAAAAGGCGCATCCATTTAGGCGCCGGCGCAGGGTGGGCAGTAACAGATCGCTTTGATCGCGTACTGCCACCCCACAAGCGATACTTTGGTCGCAGTCGTCGCACGTTCCTGATAGCACTTCTCGTCACTTTTGTTTGTCTACTGGCGCTGATCATTGGTCTGGCAGTGGGACTATCAAAGAAGCCAGAGTGAGCCCCACAACATGCCACTGCTCAGATTCGTGCACTTACAACATCTACAGAAATCGATTTCTGCCGCTCCCGAGTAATGCTGATCACTTCACCGGTGAATTGACCTACTACGGTCCCGGCCTCGGCGCATGCGGCGTTGAATCGACCGAAGAAGAAGCCATCGTCTCTGTGTCGCACTTCCTATATGATGCTGTTCAAACTGGTAGTGACCCAAATCAGAACCCACTGTGCGGAAAGAAGATCAGGGCAACTAGGGTAGATGAGCGCACTGGGAAGCAGGTCAGCATCGACTTGACTGTTGTAGATAGATGTAAGTGGTGGTATCGCATTTGCATGAATCAGTCGCTAAATATAGAATAGGCACTGGCTGCGAGCCTACCGACCTCGATGTCAGCCCTGCTATGTTCGACAGGATGGCAGATCACGACTTGGGTAGAGTTGTCATGACTTGGGCCTGGCTATCATGAGGATCTGGCATAACTTCGTCAATATTACCATCCTATCCTTAAGACCAATGTAAATTTTAGTGCTACATAGCTTGCCTTGGCCCCATGTATCTATAGATCAAAGCCCTTCTCGGAGACGTTGCTGACTTGCATCAACAATGGCTCAGTCATACTCATGATCATTGGCGGCAAGGCGTGGATCTGGCATGACAATGTTTGCATCCTACTGTGTTGTGCATCGGCCTTGCGAGTAAGAGTCACAACGAAGGTCTAAATGCATTACAAGACCTAAACACCACATAGAGCAGCCATACCCGTTGAAGATGGTATCGGTATTGGAGAGGAATCGCCATCAAATTAGGAAGCTGTGATGCCTATTTAAATCGCGCGTGCTCGCCTCAGTTCCAGTACTCCGCCCATTTGCCCTTTCCGTTAATGACGTTCACAAATTCCCTTGCAACAATCCTGCTTGTTTGCTCGCCTGGATGCAGCGCATCAAACCACATGAAGCTATCGGGACTAGTGTTGATCGTGCAATTTTGGCCGCTGGCAGTCGCACATGTCTTGGAAGTCCCCGTAACGTTTAGTGGTGCAGTGCCATTCAGATACTGAGAAGGGTTGGAATGGATATCGGTCATCAAGCCATTCACATTGTAGTTTGCGAATTTGGCGCCCGGGTAGTGCTTCGAGATCTGGGCGATGAAGGGCGTACGGTACTTGTACACATCATTCAACGCTGCGACGGTATTCTCCATACGGTAATGGACATCAGTTTGGTTACGGCCGTTCGCAGGCCAAAATTGCGTTTCGCTAAGACCGCCTTGCGAAGGGTCCTGGTACTGGGGAAGCAGATCAAGAGGCGCCAAATTTAGGATGACGAAGTAGCGGCCGCCGTTCTTGTAAAGACTGTCAACTGTGTTATATACGCAGTCAATGTAGTCTGAGACTGTTTTATTAGGTAGCTGAGAATTAGTAAGCAGGGCATTATTTCCGTTGTCGTTGGTTCCAATCCAGATTGCGTACGCTGTTGAATCTTGCGTCCCGGTGAAGAATGGCTTGCCAGTGGTAGGTAGAATGTATTTGGAGTCTGCGATGAAAGCAGGGAGTTCGTAACTTTCGATGTCTGGAAAATCAAAACCAGGAGAAAGCGCGCGTGGAGTGATGTTGTTGGAACATACAGCGCCCGAGACAGCGTAGTTGAACAATTTTGCTGAAGAATAGATACTCGCGTATCGAGCCCAAGACAGGCCACCTGACGCAGTGGCAAGACCCTTTCAGCCGTTAGTGAAGTTTTAAGGCCCTGTGAGAGGTGATACAAACCACGGGTTGATCCCATCCAACAGGTGGTGCTGTGAAGTTGTTTTGAATGAAGTAACCGAGGCGATTCTCATCGGTGTAGCTGTCACCGAACGTTACCAACGTTTTAAATTTCCCTTCTCTCCATGATTGAGCCGATTGTCCTGCTTGCACAGGGGCGAATGCCGCAGCGGAAGCGAGCAAGTGCAGCAATGTTGTTAGAACCATTTGGAGAGGCGCTGTTGTGTTCTTGGCCATAAGAACAGACATGGACATATTTATACTACAGGCCTTGCGGCAATCAACCAGTCTGACACGGACCTTGAAGACTTCCTTCCCGCCGATACATACCCAGATATGGCTAGCAGGAGCCTACGGTAAATTGAGGCTCGGACCAGGAAGTCTTGCGGGGATGATTGAGGGGTTGTCGACGCGGAGCCGAAAATGATTCGTTCGCGGCAGCTGTACCTTCCTAGCTACTGCCGTATAGAGAATAGCCTAAACACGATATATCGTGACGTGAGAACCTCGTCCGTCATGTTGCTACGGGTTTGCGCATTTCATGAGAGGGCAAATTCCGTTGTGACACTTGTACATACTGAGGTGCCTGAGGTCAGCTGCGTGGACATTGGCCACTTCTGAGCGACGACACCTAGTGCTGTTCGCAATGCACAACATTTGGGCTGCGATTCCCAATCTTAAGAGATTTGAATACTTCCCGGGCATCTGCAAGCCAACCTTGCTCGGGGAACACCACCGCGTTCTTTTCGTCTCTGGGCCGGAGACGCAAGATCCTTCATAGAAGATTTGGTACAAGCGCGAACGAGGATCAGGTATCGCCGAGGCTTTCGTCATATCAGTGTTAGCATTTGCGTCTGCCGCTCCCCCGATGCACGCGCGCTTCCCAGCCATCGGATCCTGCAATAGTGGGTACTTTAGGTTTTGTTCGACTCAGGTAATTTGCAGCCACTCAGTATGCATGCTGGCGACTGCAATGTGGCAACTGACATTCGGAAATGTTGAAGAAGAGGCTCTGCTATATGTTAGACATGTTAGTGAGGCCATTGATCAGGATACTTCAAGGACGGCTTGAGCATTGCGTGAAGGCGAGAGAACGTCAGCGGTCAACCGCGCCCATGCCTCAGGGAAGATTATTCGGTACCAGCCTGTCGGTATCGAGGGCTTAGAAGCGACCAGTGATACGGACGGACTTGTCGAAGCGCTGGCTGTGCCTAATTGTGCCGAAATGGAGAAGGGAGGGAACGGTGAGCTCTTTTGCAACGCTGGTGAGAGCTGTTGCTTCCTTGTACTGACAGTTTCGCGCTTGTGTCTTTTCAACACAACCTCTACATGAATCTTTCCACCAACCCCATCTTCTCGCATGTATATCTTGTCTGTCATGAAGTTACGAAAGGCCGGTTGAAAGAGAGTTGCGCCTGAGGACAGCTGTAACGCCACTCAACTATTCGCCACCAGTCCTAGGTACTTTCAGCACAGCGTCAGCTCCTCACGAACCTCGATAGAACGCACTCGGGAGACTCGCACCGACAGCCTGCAGTTATCGCAGCCTCTATGGAGACTTGATTGAGGGAACAATCTCAGCCTGTCGCTTTCCCTTCAAGCTATGGTGTATCTAGGTAGGTGTCAATTGTTGTGCTTCACACACAGACAAACCTCGGCAAAGCCACCGCATGAACAGCATACCACGCAACAAGCTCTGATACCAACTTGATGAGTGGCCATGAAAAGGGAGCCGATTCAATTGAGCGTACACCATCTGAAAGGCAACGATCGTTGATGCGTAGGCTCTAGTATCTGGATCCCGCTGAAGTCCGGCAGCTGCAAAATCAACTCTGCTTGTACGAAGTACAACCTTGGTCCTCGGTTTGCCGCTCGTCTGAGATGCGCAACTACTGCTGTATGGGCACACCGCAGCACCACCGTTTCTCGAGTGGCCCTCACCCACTGCGGCGACCACAAGCCACATATCTATGTAGGTGTTACAAATGGCAGCGACTGAGAAGGTGGAGCGCACTTACACAGGGACATATAGTTTTAGCTCGTTGTTCTGCAGCTCGGTGCGAACCTCATTGATCAGCCGAGTGAACTCGGCCGCTGTCCAATTGAGATGCCGCGTCAAAGGCCAAAGGCCAAGCGACTCAAGAAGGTCGCCCATCATCCCGACCGTATCTTTACCGATACTAGCTCTGACTGGATCTGCCACGCGTGTCAACACCTCCGTGTTGTATTCGATGACGCGAAAGTTCGAGGTTGGCAGTATTGGCCAAGGAAAAGGTGGGTGAATAATACAACAGAAAAGTATTCACCTGGTTCCCAGTCGCCGATCGGCAGCTGCATGGTTTCCACTCGAACGTCTGCAAACCTGGCTTCCGAGAAAAGATGCTGCAACCGAGTGCCGATCCGAGGGTCGCGGTTCATTCTGCTCATCGCCTCCGCGTATGCCATCCACCATCTTCTCACAGCCGAGTGATCCGTCAGCCTGCCACTGCTTGACTGGATGTTGAGGTAGTACTCGACAACTTGAACCCACCCGCTTGGTCTAAGGAGCAACTTCATGTCTCGAATATACGATGGCCATCTGTTGCTTTTAATCCCTGCGCTAATGCAGCGGGAATGAATCAGATCGTAGGCTCGGGCCTGAAAGACTTCCGGGTCGTTCAGTCGGTCGTTTAGGTTGTAGCTGCAGAGGCCAAGGTTTTCCGGTTGATCCGCAACGAGCATAGGATAAATGTCAACAGCGGTGATCTCACAAGGTCAGCAGTGGTCGATGAGGATGCTTGGTATACGTACCTCACAATCCTCGAATTCTTCAGCAACTTGAACTGACCAGTCGCCACCGCCGTACCCACATTCCAGTATCTTCTGGGGATATCGTGTCCCTATGTAAGGAGAAAAGAGGTGATTACCAAAGAGCTTGAACAGCACATCATGCTGAGCCGTCAATCTGTCTTCCTCAAGCTCGTCGTTGGCTACTGGGACACAGTATATGCCATTGTCAATGGAGATCTTCTGAAACACACGTCCATGTACGGAGACACACTGGAGGTCTTCATCCATTCTGCTTCGATCAGGTGCTCTCCAGGCCGAGGAGTAGATCTTACCTTGGAGAAAGGTCCGGTCGCTTCCGATCACTCGGTTCTCAGCGCTGATGAGGACTCTGATGGCGGGTGAAATAGTCGCTACTCCAATGGATGACTCCAGGGACTGTTTGCTTTATTCGGAGATTGGAACAGCTGGCCGGCTTCCGGGTGCTGTTGCAGTTGTTGTCGCTATCGCTGTCGCAGTCGCTGCTGGTGAAGACAGATTTGCTGCAACGCGAACCCAAGTGGTGTTTAGCGTAGGCCTTCTACCTTTCGTGCTAGAGAGGCTGAAAAATAGGTTCTCAACCCAGATGCAGAGTGCGGGACTGTGCGACTTAGTTCTTGGTGGATGCCCAATCTGCGTCAGGACGAAATCAACCGGCAGGCTATTCGGCCTCATTGCACGCTGCGGCCCGCTGCAAGGCCAATGTGGATCGAAAACGTCTAGTAGCCAGTGCTATGACGGAATGATCGGTAGCTACGACACGTCTCGCGACAGCAGCCCGCTTCTTGTGAAAACAACTGCCAACCTTGAGAACTATCGACCAAAGTACCTAGACATGTATGGTCTATGCCTGTAAGACCCTTCACGTCTAGCCAATTACAGGTCTTGAGAAAACCATTTCCGGCTCATTCAGAGGACTCATCGATCAAATCCACGAGGGGGATCTGCGACGCGGTGTAGGCGTATCTGATTCGTTCTATGGAGCGACTGCCAGACAAGGGACACAAATATTTCAGAGCCCTAAACAGGTAAATCAAGCTGGAAAATTCAGAAAGGAAGTATTACTGCGATTGGCGAAGTGTATTTCCTACATCACTGGGCGACAGCTTCACATCAACGCCTAACAAGTCACGCAATTTCAAATACGAAGCTGTCTAGAAACGGCTTGAAGAACGGGAGCGTAGCGACGGCGTTGGTCTACAGCGGTTGATCCCGTCAAGATTTTGCTGGACAAGATACCGCTGACATGGGCCTGGGATGCGACAACATTCAAGTGGCTTGACATCGCCACCTCCAGACCACCCATCCTCTACACGCACATTCTTCTGGTTGCTTTTTCCGAGTACTACGTCGCTGCAAGGCATCTCAGAGCACTATCCGGGCGTCAACCAAAGCAGGGAGTCGAGCGAGCGGTGGCGTGCATTGCATGGTCCCGTGAGCATCTTTGCCCACCAAGCGCCTCATGGATTGATCTCCGTCTCGCCATAGCGGTGAAGCAGACGGGTCCGAGCTGAGACTAGAGTATTTTACATGTACGACATCCTGGTGACATAGTGTCACGGAAACAAGCGTTACTCGTAACAAATTTGGCCGGCGGTCTAGATTGGGGATGCCGAGGGGACTCAAGAATACGAAAGTATGTAAAAGGGCAACCCCCGAATTACAAATCGTTTTCGAGCGATAACTGTCAGCCCTTGAGGTTTACGCCAAATCAAATTGCGAACGGATTCATCTGATCACAAGCTCTCTGCTATTGTGGCCCCACTCCGACAGGAAACTTTGACAGTGCAGAGAATGCATGGTCCTGGATCTAGCAGACAACGTCCTCAGGTGTGGCACCGATGACTGGAGAGAGCCACCAAAATCAACCCCACGCGTAGCGCTTGCGAACTCGCTTCACCTGACTATGTCGCACATCATCGTCGTTCGCGACACAAAGAGCACACGACGGATATTCGGCTATGAAACCTTCTCAGATTAACAGCACTCTGCAAGGCTCACATTTGTCATATGACATGACCGAAGTATGCATTTTACAAGTCCGAGCGAAGGCACTTGAAGTAGCATACCTACCACCCAAGCCACATGCAATGACACCTGATACCACCTCTTGGCATTGGTCGTCAGCACATGAATGGCACTATGCTCCAATCGCGATTGCTTGTTGGGTTCTAATTCAGAGCATGTAGGATCGCGCCAACCTCAACGATCGAAGTATACGCCCACAACCTAGAGATAGCTCCCTCTGCCCCACAACGATGTTCCTGCGATTGTGCGGCTGGCATTATTGTCGAGCACACAGTCATTGCCCTGCCTCATCGTTGTCTTATCGGCGTCCTCGCAGAAAATCCACCCTCGCTTGGTTGTGGGTTAGCGATGGATTGATTGCATCATGGTTGTTTCTCGGTTCTTGAACCTGCGTTTGCCTTCGCTTTCGCGCCTCGGTGTGCTCTGAGTGCGAGTCAAGGTGGAGTCGAGTCTGTCCTGTCATGTCAACATGTTCCAGGGCAGTGCAGATGTGCAGCATGACTTGTAATCTCACGAAGAATTACCTAATTTCATGGCTGCCCCAACCTTGCAGAGATGCAACGGATCCTTAAACCATATCGGGTTCGGGGTGAGACTATAAGTAATTTCGACGCTGCCAAGATCCGCTCCGCTATTGGAATGATGCACAGATCGATTTGCTGCACTTCGACAACAAAAGATGCGCTCATAATATCGGAATGGACCGGAAAGCTCTCCCATGGATAGTTCCGGTGGAAACATGGGTTGGCATCGTTTCGAAAGGTGCCGAGGCGTCAACCCGGTGTTTGACCCATCGCTCGTCTTAGCGTTTTCCTCGACTGAATGATGTTCACCGCTGGCATGTGGCTCAGATGCGGGTATTGAGATTTGAGCGAGGAGGACGGGAATATGTGAGGTCGAGTGATGTTCACAAGTCGCTCAGCTCGAAAAGTTCTGTGGATCACCTCATTCACCACACACCACAGAGCGGTCCGACTCGCATGCGACCAGAGACCCGGGTTGATGTGGACCAGATCCCTATTCAGCCGTTCCTTCAGGACACTATAACAGTGACTTGAAGGGCGTCTAGAGATAGACCTCCATTGCTGCATCGTACGGCCTCCAAAGACCATACGACGTGCTACGATAGGTAACTGGCTGCATTAGTTGAATTGTATGCTGGAGAGTATAGCGCGACCGTGACGAGTTGCTGCTCGTTGCTTCAGAAGCAAGCTGTACAGCTTCCTTCGCTGTCTTACGTGAGTGCTTATAGACATTCAATGGCTACTGTGTTAGCAGCAGCTGGTCCAATAAGCGTCAAGGAGCGCATTCTGTCCGGGCAGCGAGTAGGGGATCGTGTGCGAAGTAACGCTCACACGCATCACAGCACGACCGGTGTCGAAGGCTCTCCATCATATGTCAATGAGACGACCCTTGGCGGCACATGACAGTGCCACTCTGTGCTACTTTCACATGTCGGCAGCGAGTGACGGCATGGAGCGAACGGGTTGCGGCTACAACCCCAGACAATAGTCGACACGTGATTCCCCACGATTCGAAGTGCCGAGGCAGCTTGCACCTCGGGACGGCCGCGTGAGCAAGACGAGCTCAAAACCGCGACTCTGGCTTCAGCTGCCGCATCCGTGAAATTCTCTCTCCCCGCACAATCACTTCTCTCCCCCATACTTGCACTTCTTAGCTCTTGGAATCTTTGTTGATATCCGTCACACTGCTGGCAACCGACGTAATCCGGTGCTAGTGTTCCGCAATCGTAGCAGATCTCTCTGAAGAGCTTACTTCCTTTCAATCGAAAATCTCACATCATGAGCGGTGCACAAGAACTGCGATACGACGGGCAGACTGTCGTCGTCACCGGTGCTGGTGGTGGTCTGGGTCGCGAGTATGCGATCTTCTTTGCCAGCCGCGGCGCGAACGTCGTCGTGAACGACCTCGGCGGTAGCTTCAAAGGCGAGGGAGGCAGTTCATCGGTAAGTTCACAGCTCCTGTCATCAACAAAGCCATCAAGGCCTGCATTGCACGTTTTGGTCGGTAATCTTGACCGTGGCCTTTGCGCCAGGTCGACGCTGCTCCGTTGTCACATGCGTCATGGGCTTGTCTTGCCGAGCGACCGCTAACTATATCCACAGGCTGCCGACAAGGTCGTTGAGGAGATCAAGTCCGCAGGCGGAAAAGCGGTTGCCAACTATGATTCAGTCGAGAATGGAGAAAGGATAGTGCAGACTGCGATCGATGCCTTTGGGCGTATTGATGTTCTCATCAACAACGCTGGTATCTTGCGTGATATCAGCTTCAAGAACATGAAGGATGCAGACTGGGAACTCATTTACAAGGTCCATGTTCTCGGAGCATACAAGTGCGCAAGAGCTGCGTGGCCGCACTTCAGGAAACAGAAGTACGGCAGGCTCATTAGCACTGCTTCAGCTGCTGGTCTCTTCGGGTCTTTTGGCCAGACAAATTACTCTGGTATGTTAATTTAGGGCACACGAGGCATGAACATGTGCTAACACACAGTGTAGCTGCTAAGCTTGCTCTCGTCGGTTTCACCGAGACTCTTGCGAAGGAGGGCTTCAAGTACAACATCCTCTGCAACGTCATTGCCCCAATCGCCGCCAGCCGAATGACGGAGACCGTCATGCCCCCCGATGTCCTCGCGAAGCTGAAGCCTGAGTGGATCGTCCCTCTCGTTGCCGTCCTCACACACAAATCCAACACCAAGACTGGTGCGATATTCGAGGCTGGCGGAGGTCACATTGCCGAACTGCGATGGGAACGAGCCAACGGTGTTCACCTCAAGGCCGACGAGACTCTTACACCTGGAGCTGTTGCTGCAAAGTGGAAGGACGTTGTCGACTTTACGAAGCCTGACCACCCACAAGGCCCTGCCAATGCGCTTGAGCTTCTTGAGGATGCTGGCAAACTTCCTGCCAACCCCAAGGGCGAGGAGCTCGACTTTTCCGGCAAGGTTGCCATTGTTACTGGCGGTGGAGCTGGTCTTGGCCGCATCTACGCTCTTCAGCTGGCCAAGCGTGGCGCCAAGGTCGTAATCAACGATCTCGTGAACCCCGATGATGTTGTTCAGGAGATTCAAAAGCTCGGCGGTCAGGCTGTTGGCAACAAGGCCGACGTCCAGAACGGTGAGGCTGTTGTCAAGACAGCCATCGATACCTGGGGCCGTGTTGATATCGTGATCAACAACGCTGGCATCCTCCGTGACAAGGCTTTTGCCAACATGACCGACGACCAGTGGGACATCATCCACAAGGTTCACTTGTTCGGTACCTATTCCGTTACCAAGGCTGCCTGGCCCTACATGCTGAAGCAGAAGTACGGCCGCATCCTCAACACCACTTCCACCAGCGGTATCTACGGCAACTTCGGCCAAGCCAACTACGCATCGGCCAAGTGCGGTATTCTTGGTTTCTCCAAGTCTCTTGCTCTTGAGGGCAAGAAGAACAACATCTTTGTGAACACTGTCGCCCCCAATGCTGGCACACAGATGACTCGTTCCATCATGCCCGAAGAAGTCGTTCAGGCTCTCAAGCCCGACTACAACGCACCCCTCGTCATCCTCCTCGTCTCTGACAAGGCACCTGTGCCGACTGGCGGTCTCTACGAGATGGGCTCGGGCTGGTTCGCCGCTACTAGGTGGCAGCGAACTGGCGGCCACGGCTTCCCAATTGATGTCAAGCTCACTCCAGAGGCTGTCCTCCAGCAGTGGGAGCGCATTACCAACTTTGAGGATGGACGTGCCGACAACCCAGATGACAATGCCAGCGGCCTCAAGTCGATCATGGCAAACATGGAGAACACTAGCAAGAAGAGCACGAAGGACAAGAAGCCATCCAAGAGTAACGAGGAGGTCCTCAAAGCTCAGCAGACGGCGTTGGCTGCCAAGTCGGAAGGCACTCCTTTCGAGTACACCGAGAGGGATGTCATCCTGTACAGTAAGTTTACCACCGCACCCAGCATGTTAGACCCCACTAACAATCCCAGACTTGGGCATCGGCGCCAAGCGCACTGACCTTCCCTTCGTGTACGAGGGTGACGAGAACTTCCAAGTCATCCCTACCTTTGGTGTAGTCCCTCCCTTCAACGCCGAACCCCCATTCTCCTTTGACGAGATTGTCCCCAACTTCGACCCGCGCATGCTTCTGCATGGCGAGCAGTTCCTTGAGATCCGCAAGTTCCCCATCCCTACTGAAGCCAAGCTCATCGCAGTACCGAAGCTCGTCGAAGTCGTTGACAAGGGCGCTGCCGGGCTGGTTGTCTATGGCTCCACTACCAAGGACGCCAACACTGGCGAGGAGATCTTTTACAATGAGTCCACAGTGTTCATCCGCGGAAGCGGTAACTTCGGTGGCCAAAAGAAGGGTGGCGATCGTGGCGCGGCGACAAAGGCGCACAAGCCGCCGCAGCGTGCCCCCGATGCCGTCGTCGAGGAGAAGACTACGGAGGAGCAGGCTGCTATCTACCGCCTATCTGGCGATCTCAACCCGCTTCATATCGACCCGCAGTTCAGCAAGGTCGGTGGCTTCGACACACCCATCTTGCACGGCCTGTGCTCGTTCGGTATCTCGGGTAAGCACGTACTGCAGACATTCGGCCCATTCAAGAACATCAAGGTCCGCTTTGCTGGTGTTGTGCTGCCGGGCCAGACGCTCATCACGGAGATGTGGAAGACAGGGAACACAATTGCATTCCAGACCAAGGTCAAGGAGACTGGCAAGCTTGCCATCTCTGGCGCGGGTGCAGAGCTGCTTGGAGGAGGAAGCAAGTTGTAGATGATGAACGATAGTACTGTCATGCGGTCAAGAGACCGCTGTTTATTTAGGCTGGCGTTAGCTCGTGTATATGTATTGAACGAAATCACCAAATAATACAATTTACTAGCACTTTATAAGCGTCTCCGCCCAAGCGTCGAATCCACAATCGCAAATGAGAATCATAACGATTTGTGAAAGAAGTCACAACTAACTCCACGTGCCACCGCGAGACAGCAAACGCGTGCCCCACCACCCCTCCCCTCAACCCCCACCACCAATTCCTCACCACAACTGCCTTTTCAACATCCCAACGTCACTTCACCAACCAACACCCGTTCGCCATCGCACCGCTCCCAAAGATGGCCTCTCCGACCCTCGCAACCCTCCAATACATAACCCGCGACACCCTCGCCTCCACCATCTCCACCAACGCCTCGCTTCCCCCAGACACCGCCATAATCGACGTTCGCGACAGCGACCATATTGGCGGCCACATCCGCGGCAGTACATGGGTGCCTAGCTCGACGCTGGAGTACAAGATGCCGGAGCTGCTGCGCACACTGCGCGATAAGGAGGTTGTGGTGTTCCATTGCGCGTTAAGTCAGCAGCGGGGGCCAGGGGCAGCGTTGAAGTACTTGAGGGAGAAAGAAAGGGTGGAGGCAAAAGAGGAGGCAAAGGAGGAGGTGAAAGAGGGGGTGAAGGAGGGGGTGACGGAGGAGGGGGAAGGGAAGAAGGGGGGACAGAGGGTCTACGTGCTCAAGGGGGGGTTCACAGAGTGGCAGGAGAAGTACGGCGAGGACAAGGTGTTGACGGAGGGATACCAGAAGGACATTTGGGAGTTTGGGTACTGAGGTGTCTCGCGGAGCGACTTCATGGGCGCCGGGCTATTCGAGCGCGATACGGGCTGGAGATATTATAAAGGTTGCACTGCCCGCGTCCAACCACATCAGCGATGTACTGATCCAGTACTAGAATAGGTGCTATGCTCAGTCTCACACCTTCAACGCCCCCTCCCACTCCAACGCCTGGCTCCTGGTCCTCTCCTGCTCGCTGACCCCAATTCGGTCCGACCTCACCGTGTACTGCGTTTCCTTGACGATATTCTTCTGGCTATCCGCATCGTCGAACTCGTCGCCATCTGCCCCTGTCTGGAACGTGTCTAGTGCAACCGCGGCTGAAGGCCTCCGCATATGCTCACGCGACTTGACAAAGGGCTCGGACCGGTGGGACGACGCCCCCTTGGGTGTCTGCATGCTGGAGCTGAACGTCACTCTTACGGACAGCAGAGGGCGCAGCGCAGGCAGACTGCCCGCTACGATACCGATGCCTTCTTCCACAAGCGACCACAATCCGATCTTACCTGTGCCGTACAAGAACTCACCGGGGTCACTGTACAGCGCAAGGTAGCGGAGGCGGACGATTGTGGCGGAGCTTGCTCTGGGGGTCCCGTTAGCGAGACTTGTACAGTGGAGAAATGGGGCTTACACTGAGGCGAGAGCGAGGATGACGACTACAGACGCCTTGACGGAGGACTTCATCTGCACATTCCACAGCATGATGGCGGGCAGGATGGCCATGGTCCAGTCTGTCAGGATTTCAATTGCGGAGAAGAAGAACGAGACGTTGCTGTTCAGCTTGAGATTGCAAGTACCCTTGGCCTCGCCCCATAGCGTTTCGATGGGCTGGCCTGGTTGTGCGTCAGTGGCTGCGTTGTGGTCAAAGTAGGCTCGCTTACAGATACTAGCGATGCCGGCACAGAAGACGATGGTCGCGAGCCATGTCAGGCCGATGACCATGTATATGGTGTAGTTGTAGCGACGCTGCGTAGCGGCAATGCGGAGAATGGTGACAGAGATACTGCACTTGATAATCGCCGCACTGACCGCGTAGAAGTACTCCGCGATGTAGAAAATCTCTCCAAATCAGCCTCGAGATGTGCGTGAGCCAAGGGGTAACTACATACCTTTATCCCTCTCGCGATGGATAGGGGGGACAGGTCCTTAGCCTTCTGGCCCGAGCCGTAGAAACAACATACGATACACAAGCAAGCCGTCACAGTGAACAGGATCTGTGGTCGTCAGTTCGCTGCTGCGTGGTATGATCAGTCACTTACCTGTCCAGCGACCATCAGATAGTCGTCTGCGCCGAACACCTTCCGCCCTACTCGGACGCAAATCCGCAGGAACACGGTGATCCAAGTGATGATGAGTAGTACGATGGCGGCGTACAGGAGTGCCACGCCGTCGCCGGCTACCTCAACCGTAGCCATTGCTCAGACACAGCAGGATGCTGCCACAATCTGCCCTCCTGCTGGCGTTCAAAAGGTCTTACCCGAGCCGTCGACCTCAGCCTCAAGCTGGATATACAAAGGTGATGTTGAAGTGGAGATGAGCAGCGAACAGTATTGTGAATCCAGAAGCACACAGCAGATATCGTACGCAAGAACAAGACGAAGCACTCAGCACATCCACCTCCGCGGCAGAGGCAGAGGTAGAAACAGATAAATCCTCTCCCTGTCCCACGATGCGCCCCGGCACCTTCCAACCATTCCCTCGCAACCGTAGGCTCCGCACCGCGACCAGGAGCCCTCTCACGCCAAACGCGATCGACACTCCTGGCCCGATTGCCCCCTCCGCCTGTCAGCCCAGTCCAGCTTCTCACCTCACCTTACCTCATGTCTATCCCGTGGTGCCTTTGTTACCAGCGCGGAGTCTCGGGTCCCCACACTCTCTCGTCAGTCGCGTGAGGCTGACGTGCATGCTCACTTCCACATACCTACTGCGTACTCGCCCGCGCAAGCCTCCCAGCATGCTGCAGCGTCGCTGCATACCGACTTGTGCTGCGCAGCCGTGCTATGCAATCGATTTCGCTCCCCCTGCCCCCACGCAGTCGGGCCATTTTGTAGCAGCAGCACTGTCGTTAGTAGCCATCATTTCCTTATCCAGACAAGCAGTGGGCTGCTCGAGCACAAACACGGCGCCCAGGAAATTTGCACGCGGGCCCGCTGCTCTTCGCACGGAACCTGCGCTGCGCTGGGCAGCGATCGCGTAGGTTTACGGGTGCTCTGGCATCCTATTCAGGCTGTCTTACTCCCAGCTCTGACTGCCTGGCTGCTTGAGCGCTCCAGGATTCGTCTGCTTCCAGGGTGAATGCAGGATGAATGGGATGATTCCAGGATGATTCCAGGGCAGACTGGACCCGCTGTGCTGGTTCAGCAGGCGCGTAGTGCGTGTAAGCATATCCACGGCCATGTGTGTGCGTACGCGCACCGCAGTCGGGACGTTGTGAGTGGCCCGGTGAAAGCTCGCCGTAGCGCGAAGTTATGGGCGTTTCGGGACGCGATTCAGAGGGCCGCGCTACGAGAAAATACTGCGGCGCGACCCGTCCGCTCAACGGCGTTCAGCTCTCATCGCACTGCAGCGACAGCTTCGGATGTATATGGGTTGGACGGGCGTGCGGGTTCTCAGCTCGAGCTGGAGTCTGCAGACGCCACACGCGATGCGGTTCTGACCTCCGAGCTGCGTGCGCGGACCCATGCAACCCTGGCGTGGTGTGTAGATCTTTTCTCCCACCTAGCCGGACACGGGCGACGCCGCACGGCAGGCCGTTTCGCACGCGCGTGGGCCTTCCTTTCCTCAACGCTCACGCTGGCCGATCGCACGAGGAGCATGGGGCACGTCTGGACAGCCTCTCGGCGCTTTTGAAGGACCCGACCCGTCACTTGTACTGTGTAGTGGACCATTGCTTGGAGCCAACCAGCCAGAAACACTGCATGACTTGGTTGAAAGCGTAGGCAGTCCAATAGGAAGACTGATGAGACTAACTACCCGTCCTTCGTGCCTGGCGCTACGTGCTGCTAAGTGGCTAGTTGGACGTGCGAGGGTGCCGTACACGGCATGGGTGAGCGCCGCAGCTGGGCCGGCGTGCGTGGACAGGATCTCGTTGTGGTAAGAAGGGTGCGCGTCGGTAACGTGTCGCAGGCTGGAATAGCTCCGGCGCGGGGCGGTGGGCGAGCCGTGTGTGTATAGTATGTAGAGGGGGCCGCTCGAGCTCGCACGAGAATCAATTGCTTCTGAATCGACGATTGGGTTTTGTTTACACAGAACTATCACGGACACGAATACGCAATATGACGGACTTCCAGATCACAGACGCCGACCTGGCGAAGGGCAAGTTTGAGGGCAAGGTCGCTGTCGTCACGGGTATGTGCTTCAACTTCAAACCCCCCCCCCCCCCCCCCCCCCCCCGCACCACCATCTAACATCCCCCAAGGCGGCTCTTCAGGCATCGGCCTCGCCACCCTCACGCTCCTGGCCTCCCTGGGCGCAACCGTAGTGACCGCCGACATCAACCCCCCGCCCACAGCGCTCCCGCCGCGCTGCACCTACACGCCCACCGACGTAACGCAGTGGAGCTCACTCACGGCGCTGTTCAAGTCGGCAGTCGCGGAGCATGGCCGCATCGACTACGTGTTCGCGAACGCGGGCATCGGGCCGCGGGCGAACTACGTCGCGCTCGAGACAGACGCGCAGGGCGAGCTGGTGCGGCCGGCGAGCGCGACGCTGGATGTCAATCTGGGGAGTGTGATGGAGACGGCGAGTTTGGCGGTGCACTACATGAAGACGCAGGAGAGCGGAGGGAGTCTGGTATTGATGGGATCGAGTACGAGCCTGCACGGGGTGCGGGCTATTGACTACGGTGCGTCTCATTTTTTCTCCATGGTCGATGACTGATTTGGTGTCTTCGATTGCTGAACTGACGTCTGCAGCGACGGCCAAGTCAGGCGTCCTCGGTTTTGGCCGTGGCCTCGCGGTCGTCCTCGAAGCAGCCAAGTTGCCGGTGCGGCTCAATATGCTCGCGCCCAGCTGGACGGTGACACAGGTGCTCCCCGATCTGGGCAACCTCCTCAAGGCGGTCGACTACGAGGCGCAGAGCGCCGAGGCGGTGGCGCGCGCGGCGGTGTATCTGCTCGGGGACGGGGAGAGGCACGGGGACGTGGTGTTTGTGGGGCATGGCAAGTACCGCGAGATTGAGAAGGCGATTATGAGACCGGCGTACCTGGCGGTCAAGGGCGATGGGCCAAGTGACGACGAGGTTCTGGCGAAGATTCTGGCGTTGGAGGGGTAGGGAGTCTGAAGCTAGTTATATGGCAGCAGTGTCTGGTTAGCGTGTGAGTGTCGATGGTTGAAGTGCGTGTGTCAAGTCGAATAGCGGTCGTTTCTGTGGTGGGGAATCAAGTCTTCATTGGTCGAGTGTGGGTACTATATACAATCCGCTCGTACTCGCAGGGTCTATGTGGTGCCGGTGTGGGTGTTGCGCTCGGCGTACACCCACTGGCCCTCGGGAATGGCCTCCTCGAGGGGCTCCCAGCTGCGGAGGTTAGCGACGGTAGGGAGGAGAGGGGCGCGTACGTACACCTTGCTCTTGATCATGGTGTCGACGAGCTTGTGCTCGGCTTCGGCAACGGCGATGACCTCCTCGATCAGGCCGGCGCCGAGCTTGCTCTCCAGGTCGGAGATGCTGGGCGGGTCAGCAGTTGGACATGTGGCACACGGGCGAGCACCTACGCCTCAATGGTGTACTGCGGCTCCGGGGCGAAGACGGTGGGCGAGTTGGCGCGGCGGGCCTTGTAGGCGGGGTCGCCCTTGAGGGCCTTGACGTCCTTGCGGCGCTCCTTCTGGGACCTGATGCCCTCGGGGAAGGACGGGGCGATCTCGCCGTCCCACTCGGCCTTGCGGTTCTGGCCGTAGTCGACGTTCTGCACCTTGGGCAGGACCACGGCAATGCCGGCGTCGGTCTCGAGGGTCTGGAAGTGGTCGGGGTCGTCGGCGATCTGCGAGCGGATCGTGTCCTGCCAGGCGTCCCAGCCCTTGGGCTTGGACTCCTCGATGATGCGCAGGCGGTGGCGGGTCAGGGCCTCGACGGACTGGCGGTAGACGGACGACTCGGGCGCGTGCTTCAGCTTGGTGAGGGTGCTGTTGTAGTGGTAGAGCAGGGCCGAGCGCGGCGACGGGTGGGTGAGCAGGCCCGTGAGGCCCGTCGGGGCGCCGGCCTCGAGGAACTGGCCGGGCTTGACGGCGGCGAACAGGCGGGAAGCGGCCCTCATGGTTGCGGGGGGCGTGGACGGCGGAGCGTGGCGCAATGGGTGCGGAGGCGGTGGTGCGGTGCGTCGTCGAAGTTGCGCGCCGGGCTTGGCGGCGGCGCGGGAGCTTTGGCGGCGGTTGCAGGGATGCGCATGTGCCGGCCGTCTCAGGGACAGCGAGACCTGGCATCTGGCATCTGGCACCTGAGATCTGGCACCTCAGATCTGGCACCCACCGCCGCCCGCCATGCGCTCCCTCTTCTACTCGCTCCTGTCGCTGGCGACACTGGCCTCGGCCCTCGCCGTCCCCGACGCTGCCGCTGCCGCCGCCCGCGCCGCCCCCGACACTGCTGCCGCAAAGCGCGCCGACGCGGCCGCCGACGACGACTGGGAGGACAAGGTGCCCGACACCGTCTTCAATGGCCAGACCGTCCCGCCCATGCCGGTGCTCGACATCAAGACCCTCGACAGCGAGATCAGCAAGGGCAACTGGTACCGCCCCCCACCCCCTCCTGCTCTTCGCGCGCGCCCGCCCGCTCCCCCAGCCCACCACTGACGCGCCCCAGGATCGTCGAGTTCTTCTCGCCCTCGTGCCCGCACTGCCGGCACTTTGCCCCCACCTACCAGACCGCCTACGAGTTCTACTACACCTCCAAGCCCATCGACGCCAAGGGCGAGCCCGAGGGCGACTCGCTCAACTCGTTCAAGCGCTTCTACGACTTCAACTTCGCCAAGGTCGACTGCATCGCCTCGGCCGACCTGTGCAATGCCCACGCCGTCATGAGCTACCCCTCCATGATCTACTTCCGCGACGGCGTCGAGACCCAGCGCCAGAAGGGCTCCAAGAACATGAAGGAGATGAGCGACTGGGTCGAGCAGCTGCTCGAGACCATCCGCCCCGGCTCGCGCAAGGAGGGCGGGCCCAAGCTCCCCAAGCCCGGCGACAAGGCCGTCGAGGCCGGCCCAGACACCGAGGACGTGGTCAAAGAGAAGGCCGAGGAGGACGTCAAGGACAAGCAAGCCGCCGCCTCCAAGCTCGCGAGCCTCAAGAACGAGCCCACCAAAGCCGCTGCGCCCACCCCGACCCCCGAAAAGGCCGCGCCTGCAAAGCCCGTGTCCACCTTCAACCCGGACGGCATCTCCGAGGTGCTCACCGCCGAGAAGTTCCAGTCGGTCGTCACAAACACCCTCGATCCCTGGTTCGTCAAGTTCTATGCGCCCTGGTGCCACCACTGCCAGGCTCTCAAGCCAAACTGGGACAACATGGCCCGCCAGGTCAAGGGCAGGCTGAACGTCGGCGAGGTCAACTGCGACGTCGAGAAGAGGCTCTGCAAGGACGCAAAGGTCAAGGGCTACCCTACCATGCTCTTCTTCCGCGGCGGCGAACGCATCGAGTACGAAGGCCTCCGCGGCCTGGGCGACCTCCTCGACTACGCCAACAAGGCATCCGCCGTCGGTGCTGGCGTCGAGGACGTAGATGCGGCAGCCTTCAAGGCGCTGGAGCAGAAAGAGGAGGTCGTCTTTGTCTACTTCTACGACCAAGCCACCACCTCCGAGGACTTTGCCGCCCTCGAGCGCCTGACCCTCAGCCTGGTCGGCAAGGCCAAGATCGTCAAGACCAACGACAAGGCCATGTCCGACCGCTTCAAGATCTCCACCTGGCCGCGCCTCATGGTCTCCCGCGACGGCAAGCCCACCTACTACCCCCCCATCACCCCCAAGGAGATGCGCGACACCCGCCAGGTCCTGACCTGGATGAAATCCGTCTGGCTCCCCCTCGTCCCCGAACTCACCTCTTCCAACGCCAAAGACATCATGGACGGCAAGATTGTCGTCCTGGGCATCCTCAGCCGCACCCGCTACGACGAATTCATCCTCTCCAAGCGCGAGATGAAGAGCGCCGCCATCGAGTGGATCGATAAGCAGGAAGCCCTCTTCCAGCTCGAGCGCCAGGAGCTGCGCGACGCAAAGCACCTGCGTATCGAAGAAGCAGAGGACAAGAACGACGACCGCGCCCTGCGCGACGCAAAGGGCATCCGCATCAACATGGACGAGATCGAGCGCCCGCGTGTGGGTTTCGCCTGGGTTGACGGCGCCTTCTGGGAGCGCTGGGTCAAGACGACATACGGCATTGACGTGAAAGACGGTGAGCGCGTCATCATCAACGACGAAGACGTACGTTCCCCCAAAACCTCCCACTGTGCATCATCACTGACTAAACAACAGAACCGCCGCTTCTGGGACACCACCATCTCCGGCGAACCCATCCGCCCCTCGCGCACCTCGATCCTCGAGACCATCTCCAAGGTCACCCACAACCCGCCGCGCATCGCGCCCAAGTCCACCTCCGGCCGTGTCGCCCGCGTCTTCCTCGGCCTCAACCGCTTTGCCTGGCACCATCCCGTGCTGGCCGTGCTCGGCAGCATTGGCACCCTACTTGCGGCGCTGTTGGTCGGGAAGAGGATGCGCAGGAGGGGCGGTCAGGGCTACTTTCAGCTGGGGGAAAGGGATGGGCTGTTGGGCGGGATCGGGGGGGCTGGGGCTAAGCACGATTAGATGCGTCTGTATGTGTACGTGTGTGTACGTTGCTGTACGAGCGGAGGTGTATCATACACGTTCTTTCTTGGTTCGTGCGCATGGGGAGCTTCGGGCTCCGGGGCGTTTGCATTATTTGCGCGGCGTTGGGGGGTCTGCGCTTTCGATACCTTGGGTCGTAGAGGGGGAATACGATGACACGACGAGATCAATATTTTCTCTAAATGCACGACTTATTGTGATCTTATATGAACACGTCCGTGAATTGGATGCTTGTGTCACTTCCTCTCACACATCCTTTCACATAATAAAAAGGTGACATAACCATCAATTCATCAAAGGGCAATGGATGGGTATCGCTACTACATTGTTGTCCATCTCCAGCACCGCACACACCTCTCTCTCTCTCACACACACACAACCGTCCTCACATACACACGTCTCCCCCGATTCCACTATCCTCTCTACTATCCCCTCCTTCCCTCATTCCGTCACTCACCTACCTACTGCCCCTTTGGCGCGACCGGCGGAGTAGCATCCAACTCTGTTGAAAACGGCCTTGCCTCAAATGCCTGCTGCTGCTGTTGCTGCGGTGCATAACCCCCCTGCTGCTGCAGCGGCGGCGGACTCATACTAGGACTGGGTGCGCCATACACAGGCTGCACAAACTCCTGCCCAGGCCCCGCATGCCCGCCCTGCTGCGGATACTGCCCGCCATACGGCCCCGGACTCGGCACCGAACTGACCGGCGATTGCGGCGACTGCGGCGCCCACTGCTTGCCGTCGGCGACACCGAAGGGCGCCGCGCTGGCATTCTGCTGCATGGGCGGGGGGTAGTACTGCGGGGGCGCAGCGGCGGCCGTGGTTTGGGCTGGGGGAGGGGCGGCGGCGGCGGCCGTCTTCTTGCGGCGCAGGAAGAACCAGATCAGGCCGCCGATGAGGGCGAGGCCGAGGAGGGGCCCGACGACGGCGCCGGCGATCCAGGCTTTGCTGGAGGATTTTTTGGGCGCGGGGGTGGTAGGAACGAGGGTTGGATCTGCGTCGGTGGGGTCGTTGATGTCGGTGAGGGTGGGGTTTGTGCTGGAGCGGGTGATGGAGGGGGCTGGGGAGTGTCAGTGAGTGTGAGAGGTTTGGGTGCTGGGGAGACTGACCCGCTGTGGTCTTCGCAGCTTCGGGTTGGACCCGCCAGTATGACCAGTTGACGCTGCTGACTCCGCAGTTCACATTTGTCTGAGGACTTGAGTCCTGTTCGTTCTCATACAAGAAAGCGGTGTTGCAGACGGTGAATGAGCGATCTGTTGGATCATCGTAGACGGAGGTACTGTTGTCCGTCAGTGCTGAGGCTTGAGTTCATGCTAGCAGATACATACCAAGGAAAGGTCAAGGATGTACTGCTTCCTAGCAGAGCACCATCGAAGATCAAGTTGCCATTGACGCAAGCCTGCGGGATGTCGCAGCCAGCAGCTGTAGTCGCGCAGCATCGCCAGTGACCTCCGCTCTGATACAGACTAGCGCCTAATTCGCATTGCTGAGATGTCCAAACACCAGAGATGGATACCCATCCCATGAAACGGGCATCGTTCTGCTTCCTCAGAAGCTCAATGTTCGGGCCCGGAGTAATGGTAGGGTCTGCGGCAGAGACCGATGGCGTGACGATTGAAGCAAGGCTGCTCGAGAAGAGCGCCGATGCGACCAAGGCTTTTGAGTGCATGACTGGCCTCTTCTATGTGAGCTTCCACTGTCAAATGGTGGTTCGCACTGAGAGAGATGTGGAATAAATCAACGGCGCACAAGATTTCAAGTTTAGCTCTGGAGACCTTCATAACGTTTCGTCCGTGAGCCTCAGGCCGCAAATCACTGCCGACTACATCCGTCCAGGAAATACCGGTCAGGGACTGCGGTTGTCACAAACGGGTGAACGTGGTACTTTGGATCCAGTAAGATGAGATTGTAGGCGAAATTGGACGCAGATCGATCCATACTTCGTATTGTTCGCGCATATAGACAAGTTAGGCTGTCGTGGCACCAAGCGGTAACCACAACAGGCAATGCGTGATGTGCCAAGCATGTGCTTAGCACTGTTTGGTATGGTGTGGAGGTAGAGGCGCAGGGGCTTAGCGTTCACTCGCAGGGCTAAGCGAGCGCAGCTGAAGGTATGACTAGGAAGTATGCATTGATTTCGAGCATCTGGGTGTTCGAAGCTGGCGCAAGTGTCGTGTCGATAGAACAAGCATTTCTGGCGTATGCAGATGCGTTTGAGTGGTCGATTTTGTGCCGGTATCCGGAGGCGTGGTGGTCACTTGAGCGTGGAACAAGAGCCAGACGAGGCTGAACATTCGTGACGCCCAGGTTGCTTCTCTCGACCGCTTGAACCCGTAATTCGGGCCGCAGGACAACGTGGTCCAACTCGCTTGTTTATGCCTAATTGGTCACCGGCGAGGCTGTCCTGGAGCCGATCCTCACCCTTAAAGGTACATGTCGGACCTGAAGGGCGTGATCTGCGTTCCCGCTCTGCCATGTCAAAGTACATGGATATCGCGCCCACTTCCGCGCCTACACGCTGTTTCAATGCTTGAACGGGACTAAGCGTCTGAGCGTTTTGCGCAGCTGACTCTTTCCCACCGCTATCTTTCAAGTGACGCATTGAAATGGCCTGACATCTTATCGTTGGGACTTCTTCTGACTTGTCTGTGAGAGTAACTGGTTCTGCTTCATGCCGGGCACAAGTGCGACGGCGCTTGCATAATCGCCGTCGTGGCTGATGCTGATCTCGCACAATTGGCCTTCGAGGGTCTGTACGTTGAGGGATTCTTGCGCAGCTGTTGATCTCTCGGGATCTTTCAGGGCTTCCCAAAGAACAAGGGCTTCTGGTCTCCTACTCTGATGCTCTGTACGATCAAGTTCAGTGACTGGGAGAATTACAATATGCTTGAAGCCCCTCGTGTTCTTGTCTAAATGATCACAGGCTTTTCGGCATGCTTCTTTCGCCGCAAATCTAGCACATTGTCAGGACGCTTCCTACAAGAGGCATAGATCATCGTGGCACAAACCTGCCAGCCAGAAACTGTGCAGCAAGATCCAAGTCATAGTCATGTCTCCCAAAGCGGTTGTGAAAGTAGGTACGCTCGGGATACGTCAAGATCTTGGATAACAGAGCCTCAAGCGGTTTGCTTTTACTGCCATCCTTCCCTGTGATCAGCTTCCTTATTCGTGGAATGTTGCAAAGGTCATTGCCGATACGCATTGGGAACGGAAACGGACGAGGCGGCATGTTGGGTGATTAGAGTGCGACTGCTGCAGCTTGATCTTGAGGGTTACAGCGCGACGACGCGACGGCCTCGGCAGCTCGGTCCTTGGCAGGTCCCGTCAAAAACATTGCGGGTCTCCTGAGAGACTCAAGACTCGCTCAGACACTCTGAAACCGCAAAAAGACGACGTTGGCAGGATTCGAACCTACGCTCCCGAAGGAACAAGATTTCTAGTCTTGCGCGATAACCACTCCGCCACAACGCCGTTGGTTGATACTGTTATACAGCTGATGTGAAAGGAGGCGGTTTGCGGCGTATATATAGCCCGACGCATGTCTTGTGCTACCACGCTAGCGGTCAATACATCTTCGCTTGGACTTTACACCACCCCACACGTTGGTAAGCATCTTCGTATTCGAGTCGTATTGGTGTCCGGCTCATCTAATCATTCTAAACACATGTCCCTCGGTGCTGAAGACCCAGTTATCGAGACTGGCGGTTTCGACGTCCGTGAATGTTAACCAGAGGTATTTGAGCGTCTCGGCTGCCCAGAAGCTCTCCTGCATATCGATCCATCTTGTCTCGCCTGCGCCGGGCCACTCTGCAGGCAGTACTCTGTAAACGTCCGCAAGCTGCGCATATCCGTACGGTGCTTTGCAATGTGTCTCCATAGCCGAGAAGGCCTCCCACGCCCAGTCGCGGAACCGCGGCTCACCGGTGATGCGCCAGGCGTAGAACAACGACTCGACATACTCCGGTCGGCCCTTGTACTGCGGGCTGGTACTCCAGAAGCCGCTTTCTGACCACTCTTTCTTAGCACGACTTGTGTCAGGTGAGTAGAACGGTTCGTCGTAGCTGAACTTCGGTGTCCACGACCAGTTTTCAGGGCCAATCTTAGACGGTGTGGAAGTATATGTATGACGACAGCCCTCTAACAGGGCAAGCGCGAATGTTCTGAGGTATGGCTGATCATAGTATTTAGAACCAAGCAGGATGGTGCCGGGCGCAAAGCATGCAAGATGACCTTGCTCATTGTGGTACTGTTTGCCGTCTTGCTTTCCTATGAATAGATGTTGCATAGCATGATCAGGTGCGGATGCAGATCGTGTGCTGAGGCGCCTCCGTAATGAGTAGGCAGACTCTAGGAAGCGTGCCTTGTATGTGCCAACATGAGGCTCAGACGGTGGTGCAAGAAGCGTGATCTTGAGAAGATATTCATAGTATGAGTCGTGACCGCCGTCCCAATGCCTGTCGCGACCGACTGGTGCACCGGTCGTGATGTCGATTGGTGCGTCAATCATTCCCTTCCACGGAGTCGACCACTTTGACCATACCAGAGGGGCCCATGCAAGTGTTGAGTTCTTTGCGTAGATTGGGTCACCGGTCAGCCTCGTCAGGACGCGGTTCTCGAGGATCGAGGATCCTGTTCGCGCAGGCCCAATTGCAGGATGCGCGTACTGTGGCTTGTCGGGGTGCTCGACGTGTACGAACGGCGGGTCTGCCACACCTCGTGATTTCTTGAAGTCCACACGCGGCCACGGCATGCCTGTGGGTGTGTCGTATGCGGGGCCAAGCTTCTCGGCCAAAGTTACAGCATGTTCGAGTATCAGATCGCGCGCTTCGCCGTGCAGGACATCCTCCGGAATCTTGCCAACATCGTACAGTTCCACAATCGATAGCAGGCCACCGAGGTACCGAATTGCAGTCTCGAATGGATCAACCAAATCCTCTGTATGCGTAAAGTCGATGCCGAGGATGTGCTCCACCGAATGCGCAAGCTCATCCCAGAGCTCCATGAGCGCCAATGTACTTGCAGAGTCCACGATGAATGCGCCCCAACCATTTCTAGTGCTTGAGTTGCCTCCTGAAACAGGCAATATGTCGTCTGCGCCCCACGCGCTCTCTCTGTATTTCCAGTACGTGTACTTCATCGCACTGCGCACTTTGCCCGCTCTCGTCTCCTGCGCCTTGCCCGTACCGTTCCATGCCGTATGTTGTATCTGCGCGCCATATGCAGGCACGTCGCGTGTCCGAATGGTTGGGTTCGAGAACTCTTTGATCAGGAGGTAGAAGGTAATGACCAAGACGGCAGCAAGAAGCTTGAACGACGACTCGGGGTTCTTCTCGAATTTCGACTTGCCCCAGCGGCGAAAGCCGGGCATAGTGAGAATCTGGAGGTCGCCAATGTGTGGTTGTTGGCCTCAGGTTGCAGGCAGGTCTTGCGACCGCATCTGTCCACCGCTGGAGCTTCGGGGGTGATGCGGAGTTATGGGCGGAGAGGCTGCCGGCTCCCGTGACATTCCCCGCGTAGTGATTGCTGAATCTGGGCTGTCTCGACTTGTTGGCACTTCGGCGACGGCGTACACTCTGCACGACCTGTGGTTGAGCATTGTTGCAGCGACCGAGGCGGAAGCTGTCACCTTGGCAGGGCTTTCCGTTTCCCTCACGTCATCCCTTCTGAACTTCTTCACTTTTGACAACCCCAACGTACGCCACTGTAGGATACTGTCTGACAGTATTCGTCATAGCTGTCGGGAGATTTGAGGTTAGCATTGTGAGCCATCACAGGAAGCCTGTTACACATCAGTCGGTTCTCGAGTACTCAACATCAGCTATGGGCGTCTGGCAGTATGTCATTTTCATTTATTCGTCGTCCACCTATGACTAATGCCTGTGAAGGTGGTACAGAAATCTCGCGCCGAGGACTAGGATATACATGGGCGTCGGCATCATGGCATACGCAGGCTTTGGCCTCCTCATATCCGACGAGATCGAGCAACGCTTCGGCTTGACCCCCAATGAGCAGGATTATGAGGAAGTCCGGCAATTGATACCCAGGATTAGCACTGTAGAGAAGAATCAGCGGTGAAGTGGCGCCAACCTGCGCTACCAACAGCCGCACGCCTTCCCAAGGAGCTACATTTGGAAGATTCGAGCACCTGATCCTACCCATCTTTCAACTATGGAATAATACCACAAACAGCAAATGGCATAAGCTTTCGTGATGGAAGAGTTGGATCAGGCCCACCAATAATCCATCCTCGCGCACGTGGATGACCTCACATCAGCCGGATCAATCTGCGAACGATTGGGTTTGCACGATGTCAGCCAATCCACCGCATCAGAAAACCTTACTAAGATAGCTTCCTTCCTTGTAGCTTATGCCAAGAACGAAATGGAAGCTTGCATTTCTGCTTTAGGCAAAACATATGTAGTCAGTGTGCGCTCTGGTCAGGGAGATTCCTCGAAGACCGCCTCGTGAGGCTTCTGGTCGCTGAGATTCAGGGTGGTCATCCATTAGGGCTGCTCCACATCACCGAGAGTAAATGACGAAGTCTGATCAAAACTTGACAATCTGGTGATCAATTCGAGAGACATCACCGATACTGTTTCCATAGACAGTTTGAAAAATTGTGCGGTCTGCTGTGTGTGCCCCGGATAGAACCCCGTCCATCGCAGTATAAGACTGGCATCATACCCCCAATAAGAAAACTCCAGTAACACAAACACCTCTGGCCAGCACTTCATCGCCACACACCATGCCTAGTCTACTCAACGGCCAGTCTGACAACAACGTCTCGGCACCCACGATGCGCGCCGTGGTTTGGAAGGGCAAGACGGGCCATGTCTCGGTCGACAACGTGCCCAGACCGAAACTACTCTCATCTGAAGACGCGATCGTTCGTCTTACTTCAGCAGGAATATGCGGCACCGATCTTCACATCTATCGAGGTATAGTAGGCAGCACGAACCCGCCATGGGTCCTGGGACACGAAGGCGTTGGCATCGTTGAGTCGGTGGGTGAAGCCGTCCAGAATGTCAAGCCCGGCGACAGAGTCATTGTACCTGCGTCTCCGGATGATGGAGTCCTGAACATCGATCAACTCATACCGGCCCTTGAGAGCGTCGGTCTCGGAGCCGACTTCGGCAGCAGTGACGGACTGCAGGGTATGTACCATCTGGAGCAGAGTATGTGCTGGTTTCATACTGACCACTTCCAGCGGAATATTTCAGAGTGACGCAAGCAGATACAAATCTGATCAAGATCCCACACTACCCGTCACGAGAGCTTGACTACCTCATGATCAGTGATATCTGGGGTACTGCTTGGACCTGCCTGGACCTATCCGGCTTCCGCGCCGGCGAGACAGTAGCAGTGTTTGGTGCCGGCCCCGTCGGACTTCTCTGCGCCTACACCGCGCTGTTCCGAGGCGCAGCCCGCGTGTACGTCGTCGACCACGTGCAGGCGCGCCTGAACAAGGCCAAAGATATCGGCGCCATTCCCATCAATCTCACCAAGGGCAGTCCCGCGCAGCAGATCCTGAAGCTGGAACCCAACGGCGTCGACCGCAGCTGCGACTGCTGCGGCTACGAGTGCGTCAACGAGAACCTCGAGCCGCAGCAGAATCACATCATCAACAACGCCGTAGCCGCGACGGCGCGTGGCGGAGGCATTGGGCTTGTGGGCATATACATTGCACAGGACAAAGCTCCTGGGCGCCCTGAGGCGGGTCAGATCCCGCCGACGCTCGACTTCCCGATGAGCGACTTCTGGTCCAAGGGCCTGACGATCAAGGCGGGTGTGGTGAATCCCCAGGCATTGGCACCGCAGCTTGTGGAGCTTGTCAAGAGTGGCAGGGCGAAGCCTGGGTGTATCACGAGCAGTGTCATTGGCATTGAGGAGGTGCCGGAAGGGTATAGGAGATTTAACAGGCAGCTTGAGACGAAGGTGGTTATTCGTTTTCCGTGGGAAGACGACGAGTGGAGTGTTGATGGCACAGCGACGGTGTTGGGGAGTCAGCGACGGGAGCAGGATAGTGAGAGTGAGTAGGTGATGTGTGCAGCAGACGGTCGCTCAAATTTATCGATGTGTCTCGCCAATACCATAGTCAGAGCCTGAATTTACTTGATGGTGCCGAGAACGAGAAGACGCTCAACTGTATTCTTTACATGATATATTCACCGAGATGCGAAAGTGAGTCCCTAAACGCCGTCGCTATGCATGTGCCATCCTGTACACTATCATACACATTATACCTTCTCTGACATATACAACAAGTCCGCCCAGTCCAAGTCATCCATTCATCGGTAGATCTCATCAAACGGCCGTGTGTCATGGAAGCAGCTGTCCCACACCTCGTTCACCACCTTCTTCGCATGCGCCTCGTCCTTTATCTGCGGCCGTTGCAACAACGACAGCTCCGCGCGGCGGCGCACACACGCCTGCAGCTGCTCCGTGATACTCCACTGGTTGCGCGTGAAGAACTCTCGCGTAAAGCGGCACTCGCCCGACAGCGTCGACGCGCGAATCTACCAATGTCAGCGGCCGTAGGTCCGTAATATCCAGCGGTGCTCACCTCCAGACACGCCTGGTGCCGCATGTTGGTCGACTCCACCTTCCACTTCAAGTGGTCCCACGCGTGGACCATCTCGTGCGCCATGGTGTCCTCCTGGTGCCCGCGATTGCGGAACTTGTTGGCGCACAGCAGAATGCCGTGGTCGAGGCTGAAGCCGCCCGACTGCTCGTTCGTGCACATGCGGCACAGGATGTTGTCCTTGGTCAGGTCGCCGCCCAGCTTGTAGACTTCGTCGGACAGGAAGCGCACGATGGGCGAGTACTGCAGCAGGTATTCCTTGTTGGAGTCGCAGCGCTTGCAGATGGACTCGGCCTTGGTGGCGTCGAGCTCGGTGAAGTAATTGCGCTCGAGACTGACGTCGCGGTTGCCGGTCATGCGCCCCAGCATGATGGAGAAGGTGTTGCTCCAGGTGTAGAAGACGGGGTCGACCTTGGGGGGCGCGGGGCCCGGGGGGGCGATAGCGGCGGGGTGGGCGCCATCGGCAGATTCGGGCTTCGACATGGGGCGCGGGCGGAGGCGATTGTCGCGAGATGCGGAGGGGATTGACAGCTAGGGCGCGCTGCGTTGCCGTCGCAAAAGTCGCGATGATGGTCGCCCTAGCGCGGTGCGGGAGCCAATGGGAGCGCGAGGAGGCGGGACTGACGCAGGTGCCGGAGCTCGGAGTGGTGGGTGGTGCAGTCATGCTCGACACCGCCTTGCGTTGTCCATGAGGGCTTATATCCGCGGCCTCCCTGCCTCTGCTCCCACAGCGCAACACTGAGCATGGCGGTCCACATGAAGAAGATGCCCGGGCAATTGACCGTGGTGATAAAACTCGGTAATTCCTCAGTACAGTCCCCGCGGTGCATGCAAGATCGACTGACCAACACGCGCAGGCACAAGTTCGATAGTCGACGAGAAGACCCACCAGCCGCTGCTGTCGATCCTCTCCCTCATCGTCGAAACAGCATGCAAGCTCCACGCCGACGGACACCGCGTCGTCATCGTCTCGTCTGGCGCCATCGGCGTTGGCCTGCGCCAGATGAACCTCCCGCGCCGCCCCAAGCACCTCCCCAAAGTCCAGGCGCTGGCTGCTATAGGTCAGTGCAAGCTGCTGGCGCTGTGGGATCAGTTGTTTGGCAATCTGGGCCAGCAGATCGCGCAGGTGTTGTTGACGCGAAACGACATTGCGGACCGCACGCAATACCAGAACGCGCAGAACACCTTCATTGAGCTGCTGAGCATGGGCGTCATTCCAATCGTGAACGAGAACGACACTCTCGCCGTCACGGAAATCAAGTTCGGCGACAACGACACCCTGAGCGCCATCACAGCAGGCATGGTGCAGGCCGACTACCTCTTCCTCATGACCGACGTCGACTGCCTCTACGACAAGAACCCGCGCACAAACCCCGACGCCAAAGCCATCGAAGTCGTCGAAGACATCGCCGACCTCACCGCCGACGTCAACTCTGCCGGCTCCGCCCTGGGCACCGGCGGTATGAGCACAAAGATCGTCGCCGCGCGCCTGGCCACCAGCGCAGGCGTCACCACCGTCATCACCAAGAGCTCGAAGCCGGGCAACATCTCCGCCATCATCCGCCACGCCGAGCAGGCGCGCAAGGCCCGCGCGTCAAGCCGCAACTCGGCGTCCTTCCCCGACGACGCGCCCGACCTGTCCGCGTCCACTGCCTCCTTGCCGGCGCCCCAGACAGACGACGCCCCCGTCCCCCTCCACACCCGCTTCCTCCCCATCGCGCACCCGATCCGCGACCGCTACTTCTGGATCCTGCACGGCCTGGCGCCGCACGGGACACTCTACATCGACGGCGGGGCGTTCAAGGCGCTGCACGACAAAGCGGGTCTCCTGCCCGTCGGCATCGTAGACGTGGACGGGCACTTTGCGCAGCAGGAAGCCGTACGCCTTGTCGTCGTCAAGCGCGCTGCTCCCCCGTCGGCCGCGCCGCTCGCGTCCCCGACTACACATACGCACACGCACACCCACGCCCCCATCCCCCTGCGCCACCCTGTCCACGCGCTCGCGCATCCGCACACTCCATCTCACTCCCCCGCGCCTGCGCACCAGAACCCGCTCTTCGACCCTTCGCAAGCGCCGGTCGAGATTGGGCGGGCGGTCGTCAACTACTCGGCCTCGGAGATCCGGCGCATTAGAGGTCTGCACTCGACGCAGATTGTTAGGGCGCTGGGGTACGCGGATAGCGAGTATGTGGCGGTGAGGGAGAATGTGGCTTTTTTGGGAGGCGAGAGGAGTAGGCCGGGGACGCCGGGGACGCCGGGGGAGGGGGCGGGGGAGAGACATATGGGGTGAGACCTTGAGGGGGTAGAATTCAGATGAGGCCTGGCGTAGAGAGTGTTTGGATCGTTCAGAGACGGCTTGCTTTAGAAGGAACGGCAGTGGAAAGGAAGATATGTGCAATTCAATCGAACCTAGACCCGCATCTCAATATCAAAGGAGAAGACGTAAGAATATGACACCGTGACAACACTAAGCCCATCAACGATCAACACCAAATGTCCAGTCCTCGTACCGCACCCACACGCTCTACTCGGCGCGCTGCCAATCGACTACGCAAACCATGCGAACGCTGTATAAGAAAGCCAAAATCAATCCAGAACGCCAGCCAATGCGCTAAATCCCCAAACGCCGTTCGTAAATGGTGCTATTAACAGTCGCCTATTCAGTGCTCTTCCTGAACTTGTCTGACGTGCGCTCGTACGCGCGCGCCGAGCCCTTGCAGTGCTTGATGATCCACGGGTGTCGCTCGACGTCTTCGAGGGAGATGCGCTTCTCGGGGTCGAGCACGAGGAGCTGTTATATTATTAGCATCTAAAACAGCATGTTGTGTGTAAGAGCAGGAGAACTCACCCGCTTGATCAAGTCCTTGGCCTCGGCGCTCACAAATCCGGGCACCGTGTACTCGCACCGCACAATCTTGCGCTGGGTCATGACCTGGGTGTCCTCGAACGGGGCCTCGCCGACGAGGAACTCGTAGGTCAAGACACCCAGACTCCAGAGGTCGACTTTCTCGGTGTAGTAGTTGTCCTTGGAGGCGCCCTTGAGCATCTCCGGGGGCAGGTAGTCGAGCGTGCCGCACATGGTGTTGCGGCGGTTATTGGGCGCGTGCACGCTCCACCCGAAATCCGAGATCTTGATTTCGCCGTGCACGCCGACGAGGATGTTCTCGGGCTTGATGTCGCGGTGCATGACGTGCTTCTTGTGCAGGTACTTGAGTGCGGATGCCATTTGGGCGACGTACTGGGCGGCTTTGGGCTCCGGGAAGCGCTGCTCACGGCGCAGGTGTTTGTACAGCTCGCCCTTGCCGGCGAACTCGAGGATCAGGAAGATGCGCTTGGCGTCGTGGAAGTGGCCGAAGAGGCGCAGGACATTGGGGTGGGCGAGGTGCGACTGGATTTCGATTTCGCGGCGCACTTGCTTTTCGACTTTGCCCTGCTGGATCTCGGACTTGTGCAGGACCTTGAGTGCGCACACGAAGCCCGAGGTGCGCTCTTTCGCCAGGTAGACACGGCCAAACTTGCCCTTGCCCAGCGGCTTGCCAATCTCGAACATGCCGAGGTGCCACTGCTTGGGGACGGCGGCGGCGGCGGGCGGCGGCGGGGTGTACAGGGCGGTGTCGGTGAGGGTGCGGCGGTGGCCGTCGGGGCGGGCGGGCGGGGCGACGACGGGCTTGATGGTGGCATTGAGCTTGCTGGAGTTGGCGGCGGCGAGCTTCTGCAGCGGCACCTTCATGCGGTTGGCGCCCGAGGCGGACGTGGCCAGGGCCAGCGACGCGACGGGGGCCTTTGGCTTGGCGTAGGGCTGCTCGTCGCTGTTCTCGTCGTTGACGGTGATGCGCTCAAAGGCGGCCTCGAGGTGCGAGACTTCGGCCATGATGGGTGCTGCGGGTTGCTGCCGGGTTGCTGCAGGCGGGCGGCGCGGGTTGGTGTCGAGGGCGCGTCGGTGTCGCGGGTCAGTGTCGCAGCGGCGTCGCGGCGGAACGAGCGTCGAGCGGCAGCGCCTGGTGGTGGTCTGCGAGCGATGCGACGGGCGAGTCGGGACCGGGTGTTGGTATGGCGGTGATGATGATGGGACGGGAGGCTGGGGAGGAGCGTGCGGCGGCTAGCCCAGCGGCGAGCAATAAACAGGCGCGTTGCTGGGGCGATGTGTGCGCCGATCCCGATCCCCCACCGACCCCACACGCCGCCGCCAGGCACAGCCTGCACTGCACAGCCTGCACAGCTGCCGCACGGCTGCACTGCTGCACGACTGCACGACTGCCCCCGCACACCATGGCCTCCAACGGCGCGCCCGTCGACACGGTGGCGCCCGGCGTCGCCGCCACGTCCATCACCAAGGCCGGCTTCCGCATCACCACGCGCAAGCTGCCCATCCTCAAGGCCGGCCCCATCGACGCCATGACGCGCGCCCTGGGCATCACCCCGCCCGAGATGATCTTCGGCGACAACCTGGCGCGCATCGAGCACCCGGCCTCGGGCTGGGCCATCGAGTTCAATGCCTTTGACGCCCTGGACCGCGTCGACAAGACGGGCGCCCACATGTTCCAGGTCGCCTACTCGCAGGCCTGGCAGCAGAACCGCCAGAAGCAGTTCGAGGACATCAAGGAGGTTGTCAAGCCCTTTGACTGGTCCTACAGCACCGACTACCGCGGCTCCGTGCCCGACGCCCCCGCCATGCAGCCCACCACCACGCCCATCCCGCTCGCCCTGCTGCGCCGCCCCGACCCCATCGAGTTCTTCGACGAGGTCGTGCTGTACGAGGACGAGCTGGCCGACAACGGCATCGCCATGCTGTCGTGCAAGATCCGCGTCATGCCCGCGCGCCTGCTGCTGCTGGTGCGCTTCTTCATGCGCCTGGACGACGTCGTCTTCCGCATCCGCGACACGCGCGTCTTTGTCGAGTTCGCCACCGGCCAGGTCATCCGTGAGTACACTGCGCGCGAGGACAAGTACGAGGAGGTGCGCCGCAAGCTGGCAGGGCGCAAGGAGGACGTGCTGGCTATCATGCGCGACCCGAACCGTCTGGCCGAGCACATTCCCGTCGTCGAGACCATCCTGGACGGCGTGACGCTGGGGTGAGATAGGACGCATAGACGTCGCGCCGGGCCGCAGAGTCGAGACTGCATGGTGGGTAGGAGCGGGTAGGTCTGTCGACGCGCAACTAACACGGGTAGACGTGTCGAGCGAGCAGCACGGCGCCACGTAGCAGCCAGGAATATACCTGTGAATCCGCTGCAAGAGTAGCACACCCATCTCGAATAGTCGCCCATGCTTTGTTCCTCGATCATCACTGAACCACCCACCCCCAGTCCAGTATGCATCATGCCTTGCCTGGCAACATAGCCCAGCGCAACCCTTTCCTGCATATCTATCCAGATGTGAACGTTCAATACTGGGTGGAAATCAACGTTGGGTCGTGGAGAGTCGCAAGGGGCATCGAGATACCATAGTCAAGCGTCGTGGGAAACTCAGTAGTGCCATGCACACAGCCAAATGAAAAGCTCAAAAATACAACTTCCACACTCAAGTCACGTTTCTTTTGTTCTGTGCGTGTACAATCTCTGCTTATCCAACGCCTTTTGCGTCCTCATATGCCACGTCGTGCTATCTATCCCCCTCCACCACATCTCCCTTCCGCCGACGCATCCACATGCAACCAAAAAATAATGCGAATGAGTGTAGAGTAAGTAGCTCCGAAGACCTTCGGGTGCAATTGAGACGCAAAAAGATGATTCGACCCAGACTTGAACTGGAGACCTTCAGTGGACCTAACAAGTGAATGTTAGACTGACGTGATAACCAACTACACCATCGAACCTTAGTTTGATGAAACAGCAAGATTTTATATAATAGATATCACGATTTGTCATTGGAATCGTGCAAGGAGGATTCAAATTTGGGTTTTAATGAGTTCCTCATTCTCCAAGACCCAGGAGTCACGTCAAGAGGGGCAATCTGAGTTTTCACGGGAGGGGGAGGGGCTGCATGGCTCCACAGCACTCCACTCCTCTCCACACCTCACCACGACCACACCATACTATGACCACCACATACCACATTCAGCACGAACAGTATCACACTTACATCTCAGATACGCGTCTTCTGTCGTGCACCACAACGTCTCGACATATCTGTTCTGTTTTGGATGCAGACAAGCCGGCGTATGCACACACTCGGACGCTTCACTTCAGAGGTCGTTGCGGTGGGGGTGTCTAGTGGTTCAACCTCAATTCCTCAGGGCTTACTGCCAATTCGAATTTTTGGGGCGGTGTATAGAGGTGGCTTGTGTCTGGTTTAAGCATTGAGCTGCTGCATGTGGTGTTGTTGAAGAGTGTGTTCGGTACCTGCAGAAGATAAGGTTCGTGCTGGATTGTGGTGACTTGGAATCAGTCTAAACTACGTTACCTGTGAGCTGGGTTGGCAATAGAAGGGGATGTGTGAAGAAAATACGGGTGCCTGCTAGTAGATGAACTTTGTTTCTGCCCTTCGGGCTCGTGGTGACACTACTTGGAACTGGATCAGATGGCACTGATGCGAGAGGTGCACATTACTTCTTCCTACACATAGTACGATGTATGCTCTGGGATATTCTCTTTGGATAAGTCTCTCTTGAAGGACAGTTAATCACCGCGAGACCCAAGAAGAATTTTCTTTGACTTCAAGTCCTACTTCGTCCATGGAAATATTCGTCACACATTGCTCAGGATAAACAAACTAGCCAACTGTGAAACTGAAACTGTTCCAGACAACAGCTTCATTGCTCTCGACGTATGATTAGAATATTCAGCTCGTTGAATACCTCGGCAAACATTTTCACAAGCATCAGGGCACGCGAGGAGAATATGAACAGTAACGTCCTTGGAAAATCGCATCGACATTTCTAGAGCTCTATGCCCAGCGATCAATCTTCATCAATCTTCCAGTCAACCAGGATGCCATTAGGAAGCATATCGATGATAACCACATCGACTTTGATATATGAAGTACCGAAGACCGTACCACAAACTACCGCATAGGGCAGCAAGCGCACCCAGAGCCCTCCTGGGTTCCATGTGTCCTACTCGATAGCACTATCAGAAAACGACAAGCTAAACCACAGTCCCGATATCCAGCTCGAGCAGTCTCAAGGTCCTTGATGTTTAGTTTGCTCGTATCGAACCAGCAACATCCCAGGTCAAGTGTATCGTAGCGTTAACAACACTGCCGGATACTGACCATCACAACACAGATATGACCCTGTAACTGAAACCAACCTATCGAATAATTACAGTGAATGCTACCTTATACCACCACCTAAATAGAAGCCCACCGATCCTTCCTACACTAGTACCTACAAGGACACCCGATCCCCTCTCACCACGAAACAGATTAACCCAGGCCTCTGGCTGGCTCTACAAGCACATGAAGCGACCAGTCACAGACCGGCTTATCAATCACTGCCATAGCACAAATATACCGCCATCAGGCAATTTGCCCGACAGCTGCAGCGGCCTGCACATATAACTACCGACGGCTTCGGCCGTTATACTTGAAACCCCCGAAGTTTACATTCCGCGGCCTTGTTTGTCTGGCCGACTACACAGCGCCTTTCCGCGGCCCTCTTGCTCGCCCGGAATAGGTTAGCCGGTGGCTTACTCGACGTGATGACGGCGATACCAACGCGCCTCTGTGTACACAGCCGCGCCGGTCGGTGACCGTCCGGTGATGCGCCGGATCGTGGGGGGACGGGGGAGGAGGCGCCTCTCGAGGCGGTGCCGAGATCGGGTGGGAGGAAGGACGATGTTGTTTGTGGTGTTGTCGTTGTGGGCTGGGTGACAGGGGACGACTGCGCGGTGGTGGCAAAGACGAAATGATGGAAGCGATGGTTGTCGTCTTCCGGTTGAGCGATGTACACAAAATCGATGATTACTCTTGTGCTTTGCTTTTAGAGGGAGGAATACGATTGAGTCTGCAGAATCCATCGTTTCACCACGTCTGGTTACAGCAAACCGTCACCAACTTCCCCGTCGATATCAAGTGCTAGAGCATTCATACCACATCTAAACGAACATCCATAGGTGATCGAGCCACGACCCAGCCCCTGGTGATATGCAAAGGATCAGCGCTGCGGGGGTGAGAATGGTGTTGGCAAAACCTCCAGCGGTGCAGACAGTCCGATTTCGCATCACGGTCAAGTAGACCCCGGAAAGTATTGGAAACGCTATCGCTTCCTCTCTTCGCATGCAGAGGTAGCCTCGAAATCCTCCTCACTGCGCCGCTGTTCCCCCACCAACCACACCCACCTCAGACAGCAGATCTCGTTTACAACACGCCTCATGGACCCAACATCTCCACCACGCCCCGCAGCGCCGCTGGCATCCCGCCCCCAGAACTCCACTATGACTCCTTGCCATCCCCCCTCAGCCCCCCCAGCCGCAGCTGATTCCGCTTCCCCAAGATCCGCAGTGTGTTCTGCCTCTCGATCTCGGCCATACTATCCCAGTTCGCGATGCGCGACAGCGAACCGTCCTTGTTGACAACAAGCGGGCCAAGGTGGTCCAGCTTGACGCCCTCGCCGTTGACGCTGATCTGGGTTGCGGCGGAGGAAGGCTCGGGCAGGGGAAGTGGTGCTTGGGTGGCTGGGGAGGACTGCTGCTGGGTGTCTGGGGACTGCTCTTGGGGGTTTGGCGGCTCGGACTGGGCTTGGCTTTTTGGTGCGTTGGATGTGCTGGATGCCATTGCGCGGGTGGAGCGCGAGTGTGTCAGTTGGCGTGCAGTGAAGGAGCGGACACGTAGGTGCAGAGCGAGTCGCGTGGATCGGTTCATTGATTTCAGATAGTAGTCTGGCTGGGGTGTGTGATGTGCAGGTGTTGCGGGCACGCAAAAGCTTCTCTTTCTGTTCTAGAAGCTCCGCCGCGTCCGAGCTTGAAATCAGGATGCATCTTGCATCTTGACGTGCAGCGAGTACTTTCGACAGGGTAGTAGTTTCAGTGTTGACTGGACAGGGCTCTCACATGAGCCTGGGAGTCCGACACGCAGCGCCACATGCTGACACACACCAAAGCAGCCCTGCGTACTCTTGGTGAAGCTTGCAGTTTCGCGTGTATTCGCCAAAACGGGTGTGACGCTACAAGCCTCCTGAGGCACGCCATGGCAATCCTCAGTGGCCGAGACAGCCTCGCAACGAGGTCGCAACAAGGCGGCCATTGCGAAACCAACTGGATCATACGTTCGCAGACCGCTTATGTTCGGCCAAGTACATACAGCGACCCAGCCATAAGGAATGTGCTGGAACTGCACTTCCGGTGGCGCACAGCGCCAGACGAGCGGCAACGACCGGGCCTTTTCCTCCTCACCGACATTGTCGCTTTGCCACCGTGCTCGTGACCGGAGGTCCGAGCAGACAACGGGCCATTGCGGCAGGGTCGCTGCTGGGGCAGGGTGTCGCGATGTTTGACCAAGCCAGTCAGCTGCACGACATCTTTGCTCCACGGGTCGCCGCTCCTTCCGTGTCAGGTTGCGAGGTGACTGGAGGCGACAGCCCACTCTTTGCCCACAGCCGAAATCATCCACTCCCACATGCGGGTATGTAACCGTGGAGTGGGACTGAGCTTATTTGAACTTCGTCGAAGATGCAGTGTGTCCTCTGCAAACTCGCCTTCGGTCGCCTTCCTTGATCCGCGCAGTGAAATGCCAGCACATTGCGGCGCGCGTGCAGGCTTGGACCATCGGGAGGACCTGGCAGGGCAAAGCGCCGGCCAAAATTGCGAGGGCAGTGAGGCTTCCAAGAGGCGCTGCACCGGTTTGGCAACTGGTAGACATTGCCTGCAGCAAGCATCCCACAAACGCGCGAAACACGTGGGGGCACGAATTGACCACGTACCGCTGTCCATTCCAGAATCGTGGAAGTCGAGCATACGTACCCAGGCTCTGGCAAGCAGTCGCCGCAGTTGATTGGCAAGCAAAGCAGCGAGAAAATTTCTGCGAGCCTAGGGCAAGCACCATTTTCCTATCGGGTTAAGGAGCCGGGCTGTTGCCCGTCTGCCGCGCTGTTGAGTCGCGAATACCTGCCAAGACAAGCAAGAATGCAACGCAGATTGAGCAGCAAAGCCACGAACAAGGCGTGCTGTGAGGTAGCATTCAGATGGTGCGAGTATCGGATGTGTCACATTATGTGCTCAAAAGCCGGTACCCGCGGTCGGGATTCCGCTTTGAGACGCGACAAGGCCAGCCTGCGCGCTGGTTGGTGACTTGGTATCGTGACAGAGCGCGCTAACCGTGTTGCACACGAGCATGCATAAGCTGACCTTAGCAGACTGACGTCTGTTCAACGGCATCTGGTTGACGCGAGCGCAGCAGCGGCATCAGCAGTTGGCCACCACCCAGTGCACGCTGTGCTTGCAGATCAGGCCACACTGGCGAGCGGCGCGACTAGTCTCGAGAGATTCCATGCAGCTTTCTCGAAGGCCGTTACTTGGTGCGCGAAAGAAGGCCGAGGGTCCGAAAGGACGCCGTTGCAGGCATTGCATGGCACCCTTGCCGATTCGTCGGCAGGAGCTAGGATCCACGTCATTCCCAACCTTTCGCTTTGCGTGCACCTGGGCGACGGCGCGCGGAGCAGTGTCAATGGCGGGCATGGCCAGTCGGTGCAGAGCAGCGATCGCCGCGCTGGTCGACCGGATTGTTCTTGCAATCCTGCAATCCGGGAAACAAACATTGTCTGTCGTGGGTGGGACGCGTTCAGTTTCACCGGCAGCGGAAATAGGAAGACCCTTGAAGCCGAGGCCAGCCACAGCCGCCGCACGTCGTTCGGCACAGTTGCTCCAAAGTTATCCGGCCTTTGTGCGCTGCCCTCGCGGGCATAAATCAGACAAAGAGCGTCTGAGCACGGCGAATCGCTGCCACGCACTGCGCAGAGAGCGAGTGTTGTCGAGCAGATATCGCAGGCAGCCTGCAACAGCCTGCAAGCGTGTTAGAGTTTGGTTCACGCGCTGCCGGATGACGGAGTGCCTAACGCTTTTTGAGGCTCTTATCGATTTGCTGCCGTGTGTCCGTAGCGGGATGAAACCGCACAGCGACATCGATTCAGAGCACCACCCCAGATGATCCTGAGCGAACATGGCACGACTCGAGAGCGCAAAGGGCGCGTAGAATAGAATAATGCAGATTACATACAGAAACACAATTGGGCCTGCTGCATGGCTAGCAGCTGCCAACGCGCCTATCGCAGCTGGTGACGAGCTTTTGCAGCCATCGACTCGCTCAGCAGAGACGGCATCGCGAATCTCTCTTAGCAGCGCCGTACGTAGTGAAAAGTCATCATCGCGGCCATCACGTGTTCTTCGTAATGCAATGCTGGTAGGCTCGCCCAAGCGTCCAGCATCTCCTGCCCGTCACCTCCTCGCAGCAGTTCGTCAGCCTACACACCCGACGCGTTTGCCGCTGTCTCAAAAACCTCTAGTGGGACCCGTCGCCTGCCCTTCCCACTCTCTCTCCTAGCATACCCTCCAGGCACAACATCCTCCGGCAAGACCCGGCCACAGACGTGAGCACAGAAGCAGGAATCGCGCGGGACATCGGCGTCGCTGCTCTACACTCGCGCAAAAAACTTCGCCGAGTAGTTTCACTGCGTATCACCCCCTCCTCCAGTCCCTACCCCATCGCCAGCAGCTTTCGTGGGTCTCACCTGCCTGACTGCTCGTGCCTCTGCTCTCCACCTGCATCTGCCCGTTGTCGAATTTGGAGGCTGAAAGTGGGCCCTCCCTCGATCGCCCGCACACACACGCGCCGCAGTCCCTGGCCCGCTAGAGAGCGCCGTCCGAGCAAAGACCTCATCATCATAGCTCACAGATTATTCTTCCCATCACCACCTGACCGCCAGCCCGGCCGTCGCCACTACTCCTCCCCAATTTGCTCCCAGACAACTGTGGGCACAGCCATCGATCCCCTCACGGAGTAGCTGCCGTCGCGTATCTGCAGTCTCCATTCATCGCACTCCCCCACACGGGCTCCACAAAGCTTCTTCTTTCGTGGACCTCCGTTCCCCATCCTCCCTACTCGTGCTGCCCAGTCGGCACATTAGCAGCCGTCGCACGCGTCGCTCGAACCTGGGGTTCGTCGAATGAGATCGTCACCGACAACACCTATTGGTCGCGTCTCACCCCCATCAACACACTTTGCGACTCCCTCATAGCGCCCTGCACTCCTCCACTATGGACGCCCCCGACCGCTTCCGCCAGCCTGGTCTCCCGCAGTATCAGGGTCTGAGCCAGCAGTCCTACACGGGCGCGCAGCAGTCTCTGCCTACGCTGCCTCCCCTTCACAGCGCCGCCTCGTTCCCGTCATTGTATGGCGGCCATCACAGCAACCCGCAGACGCCTCAGCCGCCTCACACGCCTGTAACGTCTGCGCCCAACGGCAACAGCACCATGCCCCCACTACAACACCCGCCGCTGAGGCCCATCCAGCCGTCGCCCTCATCGTACATGCCCATGTCGTCGGCCTACTCGCAAGCTCCTCTGCTGCCCACCGCGGCCGCCCACAACAACCAGCTCGGTGGCCCAGGTGGCATGGGCATGAACCACCCCTCGCTGTACCCTCACCCTCCTGTTCTCGCGAACCAGGAGCCTGAGCCTGTGCACGTCGTCGGCCAGCAAGGACGTCGTGGTGTCCTGCCTACACACCCTGGCCGGCCAGCTCCCGCTGCTGGAAAGGCGCCCACCCAAGCTACCAAGAACGCCGATGGCAAGTATGAGTGCCCGCACTGCAACAAGACGTACCTGCACCTTAAGCATCTCAAGCGCCATCTTCTGCGACGTAAGTACTCTTTCTTCTGCCTGCCGCGCACAACCTAACGCAGTACAGACACGGGTGAGCGCCCTTACCAGTGCCATCTGTGCAAGGACACCTTCAGCCGAAGTGACATCCTGAAGCGCCATTTCCAGAAGTGCTCTATCCGCCGTGGCAACCCTACTGGTGCCAACCACCTGCAGCATGCACAGCAGCATCTGCAGAAGAATCGCCCGCCAAATGGCGCCGAGGCAACATCATACCTCAATCACATCTCCGGCACTTCAATGCCGTACTCTGATGCTGGATACGCCATGGGAATGCCTCAGATGCCTGCTGTCGCTGCCAACGGATACGGGGGCGATCTCCCTTCCATCGCTGACCAGCACTCCATGTCAGCCAGGACGTCACGATCGAACAGCCTGATCAACCGTCCTGGCAGCGGTGTCGAGGAGAACAGGAGGAGCATGTCTGCATTGGACACATACGGACAGGCGCGTCTTAACTTCAATGACTACCGTCCCAACGCCATGTCCAACGCTGTGTCGCACGATCCCAACTCGTTCGCCGCACAACAGCAACAGCAACAGCAGCAGCAGCAGCAGCAGCAACAACAGCAGCAGCAGCAGCAACAACAACAACAACAACAGCAGCAGCAACAGCAGCAGCAGCAGCAGCAGAACAACGCAGCCGCTGCGGACCAAGCCAACCACTTCAGCTACAACCACCCCGCTGTCAACAACGACATGGCGCAGAACAACATGCCCGTCAAATCCGAGGGCGGCGACCCTACTCCTTATGGCGTCACCTCCATGCCCAACGTCGATGGCATCTCCAACGGACAGGACAGCTCCATGTGGCGTAACGGGGGCGCCTTCAACGGAGAATCACACTTTACGAATGGATCCAGTATGGCAGGTGGTCCAAACCAACATAAAGCGACTGGCGTTCTGACCGGTACCTTTTAGAACAACACAGATGATACACCAAAATATGATACCATGTTCACAGGCTTATACTCGAATCCCGGTTTCGCCGACTCCACTCCGTTTTTTGACAATTGGCCCCCTGCTTCCTCTGATCCCCTCCAAGAAAAGGCCGAGGCCCTGCTCAATTTCTGCTTCCCCAATGCGTCACTCCTGGCTCCCACATCCAACGAGGCTTATTCCTACGAAGCACTCAAAGGCATCCTTACCCCCGACAACATCAACCATCTCCTTCGGCAATACAAGCACTTCCATGTCCATTGGCCACTCATACACACTCCCACTTTCGACCCAATTGCTGCGTATGATGGCCTTGTTCTTACCATGTGCTGTGTTGGTGCCATCTATTCTGATAGGATGACCCCCAAGTCGGCGCGCTGGTTAACGGAACTTGCCCGGACTGTTGTGTTGCGTTCTAGCCAGATATACAAGATGGCCCAGAATCCACATCATGTCCTGGATCCTAACAGGCATTGCCCGACCGATATCGAAGAATTTCAAGCGTTGAGTTTGCTCCATAGTCTGTTCCTTTGGCATGGCAGCCAGAAACAACGACAACAAGGGCGTGAAGAGTTCTTCATTCTGGCCAACATTGTCCGTCGGGCAAGCTTTCTACAGCCTGTTCCGCGCAGCAATCCTGCATTCAGTTCTTTGCACGAGCCAGGTCCTATTACTGGGGATGAAGTCGCTTCATGGAACTGGGCCGCATGGGTGGATAACGAGAAGCGGGTCAGAGCGATGGCCTACATCTTCTTGATTGATGCAGCCAGCACGATATTCTTCAATGCACAGCCGCAGTTTGATGTCAACGAGATCAAGGTTTCACTGCCAGCAGACGATGCTGCTTGGGAGGCAAAGACGGAGGAGGAGTGTGCAAGTGCACTGGGTTTGCGCGGCGAAGCAGCACAGGTCACAAACACGTCTGGGAGTAGGCGCGCAAAGCAACTAAGCATGGCAGAGGCTTTGCAGGTTCTTTACAGAGGGCCGCATGGCCCGATTCCAGAACGCAGCACCAACGCGTTTGGCAAGTTCCGTAAGCACCCTCATTCCCGAATTTCGTTGATTGGCTTTTCTAACATCTCTCAGTCCTCATACATGCAATCCACGTCCAGATCTTCAACATTCAGCGCCAACTCCTCAGGCGTGTGTCTACAGGCGACAATGGCACTCCCGATGCGCCAGCAACTCCGCCCAATGGTGTCAGCGAACAAGTCCAACAGCTTCTCCGATCGACCGTGCAGGCCCTCGAACTGTGGAAGACTTGCTGGGACGTTGATCTGGCAATACAGTACCCTCCGACGGAGCCTCGTCTAGGCTACTGCAGAGACGGCGTGCATTACTATTTCCTGGCTCGTCTATTCCTGCGGAGTTCACGGAGAGAAGAGTGGGCAGCACCTGCAGACATGCGTTGCAGGCACGTTTTCAACCTTCTCAAACAAATCAGGGGACACGTCGCAGCCGACTCCTCCCAGAAAGGCATCGAAATTGGCTCAGCCACTACAGTCACCGATGACTATGGAATCAACGATCTCACGCTCAACATGAGGCATCTCTTCACACCTATCGAAACTTCACGGCCTACCCAAAGTCCCTCCCAGAATTTCCCGCGGTAGCCTTTGGGGCTTCTCCTCTTCTGCGAAGATTTTCCTTTCGACGAGACCGAGGACCAAAAAAAAATATATCTTCCAGCCTATGAACACGGTTTCATTGGTGTATCATCGCACAGTTCTACATTTACCATCAGCGTTTTTCTATTCTATCAGCGCGCAGGCAGGCGCAAAGTCGTGCATTACCAACGGAGTTACAGGAGTCTTTCAACATCTGCACTCAAGCCAGGGCGGTCATACGCACTCGACTTTTGACACTTGGTTGTCATCTCTCAAAAGCATTAGAAGCCACCTCACGGCGTAGAGCATTTAAAGGGCGCAACAACTGTTTGGCTTTCGAGGCAGTCTGGGCAATAGCGTCATAGCACAGCGGCGTCAGCGCTGGTGTGAGTGCATTACTCGACATCGGCTGTCGTTTCCTCTGAAACGCAGCGCAGATTAGACGGTTCGTCTTCGTCTTCGTGTGAATGTCTTGGGGTCTGTTCTTATCATTTCGATCATTTTTCCCTTTTGTTTCAACAGCATGGATGGGCGCACACGTTCTTACGGGTTTCATTAGAATAGAGAAAAGGTGCATCGGGATGCGTGCGAACGGACAGTCCCATAGCCGCCCTATGAAAAAGCAATCAATGATATACGTTTGATCACAAAGAGTGCACGCTGGAAGTAGTCGGAAATGTGAGGCTCAAAATCGGACAAAAGCTTGTATAGTGATGAGCCAATCTCTGCCCGTCATTCATCGCAACGCACCGCACACCTCGACCCCGTGCATTCATCCCATCCAAGGACACGGACTTCGATTGTTGATCAAGCAAACGTTCCGTACATCGCCGCATGTCGATTTAGATACACGATGCGGCTGCTCTCACAAATTTCTCGCCTGCCGGCGGTAAGGTGTGGAGCTGCTACGCGGATTGGATCGGCACAAAACACGCAGCTCCTCCGACCTTTGACCTGTTTGGAAGGCGGTAGACACTTCACCTCGAAGGCACAACCAGCACAATCGCACAGCCCCGCCAACAAATCTTCTCTGACCCAAGCGAGACATACAAGCACGCCGAGAGCGCAGCCAAGAACAAGAGTAGGACTCCGAACAGCACGCGCCCACTTCACCACTATGCATCGCGCGCCTGCTGCCATGGTTACTAAGCCGTTGACGGACCCCAATGTGGAGATCAGGACGCCCAGGGATCCCAACACGCTGTCGAATTATCACAACTTCGTTACGAAACATACTAGTGTAGATTTCGAGATCGACTTCGAGCATAAGATCCTGAGCGGTGCAGTCGGGCTTGATCTGGAGAGCTTGACAGACGAGGAAGTGAAGGAGGTTGTATTGGACAGCAGGTCAGTGATGATTGAAACCTATTATCGGACTGATTGTAACACTACTCAGCTTCCTCGACATTTCTGATGTAAAGGTTGATGGAAAGAGCGCCAAGTTTGAAGTGGGAGACCGCATTGAACCCTATGGCGCCCCTCTGCGGATCACTTTGCCTTCGTCCGTTCCCAAGGGCAAAATCGTCAGCGTTGTTATCGCTGTCTCAACGACCGAGAAGTGCACCGCGCTCCAGTGGATGACGCCTGCTCAGACCTCCAACAAGAAACACCCCTACATGTTCAGCCAGTGTCAAGCCATCCACGCTCGTTCGGTTTTCCCCTGTCAAGACACCCCGGATGTGAAGTCGACGTTCAGCTTTGCCCTACGCTCGCATCTCCCCGTGCTTGCGTCCGGCCTGCCAACTGGTGCGAGCGATTACCAGCCGCCCAAGAAGGAGGGTGAGCAAGGCACGCTCAAGTACACATTCGAGCAGAAGGTGCCGATCAACAGCTATTTGTTTGCCGTCGCCAGTGGCGACATCGCGTGTGCCAGTATCGGTCCACGAAGCACGGTCTGGACTGGTCCCGAGGAGCTGCTTGACTGCCAGCGCGAGCTTGATGGAGAGATCGAGCCTTTCATGAAGGCTATCGAGTCCACCGTCGCGCCTAAATACCAGTGGACGCAGTACAACATCCTCATCCTGCCGCCCTCTTTCCCCTACGGCGGCATGGAGAACCCCGTCTGGACCTATGCCACACCTTCCATCATCTCTGGCGACAAGCAGAACATTGACGTCATTGCCCACGAGCTCTCCCACTCTTGGTCCGGCAACCTTGTTTCCTGCGCCAGCTGGGAGCATTTCTGGCTGAACGAGGGCTGGACAACGTACCTCGAGCGCCGCATTCAGGCCTACATCCACGGCGAACCGCACCGCCACTTCTCTGCCATCATTGGCTGGAAAGCTCTGGAGGAAAGCATCGAGCGCTACGGCACTGACCACGAGTATACCAAACTCATCACCGACCTGAAGGGCCAGGACCCCGATGACGCTTTCAGCTCTGTCCCGTACGAAAAGGGCTTCCACGCGCTGTACCAGTTCGAACTCCTCCTGACAAAGGAGAAGTGGGACACCTTCATCCCGCACTACTTCTCCACCTTCGCCAACAAGTCCCTCGACAGCTACGACTTCAAGGCCTGCCTCCTCGCCTTCTTCGCCTCCGACGCTGAGGCGTCCAAGAAACTCGCCGCTTTCGACTGGGACAAGCTCTTCTACGCCCCCGGTTACCCGCCCAAGCCCGAATTCGACGACTCCCTCGTCAAGTCTTGCTACGCCCTCGCCGACAAGTGGGAGGCCCGCGTCTCCGGCGCCGAGACCGCCTCTTTCACCCCCAAGGCCCAGGACATCGATGGCTGGGTCTCTAACCAGTCCGTCGTCTTCATCGAGCGCCTGCAGGCGTTCGGCGCGCGCTTTTCCGCCGCCGATGTCAAGCTGCTCGGCGACACGTACGGGTACACCACCACTGCCAATATCGAGGTCTCCAGCCGCTTTTTGTGCTTGGGTCTCAAGGCGAAGGCGCCCGAGACGTACAAGCCGGCGGCGGAGCTGCTGGGCCGCATTGGCAGGATGAAGTTTGTGAGGCCATTGTTTAGGCTGCTGAACGAGGCGGATCGCGAGTTGGCGGTTGCGACGTTTGAGAAGAACAAGGACTTTTACCACCCGATTTGTAGGCAGATGGTGGAGAAGGATCTGTTTGGGGATGAGAGTAAATAGGTAGACAGCTGTGTAGTTTGAATACAACGAGATGAGACAGATGACTCCCCAGTAAAATCTCGATAGTGATGTGCATGATGACAGGAGGTCGAGATGTAATGCTTCTTTTGGAGATCTAGAAAAAGTGACAAAGGCCTGCTGGCATGCACGCTACCCAACGCCAACCGAAAACCACCTCAATCCGTCTTGCTACTATCGCCCTTACGGCTCCGCTCTCTCAACACGAGGTTGAAGTCCTGCCTTGAGCTCTGAAACTGCTGCGCCCTTGCCGCAGACTCTTTCGCAGCCGAGTGCCGACTCACAGACCTCTCTGCGTTGATACTTGGCACCACGAGCCCATCCCTGGGCCGGCCCCTATCCTCCTCTCCATCACCAATCTCAAACGCATCGTCCTGCATTTCAATTAGGTCGCCTAGCCCGCCGCCCGTAGCGCCAACACCGGGCACGACTTTCTGCCGTCCGCCAGGCGTGCCGGGCTCAGCAAGCAGCTTCTGGGCCTGGGAGCCGACTTTGCGCATCCAGCCCTCGATCGCACCGCCGATTTCCTGCAGATTGAGGTCGCCGCCTGACGGAGTGACGACGCCTGAGCCGGGGCCACGCGTGCCGTCGGTGTCGAGCAGGGAGGGTGCCCACGGTGTGAAATACTCTTGTCCGGGGGGCGGCGCCACGTTGGGCAAATGTGCAGCGAACATCTTGTTCAGACCGTCTTGTGCGGGCCCAGGGCTGCGCACATTGCGACCAAGCGTGCCAACACCGCCAGGGCCAGATAGCCACGGTTTAGGCGGTTGCTGTTGACCGGAGGTGCTGCGTTGACGACTGTGCGCGGAGAGAGAAGATATATTACTTGATGCACGGGGGCGAGTAGGCTGGGAAGGCGAGCCTGTGTGGATATTTGGATTTGTAGAGGTCGAGGAGCGCGGTAGGTCAACAGAGGCGCGTGGTGTCGATGCGTCATCCGAAAAGGCAACCGATTTCCGGCGGGCGGGGGGAAAGAAACCCAGAGCGCGACGGGGCATGCGTGCGATCTGTGTGGGCTGTTTATCGTTGGGAAGAAGGACCCAGGAGTCGTGTGTCCAGGGATTGTCAGAAGCGGCATTGGAGGATACGACAGAGCTGGTGTCGGTGGCTTTCTGTTTGAGTGTTGTCCAGCCATTGGGCAGGCCTTCTGTGTCTGGTTTCTTACTCGAGGTGTCGGCGTATTCGCCAAGTAGCAGATCCTCCTCTGGCAGGGCGTCCGGCCCCTGCGCTGGCCGCCCCTTGACGCCACAAGCGTGTACAGGGAGCACTATCGTCTTCTTAGAAAGGATGGTGTCGTTTGGCCACATGCGATTAGCTTTCCGCAGTACGGATTGCTCGCAGCTGTACTTGATGCAGACTCCAGCAAGTGTGTCTTGCTTCTTGACGTGATGTACGTATACCAGCGCATCACCGTGATCGTTGTCGCCGGGTGGTGCGGAAGCACTTGTACGGTCGTCGGAATTTCTGCGCTTCATGCGGCCAATCGAGTCTGGCTGCAGATGCTCGGTAGCATTGAGCAGGTCCCTCCGCTTCATAGCTCGCACCATTGCCTCCCGCTCTTCCTGTGTGCCGGCACCCACATGCGAGCCAGCGCCTGCGGGGCCCCATTGTTTCGGCGGCGGAGCGCTGGTAGACGTGCGTCGTGTATGTGTCGGATTGCGTCTTCTAGGGGTAGCCGAGGCGTTGGACGCGGTCTCGCTACCAAGGACATTGGCTGCCAGCCCCTGGACTGCGGACCACGAGTTACCAAACAGCCCTGAAAGAGTCGATGATGTGTCCCGGGTAGCCTTTGAGGCCTGAATGCCAGCAGATTTGAGGAATGCCGACGGTGCCAAGGTGACGTTGGCTGGAGACGATGTCCTCGAGGTCAGCCTCGAACCGATCCTTGAGCTGAAGCCCTCGCTGTCGTCGGTTGCGTAGATGTCATCCTCGACGGAGATTAGTCGCCGGGTCCGCGGGCGCAGGGTCGAGCTGCTCTTAGAGGTGGACAACGAGGAACCATTGGTGGTGTTCATGGCATGCGGGGTGGATCTGGTGGAGCTGCATAGGCCAGGCAAAGGAGCGAATCGGTAAGAAGCATTACTGTGGCATTCTTGGTGCGCAGAGCGAGTAAACGAGTTCTGGCGGGTCCAAACAGCACATGCAACGTCCGGCGAGGTGTGAGGTTGGCTGCGACGTGCGTACGTAGCTTCCCCGGTCGAAGGCCGTGCGCAAGGGTCCAAGACGGGCGCGCAATGCCGACCGAGCCTCACAAACCGAAGAGCCTCAAACAGGACACGCAAACTCCTTTTGACTACTCCGAAACAGACAGATGGGTGGTTGGCTCCTTGCTTCTGGCTCGAGCATGTCGTCGTGCAACTCTGAACACGAGATAAGGCCAGATAACAGCATGACGTAGTGCGCCATTCGGTCACCGTCGGTCTTGTTTGGGTAACGGTCACGATCTCGACTACCACAAAACCAGAAGCATGATCGTGCAGCCACCAATGCTGCCAGGCATAATTGTTGACTATACACTGGGTCTTTGAGATATATACTAGAGGCGAAATGTCCATGAGAAGACACGCGTTGTACGCCATGCTTGCATTCTATCCACAACTACGAGCCATGCGTCGTTATATCGCCTGTGTCTGAATCCATTCATCGAAAAGGACTGGAACTTGTTACTGTATCAACAGTCGCAAACTCGAGCTCGAAGTCATCGATTGCCTCGAACTTCTTACGAATTGCGGCCAGCTTATCAGAAACCTCAAGAGCAGAGTACTCTGGCGTCTCGTCTGCTTCTTCTGCAGCCGCGCCGTTCTCTTTGTCAGACGATATCCGGCGGCTGTATGTTCTGCTTGCTTTGCCCGCGGCTTTGTTAGGCGCTGCGCCTTTTCCGCCACGTGCTGTCTTCTTGGTGGTCTTCGGTGAGGCTGTCTTACCCGCTGGTTGTTGACGGGCTCGTCGAGTTGGCATCTGTAACTCATCTTGGTCGGAGTCGAACTGCGTCACGTCTTCTGAGGACGTGAAGTCGTATTCGTCCTGGGCGCGAATTCGATTTCGTCGGCGAGGTAGAAGACCCTTTAGTTGTGCTGTCGATATGACATGCTGCGCTTTTACTTTGGCATTGCGCGCCTGCTTCACAGGAGTCTCAGTCCCCTCTGCGTCTGAGTCTTCGTTGTAAGTCATTTGCTTGCGAGCTCTTCCTCTTCGACGGGCTCGAGTTTGCTGAGGTGATGCTGCTGGATGAGAGACCTCGCGCACAGGGCTGCTTGATTTTGGCGAAGCAAGAGTCTGGCTTAGAATCTCTTGATCATCCTGTGTCTGTTCAACTACCCCCTCGCGCGACGGCAGAACATCTGGCAGACTGGGAGAAGGAGACCTTGCTGAATCTACGTCTGCGCCAGATGGTGGGTCGTACGGCGGCGACGAACGCGGCACTTGCACGACTGGCGTTAACTTGCGCTTTCTACCACGTGATCCTGAACTCGAAAGGTGTGCCCCACTATCATGTGCCCCTTCCGTCTCGTTCGTAGTTCTTTGCTTATTGATCGGTGTGGATTCGTCCTGAGGAACGAAGTCGTCGAAGTCAAAATTGTCTGTATTGCTTATGCCGGACTCGTCGTTATCTTCGACATCTGTCGTCTGTTGGACCATCCGGAGCAGACTAGGCTGTCTGGCTCGCCTTTTAAAGTTGGTCAACAGAAGAGAGGTTTCGTGCGCTGGTGTTGCGCCTACTTTCACAGCAGAAGGAGGGCGCGTTCCATGTGCTGGCGATTCTGAGTTGAGCGAAGAGAATGTGAGGTCTCCGAAGCCGCTCGTATCTCCTTCTTCGGGGGTATCATGACTTGCGGCTTCGTCTGAAGGGCCGCTCGGCGCTTGTGCCACTGCTGAAGATGGCTTCGCTGCAGAAGATCGTGCGCTGCCTCTTGTGGCGCGTGTGCCAGTTGATCTTTTCGATGCCGGTGTACGAGGCTTAGACGTAGTTTTGGGTGATTGATCTTCGGCAGGCAGCGCGCCAGTCATCTCTAGGTCCGTCTCATGGACTGATCCTTGCCCCGGCGCACCCCGTTTGGCGCGTGTGGACCTTGTGTTTGTGACCAAACCATCGCTATCATCGCTGGAGCTTTGTAAAGCTGCCGCGGCCTTCCTGGTCTGCTTTGTAGTTGGTTTCGCGGCTGCTGGCGCAGCTTGCTTGCGCGCGATGGGCTTTGCGACGCGTGTAGTCGTTGTGGTTTTTGATTGAATCTTTGCGCGCGCTGGTCGCGGCATTGTCGGTAATGAATGTTGACGCGTGGGGCTTTAGGGGTGTGCTGTGCTGCGCGCGATCGAAAGAGGACTTCCTCGTAGCTGTTACGGTTGGCGGCAAGTGTTCGTGTCGTCGATGCTGTCATCCTCAATGAAGCGCGTTGTTAGCGTGATGCTGTGTGTTGTGCACCACGTGCGGGGCCATTCACAGCAACACAATTATGCGTATCAATCACTGTGGGATAGAAGGGCATAGTGGCCTTGTTGCGCTTGCACTTCAGGTGGATGTTGGAAAAGTCACAAGACATAACCGGATTGAGCACCGGTGAAGACGACAAGGCAGCTACATCGCGCTCCAGCCTACTTAACTCTGTGACGGAGCCCGGCTGGCATCTATAGCAAGCCTCGAGTAGTCTCCCCTTACTTCAACTCCAACATGAGTGTCTCAATGCTACCTTTCGACTCCACCTCCCTACAACAGTACGCGATACCCGAAAGCGAGTATCTTAGCCAGCACCATGACGTCCATGTAATATGCACAGGCGCAGTCGTTTTCAACAACGAAGGGAAGCTGCTTCTCGTCCAGCGTGCCAAAGATGAGAAGGCATACCCGGACGCCTGGGTAAGCTTTTGAAAACTGGCCTTTGACTTGATGTATTCCATACTTATCGATGTACAGGAGATTCCTGGAGGCAAGATGGACGATACAGACGAGACTATCTTGCACGCTGCAGCACGCGAACTAAAGGAGGAGACTGGCCTTGTTGCGACTCGTGTAGTCAGAAAAGTGACACAGTTCACGTTCGCTGACGGTGGGAAGAAGCGAGCAGGAAAGACGTGGCTGAAGGTACCTTGGAATCGAATCACTGATGATGCAACGGAGAATGCTGACAGCCTCGCAGTTGGTATTTCAGTTCGAGGTCGACAATGCCGACGCTGTCGTCTTGGATCCTATTGAGCACCAACGCTTTCTTTGGGCCTGTGAGGAAGAGATTACAAATGATCTTGTCAAGGAAGGAAGCACGCCTCTAAACTACATCTCACCAACAAACAAAGACGTCAAGCTGGAGGCATTCAAGCTGCAGCGAGAGGCAGTGCTAGCCTAGAGATCCCTTAAAATCGAAAGTAGTGGAGAGGGCGTCGCCAATACGAGCTACTCCTGCATGCAAAGTGATTGTAATTACATGGCTTACATTGGGCGCACCGTGCACTCGCACATGCTGCAACTTCATCCTGTACAATGCCTCTCATGTGACGAAGCATCTGGCTTGCGGGGAATGGGGGCTGCCGTGCCTGGAGCTGCGGCGGGAAGGGGGTGATGTGCAAAAGTACCCTGGAACCGTCCAATGGCAGGCGAGCAGTTTGGGAAAATACCGGGGAATGCAATGCACATGAACGCGCCTCGTCGTCAAAGCCCGGGGAAGGCGCGGGCCAAGTCGCGTGAGAACGGCAACAACGTACTCATAGGCCCTACTACGCAGTGACATAACAGTCGCTCGACGGCCATTTGTAAAAGGCTAGCAAGCAAAAGCAACCACTGTTCCGAGAGGTGCATGGTGATCGCCGTTCAAGGCCGGAACCCACTACTGCTTAGCGCAAATACCGCTCCAGGGCTTGAGGCACACTCCAGGACTCGATCGCGTGTCGGCGGAGTCGCAACCACTACCTACCCTCGACGCAGCGACGACAGTATGGCGTCTGGCGAGCACAGTTTCATGGCGCAGCCAGCGCAGCCTCCAGTTCCGTCACCGCTGGCCCCGCAGCCCAGCAACGGCGCATCGTACGTCCCCGCGGGTGCCCGCAGACACCCTGGCATGAGGCTCACAACACCACCAGGAACAGCCCAACGTCGCAGGCGGTCCCGCCTGGCCATCCCTCATTCAGACGGCAGCGCGCCAGTCGAGCATGCGAGAGTGAGTCTGCCCCGTCCTTGCGCAGGCTTTTGTTCCTGAAGAAAGGCCGGGAGAGCTGCGGCCCATAGCTTCGCTTGGATGCCTCGGCACCTCGGTCTGACGACGAGTGAATGCGACAAATGCTAACAGCGCATACAGCATGCCATTCGCGCAAAGTGAGTAATCACGAAATGCCCAGCCGTGACTGGCGATAGTAACAGCTGCGCAGGTCCGATGCGACGCCGCCTCGTTGGGTGTCCCCTGCACCAACTGCACCGCCTTCTCCATCGAATGCCGCATCCCTACCCCGAAGCGCAAGAAGACGCAGACGTCGCGAGCCAAGGACGGAGATGGCGCCAGCGAAGCAGGCGACAATGATGTTCGCTCGCCGGGGAGCACCTCTGTCGAGCCGCGCGACAAGACAACAGTGTCCAACTCGGAGGACGGCACGCCAGCAAACACCTTCTCTCAGGCCTATGCCGCCCAGCAGGCCGCCCACCATGGAACATACGTGCAGTTTATGAAGCCCAAGTTCGCCAGAGCGCCCATCAAGGAGGCTGGCCGCGTCGCATATCTGGGCGAGTCGTCCAACTTGTCTCTACTGGTCCACGACCGCTACGGAACAACGGATGTGGTGCACTATCCATTGCCGGAAAATGTGCGTGGTGCTAAAGCGCGTGTGAATGAGATGGACAATATGGAGATCGAGATTCTGCACCAGAGAGGCGCTTTTCTGCTCCCCCCGCGGGCACTGTGCGATGAGCTTGTCGAGGCCTTCTTCAAGTGGGTTGCGCCAGTGGTGCCTGTGATCAACCGCAGTCGGTTTATGCGCCAGTACCGAGATCCAAAGAACCCTCCATCTCTGCTTTTACTGCAGGCCGTCCTCTTGGCTGGCTCAAGAGTCTGCACCAATCCCCAACTAATGGATTCAAGTGGTTCTACTACGCCGGCTGCCATGACGTTCTACAAGCGCGCAAAGGCCCTGTTTGACGCAAACTTTGAGGACGACCGAGTCACCATCGTCCAAGCGTTGATTTTAATGGGCTGGTACTGGGAAGGGCCTGAGGGTACGAGGACTGAAGATGTATTTACTTTGACTGGCTAACTCACCATAGACGTGACAAAGAACGTTTTCTATTGGACTCGTGTCGCCATTGTCGTGGCACAAGGATCGGGCATGCACCGAAGGTAGGTGATATCGAAGACTCCAACTTGAGTAGAGACTGACAATAGCAGCGTGGAGGGGTCACAACTAACGCGGTCAGACAAGCGGTTATGGAAGCGCATCTGGTGGACACTCTACAGCCGTGACCGTTCGGTAGCGGTTGCCCTTGGCAGACCGGTTGCAATTGATCCCGAAGACTCTGATGTGGAGATGATCTCAGAGGATGACTTTATCGATGATGAGACTGACCGCCCGGCTGAGCACCCCCCAGATCCAGTTCACGTTCAGTTCTTCATCAACTACGTTAAGCTGAGTGAGATTATGGGTCTGGTCTTGTCGCAGCAGTACTCTGTGGCCTCCAAGTATCGCAGAGCCAACGCCATCGACCTGACCCATAGCGATATGGCCCTCGCAGATTGGCTACAACATTGTCCTCCTGAAGTACAGTGGGATCGGACGCGACACCATTTCTGGGCTGCGTTATTGCATGCGAACTACTACACCACCCTCTGTCTGCTGCATCGTGCACACATGCCGCCGGCTGGATCACCGAAGGCCACCAACCTGGACGGCTTTGGTGAAGAGCACGCTTACCCATCAAGGAACATCGCATATCAGGCCGCGGCCATGATCACATCAATCATTGAGAACCTCCGAGCGCATGACGAGATACGGTACACGCCTGCATTCATTGTCTACAGCTTGTTCTCTGCTCTTATCATGCACGTTTATCAGATGAAGTCGTCGAACAAGTCAGTTGTGTCGGCGACAGAACAGCGCCTGCAGATCTGTTTGGATGCTTTGAGGGAGGTATCCAAGGTCTGGCTTGTCGCAAAAATGGTACACACGCTGTTTGAGTCCATTCTGGGAAACAAGAACCTTGAAGAACGTCTACAGAAAGCTGCTGGTAGAAATCACAAGAAAAATAAGCCAGCTAGTGTGCCACCACCCCCGCCAAAGCCAGTACAGGAGGCTCCTAAACGCAAATTCGAAGAGATGGATTTTGGAGGGTTTCCAACAATTAATGGACCGCCGGCTGCTCAGGTCTCATACGAACGTTCAAGGCCCCAGACTCCCGCAGTCACGCCGTCTCGAGAGCTCCCACCTCAACAACAACAACCGATGCCGCAAATGTCAGCCGGGTCTCCACAACTGAATCGCCATAACCATGACACTTTCATGGGTCCATCACGCTCAGGCACCCGTCCGACAACTCCCTTCAACCCTTCCTACTCATATCCTGGCACACCTCCTGACTTGTTCCTGATAACTCGTGATACACCAAACATCAGCCAAGAAGTCTGGCAGAACTTCCAACCAGACCAGTTGTTTCCAGCAGATACTCAAGTCAACTTCCCTCAGCCAGCCCAATCGCTAGTTGATCCAGCATTGTCACAACCTCAGAACATGCCCATGCAACAACAAAGCAACGGCAATATGCAGTCGCAACCACAGCAGCCCCAACAACAGATGCAGAACTCTATGAGCGGCCAGTTCGACCAAAACAACCCGCAAGCATGGGCGCAACAGATGGAGATGATGCACCAGAACCAACAACAGAATGGCGCGCAAGAGGATACTTGGAGCAACAGCTCCGGCGGGAGACACAACCCAGTTGTGCCGATGAGTCTCAACGTAGACGACTGGTTCAATTTCTTTGGTATCAACGGTGAGGCTGACATGTCGCACCTCTTCCAACACGGTCCATCTTGAGAAACGCTGTCTGCCCTGGGTCAGAGACGATCTCTGCTCATAAAATATAGTGTATGGAGAGTTGCATAGCATTGGCGTTTTATCGGACAGCATCAGCACGGAGCGGATTTACTCCTATATACATGGAAAACACGTTGGTCTGAACTGACTTCTTGCGCAAGTCGTATCACTTGACTAGTGCGACCAGGTTGCAGGACCGTGTAAGAACAAATGCGCAGTGGGCTGCCATGGATTTGGAGGATTGAGAATAGAACACACACAGCCGAAATCATCACTGAATTTGATCCAACAGCCCCAATACACTGTACCCTATACAAATGAACGATGGGCAGCTGACAATGTACGTAAATTGCTATCATCCAGCCCTGTTCCTCTTTACGGACAGCCTGAGGCCCACCCTTCCGCAGCTCCCCGCCTTGAAACGATCAGCACGCCTTGCCTAAACTGCGTTGGCGTCTTGGCACCGCATCGCAATGCAGGTGGATCAACCTCGCCATACCACGCGACGAGCAATAGCACTGAAAGCGCGAGTTCGCCCGGTCTAGGGAACGACACCTAAGAAAAACACCTCTTGTAGGTCTGTAAGCAACACCGCAGCATGAACCGTCCAGGTCAGTATTCTCCAGCCATTCATTGAGCCACATCCATCTTTGCGACTGCGAGCCCCGAAATTGCGTACAACAATACGCGAATGGCATTGCACCTACCCTAGCAGTTTCCACTGCACCCAGACATGTAGAACAATGCCACAAGCTTGGACGATGGTGGCGCCCTGCGCTTTATCGTTCTCTCTCGATCTCCCCAATCGCCCTGGAAAGAGTACGGCACTGACAGCTTCCTTTGTAGCAGGACCAGGGCAGCAACTACACAACACACCTTCCAACATGTTTCAAGTCCGTCAAAACGAGAATCGCCAGCCGCTCGGAACAAACAGGCTCCAGAACGGCAAGCTGGGTGAGGAGACACCGACCGCGATAGTGAAGCTGTGGTACTGACTGAAGTGTTATCAGGCGGTGGACAAGCTCAGTGGGGTTCAAGTGCGTTCACCGGGCCAACTGGCGGCGCGCCAGGGCTACCGACCGCGCAACCACGAACCAACGGCGGACCCGCATCGAGCTTTGCGCAAGCAATGGGCAACTCACAGCCGCACACGCCGCTCAACCTTGAGTAAGTCACGGCTATGACATCGAGATACGAGGACAAAAGGAGACTGTTGGGGCAGCGCAAGGGCCAGCATCGGCAGCAATGCGCGCCTCGAGAGGCGCCTCTGTCGAAGAACGCATGCTAATTGTCTATGATTGCAGGGAGTTCCCGTCATTGTCCGGCGCACCTCAGGCACAGCAAAACACCACCGCTCAGCAAATGTGGGCGAATCCCACCCTACGAACCACCCCGCACACGACCATCCAACGACCGCAAGGGCAGACGTCACAGCAGGGACAGCAAGGTCAAGCGCCAAATCAACAACTACAGAGTCAAAATGAGGAAGACTCGCCACAAGGCCCATTTGGTGGTGCTGGTGACGACTACCGATTCGGTGGGCAGGGAGGGGTTGGACAGCTGTCTGGCGGTGTGCAACCACAGACAGGCAATATCGAAGAGTTCCCACCCCTAGGAAACAACGCTGCGGGAGAGATTGGCCCTGATCGACGAGCAGGTCTGATTCAGAACGCAGCTGCATTTGGGGCGGCTCCAGGCACGAGCGCTTTCCCAGGGCTGGGGCAAACACGGAACGGCTTGTCTAGTCCAACAGAGAGCCTAGGTAGCCGACCGTCGAACGTGACGGGTGGCGGCCTCGCAGGTGCAATGCGAGCAGGAACCAACCAACAAGAGGTGTGTACCAAAGGCCGTTTCAAGGCTTGAGCTAACTGGCCCAGGGTGGTCAACGAACAGGACAAGCGCCGGGGAATCTATCTTTCCTTGGTTCCAGCATGCGAAGTGGCGGCGATACCACGCCAGTAGGGCAACGGCCTCAGCAGAGTCAATTCGAATCGGGCTTTGGCGGAGATGGTGTGGGCTCGCCAAACGCTCAGCTACCGTTGCATAAGAAACTTGCTGAGATGACTGATCAGGAGCGTTATGGATTGCCGGGGCTTTTGTCAATGATACCGCTCGAGAGCCCCGACTACTCATCGCTGGCCATGGGGCAAGATCTGACAGTGCTAGGACTGGATCTTAGCCGACCTGAGTAAGTGCAACAAACTGTTTGTATGCATAGAATCTAACACGAATAGTAACTCACCCTTACACCCAACATTCGGCTCACCCTTCACAGAATCAAACGTCAAGCCCGTAATACCGCCGGACTTCACCCTCCCAGCGGCATACACGGTCACGAACGTCCCGCCCCTACACTCGAAGATGGCTAGCTTCTCTGCTGAGACTTTGCTAGCTATATTCTATCAGCATCCGCGCGATATATTGCAGGAGATCGCTGCAGCCGAGCTCTACAACAGGGATTGGAGGTGGCATATCAAGCTACAACAGTGGATGATGAAAGATCCTGATCTACCAGCGCCCATCCGTCTGTCACCAAAGGAGGAACGCGGGTGGTATCTATTCTTCGATGTCACAAACTGGAGACGCGAGAGGGTATGTACCTGCAGTGAAATTCTGACCGACTTGAATTAATAAATCTGCAGAGGGAGTTCGAGCTCAACTATGATCATTTAGATCAGCGCCATGGCAGTCCTGGCATGACAGGGGCGATGTAGTAGGCGCTCGTGATATTACGCTGGTCAAATGTTGCACTTACAGGGAACTGCTGGCTGTGAGTGTTTGCAAGGTAGTCTTGAAGAATGCTAATACCGGCGCTTCAATTAATCGACTACACACCGGGCTCTACTTTGCACGCAATATTCCTTCCTACGTGAATGCTGGTTCCTGCTGATTTTTGAGCAGAAGTTCTCTTCAACTTTGAGCACGTGCAGCTGATCTTCGCACTTTGTCGCGTCAAGGCTGCTTCTGTATCCCAACGCGATATCCTTCTCTATTTCGTCGACTCAACTCAGTCAGGCTTCCGTGATCTCCTGAAAATCACCGCCATTGGGCTGAGCCTCTGTCGAGCTAATCCGTGTCATCTAAAGCTGGTACAGGGAAGGGACATCCAAGGTCATGACGTCTTCTTGATCGTTAAATGTTAGCTACCATGGGATCACTACTAGACCAATGAGACGCCCAAAACTGTTGATCTGGATGTTTCGCTGGTTGTTCAATCGACGATGTTCGTTGATTCTAGGGTTCGACCAATGCACACCACCAATTGAAAGCTTCACTAGGATTGAGGGGGATGAACCACTGCCTATACCCCACGGAGGCACAATCGGTCCCTTGATTTCCACTGGGACAAAGTGAGCGACCTCTGAAAAGCACATACCCCGCATATTCTGTTCGGCTCAAGCGTCATTAAGGCGTTGTCTTGCGCATTCTTACTGCAAACATAGGGCCTCCCCTATGATTTTCATGGTGTGAGCTGGTTTGTGCTTCTCTTGACTATGACCCAGGGATTCAGAGATCGGCTCTGCGGTAGGTTTTCCTAGCTCCAGGTATATACCACGAGGCTGCACAATGCTGCACATCCGGTTCTGTCCACCACAGAGCCGGGCTCACCATGGCAGGTGAGGCGCCCCTCAGCCCGTCGCAAGTAAGAAGAGATGGACGATGGCGACCCGTCAGACACAAGACTGCTCCAAGTATCAGACCACTCCCTCGCACCTCCGACCCCCAACGAAGGTCATCGCTCAGAGCAGTGTTGAAGCGCAAGCCGTTATCGACCATCAGCGAGGACAAATCGCCCTCGCTGAAAAGTAACAGCACAGTCAGCCTTAGGCTCAACATCGCTCTACCATACCAGTCGTCCGTATTTTCTCACTCCTCCGACCACCTGCTCTACTTTCAGCCAAGTCAACAGTTGCAGAATTTACAGTCGGTCAGTTTTCATTGTACTGATGAAGCATACGAATCCATGCCGAGACTATACCGGACACAAAGCCAATGGAAAACATCGCCAATAAGATACTATCAATTGAGCGATACCCCAGTCATCCAAAGATTGATGGTCCATGACATGGATGCGTATGAGACGCACTCGGAGTCTGGAGGAAGCCCCACAACTGCTAGGGAGGATTTACCACGAGAGGCGATTGCCGATCTTTTCCACAGAGTCGAAGCATACGAACGAGAACACCCAGAAGTTGTCAGAGATTCCGGGAAAGTCTGGGTCCGTGTCAACTCAGTCGGTCACGGCCTGACCAAGACCTTCAAAACGATGAGTTCGCTACGCAAGAAGCAGACCTTCGAAGCACGCATAGGACATAGCGTAGCTGTGCAGTCTCAGCTGAGGGTCTATGAGAAGCCATCGGGTACGAAACGTCTGAAGATAGCTGCGCACGATTGCTGGAGAAAATTTAGGAACTGGTCAACTGGCAAGAACACAGAGCCATGGGCCAAAGAGAATCTCATCCAGAATCCGTACCGCATCCTGAACTCCTCAATCGTTTCTCTCCCCAAGAAACGCCAACCTCGTTTCAGGAAGCTCTCGAGAGCGCTCAAGTTAGAAGAAAGGACAATTGGCACAGAGTGCACAAGGAAAGCGAGACGGGACAGCAAGATGTCCATCGGCGAGCAGCCTAAACGGCGCAAGTCGAGCTTGTTCCTTGATGTTTATTCATCAGACTTTCCAGACAGTCCCCTTCGCGATTATGTGGTAGCGTAGGCGACAGCGTCGCTCGGTCGGAATTGGCACCTATGGGTAGACATAGCGGTGATTTCGGAGCTTATAATGCCACGAAGCCAATGCAGTTTTTTTTTATCAAGATGACATACGTCGTGATGCGATCATATCAGGTCACGAAATGCGGTCCATAAGCCTGCCTCAAGCCAATGACGTACCCCTCAGCTCCACATCAACAACCAACTTAAACATCAGCCGAAGCTCAAGTGCACATTCCTGACCCCGACTTCGTGAGCAACAAGCAAACGAATCTACGAATTGAGGCTTCCACCATCGGCGCAAATCCCGACCTCGGACTTTACACCTCGTGTCGAGGATTTGGGCCCCTCCGGCATACCCAAAGTAGCAATCTCCGCACCGTGGCGTTCCCCTCATTCCCCAGTCAGCTGCATTCACCCGCTTCGACCCCGGATAATAAAACCAATTGCCTCCCCGGTCGCAAAAATGGCTCCCAAACGTGCTTTGTTCTCCCTAAACGTAGACTCCGAAACCGATCACGTCTATCAACGCATCAACGACCACTCCAAACCCGGAGAGAAGACCAAGGTCATTGAACACTCAGGATCGACTGTTGGCCACACGGATCTGCAATTCATCAAGCCATTTGAGAATCTCGTTAATCGAACCGTCGAAGGTGTCGAAGAAGGAACAGGCAAAAAGATCCACAGCGCAGAAGGCGAACTCACATACTCCAGCCAGCGCAGCTCCTCAGGGGCCGGTAGCAGCAAGACAGTAAAGGACTCGACTCTTTCAAAGCGCCGCATTGAGAAGCTATACGACACCTCGGACCTTTAATCACCTCGACCAAATACCCTTACAGTCGAACGAAAGATGTCTTCACAACCCCTCCGCATTGCCATCGGCTGCGACAGTGCTGGCGTCAGCTACAAGAACGCCATCATCGCCGACCTGAAGAAAGACTCCCGCGTGTCAGACATAACCGACGTCGGCGTCCCCGAAACAAGCGACGACACCGCGTATCCGCACGTCGCCGTCGACGGCGCCAAACTTGTTGCTGAGGGCAAGGCCGACCGCGCGATACTGATCTGCGGCACTGGGCTGGGTGTTGCCATCAGTGCGAACAAGGTCCCTGGCATCAGGGCGGTTACGGCACACGACTCGTTCAGTGTCGAGCGCGCGATTTTGAGCAACGATGCTCAGGTGCTGTGTATGGGTGAGCGTGTCATTGGGCTGGAACTTGCCCGGAGATTAGTCAAAGAGTGGTTGGGTTACCGATTTGACAAGAGTAGTGCGAGTGCGGCGAAGGTAGATGCCATTACAGAACATGAGAAGAGGAACTTTGCGGGGCTGGACAAGGTTGACAGTGTGACAAGCTGCTCGTAGGACGGAGTACAGGTTGCGTCACCACAACCAATCCGAACTTTTACTTTGAAACAACTTAGGAAATACTCGAATCGATTATGATCCACAAGCATGACATGGCTATATCAATCTACCAAGAGAAAGCGTCCACATGCAACTCGAGTACGGTCTTACTTCCTCTCCCCAGCCCGGCCACCACGGCTCGAACCTCATCGCACATTCCTGCAGGCCCGCAAACGACGATGCCAACCTTCTTATAGCCAGCGTCGACCTCCCTTTGCAGCAAGTCTTTGATAGCGAATCGTTGTCCAACCAACACCTGCTTGTCGGCGACATTACTGAGAGCCGGGCTTACCTCATCCACCAGCGCCTGGTCAGGGGCTTTGACGCTCCATGCCAGTTTGACATTGGGATGAGCAGAGAGCCACCCGAGCAACCCAGTGATACCGATACCGCCACCGAGCAACAGCAAGTGATCAGCCTCCAGAGCATCAGCGCTGGCAGAGTGAGGATACGGCCCATCTAGAAAGGTGAGCAGCCGAGCGCTGCTCTTCAGTACCGCCGTCATGCCAGTTCTCTTCTTGACGATGAAGGACACGCTTGCAGTAGACAGCAATTCCGTGACATCGCGCGAAACGAGATTCGCCGGTGCTTTATCGTCTACAGATACTTCCTTGGTGTGACTGTTGTCCGACGTGGAGTTGGTCGAAGATGCTGGTGCATGTGCTTGCCTGTGGTTCTGGAACAGCAACGACGAGTTGATTGAGAAAGGATGGTTCTCCCACGGCGAGATCGGGTGCAGAGTCGGAAACCCAACGTAGCCAATGTACCCCGGTTTGCTCGCCCACCGCACACCGGGAATATCGATGCGGACGTAGCTGTCGCTGATTTCGGTGACGTTGGCGTACAGCATCCCGTTCTTCAAGACACGCAGCACGCGCACAGCCCGATCGAAGAACCACACCGCGATGGCGGCGTATAGCCAGTTGTCGTAGAAGTTGTAGCCCCATCGCAGAATGACGTGGTACCAGCAGCCCACGATGACAAATACGGCAAGGATGATGTGAAGGACGAGGAAGACTTCGTATGATAGGCGGCGGAACCAAAGAACGCTCAACACCAGCATGGCACATGCCAGTACAGTGGCGACAATACCCCACAGCCAGTATGGCTTGTTTTTTTCGGCAGCATAGCCGCCGCTTCCCTGATAGGCCATCAAAAGCGTAACGCTATGGATGATGGCTTGTAAGGTGAAGATTCGAGCGATCCAGCGGTGCAGCAAGAGATATGTACCGTACGACCAATTTGTGATCCAGAGCAAGAAGTTGTTGCGGCTCGAGAAGAGAACAACAAGCGGTAGAAGAGCATACCCAATATGCCCAGTGCGATAGCCAACGTAGGCGAGCATCTCATCCCTCTTCAAATAGTACCATGCATGCGGCTGTGAACTGCCATAGCTTATTGAGCTCAGAATGATATTGAGGGCGAAGAAAACGAATATGAACGCGGCTTGCCCGACCGTGGGTGCATTGCCAATAAGCCAGGGCAGCGGGCGAACATGATACGAGCCGATTGTGGACGGGTACACGACGTATGGTTTGAGCCTGTCGAGCAGGCTGGTCGTAAACGGTAGCTTGCGGGATACGGTGCAGAGGATTGGAATACCAATACCCAGAGCCACAAGAACAAAGCTACAGAAGGATCAGAAAACGAACCTGTTGAATGCCAGCGGCTCAACTTACATATATCGAACTTGGAGCATTTCGATGTGATCAAAGAGCTTGTTGAACTTGAACTGCCTGTTATAGTCGAAGTCGCTGAGCACCATAGGCATGGTCATAACTTCACCCGAGCTTCCATTGTACACCATGGTGACGGTCGAATTGCCAAGTTGCTCCAGTGTCTCCGAGTAAGTCCACTTGGGCACAATGCCAGTGATGAGCTTCGTCGCCCAGAACTCCTCTCTTTTCCAGACTGGCACGTCTGCGGTACATCTTGTGCTCATGCAGTAAGCTATGGTCTCCAAGAAAGGGAGGTTCTGCGCTTTACAATCAGGCGTTGGCGCTTCCGCACCCATCCCCATGTCCATGTCCATATCCATGCCCCCATGGCCGTCAGTAGAAGAGTCGCTCGCGTCACACTCTAGAGGAGTCGACGAGACTGCATTATAGCAGGAGAAACCGCAGTTAGGGTCGTACCAGGCAAATCCATAGCCGGGGAACTTGTTCGACACCAGATGCGAGTGAGCTACGGGGAACGCCTGAAGGAGGATGAACAGCCAAAGCAACTCCATGGTAGCCTTGTCAGTGTGAGTACGAGATGCTCAGTGAGCCAAAGATATCGGAGGTATAGTCAGGTCAGCGTCTGCATGCATTCAAAATACGTTCTACATCTGATCTGTATCTGCTGCGGCGCGGTCGCAATACAGCCCTGGAACCCACGTTCCTAGAACGGTCCAATCAATTAATTCATAAATGAGCAGATTGTGAGAGACTTTGCAGCCATGTTCGAAAGCGGCCCGTTTGCGGCCAACGATCTTCTGATTGGCAATGTCAAGTGCTCCTGCCTGCAGATGAGCATGTTTGCGCGCATTCGGTTGCGGACACGCGATTGTACACTCCGCCAAACGCTAATGGGAGCGGGTAAAGATGGGGACCAGTAGCATGTACACGCTAGACTCTAAGCAGGAAGCTCTAGGCGTGATCAAGGTTAGCTCAGACTCGCCTAATGACTACCCACCCCTTGGAGGCTGGCATGTCGGTTTGGTACGCACAATATGTCCTCGCAGCTCTTGTATCTATCGAATCAGAGTGTGGCCGAACAGAAGCAACCTTGGACTTCAGAGCAGTATGCTCCAGACGCTAGACGCTATGGTTGACATAAAAACAACACTGTGAGTTGTATCTAGATGCCTCTTTCGCCGGCCGAACGATGTCTTACGAAGGCTTCAAGGGTCTCGGCTGTACCTCTAGGTTCGGTCGTTTCGGTTTGCGAAACACTGGGGACGTCTCACGAGGAATTGCCGAGTCTAATCAGCGCACGATCATGCTAGCCCTTACTGGGTCAGACTTCAAAGAAAGACGAGACAGTAGAAGACATGTTCGACAACTATACTGCGAATCATCTCCAAAATGGTTAAGAAATTCAGCAACCGAAGTTGCTGATCGCGGATCTAGTAGAGTCCGTTAGTCGTGCAACGTCCTACATACATACGACTCGTCCCCTACTCTAACACCAAATATGCAGCCAGGTCACCCTGCAGATAGAACCCACAGAGCGGGTTCTAGTATAGTGGGTCACTCAGGCCCGCCGATATCGAGGCTCCCGCCGCTTGCTCAAAAGCCACTGAAGATCTGGAGAACGGGAGCTGGGGCGTTGAAGACTATGTTTATTTGGGAAGCGGCCCTTCGTTGGCACATGTAGGAGCCGCGTCAGCAGGAGGACGTCTCATCATGCAGGGCATCACATGGCGTGTCATACTCTGTTCAGATAACTGAAACCGGGATAGTTGAATTGTAGAGACTACCTAAAGGCACCTGCTGAAGCCTGCTATCTATTCCAGGACCCTCTATGCTATCAGCCAGAAGGAATGTATGGGGTGAGTGTCCATTCAACTCGCAGAAGGTGTCATCTTAGTTAGCTGAGAATGGTTAGTAGGGATCCATACAGATCATCCCGGCGGTGTGCTTACACTTTGGCTCGTTGTCGATGGCAAAGACCTTGCCCTTGGTGTTTGAGGCGTGGGTTCCGTAGGAACGTTGAAGGTCCATCTCCTCGGGTGTGAGATCTGCTTGAGCAGCATTGGTCTCCGCAGGGGGCCAGGACGCCTTCCATGGTTGGGTCTTAGAGTCGATGGCAAAGATCTTGCCTTTGGTGTTCGAGGCATGGGTTCCGTAAGAGCGCTGGAGATCCATCTCCTCGGGCGTGAGTTCTACTTGGGCAGCGTTGGTCTCCGCAGGAGGCCAAAACGCCTTCCATGGCTGGTTCTTGGAAGCAGTAGAGGACGACATTATGATTTCGAGAAGAGACGTGTGAATTGAGATTGATATGGGTCAAGATTGTACAGGATGAGGAGCTCTTTTCTACCCCTCTCTGTTCGAGATGATATCTCGTTTGTTCTAGCCGAGAGATGCTATTTGGACCACCCTGCACATACATGTATGCCGATCATGCATTGTTGCAGACAGATATGCCGGTCGTGAGCTTATTACAGACCTTCATCCGAGACGTTGAGTGTACTATCCTCAATCCTAGTAACACTGACCAGTGACGTCCAATAGCTAAATGCCACACGCGTAAGCTTGTATATAGCAAAAATCTCTCAAATGCTCTCAAAATGCATACCCCGCAACACTGGTGTGTCACCTATGCAATAAAAGCATGATCACCATTGTAAGCAAACTGATATCATCAAGAAAGCTCGCTGAAGGTTGCTGATACGAACATTTCCGGAGGGTTTATATTAAAGCAGAAGGTCATAGTTCGGCAGTGATGCTCATACGGTTAGTGTAGTATCTACCCAGACAACAGAAATGTGTAGGGTGTAGATAGTTGAGCAAGATATGCATGCTGATGACGAATACTGTTAGCATTAAGCGGGCCTTTAACATCTGGTTCAGCACTTGCCCGAGAGCAACATTGACTTAGAGCCACACCGTACAATCTCAAATTCTTCTTACCAATATCATATAAACATGGTTCTCATATTTGAAGACTCTCACGACACCGTACAAACAATCCGATACGCGGTCGGCGACAATCCAGCATTGCAGCACGAGAAAGCGTACATCCTGAACTATGATACACCACCAGGCGTTCCAAAGAGCAATTTCGTCATCGACTACTACCCAGGAATCAAGATTCGCAACCTGCGAACGGCGGGACTGAGTTTCCAGACAAATGGCATAATGATGACTGAGCTCGATGGCTGTATGCCGAGGGCCGATTTTGACGACGAACACAAGGTAGAGGACTTCTACCTCCCCCAAGTACATGCGGCTCTTCGGAAAGCATTAGGTGCCGATGAGGTGTACATATTTGATTACATGATCCGGAAGCGCGCCGCGGCTTTCCCGTTCCAACCAAAAGGAAAAGATAGAGCTCCTCAGCCTGCGCTATCTGCCCACATCGGTATGTCTCATCCTACGCTTTTTGTGTAAGCACTGACACAGAGCCAAGATTATACCACAAACGAGATCAAGGGAAGAGTAGAGAAATACTTCAAAAGCCGATCGGAAGAATTCAAAAGCCGTCATTTCCAGATCGTCAAGTGAGTCCTCCTGTTTCCACTTCTTTTAGTAGCCCTCACTGACCTGTTATACAGCGCCTGGAAGCCCTTGCACGGTCCACTGCGAGACTACCCAATGGCGTACTGCGACGCGAATACGATGGATCCCGCAACAGATCTCCTGTGCGTGGATGAAGTGTTCCCAACCGTCGCCAACGAGGTGTATCAAGTGTTGCATAACCCGAGGCATAGTTGGTATTACATACCGGAACAGTCGGAGACGGAGATAGCGATCTTTGCTGGATACGACTCGAAGACAGGTCAGGATATAGCTGTGCCGCATTGCGCGTTTGATCTTGGTGATGCAAGCTCGGGTCAGCCGCGACAGAGTATCGAAGTGCGCGCTTTTGCATTCTACGCGAGCTGAATAGAGATATACGGGATGTAGCTTTGGCAGGATGACGCGCCATGACTCCTCAGGCCTTCATTATGGCTCGTACGACAGCCATATTTGGTCTGTCCAGGAACAACTCCCAAAAGCGACGATCTTGTCGTATCACTTCTGCTTCTTCATAAGGAACGAGGGAAATCTCCGTCAAGCCGAATTTCTCGTAGATTTCTGTAGAGCCAGAATAGATGACTTCAAGCGATGAACCGATGAATTTTATCGGAGGCGAACTGTTCAAGACACAGAGATACTGTACCCCACCAGGTATATCTTTCAGCCATTCGCAATAGCCTCCATACTTCTTGCTCTCCAAAGCAGGACTCCACGGGTCTGCATCACGGACGCCGATGAAGCGACCACCAGGCTTGAGATAGCCGACAATGTTACGGAACATGCCCTCCAAAACCTCCATGGTATCCGCGAAGCTGAAGATCCAATTGGCCATGACAAGATCGTAACCTTCCTTGCATAAAGGCAGATGCGAAAGTGGTTTCGATACATCTGCCTGGAAAAACCGCAACTTCTGAGCCAAGACCGAGTCTTTATCTTGAACGCATTTGCAGCCTTCGGCGAGCATCTCGCTAGACACGTCGACGACATCGATGGATTTTGCGCCTAGTGATATGGCTTCACGTGCATGCAGTGCTGTGCCGCCACCGAGATCCAGAATCGTGAGGCCAGTACAGTCTCCCAAGGCGATCTTGATCAAATCAGATTCGAGACGGCCGGAAGGCAGTAGACTGTAGTCGTCATATATTGCGGCGTATCTGTCATAGTCTTCTTGAGCTTGTTTTGATGCTGGCATGATGCTTTGAGATTGTATGCAATGAGAGGACTCTGAGCTCGAATTGGTGTTATTGGTGTAATTGTTTGATAGTGATCGGAGAACCACATCGCAGCTTGCTGTTACATGGGAAGATTGTTGCAGTCGAGAGGTTACAGGGTCCCCACCGCGAGCGTGTGATCTCGCTTCGGTGTTGCAGGGGATGCAAGGTGTCATACAAACGTGCTCAAAAAGACTCATTCTTGGAATCAACGCAGCTACACATACCGGAATCAACGCGAGGTCTGGTGGTGTACACATAATATGTTGAAATGAGTGTCAAGGCTCATAGTCGCCTGGGACATGTTACTGTTAGCAATAGATGCGGATAAATCGAGGGTCGGGGCATACCCAGGGAGACTTTAGCATTTATCGGCCTCCCTGTACGTCAAGAGTGCTAGAATACGCCTACAGATAGTACGAGGTTGATAGATGTCGCTTTCGTGGCTCCTTGTTCGCATTGTCGACGCAGCGCAAGATGCACAATCATCACCTTCCCTACCATCACCCTACCCAGGCGCGACAGGGATCGACCAGCGTACGGCGTGCCGTAGTAGCACGTTTCTGGCCATGTCCTCTGTCACCAGACAGAAACAGGAAGCGGAGCAAAGAGCGGCTCCATCGTGCCGTATAGTATTGCTTGTACGATTATCATGCCCATGAGCCGTATGATTTGCCCGGTTGACCCAGGACTGGCTGCTGTTTATGGACGCCGATGTACGTCCTCTCACCCCCAAACATATGCACACTCCGCGCAAAATGATCTTCGTCGTCCTCCTCCTTTATTAGTACACCATCCACCATCTTCCCTCTCGCCATTTTGACCGTTTCTGCCTCCACGACGGTCTCGATCCCTGCTTGCACTGTATCCTCTTCGCCCCAGGGCAGCGCGTCAATATCGATGTCCTTTTCTCGGCCTAGCAAGCACATTATGATGACCATAGCCCCGGCCTTGCTCATGACCTGATTAGCGTGTTTGCACCGGTCGTCGTTGCAACACTCAAGACAACCTTCTAAGCAATGACATGTTTGAAGGCGTTTACATGCCTGCGCAAGTAGCGCATCGACGTGCTCGAAGGCTTTCGTGGAGATGCCGCTCCCACTTGCGCCACCCTTTGCGTCATAGAATGTCATTCGCGCAGGGCGCTTACGTTGTGTTTCTTTCTTTGCGAACTCCTTTATGGCGAACTTGCATTCCGTGCGTACGTCGCCAGGCATACTAATGACGTAGTTGGGCATTAAAGAAAGAACAGAGTGTTCGGCTGCATGGATGCCTGCGGCGATATTAAGTCTGCGAGATTTGAGGATATCCATAGCTGATTTCGGAACGTCCAACCACATCCCTTTCGAGAAGAGGATGATTGGCGGGTTGTCCACCTGGACAGCATCAAGGATACGACGCTTTTTGTCAATCTTGAAGAAACCGTAAACCACCTGTTGGATTTTAATAGGACCGAAGAAAGCCTTTGATCGGGAACCGGGAATGCGCCGTATGGCCTCAGTCTCAACAGGGTCGATGTCTGTGTAGTCCCGCTGCTGTGTGGTCCAATCGACCTTGACATATTCAACCTTTGCAATCATGCGCTCCTGACTAAACTCCTTGACCAAGTATGTATTGCCTTGGTGCAGAAAAATTCCGCCATCGTAAATTGTAAAGAAGGCTCGTGAAGCTTCAAGCTCTTCCAAGACCGTGTTTTTTCCATGTGTGACATCGATGATGGCGAAGTGTGTATCCTCAGTGTCTCGAATGGCAACCGAGCGGGATGGCTGCGGCAAGAAGCGTTCATTACAATGATAGAACCCGTTAGCATCTTTACGCATGCGTTCCTTTGCAATCTGGTTTAGCAAGGGGCCGAAATACGCCGTGTCCGCTGCGACATTGACAGGCATCTCGTGAGCGGCACACTGGACGTGCCCTTCGAGCACCAACATATTCTCTAGATCGACCTGGAGTTCGCAGTTCGGTTTCGTGAATATTTCATCTGGGTTCTGCATGTAATATTGATCTGTCGGGAAGCAGTCACCGACCAGCACTGACAGAGAATCTTTGTTTCGTCTTCCCGCACGTCCGCTTTGCTGACGCAGGTTCGCAATGGTGTAAGGAAATCCGACCGTGAGCACACAGTCCAACGATCCGATGTCTACACCCAGCTCGAGCGCAGTGGTTGCAACTATACCAAGTAGCTTTCCGTCAAACATTTCTCGCTCAATTTGCCGCCGATCTTGTGGGGTATAGCCACCTCTGTAAGACATTACGCGTCCAATGACTTCTGTCCGGTCTAGATTTGCCAACTCTGTCTTTATTGCAGCCTGTAGCGCCTCGCACTGCTTTCGAACTCGACAAAAGGCGATGACTCTCACTCCTCTCAGGACCAGTTGGCAAAACAGCTTCGCAGTCTCTGCATTACAATCGCCTCTCCCTGATGTGGGATCTCCTGGGTCTTTGAATGGTGTGTTCCAGCACAAGAACTCCTTCCTGCCAGATGGTGAGCCATCAAAGTCTGTTAGTTTGACTGCGTCGACGCCGAAGATAGTCTTCATGTGGGTTTCCGGATTTGCAACTGTTGCTGAACAAGAGATGAACTTAACGTGTCGGTTACCCAATGCGGCGCATATCCTGCGTAGTCGTCGCATGATCATAGCAACATGAGCTCCGAAGAGACCGTTGTAAACGTGCAGTTCATCAACAACAACAAACCGAAGGTTCTGTAGAAATGTACGCCATGCTTCTTCTTGGGGCAAGATTGTAAGATGTAGCATATCTGGGTTAGTGAAAATGATCCTGCCTTCGTCGCGGATATAATCACGATCTGACATGGCTGTGTCTCCGTCGAAGGTCTCCACAATGATGTCTTGCATACCATCCATGAATCGTAGGAGCTCCTTCATGCTCTTTCTCTGGTCTTGTGCTAACGCTTTCGTGGGGAAAATGTACATTGCTCGTGTCTCTGGTTCTTGTTCCAACTGATGCAAAACAGGTATTTGGTATATCAGCGACTTCCCTGAGCTCGTCGACGTAGACACGATCACGTTGTTCCCCTCATAGAGATTGTTGATAGCTTCCGCTTGGTGTGCGTACAGCTGTGTGATGTTGCTTCTGTTATATAGTGCATTGACAAGGTTCTGAGACATGGCAAAGTCAAGGTCGCCATAGATGGGAGGCTGTGGGTCGAATACTCGATGGCCGTCGGGAACGATCTGTCCAGAATACCAGTCGAGACTCTTGATTTCGTCCACTATCTCCGGTATGGTTTTGCGCTCTGTCGGTATGAACGCTGGCAGTTTCGACGTTTGGGGCCCTGGGGTTGAGTCCTGATGTTCCGAGGGCTTTGGTAAGAATGCCATGGCAGACTCTTCGATCTTCTCCACTGCATCGCAGCTCTCCTCCACACACTTGTTCAGGAAAGCATTGACAGCCGAGGTGAACTTGACGTTTCTCTTTTCGATTAGGTTCATCATCTGCTTTTGGCTAAAGACAGGCATCTTCAGTTCTTCATGGCGCAACTTTTGAGTCGCTCTAATAGGTTCACCAGTCTTTGCATGCTGCACCTGTCGCTTCAGATCTCCGTCGACGAATTCGAACAGCAAGACCTCCTTGTGCTCGCCCTTGTCTGGCTCGGGCTGCATGATGAGGAAATCCTGCGCTCTTCGGCTCTTCATATTGTCCTCTTGTCCCATAAGATTGATCTGAAGCATAGCTTCGTCAACGTATGCAAAGTTGATAGCTTTTGGGATCAACGCCGTAATCTGCGCCACATCTGCGATACGCAATTCGCGCTTAATGTGCCCCTCGACGGTCGCTTTGAGGTTATCGAGAGTGGTCGCTAGCTGTTTGCGCGTGCAACAGAAGGTGTATACGAGATTGAGTGCGCGATGCACCTGCTGTAACTTCGAGAAGTGTTCGGGCCATGGTACCGTCGTCTCAACCAATGTCGACGAAGCATGGCGGATCAGAGCAGGCTTCTTTGCTTTTGTCGACCTTCTTGGCTTCTGGCCTCCATCGTGAGTCTTTGTGGGGACGTGTGTGGTGGTGGTACTTTCGGTGGCTGCTACGTTCACATCATCCGGGCCATCGCTCTCTAGCACGGCATCTACGTCCTGCGCCTTTCTTTTGCGGCTGCGAACAACCTTGTTCGAGACCGACGCTGCCTTCAATGGCATCTCTCGTGCATGCTGGTTGGGAATTTGGGGAGTGTCGAAGGTTTGGTGGCGGCTGCAAGAAAGATTGCCCAAAGCTGAGCATGAATGTTCCCGTCACCAGTGTTGGAAATCGATGACGTAGTTCATCGAAGCATCGATCGGGTGCAGCTTACAGCACGTATTTGAATAGCTGGATACGATGCGTATACTCCTACTTTTGTCCTCTTGATAGCCAACGACCTCCACACGAAGTCAAATCGGCACGCGCTGTCACGTGGCCCAGAAAAGTCCGAGAAGCGGGGCCGGCCTGCACATAAGCGTGCAATTAACCCTGCTTCAGCTCACCCGACCATGCGCGCAACTGCAGCCTGACATGCGCAGCACACAACGCATTGCCTTCTGTGTAACCCTCTCACACATGCCCGCCACTGGTGCTCTGTTGGATGTCGTCTGATGCGCTTCTACAACAATGGCATCACAAACGACGCCCAACGCTCCCGTACTGCTAAGAATCACAGCGCGGTCGGTCTTGTATGGGGGGCCGGCATGAGCACTTATCCACTTGCAACAGGCCAGATATTATTAAGTCTCACCTGTAGAGCCTCGTATTCTTCTCGCCTCTCAACGCCTTAATAGGTAAGCTTTCGAGAGGCTTACGGTCTAAGCAGAGCTTCGATCGTCAGATGGGGCGGATCCCCTCCCTTCATCCCTTGAATCGTCGGGCCCAATAGCCAGGGCCGAAGCTTGTTCTGCATGATTTCAGAGTACTTCATAAGTACCTCCGATCTCATATGCACCGCAGCAGATGTACAATTTTCTCTTGTGATATTCACCTAGTTCGAACTTCTTGCCCTTTGGGATCAGTGAGCAGAAAACGAGCTCTGCGTATCTTTGGCCATTCGTACTCGGATTCCTGGAACTGGCTCCCATCGACCTTCTTGTCTGTCTCTCCTGCACTCGAAATGGATTTGAAAACCGAGCAACGCATTGCCATTTACCGCGGAGCCGACCTTCCGAGCCAGTATACATGGAGTCCATTTGTCTCCAAATTGGAGCTTCGCTGCCGCCTATCTGGTCTCAAGTACATATGCGAGATTGGATTTCCCCCATCTGGACCGAAGGGTAAGGTCCCATATGTGGAGATCACTCTGCCTGGGCAGTCTTCGGTGTGGCTTTCAGACTCGACCCTGATCGCGAAGGATTTTGTCGACAAAGGCTTGCTGCGTAACTTGAACGCCAACTTGAACGCGGTTGAGAAGGGATATGATCTCGCAGTCCGCGCACTGTTAGAAGACAAGCTCTCTTTCTACGACACACATGAGCGATGGGTCAAAAACTACTACGTCATGCGAGACCATGCTATGAGCAAGCTGCCATACCCTGCAAAGGTCCTCGCTGGCAATTTGGCTTATCGAGGAATCATTCAACGACTCTACGAGCAAGGAACAGGTCGCTTTAGTGATGCAGACATAACTGCATTTACCGAAGAGGTCTGGCAAGCTATCAACGGGCTGCTGGAAGCAAGCTCCGAGAAGTCACAAGAGAAGGCTGAATGTTTCTGGGTGTTGGGTGGAGAACAGCCATCTGAAGCCGATACTTCAGTTTTTGGCTTCGTTGTGGCCAACCTTGTCAGCGATTCTGCGCCATGGAGCAGGAATCTGCTCAAAGAGGAGTTCCCTATCATAGTGGAGTACGCCAGGAGGATCCACACGAGCTACTTTCCTGATTACCAGATATGGAACTAGAGCTCGGTAGCAAAGACGATTGACAGCACCTTTCTGTACTCAAGGCGCATGTTCGATTTTCATATTGTTTCCTAACGTCAAACCCCTCGTGCAAAGATTTCTCAACTATGCAAGGCACCGTTCAGTACAGGTTTGGTTCCCAGACTCCATGGCAGCCCCACTTGCTGTCCGTTCTCCAGCCTCCATATGCCTCGCATTGGTCTCCACATGGCAAAAACAGCCGCTGGTGTCATTTCGTGTGCGCATTTGCGCCATTCATCGCTGGAACCTTGCACGTCGGTGTCGAAGGCTACCTTGAGCAGGGACTGGAACCCGAATTTTTCGTACAACGGCTTCCCCATACTAGATCCTTCCAACCAACACTCGAGATCGAGATCGTCTGCTTTGGTTAAACCCGCATTCATGAGGAGCGAGCCGATACCGCAAAGCCGATGTGCGGGATGGACCGCCATCCAATTTAGTGCTGGCACTACGTCAGCCAGGGTCCGAATTTAGGTGCGGTGTCGGAGTTTCAGTAGTCAGATAGAGGGTGATCTCTACAAGTCATGTATGGTCAAATTTCATGTTTGATGATCTCCACTTACCACAATGAGGCCGCGTCATCCAGTTTGCCCGCGGCTTGTAGACTTGATTCAAGATCGACTCGCAGAATTTTCGACATTCACCCTCAGGCCACCAAGGTGCTTCGAGCGTGGGTACACCTTTTGCAAAGGGATTTGTTGTTGATATTACCCATTGCGCGCAGCCTACAGCCTTTCCCGTCACAGTGTCGAGAGCATAGAGCCAGTGACTTGATGATTCTGATGTGTGTTGTTTCCAGAACCGCTCTTTCGACTCGATATGTGCAGCCTTGCGATGGGCAGACGTGAAACCAAGGACCGGAAAGAATAGTTGTAGGAAGGGTTCGTACGGTGTGTGGTTTGCCGCCCAGATCACGTCAAGTACCTCGTCCAACTCTTGCTTGGTTTCAACCTCGCGGACGAGGTAACGATCGCTCATGTCTGTTCCTTCAATGCCAACCATGGCGAAATCGGCGTCCTAAAGTAGGTTGTCGAGTTATTGACCTGCCGTCTTGCGAGAGCTACAGCGGAGTCGGAGATACACAAATGCATCAGGATTGGATGTCAGTAAATTACCCTGTTTGGTCGACCCCCCAAAAGAGGAAGGAGCTATTATGGTTAAGGCTGCTACCCTAGCGTGCCTCGGCGCGACGAGCCAGCATTTGGCAAGTCACACTTATCCACCAGCAAACATCAGATAAACCCCTCGGTTTCCAGGATCACGGTCGCACACGTATCACCAATGCCGTATCAGAGTTGTAACCTTCCTTGCTTTTCCCGGAGCTAAGATACCCGCGCGCTCGGCAACAATGCGGAGAGGCGGGACTGGAACGCGTCCCTAATGATCACTCGACCAGACCTCGGAGTGCGACCATGGCTGAGCGTAGTGCGCATACTGAGCCACATTGGCAGCAGAAGAACGTGATATGGTCACACCGGAGATGCAACCTTCTTCTGCCGCCAGTGCTGCTGCCTTCCTAACTCCGCTAGACCATCATTACCAACATTATGGAACGACCTCCCAAGTATCAACCTGTGAGCGCTGACGAAGAAGAAGAGATCTTGAGACAGCTTGAGGAAGAGAAGGATGGCATCGCTTGGGACAACAATTCTACGGAGATCATCCCGACCAATACGCGCAGTTTCGTTGCGTTCATGTCATTGCTGCTGCTGTCGCTCTCAGCAAACGTGCTGCTGGTGATGGACAATGCGAAACTTCGAAACTTGACGCACAGCGCTGGCAAGACTCCCTACAGCGGCCTGTCCTTTGACACTCCTATTACTTATGAACCCATTTCGCCTTATTGGAATCCTAATTCCAGCACTGAAGAAATGGATGCAGCCTGGGACGCAATCGACACCAGCCCAATGGCAGTTGCGCTCCACGATGACTTCACACGTAAAGTCGGACTGCCTCCATCTGGCCGATTTCCATGGGACACAGAGCGCAGCATCTACTATCTAAAAGGCATCCATGATCTCCACTGTGTGAAGTATATTCGCAAAGCTATCACAGTAAAGCATGACGGCGGCAATCAGACCTTTGACTATCACCATATTAACCACTGTCTGAACGGCTTGCGACAAGACAGTAAGTCTGCCTTGCACTACATGCATGAACTGACTGACCACTCAACAACAGTAATGTGTGCAGCTGACGACACACCCATGCCAGCTTTGGCTGAGCACATCGGAGCTGGTCAGGTCCGTAAATGTCGTGACTGGAACAAAATGACCGAGTGGGCAACACAACTGGACCGAAATGCTTGCTACAAGCTTGACGATTATCGTGAGGCTACCAATACCTTAGAGCAGTTTGCTTTCTGTCCTTCTGGATCGCCTTATCAGTCCGTCCAGCAAGCTTACTTCGATTACCATGGACACAAGGACCCGTACGAAGCTAAGGTCGATGAAGAGGTTGTGATCTTTCGATAGTGTAGACTTGCAGACCAGGAACATGTCCGCGAAAGCTTTGCACAGCACGATTCGTATGCAGGTCCAATACATTAGACTCTGCCGAATTGAATTCAGAACTCGGACTTTACGCTTACCTATTCCGATGACTGGCAGACGGAGCGTTGATCACACAGCCAAACATAGTAACAAGGGGGGCACAAGGTATGCGCCTTCGCCGAGTAAGGATCATTTCTGCATGTTCGGAAGAGAATAGAATGGGACCTTTCCAATCGGAACCGATTTTGTTCCTCTAATTTCTGCCAGGTGACGGAAATTAGACTTATGTCATGGTAAGGCTTCCGCTGCGCGTCGAGGTCACTTCTCCCTTACATGATGGCTGACCTGCCGCCTCATGTAGCGTTATGCACCGCCCATTCCGCCCCAATTCTCGAGGCGCATTTTCGCGCCCCAGCACAATCTCGGAACCTTGGGTTCCATGGTGGGATACGACATGTCAGAGCGACGACGGATCTGCAGTTCAGCCTCATCTCAGAAGTATATGAGGGCCTCGTGGAGGAGCTTGACGGTGCGATATTCATTCCAGCTGTCACTCCTGTATCTTTTTACATAAATATAAAGGTATTTGCAGGAGCGTTCTCCTAGTGGATTGTGTTACTAAGGCCTTAGTAGCTGATATTCTCGCCCGCCATGCGATCCGCTCTGATGGTCTTGCCCGTGCTGGCTCTGGCAAGCAGCATTTTGGCTGCGCCCACACCAAAATGTGGATCGAAGCATCATACGCTGGACATTACAAAGGCGATCTCTGATCTCATAAAGATCAACAACAGAGCTACCCCTACGATTGATACGACTACCATTACAAACCCGATCAAAATAGTCGACAGGGCCGTCCCTCCACCCTGGGAACCAGTAGACAATGTTAGCAGGATTGATTGTTGAGTTGTAAGCACGTTTCTTCTTGCTCGATCATGCACTTAGCTAACCACAGCTAGGTCATTCAAAGAGGCCTTTGTGTATCCCGTTGGTATTCTTGAGCTCTACTTGCTAGGTAGTCGGGTATTGACACAGACTGAAGTGCGGCGTGTTACACAGTGTGGATGAAGGTGGTCCTCGGTTGCAGCAGTCACTCGGAGTCTTTGATAGAACCTCATCAACGACAATTGTAACACTCAATATCTCTCGTCTAAACCGATCAGCATCATCTGACAACTCTGTACTTCCACCACTGAACTTCTCTCGCTTCCTCATGAGGTAGTACTCCAAAGGGTGCGCTGGCAAATGTTTCACGGCGGCTGGCAATCAATGCCTTCCAATCTTACTCGACAGATGTTGTGCCACCGCGCTAGAGATGATGTGTTGCAAGGTAACACCAGCCCTTGTCAGCCCTCAGCTAAACCAAATCCCTGCTACCAATGGCGCAACACTGTCCCAACCAAGATGAGACGGATTAATGGGTCGCTGTGGAAGCGATACTGTCATTCGGCTGCGCTCCTGCTGGCGCTTTTCGTCATACTTGCTTTATGAGCCAATGAAATGCGAGCCACGATCGAGACCACATCGGTAACACAGCCATCACTACAATTGGAAGCTTCGCCGTTGATCGACTTTGCTCGGGAGACCTTGCGTCGTTTACTGCACAACCATGTACAACAATGACCCCCTGCTGCGAGTTCGTCTACCCCTCTAGCTAGCCTGTGATGTTACGAAGAGCGTACTTGAATTGTCTGTCAGACCAAGGCGGATAAGGATATTGTTGTTTGTTTCTTAGGCGGTCTGGCGGAACCTTACATTCTCAAGCAATGCGCCAGATTGTTAACGCAAACGCCTCACCATAACGGTATCAGCACCGGTCGTTTAGACTCGTACGCCTTGACGCCTCGTCCACTCCCTCCGCGGCGTTCGCGTGCCATAGAGGCGAACATTCGACAAACGATGCGATGACTGCCATATTTGTTTCTTCCCATCATCCCATTCCGCGGCACCCGGGCTCCAGGGATGATTTGGGTCCGTTTTTGAATGTTGTGACTTGGATTCTCCTCATCACTTCTGCTTTGGCGGTGGTAACCAGACTTGTCACAAAGCGCGCACTGAGGCGACGAGTTGATGTTGACGATGTGTTTGTTGTCCTCGCTCTGGTAAGGAAGAGCCGTTACATAACATATATAGCAGACTGACGATTCTAGATTGCTAGCATTGGGTCAGGAGCATCTGTCAGCGTACAAGTCGCAAATGGCCTAGGTCGTGAATTCAGTGCACTGAATAGTATAGAGACCGATGCCTACTTCAAGGTGCGTCAATTTTAGCATCAGCTTCAACATTCGATGATTAACATGGTTACTAACTATCATATGCGTAGGCAGAGTACGCAAACAAGATCTTGTACATTGCAACCTTGGCACTAGCGAAGCTGTCCATCATATCACTGCTTATGATCCTCACCGCATCCGATAGACATCGTCACTTGGGGCTGGCCTTGACAGGCTTTATAGCCCTGTGGGGACTCGTTTCGGTTATTGCAACATCCTTCCAGTGTGGCAGCACGAGCCCATGGCGCCAGAATAGCGGCTGTATCAATTTTGTAAGTCGGTCATGCGCTGGCTATTTGCCTGAGCGTCGCTGATTTCTGAGCAGGTTGCTTTCTGGCAAGGCATGGGTGTTATCAATATGCTGACTGATCTGGCACTGATTTTGTTCCCTGTTCACGTTATCGTTACTCTGCAAATGAGTACAGCAAAGAAGGTTACCATACTCACCTTCTTTGGAGCGAGATCATTGTATGCTCACCATCTGCCTCACAATACCAATCTAACAGCACCCAGGGACATCGTTGCAACTGCTGTTCAAATGGCTTACATTGGCGGGTTTGCCTCTGACAATCCCACTCGAGACCTGTGGAAGTGGACGCTTGTCACACAGATCGTTGAGTGTATTACAATCCTGACTTCTTGCATTCCTTACCTTCGTCCGCTTCTCGAGTCAATTCCTTCAGGCCTCTACGGTTCCGACGAGATACGCCGCCGCGGTACGCCATCTGAGCTGGGTTATTCGCGCAGGAAAGACGGATCCTACCAGTTGAGCAGTACGGATTCAAAGCCGGATGGTACGAGCGCACAAAGTAGACCACAAAGCAAGAAAGGTCGAAATGAGGGTGGAATGAGACGGTTCCTGCCAATGCTTTCGCAGGACAGAACGACGCACTCTAATTCTGCTTCTGGTGTACCAGGTGGTCCGCGCAGACTCGATGGCCGAATAGATGTTGAAATCACAGCCACAAAGACCAAGTCTGAGAAGGAGAAGAAGTGGGAAACGGACAGTATAGGGAGCAACTCTAAGATCTTGAAGACCACCGTCGTTAGCGCTGAGTGGGAGGAGACGCTGCGACAGAGTCGAGAAGCTTCAGTCGACGAGATCAAAGTCATGCGATGAGTTATATATTTCAACACGAACCGAATCATCGGCTGCTCTTGACCTGACTTGATTGCTTTCCCATATGTGCTCGCCTTAATGAAATGCAAACGGATTGTCTTGAGCCGAAGACGACTAGAGATCGGATATGGCCGGGCATCTGATTCCTAAGCAAACAGCTCTGTGCGTTCGACCAGTTTGATCTAGAATATCGTCTCGAATTTGTCGGGCCACGGCTCGATCTGCAGACTGCGTTCCGGCATATGCTGGCCCATCCCGGTTAGTCGTGGTGATGACAGGTACACGGTAGATATCTAGCACAGCCCCGCTGCACGTATGCAGACAGTGCTTCCTGTTGTCCAAGACCTTGTGCATTGCTTGGGCGTTGTACCTCGTGCGATGTGTAATTAGGGGTCTCGGAAGTGACACGGAACCAGGAGCGCCAAAGGCCATTGGGTTTGTGCTTGGATGCAAGCGAGCAATCGGACATGCGTCCAAAGGTTGCTGTACATGCGGTGAGCATCTTTGCGTGTATCTAGCCGAACGCTGCTGTGCCGCAGATGACGCTGCAACGTGCAGGTGGCAATCAATGCACACGGAGAGCAGGGAGAGGAAAATTCGGGCGAGGAACCGGTGCATGCCCACTTATACTCAGATCCTTCGCGGAAACTCCAATTGTTGAGAACGTCTTAATACGTGAGCACCCCAGAGCTTTCGATCCAAGATTACCATTGTGAGTAGTTGGGTATGTGGGCAAAGCCGAAAACGATTGATCGATGCATGAAGCCCACGTGGTCCGGATTAAGTAAGCGCAACGAATGCGTTTCATGGGGTCGTACAATCCCTCCATTCTGTGCCCCAACCATCTCGCATCCAGGATCTTGCCCTGGTTCGTCCTACAACCTGTCTGCGGGGAGCCCATCAGTCTGATCGAAACGGATTGGCAGCCGTTTTTGCTGCCATTTGATCCATGTCTTCCCCGTCAGCATGCCGCCTGTCCAACAGCGCTATTCTATCGCCATCTTCCGTACGACACAGATCCCACTATTGACAACCTGAAGGTTTCTCCACAGGACTAAGTGCTCCCTCTGCCTTACATTGGACATGAGAGTAAAAGCCCTCTGTTCGAATTGAGCGACACTACAGCTCGGATGTGCAGGCGAGTAGCCACTTATGCATAGCCTGCAATGTTGTTATGATGCTGAGAACGTAACTCGGCAGGAGCTCCATCCGTGGCTGCCACCTGGGAAGACATGGGAGCAAGGGGTAATGCTCCGATGCATGCCACTGATTTTTGCAGCTCCTCCAAGCCCAGCTGTGCGACACAAGACACGAATCAGTGTTCAGCCTCGAGCTGTCTCCTCAAACTACGAATGCAGTGCAATATTTCGAGCTGCCGCCGTCACTGCAGCAAGCCTACGAACGCTTCAGGTGCGCGAAGAGACGTGTTAGCGGCTTGCCTTCCCAACGCTTGAGTGCAGTGCCGAGCCATACTGCCTAGTCCTCCGTTCTTGCCGGCGCACATGGCTCACGTTACCTTCTAAGGGGATAAATATCAAGATTGACTCGCATTGCATGTGTCCCGTATCACGATTTCCCTTCTAGTGCCGTGTTTCCTTTTCCAACCTGCTGGCTCTTTCCCTTTTGGCACGAGACGTCATCGCAACGGCAGTACCGTTTATCTAAGCCCGGGCCTCTTGAATACTACACCTTGTCACTCCGCCGGCCTTCACAATGGAGAAACACATCGAACTCCAGACCTTCGGTGGCGATGCGCTGCGAAATCGCCATGACAAGGATTCCCTCTCGGACGTCAAAGGTCAAGAGTTTGACCGTGATCGATATGAGCTGGCAAGAGTGGGTAAAGAGCAGGTGTTGAAGGTTTGTGCTCTTACATTAGGTGCGCACACAATGCTGATACTCACAGCGTCGCTTCGGCTTGGTTTCCATGACTGGTCTGTCCTGTGGTTTGATGTGTACATGGGAGAGTCTACTTGTGTAAGCTGCAATGTTCGCCTCAACTTGACCATGCTAACTTCAGAGCAGCATCTTCTTGACTGGCTTCCAAAAGTGAGCTGAGCCTACCAATTCTGATATATTTGTTTCTAATTCAACAGTGGCGGACCTGCTGGGCTCATCTACGGCTTCATACTTATCTGGCTCGGCAACTTCTCGGTCTTTATCTGTATCGGGGAGTTGGCAAGTGCTGTACCAACCGCAGGAGGTCAATACCATTGGGTATCCTTGCTTGCGCCAAGATCGAACAAGCGCTTCTTCAGCTACATCACCGGTACTTAAATCCCTTGGATTCTCCGTCATCATGTCGCGGCCCACTAACTAGCATAGGTTGGCTCACCGTTATAGGCTGGATTGCAGCTCTCACATCAGTGTGCTTCTTCGTCTCCGATCTGATCCTACAACTGGCGAGTCTGAACCACCCCGGCACATACGTACGAGAGAACTGGCATGCGACATTGCTCCTCTGGGCAGTACTAATACTTTGTGTCTTCATCAACGTTTTCGTCAGTGGAGCGCTGCCAACCATCGAAGTCGTTGTCCTCATTGTCCACGTCTTAGGATTCTTCGGAATCTTGGTGCCATTGGTGTACCTCACTCCTGCACACAACTCTGCAAAAGACGTTTTCACCACATTCCACAACAAAGGTCAATGGCCAACCCAGGCACTGGCTTTCTTCGTCGGCTTACAAGGCAATGCTTTGGCGTTCGTCGGAACCGACTCTGTCGTGCACGTAAGTATTGAAATTTATGCTTGAGCCACCTCTGACCCTTATAGATGTCCGAAGAAGTCAGAAACGCTAGTACCGACGTACCGCGCTCGATGCTCATGAGTCTCGGTATCAATGGAACTCTTGCCGTTGGACTACTCCTCGCTGTACTCTTCAGTGCGACAGGCCTCGAACAGCTGCTCATGGATGATTCGGCTTTGTCACCCTTCATCCGGATCTTTCAACAGGCTGTGGGCTCAGATTTGGGCGCTACTATCATGGTCTGTATCATCATTGCCTTGGAGTTCTGTAGCGCAATGGGCTGCCTGGCTGCAGCATCTCGCATGACCTGGTCCTTCGCGCGTGACAGAGGTCTCCCCTTCTCCCGCGCTCTCAGCATGGTAAGCTATCCATATTACAATGATCACAGAACTGATAGCTGACACTGTGCAGATTGACAAGCGCACTACGATCCCCGTGGTCGCCATCTTGGTCGTAACAGTGTTCGCTGCACTCCTCGCCCTTATTAACATAGGCAACAGCGCTGCTTTTAATGGAACCATTTCGCTCGTCCTTGAAGGGTTCTATCTTTCCTACCTGCTCGCAATCGGTCTTCTCCTCTGGCGTCGTGTGCGCGGTGATCTCGACAGCCAGAACGCTGAGCTAGCGATTTTCAGCTCTTCCCTACGTCACGACGAAGCCTACGACCGTAGTCTAACCTGGGGACCCTGGCGGCTCAAGGGTGCTCTAGGTGTTGCCAACAATGCAGTTGCGATATGCTATCTGCTGCTTATCATATTTTTCAGCTTCTGGCCCACACAAATGAACCCTACAGCTGAGATGATGAACTGGGCTGTTGTGGTTACTGGTGGCGTTGCAACATTCTCGGTCGTGTACTATGTCGTCTTCGCGAGGAAGAGTTACACTGGTCCAATTGTTGAGGTCGACCCTCATGTCCTGTGAGGCAGGTAGCCCAGGTTGAGAAGTATGGAGGCACCAGGGTGCTTAAAAACGGCAGCGGCCAGGGTGGAATGACTCTGGAGCTATACTGGTGGCTCCATCTGCGTCGCTAGTCTGATGGGATGATGGACGATGCACAGCTCGTGTTCAGCTGACCGTAGATTGTTACGTCTTTATATAATTAGGTAGTACGTAGATAATGAAGTCATGACTTAATGTCAGCCCCTATTGATACATTCTTGCAATACTGTTCATGATTCTGAAGACCACCGCATTGTTGAGATGGTTTGTGGTAGAGCAGGACCAAAGTGTTTCTTTTCATCACGTGCTCCTGCGAAGACGCGTCATTTGCGCTGATGATCATTGAATGTGCCTGACCGCGCACTCGTCGGTTGCCGACCCACCTCCGCCTGTCACCCTTTCCCGTGAAACTATTTTTAAACATTGTAATGTCTGTTTCCCTTTCACGGCGCTGAACCTGGTCGATTTCTTCGCATCGACACTCAAATGCACTGTCAAACAGTCCCGCTTGTGGAGCGTTGAGACGCTCACAGCACTATGACCACCGTCTTCTCTTCCCTCGTGCGACCGACGTTACTCAAACGACCTTCGACCGACGCGCACGAAGCCACTGGTACACGAACTACGTACCACAAGGATGCTGCAGAAGAGGCCGATCTCCGCAGCCTGAACGCCTCGTTGCAAGCCCTCACCGATATCTTCCCTGATGTGCAGCCCGAGGTGTTCCGCGAGATGCTGGCTTCCTTCAGTGAAGAAAGCAGGCTGCAGGTGATAACTGAAGCTCTGCTTAAGCATGGAGACAAGTGGGTACGAGGGCGCTATCGGATGCCGGCTGAGCGGGAGGAGCAAAGGGAGACTGCACACAAGTACAGGTTTCGTGAACAAGACACAGGGAAAGACACCCGAGGCAAGCCCTTGGTGCTTGAGGATACCTTTCGCTCGAAGCAATACAAGGAAGCGGCAAAGCAGGCGTTGTATCAGGAGTTCAAGGGTTTGAGTCACTCGACAATCAGGGCCGTTTTGGCAGAATATAATTGGAGTTATACACAGGCACGGCCCACGTTATTGGATCTGTCGAGCAAGAGTTGGAGGTCGAGCATCACGAATTTCCTCATGCGGCGAAAAGCGCCATCTGCGAAAGACCATCCGTTGGTACTGTGGACAACTACAGACTCGCGCACAGGTCACCGACGGATGCCGTTACTTGCTAAGACTAAAGATGATGAGCTGAACCGAGAACTGTATGAGAATCTCATTGTGCCCGAACTGGCTAAGAGACTAGATGCGCAACTACGAGAGGACTCCGAGCTAGCATGGAAGCTGCACGAAGAGGAGGCTGAGCGGGAGGGTGAGATGTACGACTGCGAGTGCTGTTTCATGCCCAACATGCTGGAACACATGTCCACCTGCAATAACGACGGTCACTACATCTGCTTCCGCTGCATTCAACATGCTATCAACGCTGCGCTTTACGATCAAGGCTGGGCACGTAACATCAACACCGAGCTCTGTACGCTCAAATGCATAGCACCCATGCCAGACGGAGACTGTCAGGGCTGTATTCCACTTGGCTTTGTCCACCGCGCGTTACTCGAAGGGAAAGACGGTGAAGATAACGTCAAGAAGCTTGACGAGCGATTCAACAACGAAGCACTGATCAAGTCGCAGCTGCCGCTGGCTCGGTGCCCATTTTGCTCCTACGCGGAGCTGGATGATTTTGCTCTACCGAATGCGAACTTACTCATGAACCTTCGCCTCAAACCTCGTCCGATTGTGTTGGCATCACTGGCATCCGTTCCGTTGCTCGAGCTTCTCTGCTATAAGGCTACACAGGTCATCGTTCTACTCTTAGTTCTACTCTATGCTACGCTCGCGATACTCTTCCGCATCCCGATCATCGCACCATTCCAATCCGCCCTCCGACGTATCCATCTCAAGCGCCGAGGTCTCCGTTTCCAATGTCTTTCACCGTCCTGCAGCCGCGCTTCCTGTCTCTCCTGTTCTGCGCCCTGGCATGACCCGCATACTTGCTACTCCTCCCAGCTCACATCTCTTCGTCTAACCCTCGAGCGCGCAACAACGGACGCGGTAAAACGCACCTGTCCGCAATGCAACCTTGGCTTTGTCAAGTCAGAGGGCTGCAACAAGCTTGTGTGTCTGTGCGGATATTCCATGTGCTATATCTGCCGGCAGGGGCTAGCGGACGAGGGTTATCATCACTTCTGTCAGCACTTTCGCGAGCGACCGGGAGAGACGTGTCGTGAGTGCAGCAAGTGCGACCTCTATCGTGTTGAGGATGAGGAGAGGGTAATGAAAAGGGCCAGGGATAGCGCTGAGGCTGAGTGGTGGGAGAGTCAGGGTGATGGCGCGCAGAAGGGCCTTAAGAATGAAGTCGGCAAGGGCAAGAGGAAGGGGGTGTTTGGGGCTGGGAAGAAAGACTGGGAAGGTTGGGTTGAAGGCGTACTCGAGACTTTTCTTGTGTGATTACGTGCATTTGTTATGGCGTCCGGATGGGCATGGCGAGGATATGATACCCAACACTAGCATTGTTTCTTCATCGCATACACAATGTTGTAATCACTATCTCTTATTACTTAATCGCAGCTCGTAATAGTATCTGAACACGACCTGTTATCGTATAGGTATATATGTGCATCCCTCGAGTAACGAGAGGTCTTGATCTACTTGTTTGTAGTTCTTTGTTGGTAAGCTGTAGCAGAATGATACGAGTGGCGAGAAGCTTGACACTGCTGCGAGGGGCTCTTTGAAAGATACGGGGCCATATGAAGGTCGCATGATAGAAGTGGGTTGGTTAGCGATTGTATTTGCGTTGAGTACCGTACTGTAGCAAAGCAGCGCTGCAGGCACGAACTAGAAAAAGTCGGATTGTCACACGCGAAGAAGCATGAATTCATATTGGTGTACATGATCTGGACGCTTCATCGGGCTCGGTACGCCACTTCTCAATAAACTTCGAAGTGGGCGTCAGTGGGCCTTTTCCCATTGATGTCGAGCACATCCTGTGGACAAGCACTCATGACAACCACGACATCCCTGAGCGCCTCAAATACTACATAGTCACCAGCTTTTGTCAGCGGCCCCTCGAAACTGACGCTTCTGATTGCGCCTTCTCCTTCGTGCGTAACAGGTATGTTCATGAACAAGTTGAAGGGGTCAGGGACCCTCCCTCCCATCCTGGTCTGTAGCCCTTGTAGGATTTCGCCTTCTTCCGAATCTCCAAGACTCGAAGCTAAGGTAGCCAGAGCGTCCCAGCAGTTGTCTGTGCAGCTCTGGTGGTATGTATCGACACCGAGCTCAGCGTACCGCCAGCGATCACAGGCTGCAATTAGAGTATCATGCACGCCTGGACTTGTATCCTCGACCATCTTCGCCAAGGGCGCGCGTTTCTGGCTAACAAGTGTATCACCGACGCGCGGTGTGAGCTTCAATAGCGTAGCACGACAGTGCGACATGGACATGTACTCCGGTGCGGCAGCGGCTCGGTTCGCAGCTGTGGAATAACGAGACGAGGAGACAGCAGAAGCAGCGGGATAGAGAGGCGCTTCGAGGCGAGATGAGGCAGTGCCTATAGAGACAGACGGTAGGGCAAAAATCCACGTGTCGACAACCTGATTGCCATGGGTATTGATGATCTTGATCTTTTCGCTGGCGCGCACAATCGTCGCTGTACCTTGGCGAGCAGGTACTGTCTGTGTGGGGGGCATGGCAGATGGATGGATTTCGAATGAAGGCCGGTTGATGGTACCTATGACTATTAGGAGATGAGGATACTACCGTGGTCGTACAAAGTCGAGCGTCAGGTTCATTCGTAGGTTCAGTTAAGCTAAGAGGTTTGGACCACAATCTTATAAGACTTTCCTCTCATCACGCGGCCGAAGGATGAAGTGGGATTTGTGAGCAGTGAGGGGAAGATAACCGTCAACTGATAAACAGGTTTGGCGAGGATGTACCTCCAACTCAGCTAGTAGAGAAATGACATGTATAGCAACGAGAGACTAAGCCTCTTTATCGTATTATGATTGTGTTTGGAAGGCTATATCCCGACAAGAAGCATGGACAGAGGAGCAGTGACGCGCCCTCGGGAATCGTTGGTGCGCTAGCACGTGCCATTCCCTTGCAGCTGGAACGGCCAGACAGGCATTCGCGCTCCGTCGCCCAAAATATCCCCACTGCGACTTGGCCTCCTATTCTCCACTCCCGTAGCATTCCTACCCGACCAACGAGATGGCGCTCGCTACAAAGACGCAGTCGCAAAACATCTTTGCGAAATTGAAGGCAAAGCCTGCGAACAAGGTACGGTTCCTTGTAGAGGAGGGGCGGTCAGTAATGGCTAACAACTGTAGATATGCTTCGACTGCGGCGCAAAGAACCCAACATGGAGCTCTGTACCTTTCGGTATCTACCTCTGTCTTGACTGCTCTTCGAACCATCGTAACATGGGAGTCCACATCTCCTTCGTCCGATCCACGAACCTCGATAGTACGTCAACCCCCTGCTAGATGCGCGAGACAGAGCTGACGGCAACAGTTTGGCAATGGGACCAGCTGCGTATCATGAAGGTCGGAGGTAACGAAAGCGCGACGAAGTATTTCCAATCGCACGGTGGCTCAGCAGCGCTCGCCAGCAAGGACTCAAAGGCCAAATACACTAGCAACGCGGCGACCAAGTACAAGGAAGAGCTGCAAAGGCGGTGCGCCGCAGACTCTAAGCTGTAGGTTTGCTCCAGTACACAACGGAAACGATCGCTTACGTTCCAATCCAGATACCCCGAAGAAGTCGTGATCACAGATGTCCCAGATGTTGCTGGCGGCAGCGAAAGCAACACTCCAGCCGGCGAGGACGATGACTTCTTCTCTTCTTGGGACAAGCCCGCAATCAAGCGCCCGTCGAATCCTCCCTCTCGAACCGGTACACCGCGTGCTCAGTCGCCTTTCCTCAAGCCTGGCGTCGCCGCTGGTAATGGCGCCGACCGCCCGAAGTCGCCTCTCGTTGCAGCCGAGAACACCACACCTGCGGTCGTAAAGCCCACAGTACGGAAGACCACAACGGGCGCCGTACCAAAGAAGAATATCTTGGGCGCGAAGAAGAAGGGCTTGGGAGCCAAGAAGGTGGTTCCTGCCGATGGTGGGTTAGACTTCGAGGCAGCTGAGCGCAAGGCAAGAGAAGAAGCAGAGCGTGTTGAGAAGCTTGGTTACGACCCAGATGCCGAGGCCGCCGAGACGGCAGCGACTGCGAAGCCCAAGGTTGCTGAAGCCTCGAACATCGCAGCTCCTACGCCAGTCTCGCCACCTCATGGCGGCTTCGGCTCTACAGCCAAGCCGGACCGTTGGGATGCAGACACCGAAAGACTGGGCATGGGCGTCGCACGTCTCGGGTTTGGGCAAGTCGGTGCCGGTAAGAAGGCAGCGCCAGCGAAGAAGGTCGGTGGCTTCGGCAGTGTCGGCAAGCCTGTCCAAGACGAGAGCCAGAAGTATGCACGCGAGAAGTTTGGCACACAAAAGTCCATCTCCAGCGACGAGTTCTTTGGGCGAAACAACTACGATCCTGCGGCTGGTGCACAGGCGAAGGAGCGATTGTCAGGTATGCCACAATTCTTGTTGACTAAACGTCCGACCACCCTACTGACAGATTACAGGATTTGAGGGTGCATCGGCCATCTCATCGAACGCATACTTCGGCCGTCCTGAAGATGACATCCCGGAGGACGACTACGGTGATCTCGAAGGTGCCGCTAAAGACTTCGTCCGTAAGTTCGGCATCACTGCTGGCGATGACCTCGAAAACCTGTCGAACCTACTAGGCGAAGGCGCCGGTAAACTTCAAGGCGCTATCCGCAACTACTTGAACTCGTAGACGGATTCTCTTGAATGGACAACAGCGAGGCGTTTGTTCAGTCTACAACATCGATGCCAAGGACATTCACCAATTCCGAGTACAACATGGAGCCATGGAGAGTACTGCCTTCATGATGTTTGAACTGGGAGAGTGCGGCAGCCCAGCAGGGTATCAAAGCAGTCCCAATGGTGGGCGCTGTAGGATGCGAGAGTGTGGTGTGGCGTAAGCATGGAGTCGCATGGTGGATCATCTGAACCCCTTTCTGATAGAGGGGATAAGAGGATAGACAAAGCAATATGCAATACCTTTAATGACTACCCAACCCATGTACTTCACTATTACTCTGTGAGGCCCGCAGATTCCCGAGAAGCACGTATCTCATGCTTGAGCCAGTCTTGAAAGTGTTGGGCGCCGACCTGTCAGCTATGCTTGTTAACGACTACTGTGTATAGTCGTGTTCATTTTGTTAGATGACCTCGGGATGGTTCTTTCGAGGGTCGAGGGAAAGTGGGTCCAGGGTCTTGGCGACTAAGCGGTGGGGCGCGAGGCGCCACTAAGAAAGATTTCGCTATCGATATGGTTCTCGCATTTCTCTGCAGAGCGTGCTACAACAGACTACCACGCCACCGACAACATGAAGACCCAGTGGAAGGATATCCCCGTTGTGCCTACGAGCCAGGAATTCTTGGACATTGTTTTGTCCAGGACTCAGAGGCGTCTCCCGACTCAGGTACGGACCCATCGCAACTTTTTGCAGGCGCATAGTACTTACACAGGCGCAGATTCGTGCAGGCTTCAAGATCAGCCGTATCCGAGCCTTCTACACCCGTAAGGTCAAGTACACCTCCGAGACCTTCACCGAGCGCCTCTCGCAAACGATCGAAGCCTTTCCTCGCCTTCAGGACATCCACCCGTTCCACCGCGACCTGCTCAACACCCTCTACGATGCCGACCACTTCCGCATTGCGCTCGGTCAACTGTCGACCGCAAAGTCGCTGATTGAGACTGTCTCGCGTGATTATGTTCGTCTTTTGAAGTACGGACAGTCGCTGTTCCAGTGCAAGCAGCTGAAGAAGGCGGCGTTGGGTCGCATGGCAACTATCTGCAAGAGGCTCAAGGACCCGCTTGTCTACCTTGAGCAGGTCAGGCAACATTTGGGCCGTCTACCCTCGATCGACCCCAACACTCGCACGCTTGTCATTTCTGGTTTCCCCAACGTTGGCAAGTCTTCGTTCTTGAAGAACATTTCGCGCGCGGATGTCGAGGTTCAGCCCTACGCTTTCACGACAAAGAGTCTTTACGTTGGTCACTTGTAAGTTCAAACATTCAACCTTGTCCAGAAAATCACTAACAAAATAAGCGATTACAAGATGCTGCGATTCCAGGCAGTCGACACACCCGGTATCCTTGACCACGCCCTCGAGGAGATGAACACCATCGAGCACCAGTCGATTTGTGCCATCGCCCATCTTCGCGCTCATATCCTCTACTTCATGGATCTCAGCGAGCAGTGCGGTTACTCTGTCGCTTCGCAGATCGCTCTGTTCAACAACATCAAGCCCCTCTTCGCCAACAAGCTGATCACAATTGTCATCAACAAGATCGATCTTATGCGCCCAAGCCAACTGGACGCAGAGACACAGGAACAGCTTCAAAGCATGCTAAAGTCGGGTGAAGTGGAGATGCTCGAGCTTTCCTGCAACACCCAAGAGGGTGTCATGCAAGTACGCAACCACGTTTGCGACCGTCTGATCGCTGCTCGCAATGCAGAGAAGCTGAAGGCCGGCACAAACAGCGCCGGCGAGCCTTCTGGTCGTCTTGGAGAATTGCTCCGCCGTATTCACGTTGCCCAGCCCCTTGGAGGTGTTACACGCGAGACCTCTATCCCAGAGGCAGTTCTCAACAAGAAGAAGTACGACAAGGATGACCCAGACAGGATCCTTCTCGAGCGCGATTTGGAGGAGCAGGAGGGTGGTGCTGGTGTCTACAACATTGATCTCCGCAAGAAGTACTTGCTCGAGAACGACGATTGGAAGAATGACCGCATTCCTGAGGTCTTCATGGGCCAGAATGTCTACGATTTCATCGATCCCGACATCGAGGCTAAGCTTGAGGCTCTGGAGGCCGAGGAAGAGAAGCTTGAGGCCGAGGGCTACTACGAATCTGAGGAGGACCTCGAAGATGCTGAAGAGGCCGACATTAGGTACAAGGCCGAGCTTATTCGCGAGAAGAGGCAACTCATCCGCAATGAGGCAAAGATGCGCAAGAGTCTGAAGAACAGGGCTGTCATCCCCAGAACAGCGAAGGCCGTCAAGCTGTCCAAGATGGAGTCCCATCTCGAGAGCCTTGGTCACGACACATCCAGGATTGCAGCTCGCGCCGAAGAGGCTCGTGGGCGCAGCCGATCCCGTGCTGCTGCTGATGGTGATGCCATGGAGATTGACAAGCCCATGAACGCCATTGAGAGGGCTAAGATGAGGGGCCGCAGCCAGAGCACCAACAGGAGAATGGATGGTGTTACGAACGAGGAGGCTGCGACGAAGGCAGAGAAGCTGGCCAAGCTGTCACAGAAGAAGATGAACAGGCACGCCAGGCAGGGTGAGGCCGATAGGCATACGACCGGATCTTTGATCAAGCACTTGGTAAGTCTGATGTTCCGACTCCGCGATCACTGCTGACATCTCTACAGACTGCTGGAAAGCGTGGTATCGGAAAGACAAACAGCCGATAAACGTCGTTGTTTGTACTGTCATTGTTTTGCGAACTGTCGTGGCGCGCGACAGGTAGAAAAATCATGGTTGGCGTTCAGGATGCATCAGATACCTACGCGCCGGTTTTTCACACCGGTGTAGTAATGCAATTTATATGTCCCAATGAAGGCACGTGGGCCAGTGAAACTGACAAACACATCGCAACTGAGTAGTGGGCTAGTAGCGATACCAATTTTGGATCCATGCCGCGATCGGAGGGTAAGAATAGGATCTGTGTGGCTGGAGGTTGAACTCGCTCAGCCTTGTTCGACCCCTGCCCAGCAGGACGTTGATTGGCTCGGAAAGAACCGCATTATCGAGGACCCTTGTTCGGGAGGCTGCATCTGACAGTCTGCGAAATTACAACCTGCAAACTTGTTGACTGTGACGAGCAAACGGACATGGCTGAATGTCTTTACTGATCGCAAAGCAATACAGTCAGTGCAGAGCTGTATCATCAAAAGAGCCATAAATTTCGCTGGACGTGAAGGAAGCGTCGATTTGTTCGGTCTTATGTCTCAGGCCAGCAATCAGTGTCCCCCCATGTCAATCCGCATTTTTCCAGGCCTGACCTAACCCCATACGCACGATGCTTATGGATGTGCCGTTACCTGAGTGGTGGGATCGTTTAATCGAATAAGCATGCAAACAGGAAATGACTTGCACGATCCACCTACCTTTGGGGGCTGGAGTTCCTTGGGCAGGCAGTGGTTGTACAGCCATATATTCTCACTCGCGTATAGCGGGTAGCGGGACGTATGAGCTCGTCCCGTCTGGAGGTTGCCTGGACCTTTTCTCAAACCACAGCGCTGGTTTCGAGCTTCGCCGCACGTATAGTTGCTGATTGCGCAACTCACGCCTCCTCCGCATTCTGCGACCTGCATAGAGAGGATCGCTATGGTGAATCTATCGACTAAGAGTCTCCTGGCTCTTGTTTGGGCCTGCGCTGCGCTTGCGACGCCGTGTAAGTCAGACAGGTCAGCGTAACGTGAGAGGGAGGACAATGTCTGATGTACTGTAGTAATCACCGAACCGGTATGGAGTCATGACCTTACAGCTCGTGATGATACGCCTTGTCCGGATACTGGGTACACATCAAGAAATGGGATGAAGTACGAGATACAGATGGAACGTCTATTACTTTCCTAACACTTCAACAGTTTTACGACATACTGCAATTCGAACAACGGTGGTAATGGTGCGTAGAGGTAAACCCGGCTCTGTTTCAACACTGGTTGACTAATACTTTGCAGATGCTATGGAAAGAAAGTGGTTCACATCTCCCTCCATGGCAGATTGCATGGAGCATTGTTCGCGATACTGGGGCAACAGCGAAGGTTGCTACGGCGTTGTATGGCGCGAAGACAACAAATGCTGGATACGCAACAGCAATACCACCGTGAGCGGCGTCAAACCTTCTACCGATAAAACACACTCCGCGCTCATAGCCGCCAACACGTACGCGAGAATCGACCCGACCTGCCCGGATACCGACTTGTCGACGCACACAATCGACGGCGTTCCGGGACTGGGATACACACTGCATTGTAACAAGGTCATTGGTGGTTACGACACATGTTGGTCTGGCTACCCAAAGCCATGTTGGGACTTGCAGCATGTCGACGGGGTCTTTATTGGGTTCTACCACACCAAGACTCTCGAGGAATGCGTACGGATATGCACAGATCAAAGCCCTCTGTGCAAGGGCGTATCCTGGAACCCCGATTACTCGATCGGTTTTGCAAATTGCTGGCCGAAGACGGGGTATGAAAATGCGATCAATACGCCTGCCGAAAAAGATGGAATCCTGCACTCCGTGACCATCACGTCCTTCGACAGCGTGGATGACAGCTGTCCATCAACTGAGACGTACTCCACAACCAATAACAACAACTTCGACATACACTGTGGCCAGGCGAATGACGGGACAAATCTCACCCAGGTCCACACGCAGAACGTTACGTCGTGCATGAACTCGTGCGCAACAACGGACAAATGTGTCGGTGTGGTATTCGACACGACGCTGCAAGACGGATTCAAGAACTGCTACCTGAAGAACACAACCAGCACAACCAGAACAACCAGCACAACCAGCAACAAGGCATCTGTAATGTATGCATCGCTATCTGGATCCAGCATTCCTTCCTCCTCCTCGACTTCCACAGCCGGCAACTCTACTTCCGGCTCCAACTCCAACTCCAATTCTTCGTCGTCCTCCAGCAGTGGAAGCAAGGCATGGATCGCCGGACCCGTAGTCGGAGGCGTCGTTGGTCTTGCCATCGTCGCCGGCGCAGCAATCTGGTGGCGCAGACGAAAGAGCAATGCCGAAGTGGGCGAGAAGCATGACGGCGTGCAGTACGATACCGTGCCTGGATATAGCCCTGGGCAAAATCCATATGGTGCAGAGCAGCAGACGGCATATGCTCACCCAATGAACGAGGCGGATCCAGGAGCAGTGAGGAACGAGTTACCTGAGACGACGAAGTACGCGCATCGTTCAGGGCATGAGGGGCTTCATGAGGCGCCGTGATTGGAATTCGACTTCGGCGTCGATTGACTGGAAAGCAGAGGCGCGGAATTGTTGAAGACGAGCCCATAGGCAATCACTTCAAACAATTGAGGCCATTTATTTAGTACAGCATAAGAGGCGTTATTAGCATGATACCAAAGCAGCTTGTAGTGTGTTGCAAAGACCAACCGCCTCTATCATCATCCTCTGATGTGGACCGATCTGCAATGCGAGACCTGACACTCGAAGGCTGAAAGCACTCTTGATGCTTCTCACTTTCCTTGATTTCTCTCGTCAGTCACCACTTCAATATACGTCTTAGAGGCGAGAGAAATGAGAGATAGCAACACTTCAATGTTCTCCACGAACCAGACTTCGTTTCTGTTCAGCTTGGTTTTGCTACATAGCTGCCAACCCTTCAATGATTACTTCTCATTTTCAAACTCAAGGCCGCTCTCCTCCCGCACAGTACCATACACACTCGGGATGTCACCTTTGTCCCCCAGGTGCTCCTTCACACCATCCAATCGTGCTCGCGCGACGTCAAGCCCCTTCACGCTGCTGCCGCTCGCGTCTGCAAGTGCCTTTGCATGTCTAGCGTCCTTGCGCGCAAGATCAATGTGGAAAAGTGGCTCATCCCGCTTATAGTAGTCACCCTCGAGCATGCGCTGTGAGTACGCTGTCCACGGTCCTGTAGCTCATCAGCACGCACTACGGTACTATATAGATAAATACGACGCACCTGGAAACATAGTCGAGATGAACTTATGCAAGTTGTCGACGCCCAGCCCGCTCTTCTCGGCCAACACATGGCCCTCGGACAGCTGGTTCACCATGTTTAGGATAAAAGTGTTGCCAATGACCTTCAGCAGAGTCGCGTTGCCAGCGGGCTGGTTCGAGAAATCGATGGTCACTCTCCCCATAACGCCATCAGTATACGGGAGGATTTTCTTCACGGCCTCCGCTTTCCCAGCAGTGACGCACACCAAGCTCCCCGCATCTGCCATCGCGGGCGCACCGAAGACCGGCATGCCGACGAACTCGGCGCCCGCGGCCGTGATGCGTGCCTCCAGAGCATTGGTCGTGTCTGGGTGCACGGTGCTGCAGTCTACAATGGTCTTTCCCTTGACGTCGGACTCCAGGATCGTGTCGACTGTAGCGTTGACGGCGGCGTCGTCGCCCACGCACATCAGGATGATGTCGCTGTCCTTCACGGCATCGCCAATTGTGGATGCGACTTTGGTTTTGTCGGTACCCAGCTTGGTGGAGAGAGCATCTGAACGCTGTTGGGTGCGGTTGTACAGGATCAATGGCTTGTCGAGGTTCCCTTTGGAAACGAGGTTGGCGCACATGCCCTACAGACATGTGGGTTAGCGAGTCATGGCCATGGTGTCGTTGTTTTTATGTTGCGGCCATTCAGGGTTGTTTTTAACGGCCATTTGCAGTATAGCTCCTAGCTTTTCGAAGGACAATATGAGCATGGCGTCTGAACAAGCGCGTGAAAATACGAGATTGAAAGTCACACGATGGTGAAATCTTCATCTGATTAGATTATCGACCGGGGGTACTTACTCTGCCCATGTTGCCGAGGCCGATCCATGAAAGTTGCGGAGCCATGTCGATGCTGTGATGAGTTGTAACTTTGCTGGCTGCGGAAGTCGGTGTGTATAGCTTTGAGATGCCAAGTACGTGTATTTATACTATGGCATACACCTTTATCTCCGTCCACTCATGGAGTCATATCCGGCTTTGTCATGATGGTGAAGCAGATGGGCCCAACAGGCCGGCATCGGTTATGACGCATCGTGCCTATCGATAAGAAAGTCGCCAAAGCTCCCGCCCTGCAGAAAACATGTGCGCGCGGCATTTCTGCACACCGCAATATCGCGCATTTTCCCATATACCCCTCGATGTGTTCAGAAGCTGAGCGATAGCATGAAGCATGGTCATTTGCAAAGCCCCTGTTTGGGGCTTGGGGCGGGTTTCGACGAAGGTGAGTGATGCTGAAGAGACGAATACTCACTCCCCACACTCGATTGTTGCACAGGCACTGACGTCCAAATAGCTCCCCAGGCTCGATAGCACGAGCAACGTCGCCGAAAAAACCTTCACCTCTCGCCTGCACACCACGGCGTGCCTCAATGCCTTGAATATCCGCCGGGCGTCGAGTCTTGCTAAGGAAAAGCAGCGCGCTGAACGCGATCAATTGACTCGCCTACTCAAAGAGTCTGACGCCAAACGCGACGCAAGGAACTATATTAAGCATTTTGATGTCGCCAAGAAGGCGCCTGTGGACGCTCCACCAAAGACCAGGCAGGCTGTGAGTGCTACATTCCATGAGGATCCAGCCACAGCGCTCACGGGTGTCAATCTCGGCAACCTATACGAGCACACCATCTTCACACGCGAACAACCGCCCGGGGATGGATTTGGAGAGAGTATAGAAGAGCCCATTCATCTTGCACTGGTGAAGATACGGCAGCCACAGGCCCTCGACGACGCTACCCTGGGCGGCATCGCGTTGACGCTGAGTCAACTAGCCCAGCTGGGATTGAGTACAGCAGTGGTACTGGACTGCGATGACGACGCTTCCTGCGACACAGCGCACGCGCGACCGCCCTTAGAGCAGACAATTAGAAGGCAGGCAACACGCATGGTCGCTGCGCTGCAGCGATACCACGAGCCTGGTGCTTTGCTGGTCGAGCATGCACTCAGTTACGCAAGCCTGGGTCAAGATGGGCTAAGCACAGCACATGTGCGGGGAGATGTAGAAGTCAAAGACAACTATCTCCTCTTCCCGCCGATCGACGACGGTATCATACCTGTCATCCCGCCGTTGGCGTATGACACAGACCTAAAGAGGGTAACCGTCCTGGCAGACGACGTGGTTCTGGCCTTGGTTCGAGAGTTTGCTGGTCTCGCAGGCGGTTCCAGTAGCATCAAAAGCAACACACATAGTCGTCAAGACGTGTATGAGCGGCCAATCCTCGACCGCGTCATCATCTTAGACCCTCTGGGCGGTATCCCATCCCAGAACAGGGCAGATGGCGCACATGTCTTCGTCAATCTTGAAGCAGAATACCGGCACATCAAAGAGGAACTAGCAACAGTCGCGTCGGATGCAAAATCTGTTGACGTCGAACGGAAATCAACGTCACTCAGTAGCGAGAATCCACTCTCAAAATTTGTCGAAGGTGAAGTTGCGCCGCTGCCTGGGCCTCCAGCAACCCGCATGAGCGACATATCGCCACCCGACCGACATATAAAGAATCTTGATGTGGTCGAACGAGCATTGAAGCTGCTCCCACCGTCGTCCTCAGGCCTGATCCTCACTCCGATTGAAGCAGCTACCGAGTCCCTTCCTGCACCCGACGAGTCTGGACGTGGTTCAAAGCCGTCGCCGAATCCACTAATTCACAACGTCTTGACCGACAAGCCCATGGTGTCGTCTTCTCTCCCAACGTCTCCAGCAAGCCGTCTTCATGGTCTGCACGCTTCAAGACCATCGACTTTTCTCAAGAAGGGTATCCCTCTGACCATGATTCCCGATCCACGGGTCTGCGGGCCCTGGCAACCACCATCCACCGGCTACCCCAGTATTGACCTTGGCAATGACCCGCGTATCAACCTACCCAAGCTCGTGGACCTCATTAACGACTCTTTCCGCCGCAAACTAGACCCGAAGGACTATTTGGCGCGCATTCACGGCCGAGTAGCTGGCATAATCATCGCCGGTGATTATGAGGGTGGCGCGATATGTACTTGGGAAACGCCTTCGACACTTCGCCGGCACGAATTTGGCTCTACTGCCGAGTCAAACGACGTGGAATCCCCTCACTGGGTTCCTTACCTCGACAAATTCGCCGTTCTGACATCCTCACAAGGCTCAGGCGGTGTGAGCGACATCGTCTGGGCCGCGCTAGTACGCACGTGTTTCCCGCGCGGCGTGGTGTGGAGGAGTCGAACGAGCAACCCTGTGAACAAGTGGTATCAAGAGCGGAGCACGGGAATGTGGAATTTGCCCGGTGGAAACTGGACTATGTTTTGGACAGTGGAAGGGGTCACCGCTGGGTGGGGAGGCATCGAGGGTAGACCACAGGAGATGAAGAGGTGGGATGCGTACATTGATGTGTGCTCCGGTATTGAGCCGAGTTGGATGGATGGAAAGAAGCAGCTCGATTAACATCATAGCATGATATGAATCACGATCAAGCCTAGCGATCATCAAACATGAGCCAATATCTTATGACAAGGCAGCAACATTTGCGTCACTCCTTGACGCGACCAGCAAAGATATCAATAACCCCTTGCTAAGCCCGTGTGTGCTGGGAGGACCGTGCACAGGGTGGAACGGGATTGACGAACTCCGTCCCGGCCTGCTTACTCTCGAGCGAACTGCGACTCTGACAGCCCCACGGTCTTCCCTACCGAACGCAGCATGGAAGCCGCCGACGCCAGACAGGGCTCGGCGCCTTATGGAAGAGCTTGCACAAATTGTGTGAAAGCGAAGTGCCGGTGTATTGTGCGAGACGCAGGCACCTGTTCAAGGTAGGTAAAGCTGGATACTAGTTCATTGACTGTAGTATTATGTTTCAGGCGATCATATTCGTACCTTTGAAACGAAAACTTGGGTCCATTATATGAGCATATAGACTCTTTACTCCCTCAGTTGTCTGGTGGTTCCATAAGCGACCAGGTCTAACAAAACGGCAGATGTCAGCGGCTCAAAAAGGACTGTCAACCGTCTACGACAGTGCGTGGACAAGGCGCAAAGCGCAATGCAGCTTCAAAAAATTCGGCACTCGAGGAGAAACTCGACGATATCGTGACCCTGCTTCGAAGTCAGACAGGCGCACACCATGGGCGGTCAGCAGACACCATTCCAACTCCCAGCTCGACTGGGCTTTCACCTGGGAGTGACTTGCTTGAAGATTCTAGAGACCAAGATTTGACCGAAGAAGAGTACATCAACTTTCGTGAACATCTTTTGCCGGATTTCCCGTTAGTAAACGCCCCACCAAACTACACAGCAGCCGAGCTGCAGAAGAAAAAGCCCGTCTTTGCGTTGGCAGTGAAAGTGATGACCACGCGAGTAGCCTCCAAGCAGTTAGCCCTAGGCAAGAAGCTTAGAGAAATACTTGCGCAGAAGATCTTAGTTGAAGGCGAGCGAAGTCTTCCTCTATTGCTGAGTTTGCTCACTTCTATAGCATGGTAAGAAGTCAGCCCGGTTATAGATACTGTAGTATTCATGACTTACACCAGGTCCCTATCTTTCACACACGGGAAGCCCTTCCTGGGAGCCATGATGGGCCTGGCTCGGCCTCTCATAAGCGATTTGAAATTAGATCGGGGTTCTACTTCAGCTCGATGTCCCGGCGTACAACCTCCTCATATTGGGGACGCCAATAACGAAGAAAGTGTCACACAAACGAATGCAGGACGACGGGCCTACGTTGCTTGTTTCGCACTAAGTGCAATGTAAGTCACCTCGATATCCCCTTCGATCTAAGCTAAGTTTGAAAGTGTATCCACTACCATGAAGTATGATGCCATGCGCTGGTCCTCACAGTTGGACTCTGCTTGCTCCATTCTGTCTGCACACAGCGAAGTTGAAGGCGACCAGATCCTTGTTGCTCTTGCTCGCCTCGCAAAAGTGGCACTCGACGCAGGGGACATCTATCGGCAAGTGTCAGAGGACTCGGAAACCACTGTACATCCCGCATTCTCGATAGCCCCTTTGAAGAGCTCTCTCAGTCAAACCAAGGACACGCTGAACTCTGAACAGCTACAGCACAGTAAGCTCCACAAACTCCTATGTTGATTGATTGCTCAACCATGGTTAGGCTCAGTAGTAACATACATATATGCTGCAGAAGCTGCAATCTACGAACTAGCTCTTCTCCAGCCACCGACTCCGCTCATGCGCTACTGCGATCACAACCTAAAGCGGATCGAATACCTCACCGGCTTGCTGCAGACCTGCAAAGGATGCACAGAACACTTTCTTGCTTTCGATCTAAGACACATCACTGCGCCTATGATGATCGTGTTTGGCTACAGTATGAAGCTCTGCTATTCTCTGCTCACTTTGCAGATCAGCGGCTGGGACACGGCAATGGCGCGCATGACATTAGATCCCGCTACGTGTTTCGAGCGTGCAATTGACCACTGCGAACAGACAAACAATGCTTTGAAATTTGAAACGGGCGAAGATAGCATCTTCAAGCAGGCAGCAGAAACGATGCGTAGCTCTGCCTCACAATGGAGACTGCCTACGGAGCGACGCGACCCATCACTCGGACTAGATGCATTTGCTTCTGGTGCGGATTTTGGTCTAGTCGATTTGCCCTCGTTGGAGTTCTCTGAGGATTTTTGGCTGAACACTAACTGCAACTTTTGAAAGCCGGGACCGGGTTTCGGGATTGGATTTGTCTCCTACACCTTTCTGCACTCTTCAGTACAGGCATTATACTCAACGGAATTCACACTCCACGGAATTCGAGTAGAGTTGTTGCCTGTCTCAGCATGCCTATAAACTTAGACTAATTCCATTGTTGTTTGCTACCACAATACCCAACTGTGCCATTCCGTTCATTGCCCGACTCAGCACATCCCAACAGCACAGATGCAGCCCGCTTCAGATGTCAAAGTAGAGCGTGACGAGATCAAATCTGACCATCAGGATGAGCGGATATACCTTGAAGGCTTCCGTCTCGCCATCGTCCTAGCTAGCGTGACTCTTGTAACCTTCTTGGTTCTACTGGATACATCGATCCTCGGTACAGTAAGTCCACGACAGACAACAGGTCCAATATGGAGTACTTATGCGTACAGGCCATCCCTCGTATTACTACTGAATTCCACTCGCTTTCTGACGTTGGTTGGTACATCGGCGCATACAACCTAACTGCGTATGTCCGCCCAAGTACTGGTGTCTCAACGACACCGCTGACCAAACACAAGTGCAACCCTGCAGCCATTGTCGGGCAAACTGTACTCTAAGTTCAGCAACAAAGTAACTCTTTGAACTGTCCGCAAATTTTACGCCGTCTCACTATCTGCAGTACACTTACCTCACCTTCACAATGGTCTTCGAAATCGGCTCATTGGTATGCGGTCTTGCCAAATCCTCCTCGATCTTCATCTGCGGCCGCGTCATCGCCGGTCTGGGCGCTGCCGGCCTCTTCAACGGCGCTCTCACAATCATTTCCAGCTCTGTCCCGCTCGACAAAAGCCCGATATATACAGGCATACTTGCTGGTATCACACAGCTCGGGATCGTTGCTGGGCCGCTCATCGGCGGTGCACTGACTGAGCACGTAAGCTGGCGGTGGTGTTTCTACATCAATTTGCCGGTAGGCGGGGCGGCGGCAGCGGTGTTATTTATGTTTATCACAGTCCCCGAGATCGTACAGAAAGAGCCACTATCGGCGGCGTTGATCTTAAAGGTCTTACCGGAACTTGATCTGATAGGTTTCGCGCTCTTTGCACCTACTGCGACTATGTTTCTCATGGCTTTGCAATTCGGCAGCGGCAACACGTACGCCTGGAATAGCGCGACAGTTATCGGGTTGTTTTGTGGCTCTGGCGTCGCAGCCTTGATCTTCATCGGTTGGGAGTTCAGGGTGGGCGATCGGGCTATGATACCTGGCAGTATGCTCCGGAAGCGCATCGTGTGGACTAGTTGCATCTTCGGTGCGGCCCTCATGTGCTGCAACATTATCTCCAGCAATTGGCTACCGACATATTTTCAGGCTGTAAAGGGTGAAGGGCCAACGTTGAGTGGCATTCATATACTACCGAGCGTTCTCGGTGCTTTACTGACCATTATCGTTACGGGGGCTGCAAGTAAGCATGCTTTGGAATTATCAGAAGACGGGTGTCACTAACTATAATAGTCTCAAGATTAGGATACTACCTTCCTTGGGGTTTCTTCTGCGGTCTCGTCACTGCAATTGGAGCAGGTCTCATTTCCATGTGGACGCCTACAACGAGCACGGCTCGGTGGGTTGGATACCAGATCCTGTTCGGAGCCGGTCGAGGAGCTGGCATGCAAGTCGTAAGTGTCTGACATCTTGTTGAGATTGAGTCTCGTGGAGGGTTATGATGGTTGTTATTGACGTGCCACAGCCTATCATTGCCGCCCAAAATGCCGTGCCAGCAGCTCAAATACCCATTGCAATGGCCACACTCATCTTCTTCCAGAACTTCAGCGTTTCAATCGCCGCTGTTGTCAGCAACACAATATTTTCTCAGACGTTGGCTGCTACGATACCAAAGTATGCACCTTCAGTATCGCCAGCTGCAGCGTTAGAAGCCGGTTCTGGTGCTAGCGCCGTTCGAGACATCATACCCATTGGCCATGCAGACGAACTCGATGGTCTACTGAGAGCGTACTCCGAAAGCTTGCGAAATATTTTCTATCTTTTGGCCGGACTTGCCGTATTGGCGACTGTGGCCAGCTCTGGGATGGGTTTGAAAGATGTCCGCAAAAAGCCTCAGAGCCAGGGTTCGAAGACGTCAATGTCAAAAGACGGCAGCCAAGTGTAGACTTGCGCTACGTGGCCTTAATTTGAGAATTGTCTGGCTGGGGGTTGTAAGCTTGAAGGTGGGCTCAGAGATGTTTGAGGTTGTTCAGGATCGAGCGTGGTGACGCTATAAGCGGCCGCGGACAAGATTCACTGAATCTTAGCATCGAGCACGTCGAGGACAGGCATTGACGATGACAATGTCGGATTGCAAGTTCAGCCGCATAAGCCCCAGTTTGCGGACGCGGGAAGATGCGGGGTCATCTAGCGCCTGTCAAGGCAGGGCAACAGGTGTTCACAGGGGAGATGCGTAGAAGATTTGTAGTATGTTTGGAGCAATATCAAGAGATTGAATTGATCGAACAGCTTTCCTAGCCTGTCGGGCAGGGCGCCTTGAAATGGACGCTGAATTGTCCAATGAGCAGGGTTTCAAGTGCTTGAGAGTCAGTCGTGTCTGCACAGACTGGTAAGAGGACACTCGATGCCCCAACTCGAGCCAAGACCGCGGAGACTTTGACGCGCTCCCCGTGGAGATCGAATGTTAATGACTGCGTGAATTACACGTTTCGGAGTAAATCGGGATGTTAACGACATATCTGTTATATCCAGCCAGCTTTAAGCTTTTCTGCGGCCTCACTTTCAGACACCACATCTGCCATTTTCGCCTGGATATCGAAGACATTCGCATCGTGTACCGCTTTGGACCGATCTCCGCAAGCCTCACTGACGACCTGTGCGGTGGTGAGCCTGATTCAAAATTTCGAATGCCAAGGCCTACAATGGGACGATAACCTAGACACATTGCATCCAGAGTAGTCGCTCGCACACAACCACTTGTACTGACGCCGCAGATCACCAGTGTATCGACACCTTTCAACTGCAGGCGCGTACTGAGATCTGTGGCGAAGAATGCACTGGGATACCGTTTGGAGACAATGAGTTCGCCGTCTCTAGGCTCTAAACCAGGCACCCAGCTCTCCAAGCCGGTCTCGTTTCCTTTCAGAAAAACTTTCAGCAGCGGCGCTTTGCAGTAGAATATGCCTGCATCCGACATATCAGGCTCTGTGTACTCGACCCGGGTCCAAATCAGAGGTACCTGGCCCTTGCGGGCGGCGTCAACGAGTTTCGCAATCGAGGCAGGTGCAGCCGCCGAAGCCGGATTCTCGCTGGTGTCCAGAGGGCTGCCTTTACTCCAGTACGCATTGCAGACATCGACGAGTAAGAGCGCAGGTTTGTTTCCCCAGCCGACTGTTCCAGCGAAGCCCGACCTCACGTAGCTGTCGTGGTCGCTATTTTCGTGCGGAGCCATGGATTTCGGTGTTACTTTCTGAGCGTCAGCCACGACGCTCGGCCAGAGGACGCCGCTCCAGCCGGTCTAAGTGGCGACGCCATCAACCTCGTTTTGCCGTTCGCGCACTGGCAATGCTCGGAGAGCGAACACGCGGCGATCGGAGAAGTTACTTGGCTCGCGAAGCGGTTCTGGCGGATACTTGTATCCTAAGTTTGGACTGGACTGCAGTCGCGGAGCATCAATCACCCGTACCTCGGGTAAGTACTTTGTTCCGCTCATACCGGTCTTCGAAAGAGGCATGTGGTGATTCGGCGCTGCGCCTTCGCGCAAGGTAAACTGTAAATCAACGTGCTGCGGCTTGATCCGTCAATTCTTTATCGTGTGCGCTTCGCATCTGGCCATTAGCATCTGGTGCCTCCATTCCAGATTCACGGCAGCATACGCCAGCCTCTCCTCCACACTGGAGGTCCCGAAATCTTGGCGTATGATCGGACGGACTTCCCCACACATGCAGGAGCCCTTGATGCCCTCGGCGAAGAGCGAATCCTCGGTATCTCCCAAACCTCACAGCTCCACTATCGCCATGGAAGCAAAAGAAGGGAGATCAGGCAACGCGTTCGCGTGCGAGCGCTGTAAGAAAGACCATAACTGCATGCGCCTCTTCTAACTTCAACAGGTCGTAAGCACAAAGTTCGGTGCGTTCCCTCGGACACAGCTTCTGTATGCCAAAGGTATGTTTTTCCGGCACTTTTCCGCGCCTTCGGCATAACACGTGCTGCAGGTGCCAGAAAGCACGCGTCGAATGCATCGAGCATGTTGCACGCAGGAGGCCAGCAAAGCCCAGATCAGATGGGCAGGCACCTAACAAAATGCGCGACTTCGACAAGAAGCTGGACAAAATATCTGCTATTGTGGCAACAATGGCGCCGGTCTCAGTCCTACAGCCCGCGTTACCGCCGGCAACCGTGCCTTCCCAATTTCCCGAGACAGCCCAGCAAACATCATCGCCGGCGCCCGCACCGGTGAAGGCATCGCCGTCTACTTCCACCGCACCAGTCCTTCCGGCCCCTATTTCTAATGGAGAAGATTCCGCCTCTTTTTGGGGTTCGATCAACGACACGTTGTCATGCCTCGGCAGGCTTGATCCCGTTATCCGGTCAATTAGTTACGTCCACATGCAGATGTTGGTGGACACCTATCGGGCCATGTCCGATTACTTTCCATTCGTGACTCTGCCAAAAGAGTGCTCTTGTCGCGAAATGCTCCAACAACGACCGATGTTGATGTTCGCTGTATTGACAGTGGCTTCCTATGACTCGGTACTGTTGCAGTTGACCTTGAGTCGCGAATTTCGCAAGGTCGTGACAGTCAAGGTGATGAATGGAGAGAAAAGTCTAGATTTGCTGCAAGCACTGCTTGTTTTCATAGCTTGGCATCACCATTATATGGATGCTCAGGCTGTTTCTATTCCCATGCTTCTGCAGATTTGCGCTGGCATCGGAAATGATCTGGGTCTAGACAGTCTCTCAACCACTATGAGGGGCCCTCTACACCAAGACGATCACAGGAACAAGGAAGCGAAAAGAGCATACCTCGGGTGCTACTATCTAGCTTCCAATATCGGACTGGCTGAGCCAGGTAAAACTCGCAGTATATCGTATTCGAGCACACTTCGAACGTACGCGTCGGAGCTGGCGGCATCGTGGGAGCACAAGTCTGATGCGATACTGCCCATCCTCATTGATATTTGCCAATTCACAGAAGATGTCCAGGAGACATTCACCGACCAGAGCGAGCAGGCTCTTATCGCCCGCACGCAGGTGAAGCGCTTGAGTGCGAAGTGGGACAGTATCTGTCTGGCCTCAAAGCTGCAGGCGAACGACTTCAGTATGTGGCGGTATTTAATGTACGATACCATTATACTGACCAAACTAGAAACACTACAGTGGATACAACTCGCTGCACATAGCTATCTCTACAAGACCGCAGCATCGATCGAACTGACCGACCGCGATAGCACCCCGTGGGCTTCAGGCTTCCAACTCTCGTTGCGCGTAACCTGTCTACGATCAATCGAGCAATTTCTCGACAACAGCACAAAACTTCAGTCAGGCCAGTACGAGTTCTTGTCTCTGGTTGATTGGCTCAATCTGGTCTCTACAATGACAAGCTTGGGCAAGCTCGCGTTGCATTCTTCACCAATGCCTGGATGGGATACTACCGAGCTACAGGTAGCGAAGTCATTCGAATACTTTCGCGATCAGCTTTCCTCGCAGATGCCTCGTCCACGCGATCCACAAGAAACCAACGAGGATATCTTTGAGCGTTTCCGCCGTATCACGGCTGTGATGAAAATGGCTTTAACAACCTCGTCTGGAAGGACTAGTCCTGGTGGAAGTACATTCCAACTTGCAACTGGATCTGGCCGAACGGTTTCTTTGTTGCAAGATCTTCCCTTGCCAAAGATGAACGGCATCAATGGCGACGACAGACATCATCCTTGGAAGCCTAAGCCTACATTCGATCTCAATAGCCATCAGTTTCCGTGGCGGTTCTTATCGGGCACAGTTTGAAGAAGATTTGTGTGGCGCAAAATGCATCTAGGGCAATGCTCGCGGATAAAACTGCGAATCGGTTCGGCATTCCGCCACCAGACCACGGCAATGGTACAGCTCTTGCCTCTCACCAAGGGTATCACCGCAAGCCACGAAATCCGAGCTTAGCATAGCTATGCACGTGCAGGTAAGCACGCGGACATGTCGCAGGAGGTGCAATTGGCTGACCGATATTGAAGCCGCGGCAAGTCTCGGGGACTTGATTGGTGGATCGGCCGGACATGCTGAGCTATACGAGGCACCCCGAAAGGCCCACTTGGAATGGCAAGACATTCCGGTGACCATTTCCATCGTTTCTTCGAGAACGCCGTTCTGAAGTGAGCGACACTTACTTGACTTCATGTTTTCTTCTCTTTGTCTCTCCTCATCTCGATGCGAGGACTGATGCCTCTCTGGAAGTATGATACCCCGCACAGACACTGTCGTGCTAATGACTGAACGTTTTTTCCATCTCTACTCTTGATCCCACAACCATGTGTTCACCTCTATCGTCTATTGCTCCAAATGTTTCACACTCATCTGTTCAGGCGCTCAAGGCTCAGACGTAGGCAGACTCGCTCTGCAACAGCCGAGCGACGCTGTTGTAAGAACTTAGCACAGCCTCCACCAAGCACCGTCACGAGATTCAAACAGTGTTTGGAGTGACAGTATCGGACCAAACATGTCAGGACTTCTACACAGCCAGAAGCGATCCTTGTTGTTGCAATTTTATTTAAGCTGAACGAAGATTCTACCACTGGGTCGACCTACAAGTCATCACTTTGCCTGTCTTCCTGGCCTAGCTACTATCATTTGACAGTCGAACGTGCACCACGTTCTACCTTACCTCATCACACTACAACTTACTTCACCATAACCACATCACCACAATGGGCTGCACGTCGAGCACTCCCACGTCGGGTCTAGGAGAAGACGAACCCTCTAAACTCAGTGGCCAGCATGGAGCAGGCCACACCAGCCATGGTGGCTCTGGTGCCCATACCGGTACCTATTACGGCGGCTACGGCGGCTATGGAGGAGATGGAGGAGGTGGTGGCGGTGACGGAGGCGGCGGTGGTGGAGGATGCTGAAGGCGTTTTGAATCTCGGGGAAAGGTTGGGACGACTGATGATGTTGCGGTGACTGGGACTGTGTCGCTGGAGGATCTTGGCTGTTGGTGATGTGGCAAAGTTACAGTCCATGGTGTGCGTCAAGGACCTATCCGGCAGTAGTATGTGCTTTTAAACCACTCTCTACATCACAAACATCACTAGGTCTTTTTAAACTTTGTTCCTAGGTTGCTCATTGATTTTTGCCGGTCGAGACAATCAAATATCCAATCTGCATACTCTAGCATATATATACATTCCAATCTTTGACTTGATTACGAGTGTGGACTCAATAGTACCTTCCATTACAACACTTTCCAAACAAAACTTCATATCGCCCGAAGACTTCTCCTACCAGTATCAATAATGCCATCGGAAGGACCCACTTGATGGTGAGGTGGTTGTCCAAACTGGAATATATCATGATTGTCGCCTGGCTCGCAGTCTGGGCTTCATAGGCCACAAGCAGTGTAAGATGTAGGTCAGGATCAGTGAGCAAAAAGAGATATCTGATTTCATGTCGTTAAGTCGAGATCAACAAAAAAAAAGACGACGTTGGCAGGATTCGAACCTACGCTCCCGAAGGAACAAGATTTCTAGTCTTGCGCGATAACCACTCCGCCACAACGCCGAAGATCGCTAGCTGGTTAATGCTAGTGATAGATGAAAATCTTGCAAGATATGGATTATATATTGATGACAAGACGAGATTCAATAGAAAGAAACATCCACCGGCGACTAAATACAATGATGTCAGACTCCATGCATTACTGTAACATGCAGTCATGATTCCTCGCTCATATGCAGAAGGAGCGACAAGGATGGTAGGATAGTCCCGGTCTTGAGGCTTCACCTTGGCGGTCAAGCCTCGAGCCAAAATTAGCCCCCACAGCCGGAGTGAACCACATCCTCGGCACCCCGATGTTCATGATGAGCCTCGTGCATCCACACCATTCCCATAATCTGGTTCCAATAGTCCCATTCTAAACTTGTCGTAACAATGCAGTTACGTCAGTCCGTGTCGTCCTTTATCAACGTAGAGCCATGTGAAGCACGAGTGACCCCGCTAAACACATCACGAGCAAGGTGTTGATAGACGGACTCGACCACCTTGCGACTCGACTTTCCGGTCACGCACGAGAGTAATCAGCAGCAGAAAGAAACAAGTGCCACCTGTCGAACTCCTAGCTGGTGTACTACCTTTGATCCCCGACACCAAACTCAGTTCGATTTGCTAAGCCTCGCAGTCCACGTTGTGATTGGTCCATCGCTCATCCTCCTCTGCTGACTCCACACACACAAGTCCCTTTTAAGTCTGCATCCGCCTGGAACGGCAGGCATGGTCAGCACAAAGAAGTAAACCCCCGCTACGGGATTCTTTTCCTTCAGGGGCCCCTGCTGGATAAATCCCAGGCTTGTTGCTTGTGAGACGCGGAAGTCCTGGCAGGGCTGCTGAAGCCCGATGCTGCGGTTGGTCCACCTACGGGCGCGCAGTTCGGTCCTCGAAGCGTACAGCATATAGTCGCAATGGCGTCCAGCATGCGTGGGCATTGCCATTCTTGCGATCGACAAACTTATGTCGCGCTGTCTTCCTGAGGATCACCCGGCCTCCCGTTTGAGCGCAGCGGCTGCCTTTCTCTTCAACAGGATGTCGACAATTAATTCACCCCGCCTGCCGGGTCTGCCGATCCTACACAATCACGTCACGGGGGCCGAGTACTCAAGATGGCGCCGAGGGATGAAATTCGCTTGCGAAACCAAGGGGACCTGGGGTTTTTGTGATGGAACACATTCGATGCCCATGCCCAAGTCTCCGAGGGCGTCCAACACAGTTCAACCGACTTTGCTTGACGAACGAAAAGCGTGGGTCCGACAGGATCGCGAAGTCAAACTAGACATTTTCCTATCAGTATCGGAGGAAGTCATGGAAGAGGTGCTCCACGCTGGCCCACCGCTCCCACCGTCCAACATGAGTGCCCAGCAAATGATGGCAGCGCTTGACCAACGCTTCGCGACTTTTAGGTTCAACGACTACCACCATGCTTTCTGCCACTTTCTCAACCTACACATGGACTCATATGACAGTCTTGCGGACTTCAACTTCGAGTTTAAGACGACGTTAGAAGACTTACGCGACTATGGTCACCCGCTTTCCAATGTCCAAGCCTGCAGCGCGTACTTCTCGAAGCTCCGATGCACGCAGAATCCATGGGTGGCGCAAAAGCTCGAGACATGGGAGACATCGACAACGGTTCCAAAGCTCGAGGATCTCATGAAGGAGCCCATACCTTGGACATTCAAGCCGTCCAGCGCAGATAATTCAACGTTTTTGGAAACCGAGTCTGTCCCGGAGGAGCTCATTGACGACACCTCGTCACAGTCAGATATGGACAATTCAAGTGTATCCACTGCCTCTTCGCCATCCAAGACTCACTCAAGGCACACATCAAACACCACAGCAATCACCACACATTCACTAGAGATCACGGTCCACGCATCATCTGAAGACATTGCCCAAATTACATCTCTCCCTCGGCTTCCCGCAACAAAGTACGTCCCGGCTTCGGCACCATGCCATATCTCTCCAAAGAAGAGCGTGCCTCTCATGGGCCCTCTGCCACCAATGCACCGCCCGCTTCCGCCTCTCCCAAAACATGTGACCCACGCCTCTCCACGCGCACGCTCAGCCTCGCCACGCATCATGGTACCCTCACCCAACGCAATCATTAGCTCACCCAAGACTTCTGCAAAATCCACACACACCCCACAAACGCCCTCTCTGAGACTAGAGACGACACATCCCACACTCCGCCCCAGATCACCCACCCTGCTCGACCAGAAGGAATTCGGCCCCAAGCCCGCACCGAGCCCCATCACACCCTGCGAGACGAAATTGCACCCTGCGCTGCGCCAGGCCACCGCATCTGCACCAAGCAACCTCTCGACAAGCGTGACAGCAACTCTCCGCGTCACACCCCCACTCCCATCCGCGCCCTTCGAGGTCGACACAATCCCATGGCCGAACACCCCCGACCGCCCAACAAGCTCGCGCGCCGCGCACGAACTGGACGCACTCACACGCCTCCGCGCCATGTCCGGCGCAAGCACGATCTCGCTGCCCTTGAGCGGCGCACGCGCCGTGTCGCCACCACGCCTGCAAGACCGCCCGCTGCTGAAGGGTGCATCATCACCGCCACTGGGCTCCGCGCCATCGCCCAAGATTCTGCAGGGCCGCGTACCGACGGGTGAGTCTGTGGGCGCGCGCAGTCGCACGCCGACGTTCGAGAGCTTGGGGGTTCCGCGGTGCGATTCGCCGGGTGATATTGATGGTGGGAAGATTGAGAGGAGTCGTAGTCCGGTGCGCGAGTTTGTTGCTAGGTTGAGCGGGGATAGTCTGGAGATCAAGGAGGAGAAGGGGAGGAGGGAGAGGAAGAAGAGTTGGAGTTTGGGCGTTGGTCTGGGGCGATTTGGACCGGGCAAGGGCGTCAAGGAGATTGTGTGATTAATGATTGCTAATAGATACCCTTCTTTCTTACTGTATATAGTTTGGCGATTCAAAGTAGATATGGATAATTCGACATTGCAACTTCAGCTCGATACGTCCTGTGCCTGGTAGTCTAGTATCCGCGAGTTCGCTGTAGTGATGATGCTCATGATTGTCAGTCTGCACGGTGCAAGAATTTCAGAAACGATGGGAAAGATTTCAGTCATGATTCATATAATCCTCGCTGAGGTTGAGAGTGGTCTAAAATACATGAGAAGATACTGGGATGCTTCTCTTGTTGTGCTTGTTTCGGCGACACGTCCAAGCTAGACACTAGTTCCAGTCTTTCATCAGACTGGTTTCTCCTCGATTCTGCTCCGGTGATTTACTGCGTCGCCCGTACTGCCTTGTCGACAGCCTTGGCAAAGTACTCGACGTTGTTGGTGTTGAGACCTGCCATGGAGATGCGACCGTTCTTAGTCATGTAAACGTGGGAATCCTCACGCAGCTTCAAGACCTGCTCCTCAGTCAAACCTGTGAAGCTGAACATGCCGATCTGATCTGTGATGTGGTTCCATGTGCCTGGTGTGCCAAGCTCTTCAAGCTTGTTGCGTAGGGCGCTACGCATCTCCTTAATGCGGCCAGACATCTCGCGGAGGTTAGCCTCCCACTCGGAGAACAGCTGCGGGTCGTTCAGGACGGTCGAAGCAATGCGAGCTCCGTATGCGGGTGGATTCGAGATCTCGGAACGCTGGAGAATGGCAAGTTGTGACGCCACGCGGGTGACTGTTGATTGCGCATCAGATGCAGGCGATGTGACGAAGTGGAAGCAACCGGCACGCTCGCCGTAGAGACCGAAGTTCTTTGCGTAAGACTGTGCGATGCATAGCTCGAAGCCCTGCTCGACAAAGTAACGGATGGCCCATCCATCCTGGGCAAGGTCACCCGAAGCAAAGCCCTGGTAGGCTGTATCGAAGAAAGGGAAGTGCTTCTTTGCCCGAATGACCTCAGCGATCTTCTTCCACTGATCCTGTGTGGCATCAACACCGGTGGGGTTGTGCGCGCAAGCGTGCAGGACAACGATGCTGCCCTCAGGTGCACTCTCTAGCGCGCCGTACATGCCATCGAAGTCGAGACCCTTCGTCTTTTTGGAGAAGTAGGGGTATGTCTTGTGCTGCAGACCAACATTGGAGAAGATCTGGAAGTGGTTCGGCCATGTGGGGTCGGAGAAGTAGGCGGTGCGCTCGGTGTTGGTCTTGTAGAACTTTTGCAGAAAAAGGGCGCCCAGGTGCACGGCGCCGGTGCCGGAGATGGTCTGCAAGCTGGTGACCTGCACAATGTGTCAGTCATGTGTCACGTCATGGTGGGGAGAGCTACGCACGCGCTTTTCCTTGATGGCGGGGCTGTCACCACCAAGCACAAGCTTCTGCGAAGCTGTGGTGAATTCGGGTAGGCCGGCAATGGGCAGGTACTCATGGTTGAGGTTAGGGTCCTTGCGGAGGATCTCATCGGCCTGTCATAGATAGTAAGCACACAGCTGTGTACATGGAGGCAGTGCTACGAGGTCGCACCTTCTTCACCACAGGCAGCACCCATGGCTTGGCATTGTTATCTCTGTAGGCCCCAATGCCCAAGTCGACCTTGTTGCTGTCGGTGTCGCGGCGATACGCGGCCATCAGCCCGAAGAGCGCATCTTCGGGCGCCTGGGGAACGCTACTCGCGTCGAAAGCGGAAGCAGCCATTGGAGCAAGTTGTGTGGAAATCTGGGTAAGGCGGAGGTTGGAACTGGAGGACTGCGAGGACGGAGCTGCAGGTGAAGCAGAGGCAAGGGATTGCTTAGGTGATTCTGGCATGACTGCAACTGTTGGAGCACACCACTGTTACGTTTCACGCGCCTAACTGGGAAGCCGCAGCCCACTAGCCCCCGCAAACGTTTCTAGACGATAATCCCGGTCGAGGGGATGCGGAGCTGAGGAGCTGCTCGAGACGAGAGAGCAAGAGAGTGCAGCGTGGGATTATTGATTCTGCAGCCCCAGCACGCGCCCCGGCTGCTTTACTTAAGAGCTGGTTGACAGCCGCAGGGACTGGTGCCGAGGCACGAGGTCATCCGTTCTCAGCATGGTCCGCGGTGATGTCAACCCCCAGCGCGCTGTCGACCTCTCACATGCAGCGGGATTCCAAGACAGTTTTAGCTGAGCCCCAGGGCGAGCACCCGAGCATCTGGCGGCTTTGTGGGTCTGCAACGGCCAAACCGCCGAAAGCACCAGGACACACCTGCTACTTCTGGACACTATTCACAGGGTGCGCGACAGACTTGGAACAGGCTGTGCTCGCCATACTTTCACATGTTCGGAATCTAAACCCTACGAGCAGCTGACCATTTGATTTTCAAATCCCGTGTCATATGAAAAAGTCCCACAGGACAAGCACTGTGCAAAAGGCAGACGTGCCGTAGAAGACCATCTGCGCGGTGCTCCTTCTCTCCGTTGCCCGCTTGAGCTCCTTGTTCCCGCTCCCGACGTTATCCGTGGTATTGAATGAATCTTCCACGAGCTGTTCGATGTGCGCAGACTGCATCTCGAGATTACTTGCAAGCGTTGACTGCAGCTCTGAGACCTCCACGAGCGATTTCTCCGCAGCCCTGGTACCTTGTTAGTTGTCGTTCTGCATGAAGGTGGGGCCAGCACATACCGGACTTTATCCAGCTGATCTTCGTACTGCTTGAGCATATCTTGGTTCTCTTGCGCAAATAGCTGGAGTTGCTCGGGGTCGAGTTGCTGCTCGATGGCAGCACTCGATTCGTCCTGTCCATGCGACGTCGTCCCACGATAATCCTTCGAGGCTCCGTCCGCACTGCTTCCACCCTTTGTGCCGCCATATTCGCTGGATGGCATGGTGGCTCTCGTCTTATAGAGCACACTCTTGCTCTTTTCCACCTCCCTCATAAGTCGTATTTCCATCATGGAGCTCTGAAACTGCCCGCACTGCTCCAACGCATTTTGTAGGGACCAAACAATGCTCTCCCTGTGTGCTTTGATCGTATTCGCCTTGGCCTCCTCGAGTTCCTCTTCTGTGCTCTTTGCCGTTATCGCACCTCCTGCTGCCCATCGTCCTAGTGCACCCAGGCCCTGCTTCGCGCGCTTTCGTATAGCCACTTGCGACACCGTACTCTGTCGTATCCCTTCGGCCTCTCGAAGGACATTGATCGCATGATTTAGCTCCCGCAGCGACTGCTTTGCCTGTGCATCGATCTCGTTGCGTTGCGCATCCGTGAGGTACTTCGAATCTTTATCCGCAGCATTGTTTGCGCGCGCAAATTGCTTGCGCCGAGGCGGTGGTGCAGTCGAAAGATAGCTTTGCCGTATCGACTTGAGGTCAGTGTGTAGCTTTGTGATATGTCTGCGCTGTTGTAGGTGTTAGCAGCGACTCTCGAGCTTCAGAGGCGTAACGTGGCCTACAATACGGTATGCTTCCTTCAGGAACTCGTCCAAGTTCTCCACCCGGAAGACATAAGGCTCCACAGGCTGCGCATTGTGGCTTGCCAGCACCTGGTTGAAGACCGGCGTGATGTTCATGGTGTTGTCCTGCGTTTACGTCTTTGCTGGCGAGATGACGATGGCCCCGCAAGTCTCGCTTAATCCCTACCCATCGATACACCCGAATCCCTGCATACACTTTCACCAGCACTGCTACATCTACACCTCCGTATTGAAGAGTCCCACAGTAAACGATGCGATGGGAAGCCAGCACATATGTCATATCCCACGGTGTCGCTGGCTGTAGTTGAAGTTCGAGACTGTTTATCTCTCCACCCACTCCACCAAAGCCCATGAAATTCGGTGCACGTATCAAGGTAGAGCCCTAACAATGTCATTTCTTCGTCCAGACTTGCCACATAGACTCTGAAGATAATTTTTTTACCTGGTATATATTCACGTCTTGTACCTGTGTTCGTGTCGATGGAGGAGTAAGTAGAATGCTCCCTGACCACAAGAATTTCTGTACGGTAACAAGAACATCAGCGCAAACATGTAGTCCACAAGCAGGTAGCTCTCAATCAGCCAAACATCAATTCCTGATAGTACACTGTAGCTATGCATCAAGAGACTAGCTTCTGTCTCGAGTTCCCATGTTTCGTGCTGTTCGCGTCCTTGGTGACTGCCCTGCTGGAACTGCATGTTCTGCTCCTGCGTATCTCATCCGCGCCTGCTTCGAACTAGTGTTTACCTGTTGTCTCTTCACGAAGACTGCAAGAACTGTGACCGCACAGGCCACGAATGTTGTGTATATAGGATCGCTCGACGCTTGCTTCGTACTCTCACATCATCACTCAACTCAAGAGCTTTTTGGCATCGATATCAGCACTCAACCCATTCTTCAATACCGGTGCCCACTCAATTCTTCCCTTTTACTTCAATTGTCCATTCAACTCTTCAACTTCACTACTTTCCATCATGCTCTGCACCACAGTTGCTGCTCTCCTCTTTCCCGTTGCCGTCATGGCCTTCCCCGCCGCGAAGCCAGCCAACGGGGTCGAAGTTTGTCTACCAGTTTCCTACATCCTGACGGAGTACACCATCGCCAAGTCTCCGTCATACTACTTCGTCAGCTTCAACCTTCAGTCCTCATACACCATTGATGCTCGTGTCGACGACAAAGTCGAAGATGGTGCGAACTGTGAGGCCGACGGTATCGAAATTCACTCTGGCGGCAACAAGTGCAACATTGCTGGCGAGAAGATTGACAACCTGGTCTTCGACCTGAGGGAGGGCTCTGGCGATCCCAACTACCGCATCCAACACAGCTGGCAGTGCAATAAGTACGTTCGCCCGAATTTCTGCAATCTCTCTCTCTCTCTCTCTCCATATGATCTAACTGACCTTTGCGCAGCGCGACCTGGACTTCCCTCAACGATATCGAGCTGCCCTCTTTGGACTGCGAAACAACAGGGAATGGCAAGGAGGGCGAGACCACCAGGTGCACATCAAAGCCTATCATCTTCATACCTCAGAACGGTCGTAAACTCTCGAGAGACGACAAGAAGAAGGCTGCCGGCAAGAACGAGGCCGCAAAGCCCAGCGCTTCACCTACAATCAAGGCTGCCGACTGCCCCAAGTGCAAGATCAGCCCTTCAATCTGAGCATTGATAGCGGCGCGTTGGTTCTCGAACATCTGATCAGGCGCTCGATTGATGAATGGGCGCGGTTGAGATGGAACGCTGGGATGGGAGGTAGGCACGCCGGCGTTTTGCAGATTGAAGTGGGAGGAATGGATGGCGGTCTTGTTGTTTCTTTCTGTTCGTGTTACTGATTTGTTCGTGTTACTGATTTGTTCGTGTTTCTGTCTTCCTGCAATGCACCGTAAGTTCAAGTTTCGCTCTTTCCAGTTGTAGAACAGACCTCGAACGGACCATACTTCTTATCGTGGCGCTGCTCGTTGTACCTTTGTGACTTCCCTTCGATGCTGTTGTCCACCTCAATTGCTGCTATATTCATTAAAACACACGTGAGGTTGTTGCCAAGGTGATACTCACGGCACAGGTGCGTCATTCTCGTCGGCAATCTGTTGCCTAATGTTCCAATTCAGATTGGATAAGGTCTGAACTCTGTAACATTTGGCTCATGATTTAAGATACGAGAGGTCACTCAAATCTCTGCACATGGTGCCTAAGCGATCATGACCTATAAATGCACCAGTTCTTGTCAAGCAGCAGGACCGAAGTAGGTATATCAACATGCTATAACAGCTTTCGGTCATCCACAAGACGCACACGTCATACATAACCGTTAATGTAGGTTTTGCTGAATTGCTGCAGCCACAGGAAGATATCGATAGCTGTGAGTGATTGACTCGCTCAATCCGGTTTCACCAAGCCTGTATGTATGTCTCGCGTTGGCTTTGGTTCAAATAGACGGTAGGTCACAGTAAAATGGGAAGACAGCGGCGGGATTAATCGGATAGAGACAATTGAGAGTATAGACTGGAACAGGGCAGCCCAAAGTAAAGCTTCGAGGATAATCACAGATGAAAGATCTTCAAGAGATGACTTGACGAAAGCCGAGAATGGCTCATATTCTTACTTGGCTACGTTGGAGCAGAGGAGCATTCGGTCTGTAGACCTCACGTACGCCATTTACGGACTTACCTATCTCTTCTATATCTCAGCTCTTTGTAACTTAGAGAAACAAAGTGGAGTACGCCATTGTGGTTTAGCGTGTATTCTCTACTGTTTGTACGACTTGAGTCTCGACAAGACCACCACTGGTTTGTGCTGGTGATTCGAGCGGCTGGACCGACATGTCGGGTCCAGTCGGAGAGGGAAACGTGGCGGCGATCTATAACGGTTGACATATGTTGTGTTACAAGACCTTGTGTGGCTTGTGTATCATGGCTTGTGCTCTGAAGGTTACAGTGAAGAAAGGTGGTTGGGATGATATTGTTGAGAGTCGGGCAAACTCGACTCGCAGTATCGTTCGGTCCGTATCTTGCTTTGTGGTACGGCTCGTCTACGCAATTGGTGCTGTGGAAATGCGCATCACTCATCCTTCCAGTCCGGTCAGGGAGTGGGCACACTTCACAGGGAACTGTGTGACGAGTTCCACCACAAACTTTCTCAACTTTATCCGAGGATTGGTGAGGCCGTTCAGGCCCGAATCCCAGCCGTGAACCCTGTTGGAACTGCAGGTGGATGCACGGAACAGCTTCCCCAGGGCTGTCTAGCTCGTAGACAGTTCTCGTTTCCGAACAGCCACCTCTTATGTGTAAGCCGGTATCTTGCCATAGACAGGATTACAAACACCGCTACTCATCCATGGCCAAGCCTTTGACATCATCTGCAGTTCGCGTGAACTGCCTGTGCCGCGGCGACGGTGGAGGACTGGAGAGATGAGCGAGCAAGTTTCGACGGACTCAAAATGCCTGTAGTCTAGAACCACGACATTCCCCACTGACAACGCGTGGACAACCAACGTCACCTATCGTCTGAGACAACCATTTCTCTCATTCGCCGGCACTGCGAAAGCGCCCCGCGGAAAGCACAAGGGTTAGGAATCGGGGCATAATCCGGTGACGAAAGCATTGCGCCAATGCGCGATTTGCTTATCGATACCGGCCTATCGATATCGGCACGACGCCGACACCACACGTGTGGTGCAACAGTGGGCGTCTTGACGCATGTGTGGGTGGAAAACTGGAGAAAGCGTTGGTCGTTCATGCAAGGACGCACCGAGAGCACGCAGACGTGAAGGAAGTGGAGATTCTAGAACACACGACTACTGCAGCAAGGCGAAAAGTCTGTCGCAAGGGCTTGCGCCAGGTGTCGGAGCGGCGCATGGCTGTCAACGGGCTGCAAGGCACCGGCATTTTGCAGAAGAGCAGGATTGCCGGAATACGAACGAGAGGTGCGAAGTCAATGGTTGTTCTTGGCTCCCAGAGTTTGCGAGACAGCCACGTGCGAAGCCGGACCTTGGTGGCGGGCACTTTGCTCTGGACGTGTTAATGCAACTGTGCGAGTTTCGCCTGCCTCGGCGCAACACGTCTTCTTGGGCAGTGAGATTCCAAGAGGTAACCGACTGGCCATGTGCAACGCGACAAGCTTCGCCAACTCAATTCGAAATGACCAGGATCCCTGAAGGTCGCAGCCACGGTTAATCGGCCAACTGGAAAATACCTGTCGGTTGATGGCCATGTCGATCATTGGCCTGATCAACCATTCTGATGGGTTGTGCACGTTGAGTGCACGTTGGATGCACGTTGAAAGCGAGGTATGCATGTTGAAGATCATTGATGATCGATGCAGTGGTCGTCCTGGGGCGGGGGAGAGGGTGTGGCGCTGCTGACAGGAGGCGGCGCAGCTCAAGCTTACAGGCTGTGCGGATGTTTCGAACTCTATTCCAGGCGACGAAACGAAACATGGAGAAGGGTCTTCGTAACACACTGAACCGTTCACACGAATTGAGCACGGAATTGTGTCCGGTTGCAAGTTGGAAAGCCGCAGGACGCATCGTGCGGCGTGAACGAACAATAAATAAGCGAAATTGCGATGGCTCACATCAGAACGGAACGAGTCAATCAAGCACGGAAGCAGGACCAATTGAGCGAGTAATTTGAGTGATAGTGACAGTCTATATTGTTTTGACTATAGGGACACGCTCCAAGCCTGGGACATCTCCCTTGTCCATTGCAAAAAGGAAGGAGCTAATGCTCCTAAAGAATAGAAGAAAGGAGAAACAGATCCCGCTAGACCCTGTGAGAAGGGCCAGACCCCCAAGATGGTATATGTCATGACATCGTGAGATAAGAATGTAACCAGAACAAAGATAGCCGAATCCATTTCGATATTGCGTGGAAGTTGTCGAGCGAAGGAAGAGCGGAGGTGGAAAGCATACACAAGCAATGACGGAGTGCGCGTCGATGATGGTGGTACAAAAGAATATATTGCCTGCGACGCGCTCTGCCTCGTCATTACGTGGAATGATATCAATTCCCCCTCCTCTCCTCTCTCTCCCTGGGTATATCGCGAAATAGGTATTTGGATTATCGGCAAAGAATATGCGACACGGTCTCCCCAACACCTAGCATGCCAATCATGTACAAAGTTTTAAAATGGCAAGATTTATGCGTTGAAGGGCTGGTGGCGGCGAGCGTGGCCGTGAGCGTGCCTCTTAGCGTTGATGGTCTCGTAAGCAGTAACGTAGACGACCTCGGTCTTGGTCTTCTGCGACTGCTGGACGACCTCGGGCTCGGGGGCAGGAGTGACGGCGGCGGCGGCGACCTTGAAGTCTTCCTCGTAGGTGGCCTTGGACGAGGCAACGGCGCTGGAAGTAGCCTGCGCAGAGGAGGAGGGCTTCTCGGAGGTAGAGGGAGCCGCAGAAGGAGCAGCGCTGCTCTCGCTCTCCTCATCAGGACCGGATCCACCGCACATGTAGAAGTCCATGTTCTGGTCAGGCTCGCATGTCTTGGTCTGGACGTCATCGGGAAGGACGTAGGAGATCTTGTTGCAAGAGGCGGGGTCGCTGCAGGTCATGACCGGGCACCAGGTGTTGGCGGCAGACGCCTTGACAGCGCCCTGCTGAGAACCAACGCTCAGGTAGTAGCCTTCCTGCCTGGTGGGGCAGTCGGCGTCGTTGGAGGGGCAGTCAACGTAAGAGACATCAAGGTAGTTGTAGTTGAAGCCGGGAGAGTTCTTCTGGATGAAGTACTCGAGCTGGGTGATGTAGTTGCCCTTGCACTCCTGGGACTTGGAGATCTTGATAGAGACACCGACGTCTCCACCCTTGGGGTCCTGGTAGTTCTCCTGGTAGGTCTCGCCGCTCTTCAGTGTGACCATCTCGTCGGTCGGGCAGCCGTCACCCTTGTAGACAGACCACAGGTGAACGTCGTATTTGCAGCGGTTGTGCACGCGAGCCATGGGCTTGCTGGTATCGCACTCCTTGTTGAGGGCGACTGCGCTCCTGGCGGAGGCAGTTGCGACCATGGTGGTCGCGACAGAAAGGACAGTGATGAGCTGCATTTTGACCGGAATCTTCGTAAGGAAAGTAGACGACTCGAAAGAAGATCGATTGAGAGAGTGACTGCTGAACACCTAAAGGAGTGAAGTTATTCAGCAAAAAGAAAGCGTTCTGACGAAGTCCTGCTTGTTTGCGGTAGGGGGACACTCGGGACGCCTGGGGGGATGCGAAGTAAATAAGATGGCTGAATCCTGGCACACCAGCCGGGGGCCATTTGCGAACCCACCCGCCATGGAACGAGTCGTCGCCCATAGCGTGGGCTTGCTCACGACGGTGCCAAACGTTGTGGCTTGTCCGGAGAACAGGCGCGGGAAAGCATGCATGGCCCCGAACGGCAAGACTTTAGCCAGACTCAGCAAGGGGTACGCCAATCGAACGCGACTTGTGCCTGATCGTCAGCGCGCTAACCATCCACAACCTGTAATTTAAGTCAAGAGGCTGTCGGAGGCCATCCAAAAGCAGGGTAAGTTACGGCCAGGATGTGTCCGATCTGGAGTCAACTTGTTTTTGTGGTCCCCAAAAGTCGCAGAGATTTCCACTGAAACGAGGCAACACCTCGGGCGCTTTCGTCCAAGTCCACCTGCGATTGTTTGGTTGGCAGATGTTGGGACCAAGATCAGATTCTGCAATTCTAGATTCGAACAACAACATTTTTCGTGTGCTGCATGCTGTTTCGTGAGAACATTCACCAATAACGCACTTAGCGAGCCTAGCCGGCCTTGACGTCTGCAATCCCGCAAGTCAAGCCTCCGAGCCTTGAAAAGGGGGCCTGTCTCGTGACTAGGTTTGCATCGCACATCGGTTGGCGGCACACCGCTGCCCTTTAGTTGCGCTGTACATAGCGGTCAACTCAACGCAAGAGCACAGAATTCGACTCGTCTTCTGTCGAGAACATCGTCATCTTGCAGCCCCATACCTAGCGATGGACCTTGCGGGTGTGCCAACAGTGCGAGTTCGTGTCGATAAGCGCCATGCGCAGCGCTGTCGCTGGCCACCCGTGGCGAGCTCATATCCACAAGTAATTTCCTTTGCCCGCCAACCAAAACCAGGCCACCCCAATGTGAACTGAAGATGAGATTAATCACTGCTGCGAACGGGCTTCATTCTCTTTGTCGACGATGTATGCTTCCCCGCCAACCACTCCGACTGCCGTGGCAGGCTTGGACGGTGGAGCTGCGCGCTGCGACAGGAGGTGCCCAGATGCAATTGATGTCGTGGCACCTCAAATCTCCAGTGCCGAGCAAAGCGTCAATAAGTTGCGAGTCGTCGTGTGTTGTGGCCCTGCAGTCTCACCCGCAGACGTGATTTGGATTTGCCTTGTTGAGTGCTGCAGTGCTGCTTGTGTTGAGGAGTATCTGAGTCACGTGGTGTGCGCACCTTCCCAGTTCATCACGCCAATACTGCACTTGGACCTTCCACTTTCGGACCTCAGCTTAGTATAGGAGTTGGGCTCAAAGTACTCGTCAGACGGTGCATAGGTACGTCGTGCTGAGCCGTTCATAAGCTGCTGTGCCACGCGTCGCCATGGCGTCGTCACCACGTGAAGGCGAAGCAGATGCTGTCCGTCCCCGCGCGCATACGCATCACCACTGGCGTCATGATGCGTCTATTGCAAGATCAATGGCTGCCAAGAGTTGTCCACTCATTGGCAGAAAGGGTATATCAGATGTTTTGATGGTTTTCAATGGCAGATGCCGACGTCGAAGGAAGCATAAGTTCGAGGTAGGTAATATAGCTCAAACTATCCAGTACGACAGGGGTATGGGTGCCTGTGTGTCACCACCTTTGACTGGCTCATTTGCATGTGTAAAACTGACACTGCGTATAGCAGGGCTGCTGTCCATGACACGACACCGATATAAACCACGAACGGAAGCACACACCAAAAGCGATCTATCTCTGTCGAACCGCATCGACACCCTTGTCTACCGTACAAGTCAGGAGCACTTTCTGGCTAGGTCAACAGCCATACATGATCAATGTTTCAGCATCGCTCCCGGGATCTTTAGAATCTAGATGATAGCCTGACCGATTGACTTCCGCAGCCGGTCTGGAGAATCACCCGGATCGCAAACACATCCTGCACGTTCCGATCAACATGCAGCGAACAGCCCGGCACTGATATCGAAGAACCTAAAACTCGAATCACCGGTCAGTGAGGCATACTGAGTGAATGCAGCTAAGGTTACGATGCCAAGAATCTTTGGAGTCAAACTGCTGCTGTAGAGCATGAACAGAAGTGTCCCTGGTCTTCCCACGAGCACATCAACCAAGGCCTCTCTTGTTGCAGGGACCTGATGGCACTTTTACACCAAAACGGTATATGAGCCTGCTCGTCACGCCACTGTTGACTGCTTCGATCACGCCGGTCAACGATCTTGGTGAGCTGTGTAGGAGCCGTATGGGAACTGTCTCTCAATATTCCTTGCACACTGTAGTCATCTCTACATGCATGATGCCCGCTGAAGACAGCGTTGGCCATTTCGTAGACAGGCTGAGACGGCCAACGTTATCCGATAAACAGCATCCCCCCACTCAGCTGATCATTAGTCGTCCGGCCTAAGCATTGACTCACTATCCATAGGCGAGCATTCCTAATCTTTTCACACCTATGGTAAGGCACAAAAGTATCTCTGGACCCAGCGGGAAGACTCAAAAGCTCACTTGGCACTGCCTCGGAACATTCTCATGCATAAAGCCAGTGGCTGCGCATTGGCATCGGGCGTCTTCGCTAGGTAGTACTCGGCTTGTCCGATGCATACATTCTCCAAAGAATAAGCGCTAACTTACGTCTTACACTAAATACTGAGGCCTATCAGAAGACGACGTTTGTCGCGATTGCAGTTTGAGTACCTATCCTACTAGACATGCAGCTAGTCTTCCAAGACCGAGCATACTTACACATGCATCTGTATGCATGTAGGCCTTTGACATTGATCAACTCTGCATGGAGTACATCTTAGCATGGGGCGTGTAACAGGTTCGCAGCTCGCGTCGTCCTAGATGGCCTTGCAGGAGGACCTAGACTACGGCACAAGAATTCCGTCGACACAACGCTATTGCGATGACGTTCTGCCGTAAGACACGACTTGGTATGCTTCCTTCCGCGGCTGTCCCGTTGTCACATCACGCCATGCAAATATGATCCTTCGGCCCTCAACGTACCAATTCGCATTCTAGCTTACGTCCATCGACCACGACTCTTATATCACCACATCATCTCACGTGCACGAGTGTGTCTGGTATACCCCGTCGCGGGCGCTTCCAGCGGGACTGTCAGACGGCAACAGCCACGGCTCGACGAGCGGCCGCGGCCCGTCATCGGTGTAGACAGAAGCAGGCATTCGTCCCGCTCCTTTGGGCCGGCCGTTTCGTCGACATTACCTCGTGGCTGCATATCGGTCCCCGAATGTGGAGTCGCACGCATCACATGCGGGTTCCCAGTTCATGTATGGATCAACGCAGGGTTTATTGCGTACCTGGTCATCGACTTCGATGCACTTTACGAGCCTGCTTCTATCTCAACAGTATTAATTACGAGGAGAAATGTACGAAAAAGAGTCCGACCGGTGTAAAGGCGATACGAGTGGATCGTCGGTCTGTGCCGAATCATGAGTCTTCGGTATGAGGCCAGCAGCTCAGAATCTAAAGGCGAGTCCCGAGCTGCATGGCATGTTCCATTCCTTCTACATATCGAGGCATGTTGATGTTGGTCCTACTGGTCCACGTTCTTCCACCGAACGTGGTCCAAGCCAGTATAGCCGAATTATGCTTCAAGCGCCGCTGCCGCCCTCAAAAACACGTCTTCGAGCCGTGTTTTGTACAGATTGCTTTTCGGCATGCCGAACGGGACGTTCGGAACATTTACTAGGATTCTCGGGTGGCGTGAATGTCGGTGTGCTCGTGCTAATACACAAGCCTAGCGTCGCCAATGAACGTTCGAGTGACATGTGTCTCCAATTACGTGTCCGACTAAAGTGACAACACGGGCAGGTTCTGAGTCGAGTCCTTGAGATCAAGACACGGCCTAATCCAATTGAACAATGTGGGCGTTCAGTAGAATGCCCCGGATGAGCCGGGTGAAGCTTTCATCAAGACTGATTGTGGTTTAGATGGATATCTTAAATTCTGAAATATTATTGGTTGCTTTTAATAAAGTATTGCAATGAATGACTTTTGCAATGTTTGGGGTATCGAACTGAAAAAAACCTGGAGGTAGTAGCCCGCAGTATAATCTCGCAATGTGACTGTGTGCCTGAGGTCCTGCGTTTCAGTCTTGTGCTGACCTCAACGACGATAATGAAAACGGTGACGGCGACGCCTTGGCATGCCTGTTGAAGGCGGTCTTCCGACGGCGGTGTGGCAGCCATTTATGGTGCCCTTTGTGGGCCGATTCTATTGACCTTCAATTCACTGTTCCGTATTAGCTCGAAGCACACGGGACAAGGATGGAACAAGGTTTCCAACATCTGAAGAATGAAGGCACAAGCACCTTATATCTAAGGCTTTTAAGACACTAGGGAATAGAGACTTACTAGACCAATGTCGCCTTCTCGGGTACAAGCCCACGAATGCCCCTGTAGGAAAGTTGGTCAGCCATTCGCCCAGAAAACCAACGATTTGAGGGTACTCTTGGCAAAGGCCGAGCAGATATTGAGCAGCAGTGGACTTGGTTTCAGGTATAAGATGCTCAGACCGGAACAACCATACTGGAATAGTAACGGCCTGGTGGAGAGTCTCTGGGCGACGGATTCGACTTACTTGGAGCCATAGCCATACGTACTGCCGGAAGTGTTAGATGTGCCTCAGAAACGCGTCCGATGAGAAGCTTTCAGACTTACTGAGGAAGCGTGAACCTGGCCTTTTCGTACAATGCCATGGGGCGCACCGAATCACTTGGATCTTCAGGCGTGTAATCGCCTAGTACCCCCTTTGTCCCAGCCTGGTATCAATCAGTAACTGCCATCTGGAGGCTGCGGAAGTACCAACCCTTGAGGAGACGTCCCGCACCGATCACTGTGACGGCATCGCCTCTTTCTAATGAGGTATCGAACCTGATGTAGTATTTAGCATAATAGGCTCTTCATAGATGGGAGGCAAAGATGCTCTTACTGGCAACCCTTTCCATCTGGTTTACTTGGGTCGAAGATCCACCCTGTTCTTCTCTTAGAATACCATCAGTTCCATATGGAAGTCAATTCTTACCTGTGTACTCGATTGAAACCTCATCATACTTCTTCACAAGCTGTGTTGTGTCCCCTGCATCGAGAATGGTCTTCTGGATGTACATGGCAGCAGCGAATAATAATCGCTATGAAGAGAGAGCTTGAAGAGTGCCAAGAATGTTCCAGTGAATTGACGTTGGATAGAGTTGGTAGATGGTCGTTGTGTTGGTGAGTTTTTTGGGACCTGGGGAAGGCGGTGTATATAATGGTGATGTGAAAATGAGGGTCGAGGAAGTCGGACAGCGATGATGACGAAGCCCGGTTTTTATTAGTCGGAGTGTGCTCCCAGGAAGGTACAATCCGGAGGCTCTGTGTGCTCTGTGGGTGCGCTTGGACTATGTGGTCAGCCCGACCGTCATCGATTTAGGTTTAGTAGGAAGGTAGTAGGACAGAGTAGCTTGATGCAATGTAGCAAGCGACCCTTGGTCCCTCACCGATGCACCTGTTTCACATCCTTACTCTCAGACGTGGCCGCGGCCGAAAAGCCACAGCCGTCCCTATGGCCCGTTCGTTCTTCGGGGAGCTGGACCAGCACTTAGGCCCGTCAAAGGTCGGAAGTCAGAGCAGGTCTAGCCCCAAGGATCCGCTCATCATATGCAGGTATCCTGGTAGACACGCGACCCGGACTCCACCAGTTGACATGCTTGAACGACAGATGTCTTCCTTTCCCGCGTTTGCCGGGCAAGGATTTTACTTCCGCCCCGATTGGGCCTCAAGGCCTTTCTTGTCCTCAAGACGGTTAGCTTCAGGTTGCCAATTTCGATCTCTCAGGATTCGCAAAGCGCTGCGACGCGGGAATGCGATTATCTGTCGTTGCAAAGCAAGGTGGAGTGGATCGGTGGGGTACCAGCGAATGGTCGTACAACAACTAGCTCGACATATTGCGGTATGATGGTTTGACAAGTCAACAGCTCCAGAATGGGTCTGTGGCGCTTTCGTTAGAAAATACAGAAGAGAAGCGGAGTACCAGAACACGGGGACTCGTCGTCAGTAGTCGCACCATATTGGAGCAAGCTGGAGCGCCGTCGGGCGCCACGAAGAAGCTCGGAACATGTTAAATGAATATCAAAGCGTGCGATGTCTCCTAGCGTCTTTCTAAGCCTGACGTACGAAACACAATTCGAACTGAGGCTTCACCTGGCCTCCCTTCACTTGGCTCCAGAAGCAAGAAAGGCGTTGTACAGCTAATCTCCACGACAACACAATGACCAGCTGTCACACAAGCACCATAGATCGAAGAATCATGATGTCGTATTATCAATTCTAAACGGTGAAGCTGGCATGTGTTGTGTTGAAGGACCGAGATTGCAAGCGCCTATCTCCACCAATCTGAAAACATACTGTATCATCGGAGGTTGGAAGGTTGATCCAAAACCGCAGCGCTTTTACTCGAGAGTTTAACATTGCGCTGACATCAAGTGACGGTGTAAGAAGTGGACCCAAGAACCCGGCCCTAACCTTCGCTCCAATCGAGCCATTCTCGCCAATCATAGTCCGAGCGGGACTCCACCCGCGTTCCGCGCAGGCGTCAGGTCCGCAGGAATCGTGAATGGACGTTGCGTCCCTGCAGAAGCATTGGTTATCGTGCTTCTCGCGGCAAGCAAAAAATGTTAGCCTTTCCCATGTTTTAGGGCTACACCGAGTCTTGACGGATCATCAACCGCAGCGACTTTACTTGCTTGTGCCATGTGTCCTCGGCTTGCACACGGCTGAACCAAGCCCTCTTAGGCCCTTGGAGATCCCCAACAATGTGGTCTGATATTAAGGCGTTGACTGTTGTGAGCGCTCTGAGTGTCAGGCGGATGAAATTTTGCTGCGAACTAGATCCACAATATGGACACAAGTATCCGAAGACGTTCTGACAGTCGCTGGGCTTAGTGTCACGACAATGCATGTCACAGCCAGTCATGGGAAGGTCATTAAAGTGATAGCAATGATGTTGCACGGAGCACGGTTCCGGCATACGACAGTGGATATGTGGCGCCTATCGCGTTGTTCTCGAGACTTCCTCTGGTAACTTTGACCAAAATGGTAGTCCCGCCAGCTCGGCCACGGCGATACTGGGGTAGCCTGCATTGGGGAATCGGCTGTCTATCCGGTTTCCGGACCCTCTGGCGGCGAAATATACTTTATCAACCCCAGTCTTCTGAACATATTCTAGGAGACGCGAGTAGTTGGTGCCGATCTGCTCGATGCCATGACTATCGTCAGACAGAACGAACCCACCACCCATGTTCGAGAACATTTTCGTAACGGGCAAGCATGGGTATGGCTCGAGCAGGCCCTTCCGTAGCCCAGCAGAGTTAAACTCCAGCAATCCTCCGTAACCAGCGATATACTCCAGGTTCCGCTTCATTTTGTTCCAAACCCCGTCCATGCCTTCAAAAGCAGTATCTCTGTTATCGCTCAGGAGGCGTATGAGATCGAAGTGGCCCACAATAGGGGGTCGAAGTGCCTGTAGCATATCGTACTGCTCATCAAAATAGTCTTCGAAGAGCTGTTCGTCTGTGCCGCCTGCCTTATCTCTGGCTTGCTCATACATTGCGCGGTCGAAGTCGATCGGAACTGTATGCGTGTGATGGATGGAGCCCATGAAGAAGTCAAACGTATACTTGTCAAGGATACCCTGAACAATTTTGAGGGACGAAGGCCGTATCCATTCTGACTCGAACGCGATCAGGATCTGAATTTGATGGGCATATTTGTCCCGCAACCGGACAGCCTCAGCATAGTAATCGTCGAACAGCTGAACAAGACTCTCTTCAGTGTGTGAATCAGTCTAGTGACACAGTCAGTAACTTTAAGCGTAAATCACATACTGCGACAGGTATACCTCTTCTGGATAGAAGTCTATCAGCTCTCTGGGGATATGCTCGGTCAGCGCAAAGCTATGAAAGCCTTTAGCGATCGCAGCTTGGATCACATCCTCAAGCTTGTTCGTCGCATGGCCACAGAACTGCCCTGAGTGGCTATGATGTGAGTGCGGCATCAGTATATCCTACTCGAATATCTGCATACAATCTTTAGCACACTATCGATGACTCTTCAACCCACAGCTGGAGTACTCAAAAGATTAATCGAAAAGACGACTGATACAATATCGATCAAACATCTAGACACAAAAAGGAATATACTTACTCAACGCCCTCGGTACCAAGCAAAAGAGCCAAATATTGCGTTGCTGCTTCCATCTCGCGATCGCCAGAAGCTTTGGGAGGGATGATGTCAGCCGGACCCTGATCCTAACCTAATCTATACTCTAGCGCTGTGGATTCTCCACCACTTGGAACGCAATTTGGGCACACGAGGTACTGTACATTGTATGCCAATAGATATCCTCAAGCAGATCTGATCACCAAAGTCGCCCAGTAAACTGAAGTGAGTGTCATGAAGCATTGCTACACTACGGCTGTCCGCTTTACTGACCATATCTTTCTACGTAGAAACTTGAACCTGTGCAACTGAACAGATACATAAACTTGAACGAACACAAGCCTCAACAGAAGCCAGTGACGAATCATCCCTCGTAAGACTGAACTGCATCAAAGCTCAAAAAAGCAACTTCGGACCCAACCCTGGAACGGCCCACGACCCCCACCATGGCGCACCCCCAAACCCCCCTCGCCGCCCCCACAATCTACTTCGGCTACGGCTCAAACCTCTGGCTGCACCAAATGGCCACCCGGTGCCCAACAGCCGCGTACCTGGGCGTCGCGCGCCTGCCGCACTACACCTGGCTCATCAACGACCGCGGCTACGCCAACATCGCCAACGCCTCGGCGCGCAGCTACGCCGACGAAGTGTACGGGCTGGTGTATGCGCTGCAGCCCGAGGACGAGCGGCGGCTGGACCGCAACGAGGGCGTGCCGGTCGCGTATGGGAAGGAGCGCATTGCGTGTGAGTTCTGGCCCGGCGCGGTGGATGGGAGGGCGGATATGGGGGGGCGGCCTGTGGAGAGGGAGATGCTGGTTTATGTTGATCGGGAGAGGACGACGCCGGATAGGCCGCGGGAGGAGTATGTGTATAGGATGAATCAGGGGATTCGGGATGCGGTGGCGCGGGGCGTGCCGGAGGAGTATGTGGAGAGTGTGATGAGGAAGTTTATTCCGGAGGGAGATGATGAGGACGAGAAGAAGATTGGGGAGTTTGCGAAGACGCAGGCGGCACAGTTCAAGGACGAGAGTGGGGTGTTCGAATAGGCAGCACAAGTCACGATTGTTGGAGGGCACGTCACTGGATTCAGAGAGAGCGTACGTCAAAAACATGAGAGAGCCACCTCATACGTTCAAAATTCCGCACATACTCGTCATACGTAAACGGCCACATGTAAAGTGACTGGCCAGTACCAAGGTATCCCACATCCCAAGTTTCATACGCCCGCCAAAGAGACCAACTAGAACCTCGTCGGGAATCCATGGAAAGACACTGTAGTATCCAACGACATCAAACACCGCTCTCCTAAGCCTCGTCACGAGTCTTGCGGTAGCTGGCCTATACAACGAACCGATCAGTGGGGGTTGCGGTACTTTTGCTAAAACGAGCATCAGACAGAGCAACGCGATAAAGAGGGAATAGATGGCTTAGAAATCAGACTGATGTCTACGCACCTCCTGCTCGGTCTGAAGCTGCTCGACTACTGGCGCCAGCTCAGACAGAATCTCGTATGCCTTCTTGTGGTACTCGAGCTGGGCGGCGATGAGGTCGGCGAGGTTGCGGAGGGGCTCGGGGGTGTCAAGCACCTGAAAATGGTTAGCATCTACTCCCACAAAACACGTCCACTCTCTCCCGCGGGGCACGTACATTCTTCATAACGCCAACAGCCTCCTCTGTCTGGCCAACGAACTCGTCCTCGGCCTGCTCGATCTTAGCACGAGCCTCCTCGCTCAAGTCCTCCTCGGCGTGGCCGTCCTTGCGTGCCTGACCAGGCAGGGCGAAAGCACCACCCTTGGCGTTGGCCTTGGTGGCATCCAGGCTCAACCTGGAGTTCTCAACCTGCTTGCGGGCGCGTGTTGCGAACTGGATGTTGGTGTTGAGAGTTGTGCTCCAGCCAGCCAGGAACCTGCTCTGGATCTGTGCGTCCTGCGCCAGACGGGCCTCGCCGACCTTCTCGCTGGCGATGGCATACTTCTCAAGAGCGGTAGCCAGAGGATCCTCGCTCGAGCCCGACTGCTCAGCGGTGAGCATGTGCGAGCTGTTCAGGGCCGCGCGGGCAACAGCATGGTTGAAGGTCTTGGGCTGGGGCTTCGCGGCGGGAGGTGCGGTAAGGGCGGCCTGAGCCTCCGCAGGGGATGTCGCGCTCGACAAGAGGTTGACCTTCTCTGAGACGGTGCGGCCGAGATCGTTGAAAGATTCGCGGAGGTTCGCGGGGTAGTCGTAGGCTTCGTTGGAGTATTGCGACGTGACCTGGAGCATAGTCGTGTGAACCTTCTTCAGCGCATCGACACGCTTCTCGAGCTCGATGTAGTCGGGAGGCAGCTGGGTCTATCGCGGCAGGTTAGTACCACCTCAACCTTCCGTGGCTCCGAGGCCTGCAAGCTCGTAGCGAGTCGCTGCCGGCATGCCTCGAGGGCAGGCGCACCTTGTCCTCAGCCTGGCCAAGCTGCTCCTTGACATACTGCTGTGTCCTGGCCGCGAAGGGCGTGAAAGAAGCGCTAGGGGCACCGTGTCAGCCTATCTGTTATTGCGCAATGCTGTCGCAAAACAAACGGACGGTAGCAACATACCCAAAGCTCTTTCCAAACGCAGAGATCTTGCCGAGGTTGTCCATGGTGACGTAGGTGTGTGTAGACCGGCAAGTAGGGGTATCGTGTGGGTGTTGTTTGAGTGTTGTCGCTGTTGCTTGGAGCTTGCATGTGCCGTCGAGCCCTCCGCGACTGCGGCTTCCCCTTAGTGCCATGATCCCTGCACAGCCCTAACCGCTTTGGAGTCTCACCTTGATGTGACGCATTATAAAGCACGCAGTTTAAAAACAGTTCACAAGAACTGATGTCCTCCCAGTATAGTACTCTACATTTGTGTAGCCTCTATCACGAATGCCCCTTCAGTTCTAGTCCAGTGTATCATATAACGTCAGTGTCTATGTCAAAAGCATTGTCTGTCTGGAGCATGGTGACACTCATGCCCACCTGAATGTTCTAAAACGCTTGTCTAAATGCGCGTGACATGTTATCAAGTACAACCGGGTTTCATGCCCCCCTGGGTTGTCGTAATCGCTGAGAACGATAGATAGCTAGCAGCTGTCGCTCACAACGTGCACAGGTCGCAGCGCCTCTGCTTCCCGCAGGAATTTTCGTAATAGAAACCGGATCTCCAAGTCTGGAGGATTATCGACTGCTCTGAGGTTCCCTTACAGCGGCACTGAGATCCGTTCCCTAGCGGCTCGTGACTCGGTCTTTGCTACAGGGACGTCGAAACTAGCATCCCGCAGCAGCTGCAGTACAATTGGCGGTTAACCACATGGGGGACAGTCGCTAAACTTCGCCCATTGAAGTCCAAGAATGCCGCAAGGCAGTGTTACAGAGATGCGGTTGTGTAGCCTTGGACGCAGCACGTAGCAAGCTGTCCGAACTATGCCGCCAAACGTAGCACCAAACGCCTCTCGGGATCCGTCTGCAACATACGTAGACACCAGGGCTGAAAATCGTCGTGGAGATTGTTTCAGACGAGAGAGCCCTAGCGTCTGTGACATAGAGGCTTAAAGGTGCGCATACGTCAAAACGTTGACTGACATGGGCATTCGCCCGCTCGAGCCTTTTCGTCGATCCGGACGGAAGCACTGATGTCGACGAGCGATTTGCCGCAGACTGTTGTGTACTCCGAGCTATGATCACCAGTCAGGCGAGGCGCTGAACTGGCCCGGAACACTCATGACCCCTGTCGTGCTGTCATTGCTGGTTATGGTCATGTTGTCTGACCCTGGAGAGTCCGAGATATTCATGCTGCTAAAAATACCGCGCATCTCTTTCAGGTCCTCGGAGATTTGATCCTTAGGCGCTGTGGATCGTTCGCGAATGAAATCCTTGATGGATCGAATTATGGGTGGGCATCTTTCATCGTTTGGGAGCCACCAGTCAGAAGGCTCAAGACCCCAAGCATCCAGCATTCGGTTGCGCATTACGTCCGGGTAGATGTACCCGCAAGATTCAACATTTGCGAAAGTTCGTCGACACCACTGCATGGTCTTTGGGTCTTTTGGCAGGAACAGCGTGGCGATGGCGACACTGACTTGGGCTTCGATGATGGCACCACTCGGTGCCCCGGGATATGCGCACATCGCTTCAAAGGTTTGCGCGGCTTTGTACGCCAATGTTGTGAGCTCCGGCGCAAAAGGCTTCTTGAATGCCATTGACGTTGAAATGTTGTGCATAAAGTTGATGCTCCAAAAGTCTAGCATCAAGTAGTTTGTTGTCCACAGATCATCACCCCAGATGACATTAGGTTCGTAGGCGTCCACAATATCGTCAGGTCTGGGCTGTCCAGGAATGCTTTCAACTTTGTAAGCAGGATTGAGGAGCTCCGGGCCAATACTTTTGATTAGGCCCTCAACCTTGTTCTGAACCACCGGGAGATTCTCCATAAATTCCTGTGGACTCAGTAAACCCTTTCCCATCCGAGAGAAGAGATCGCTCGAGTTCTTGGCCACGAGGCGAGAATAGGCAAAGCGCTCCTCATACTTGTAACCCATATCTTCGGGATGATCGCGTACTTTTCCGACGAAGTATTCGTGTACTGCCTCGTACCAATCCAGACTCAGGACAGCTTCCCCGCCTGACTGAAGGCCCACGAACAAATCAAACCGAGTGTACCAAAGCAATACTTTCAGCAGAAAGTCTGACTGTGTGATGGTCTTGGGCGTGTACAACCGAGTCAGCATGTCGAAAGCAGCTTTCTGGTGGCCCATGAGGTTCACCCAATCGCCAAGCATCTCCTATGATTTGTCAGTGTAGCTAGCAAGATGACTAAAGTCGCTCTTACCTCGATGCTTGCAAGCTGCAGGATGGTAAGACAAGTCGCGAGACCTTGTTTCTTGTTCTTGGTGATGGACAACCTGAGGCGCGAGACCGATTCATTGTAGAATTGGAGAAATGTCGACATGCGTCCATCCGGTTGCGAGATTGTGTGGAAGTATGCTGCGTACCCCACCACTGCATACTTCAAGGGCTCATTTTTCAGGGCGAATGCCAAGAACTCGCCTTTCAGAAAATTTTGGGAATCGCGTTTCAGGGAATAATGATGATGGGTCATGTGTTCCTTGAAGTAGTTCAGGTAGAATGCCACATCTTTGGGTGTGTGGGGAAACCCCCGAGACGCTGCGGGGATTTTCGTAACCTGCGCACTACTTCTCCGCGACAAAGGCTGCCGTATAGCTGGGGCAATGATTGAGGAGGCTTCTGTGGATGGTGATGTGCTCTGGTCAAGTGTGGAAGCAGGTGTGTGAGACGAGTCGCGCAAATCCTGACTTTTATCCATATAGCCGGCTTCCATGTATTCGTCCTCATCCTCATCATCATCATGAATGGTGGGCAATTGGTCGTTCCCCTCTTCTGCAGGGTCTTCTGGCGAAGACGTTCCATCCGCGGAGGACTTGTCTGATTTGGATCCACTACGTAGTGATTTCTGGGTGGATTCTTTGTCTGGATAGACGCACTCGCGACCACCCTTCCGACATCCTGGGTTCAGCGCGTCAAACCTATGAATCTTCAAAACTCAGGGGGAACTTACTGTCACATGTAGGATGAGCTTCATCGCACTGTTGCTACCATCAGCCATGTTTCAGATCTGACTATAGTTGCGCAATCACCTTGACTCTCCTTTGCCTGCACGTGAAACAGCCGCTCCTTGTTCTGCGGTGCTTCACCTGCTCGCCGGGCAGTGCTCGCCGCCTTGCTCTCGCATTGCCACCCTGTGCTGACCCCAATGGCCCGGAGACATCATCATACATGTCGCCATACGTCGGCTGCATATGCGGCTCTGTATATTGTACAAAGGGCCCGGTCATCCCTGGTTGAAATGGGTTTTCTGGGATTCCTGGAGCTCCGTGGGATGAATCTGGGAGCATTCTTGGCAGCGGGGCAGCGTTCCGTAGGTTGGTGTTGGAGGCTCCGTTTGCATCCATATTGTAGTATTGAAACGGCACATTACCGCCCGGTGGATAGTGGCCAGACATGTCCGGCATGCGTTGATGGAGCGGTGCAATGTCAGAGCGGTAGTTGCTGGTGATGGAAGGCCCGATATGTGATCAACGTCATTCGGGTTCCAGATGCAGGGGTACGCGAGCGATCGCCTCTGTTTTGACAACGACGTTGCGGCAAGGTTCCGGAAATGATGGAGTCAAGTCGGTGCGGGTGTACTTGACAATACTTGTACCTGATTCAGAGGCGCAGTGAGCTTTTAGGTGGATGGATGCGCGCTGGTTCCTGCGCGATGTTGGGGCCCGAGCGGCTTTAGATTGCGCGGTTGACTCTTGACACTCCCACGGAGCAAGGTGGTGGACGGCGGGCCACAGCCGCGAACGATGAGAACAGACAAGGTGCCAGTCTGAAACGGGGCGATGTTGGGCAGAGGAGCACAGCAGCCGCAGATAGAGCTTTGCTGTTGTGTTTGGGCTAGCCCGTGGCAAGAGTTGTGAAGCAGCGATCCTGCTCGATGCCAGGAACGTACAGCTGGAGTGCGCATCAGACGTCTGCACGGCGAGCTGGGGTGCAGAAAAAGGAAAAGCTGGCTGCTTGGAGTGAGCTGTTCGTCGCCCTGGGCGGGCGTCGTGAACCGTGCCCTTTCCGTCTTCCGCGCACCCTGGAAGAAATCCAGCGCAACATGCACTTGCGGTCCTAGCCCGTGGGCGTTCACATATCCCTGCGTGTGCTTCACAGCGACAGCAGTCCCATCAACGACACCGCGGGGCACTACACAACATCTGGACCACACGGCCAGGTGGCTGCCCAGGAGATGGCAGCTTTGGGCTCTTCGATACACGGCTGGCCGCTCTGGCACATCTCCATCGGCATTGTGGATTTTGATCGACTTTGCAGCGGGCGGGTGGCCCCAGTGCTCCCAAGATGAGTGCAATACCGGAGATGATGCATGCCGGCTCCGACTTTTTACAAGTGTAAGCCAGGGAGTGGGGCGCTGTTTCAAGCCTGTTCCTTGATGCCGTACCGCTACCTCTGCCAGCCGCTGTGGAAACGAAGCTTTTGGCGGCTCGTCACCATTCACACCCGTACTCGGGCAGCCCTGTCCTTACGCCCTTACTGAACGTTGTGGAGTCGAGTCGGTATAGGGCCGGGCCTCCACTCTCACGACTCTTTGGCCCAATCGGGAGCTTGGCCCGATGCATAATGCGGTGCATTTGTCCGGTGGCCGTTCTTGAAGGCCGACCCTCGAGCCTCACACTTCCTGATAGCACGCGTCCAAACCGGGCTAGCAGAGACGGCCACAGCAATCTGCACCGTCCCCAGCGGCGTGTTCGCTCAGGCCAGGAGCGGGACGGACAAGCTTGCTCTGATAATATAGGTGCGATCTCAGACGTCTGGCCCCGGCCCCGTTTCCGCCAGATCGGTCTACGGTGTGGTGGGTGACTTGCGTCGTCCATGCTTGACAGGCGCCATGACCGACTGAGGTCACTGTTGGCTGAGGACCGAGAGATTGGTGCAAGAATTCTGGGTCGCATGACTTGACGCTATCCCCCCATCTCTCTGTTCCCACTAGCGCGAATCGGAGCGGCAGGTCCGCAATTGTGAGCGCGTCTGATCTTCAATAGTCGGCCTGCAAATGGCCAGCATGCAGCACGATTGTGCAGGCCTGGCAAAGATATGCAACGCCAGGAAGTTCTTGCGTTTGGTCGACATCAGGAACCTTTGGCAGTACGCGTCCAAAAGTGGATATCTTGTGTATTTGTGGAACAGGCAAGGCTTACCATCTTTCAGCTGCCTTACAGGTACCGTGCGCCTCTAGCCCAACATGAATACTGGTTTCTCGGCAGTCAAACCCGTGCACCTTCTAAAGATCAAGTTTTACAGTCAACTCAGATCAGCAGCACAGTTCTTCTAGCTCGCCCCCGGGACGTTGTTGGCGTTGCTGAAGAGAAGAAGCGCGGGCTATCAACTCCAGACACGCTGTCTATCAGTACCTATTTGGCTGACTAGATCAGGGACGGTTGTGCAACGTCTGACGAAACCTTCTTTGGGGTTCTCGTCGAGCGTCATTACGAAACCCAATGGCTTGTCACTGTATACGAGCGGCCAATCGCAGTATCCCAGAATACGGCCTGGAAGTATCGTTGAGACTGCCTGGGCCAGCAAGACCTCCAGACTTGCATGCCGCTTATGCCGGAACGTCGGCCTCCACGTGTCTGACTCGGGATCATGCCTGCTAATTGTACATGAAACACATGTCTCTCCGTACATGCTGCCACCCGTGTCCACCTGCGTTACGACAACTGCAGAAGGCTGACATCAGATGGAATTATTTGTCAAGTATCGTCGGTACTTGAGACGCTCGGTAGGAGCCGCAAGCCGCAGCCTGACATCTGCAAGCCGGCCGTCAGCCAGACAGAGGCGGGTTGGAGGCGTGAGAGCCAGCCCCGACCGTACCAGGACCAGCACTGTCCCAAACCGGATCGCAGCACGACGCAAAGTAGATCCCCAACCTTCGATCCAAGACCCCGCAATACAACAGTACACCGATGATCGCCCACGCAAGCTCGCAACCAGGTGCTCTGAAGCGCCGCTAAACCTTCACAGTGCACCCTGGGCCACGACTGTGACAATCCGCCAATACTCCACCGCAGCACTCCCCTGCTGCACAAACCCAGTCGCTCCATCACAACACCCCAGCACCGCCATTGGCTGGGTCGTCAGAAACGGTCACTCCACCCACGAACAACGGCCGCTCCATCCGTCGAGCCCCGATCTGCCTCCACGTCGAGCCCTGATCTGCCTCTGCTCCAGCCTCGCCGCCGACCGCTGCCAACCACTGTAATCCGCAGGCGCAAACCCTCGAGACCCCTCGCCCAGAGACCCCTCGCCCAAACGCCCCATCCCTCGCCTCAACACCCGCCCGCAATCCTCACGGCAAACGACCCCGGCACGTCCATCCCCTTCAGTCCATCCACTGCAATCGAATGCACCCACATCCAATCCACCAAACCCACTCCCTCCTCCGACCTCCAATCCGCCAAATCCAATCCGCAAAATCCAATCCACACAATCCTACCCCCATCGAGCGCTTCCTACCCCATCGAGCAATCCCTCCCCCACCCACCAGCCTCCCAAACAGCCTTCCCAATCCAGCCGCAGATCAACGCACCCAAGCCAGCGCCCGATACGGCTCCACCGCAACAGTGCGCGCACTGTGCTAGCCGTCTGACGCACGGCCTGAGCTTCCTCGCGATTAGGCAGTGCGATTGACGGCGTGGCAGCGCGTGCGGTGCAGATAAAAGGCTTGCGGCGTCTCAAGCGGTGCTGCGGTGTGCGGTCGGTGGGGGGAGTGGTAGCTGAGCGAGCGGTGCTGCGTGCGGGTGTGCAGCGCAGGTCGAAAAGGGCGTGGGATCTTGCGGCGTGCGATGCGTGAGCGGGTGCACTGCGTACTGGTGAGTCGGGAGCGCGACGGGATCTACGGCTGCGGCGTGGAGAGTCCTGCGTACTGCTGCTACCGCTGTCTTCCAGCGCTCCTCTGCGCGCTCCTCCGCGCGCTCCCCGCCCCAGCACCCGTCCATCTCACTCTACGCGCCCGTCGGCGCTGTACCGCAGCCCGCCGTCTCCTGCACAGGAATGCGCGGCGCGGTCCCGTTGACTTGCACACTGTACTGTGTCCCGTTCCTCGTCTGTGCTGCGTTTGTACAGTATTCCTGTTTTTGCTCGTGGACGGACGGCGTCGTAGTATGTACGGACTTCGTGACGCCTGCTCTGCTCTGCCCTGCTCTGCTCTGCTCTGCTGCACTCCCCTCCCTCCCCTCCCCTCCCCTCCCCTCCCCTCCCCTCCACTCCCCTCCCCTCCACTCCCCTCCGCCCGCTGACCACTCCGCCCCGCCCTGTCCTGTTGCTAACTGTATCCCGGTCACTGCATCTCACGCGCGAACCTCCTGCTCCCGTCGACGTGCAGGGTGGGTGTGTGACAACTAACAAGGGCGCCGTGATAGGGGGGGGGGATCTGGTAGTGCAAACCCGCCGTCCACGACCGAGAACACGAGACCGGTCCAGGGATGTGATGGCAAGACAGGCACTGCGGCCCGGGCACCTGGACAGCGGGGATGGGATATCTGCGCCGTCGAGTACGGGAGTAAAGTAGTAGCACGCTCACCCACAGCCGACATCACACGAGCACCACCCACTGCCTACATCACACGAGCACCACCCACAGACCACCCACAGCAAACACACAATTGAAGTATTTTCTCATTCCTGCATCTACGTAGTGCAGTGCATTTCCGTTACTCCTCACCGCGCACGCAGCCAACCAGCCCGCCGACCGTGCGCGTGCGAGCGTCGACACGCCTCCGGCGCGCCATGCTAACCAAAAACCAAACTACCAGGCCGCAATCGCAGCCATGCAAACGCCAAACACCGAGCGCTGTGAGATGATGAAAGTGAATGGAAGGGGAGGGACGGGATGCGCGATATGCAAGATGAAGTGATGAACCGTGCCGTGCCGTGCCGTGCTGTGCCGTGCCGTGCCGTGCAGTGATGAAGGGGTATCCGCTCGAAAAGGATGTATGAGAAAGGAGGCGGGCCGGGAGTTCTACGCGAGGGCCTCGGGGGCGAGTGCGGGCGGGGTGTCGGGCGTGGGCGTTTCGTCGACGCCCTGGCCTCTGCAGAGCGGGCAGGAGTTGCGGCCGGTGGTGAGCCACTGGGATGCGTGTTAGCGGGTGCTCTGTCTACTCTGCATCAATGAGACGTACCTGGTCGATGCAGATCTTGTGGAACATGTGCTCGCACTTGACGAGCTTGCGTGCCTCTTCGTCGGCCTCGAAGTCGCAGAGACAGACCAGGCAGCGGGCGTCGTGGGCGAGCTGGATGGTGTCGGCGCCGTCGACTTCCACGGCCATGAGCCCGGAGTCGTCGCGCACGATGCGGAACAGGCCGGGTGCGGCGGCCACGTCGCCCTCGCTCGCCACGGGGGCTTTGGCGGGGCCCAGGATGGACGACAGCAGCATCATGTCCTCGTATGTCGGCGAGTCGGTGAACAGGCTCGGCGTGGTCAGGATGGGGTGGTTCTCGGGGTAGCTGCCGCCGAGGACGTAGATGATCCAGCTGCGCGAGCCCTCGCCCGGGTTGTTGTCGGGCTCGACGACACCGCGGCGTCGCGGGGCGCCGGCGCCGTAGCGTGTGAAATCGGACTCGCTCAGGCGGCGCTGGCGGGGGCTGCGCGCCGTGGTCTGGGGCTCCTCCTCTTCGGTCGGCTCGAGGGCGGACCCGGGCGATCTGCGCACGAAGCTGGCGCGGCGCGACGGGGCGTTGGAGTGCGGTGCGGACGACGGCGGGGTGGTGGTCGCGGCCGGCGTGGTGGAGCCCGAGGGGTCGGCGGACAGCGCAGCGTTGGTGGCGGGCGTCGACGGCGGCGGCTGCGGGCCGGGCGGCGAGTCGGCGGGCTCAGGGTCGAAGGGGCGCGGCGGGTCGTGGGGGCGGGTGCGGTGGTGGCGCTGCGAGTCGTAGTGCGAGGGGAAGTTGAAGCCGCCCATGGAGGCGCGGCGGCGGTGGCTGAAGCGCGTGCCGTTCTGCGGGCGCAGGGCGGTGTCGGGGTCGCCGGCGGCGGTGGGCGGGGTGGGGAAGCTGGACAGGGCGTCGAGGAAGGGCGGGATGTTGGCGTCGTCGGGGCCGGCGGCGGCGGCGGGGTTGATGGAGCGGATGCCGACGATGATGATGGGCACCATGCGGCCCTCGGCGTCGTCGTCGTCGTGGTCGTCGCCGGGCTCGCTGGCGGGGCCGGCGGTGCCGAAGCGGAACATGCGGAAGAAGTTGAGCGGGGCGGGCGGGCTGCCAGGCGTGTCGCGGGCGTCGCCCTCGGTGCCGCGCAGGGCCGAGGCGATGCTGCCGTTCTGCAGCGACTGCAGGAAGGTGTCGAAGGTGCCGTCGCGCGTGGCGGCGTGGTGGTCGTCGCCGACCAGCGAGGCGGCGGTGGCGGCGGCGGCGAGCGACAGCAGGCGCGACAGCACGTCGGCCTGGTCCTCGCCGCGGCGCAGGCGCTCGATGCTGTCCATGTTGTCGTCGTCGTGCCACAGCGAGCGGCGACGGCGCGACCCCAGCGAGTTGCGCAGCCGCGGCAGCATCGACAGCGCGCGCCCGTCGCGGCGCAGCGAGCTCGGCGTGGGCGGCGGCCGCGAGCGGTCCGAGTCGGAGCGCGCGCGCGCGCCGTGCCCCAGCAGGCTCTCAAAGTCGAGGTCGAGGTCCGCCATCGACGGCACGTGGGGCAGCGACGGCCGCTCGCTCTGCGGCCGCTCGCTCTGCAGCCGCAGCGCCGAGAGCGGCCGGGCTGCGGTGGACGGGGTGGAGGAGGCGGACGGGGCAGGCAGCGCGGCGCTGGCAACGGGCGCGGTGCTGCGGTGTATGGGCGCCGGGCGGCCCAGCAGCTCGCTGAGCGAGCCCAGGGAGCTGCGGGCGCGTCGGAGGTGCGACTGCGGGCGGCGGGCGGGCGGCGTGGGCGCGGACGGGGGCGCGGTGCTGCGGTGGAACGGGTTTATGCGCTGCGACAGGCGGCGCGAGGGCGAGATCTGTGGCTGCGCAGGGCTCGGTGTCTGCGCGGGCGGTGCGAGGGCTGCAGTGGGAACAGACGTCGCCCACGAGGCCGGGCGGAAGCTGCGACTGCGGCGGCGGAGGGCGCGCGGCTCGTCCGGCGACGGCAGCGAGGACGAGCCCGCGCCGCGGGAGGTGGCCTGGCCCATGGTGAAGGCCTGCGGCGGTGGATCGCCGCTGAGAGCGAGGAGCGCGAGGGTGCCGGGGGTGGTGGAATCGTCGTCGGTCGCTGTCTCACCCAGAGACCGCCGCCGCGATGCCATGCGTCCCGAAGCCACGGCCGCTAGCCGCCTCGAGCTCGCCCACGGCCCCAACCCAGACCACGCCCAGCGCCGCTGCATCGCCGAAACGGTTCCACGGCTGCCAGCCAGCGACGCTTGCCCGCCCGTTGCGCGTGCGTGGCCCCATGCGCGCCGTTGCGCCTATTGCAGCGCCGCCTATATCGCCGCCCTGAAACCCGCCATGCAGCACTTTGCCGACCAGCTGCATCCCGAGCACCACTCGGCCTCGCTGCGCGCCCGTCCCTACCGCACCAAGCGCAAGGACAGGCACCATGGCGACGACAGCGACGACAACGACAGCAACGACAGCGACAGCTCCGATGCTGGCCACCCGCGCTCGTCCCCTCCAGCTGCGCATTCACGCCCTTCATTTGCCGCGCCCGAGCTAGCTCAGCTACGTGTCGCAGGTCTATTCCCTGCCGAGCTCCACCAAGTCCCTCCCTCACCGTTTCCTCACGCACCTGCAAGGGTGGCCAAGTCGCATCTGGCACCAGCTAAGATTCAGAAAGAACTGGCGCAGCCGCCTGCGCGCCTCTATGCTGTCAACGCACGTGACCCCAACCATGAGGCACGCAATCTGAGGAGAACACACCTCAACGTGCTGTCCACTGTTATGCACAAGTGTCTGTTGCAGGCCGACTACGACCGTGCTGGTCGAGCATGGGGCATGATCCTGCGCACTCAGGCCACGCATGGCAACACGGTGGATCTTCGCAACCACGGCCGCTGGGCCATTGGCGCTGAGCTGCTGCTTCGTCGGACGCCGCCCGACGACGATGCCTTTAGCGAGCACGGCTTCGAGCTGGCAAGGGAGTATTACGAGCGTCTCATCGTCCAGCACCCCACCCGCAAGCAAGCACCGCATGCTGTTGACCAGAGGAGCTTCTACCCCGCCATGTTCTCGCTCTGGATCCAGGAAGTATGCGAGAAGAGCAGGCGCGCGCGGAAGCAGAGCGTGGAAGAATCACGGTCGCGGTCCAGGAGCATGTCCATTGACAGCGGGGACGGTAAGAGAACCACCGACGCCCAGTCCCGCGAGGACGCCATCCAAGTCGAAGAGCTTGCGCGCGCCATGGAGATTGCTGAGCGCCTCGGCGACCTTGTCAAATCGCCACTGTTCGACAAGCAAGCCGGCCTGCTGCAGCTTCGCGGGAACGTCGCACTGTGGATCAGCGACCTGATCGTAGGCAACACGTCCGCCACCGCTGTGGACGAGTGGGATGCGTATCCGATCAATACGAGTGCTCCAGCTGAGGAGCAGATCACCAAGTTCAAAAACTGCCAGCGAGAGCTGGATATAGCGCACAGCTATCTGAGCCGGGTGGAAGAGAACGGGGGCCCGCGCCAGTACCACGCGCTGAAGAAGATCGAGAGCCGCCTCAAAGAGCTGCAGAAGCAGATTGCCAAGCTCGAGGCCGGGGGAGACGACACAAACGTCTCGATGGAAGACGATTGGTGATTCGATAAGAAATGGAGCGTGTCGCAATGAAGCGTGTTGATATGTAAGCGCGTATTCACCGGCATCCTCCAGCCGTCCAACCCGAGTCTCGAGTAGCTCCCGTCTGCACCACGCGCAAAGCTCAACACAGTGCAACCACGAACCCTTAGCCTCGCAGAAGGCACCCTGCATCTCGCACCGCAGACTCCAGGCACCACTCCTCCACCACAGCAACACGTCATCTGCCGCAGGCAGGCAGCGGCCCGTCGAACCGAGCACCCGCACCTGCTACCCTCATCGGCATAACAACCTCCCCAGAGAAGGGGAAAACGTAGAAGCAAAACTCACTCCGGCCTGGCCACGGCTCGCTAAACCTCGCGCCCTCCTCAGCCACAGAGTCCCTGGCTCACGTGGTGTGCAAAGAGCCACGTCTCCCGTAAGGTATGGCAGGGCGGTACGTAGGGCGGTGCGTAGGGCGGAGCGGCGGAATTTGGGGGGAGGACGGGGGTGCGGACGAGAGATGGCGGGGAGAGGGGGAGAGAAGAGTGCACGGTAGCGGCAATGTTCACCGCGTAGTGAGTTCCAGGTGCAACGAAGAAACGCCATGATATACGTGCGGTGGCATCAAGTGCACAGCAGCGATAAAGACACATGATGTATTAAAGCGGTACAGCCCAAGTCGTCTTCTCAGCAATAGAAGCGGTATTACATACATCCCAAGCGAGCTACATTTTGAGAAGAAAAAGAAGGAGCCAGGAGGCGGGAAACACACTCACTACCCCGGCAACACAGGCACCACGCCATCATCAAGCCCTGCATTGCACTCCCCCCCCCCCCTCCCCCCACCAACGCCGCGCTCAACCAACCAACCCCCACCCCCTGCCCCCTACTCCATATGATCCACCTTCTGCTTCTCACTCGCCCCCTTAATCATCCCCGAGAGATCCACAATCGGCAACGACAGCGGAAAATCCACACTCGCCAGCATAATCGCGAGGAAAATATACCACCCCAGCAGACACGTAACAAACGCAAACGCGCCCGCGGCTTCCTGGCACTTTGCGGCGACTGCGGCGTTGCCTTGGGCCAGGTTGAGGAAGGTGCCTGCGAGCAGCCCGAAGGCGGGGATTAAGGTGAAGAAGATGAGGAAGAAGACGAGGTTTGTGCGGAGCGAGCAGATCAGGTAGACGGTGCAGAGGAGGCCCATGGCGATCATGAAGTAGGCTGGGGCATGTGGTGTTAGCGGGGAAGACTTATATCAGTGGGGAGCAGTGTGGCATGGTTCGTGAAGGCGAAGGGGAAGGCGGAAAGAGGGAAACTACGCACCAATCCCAACATTAAACCCCACGCTCTCCAGCCCCGTGCTGCCCTGCGTCGCCGGATCCGCGTAGTTGCCGTACGCGCCGTACTCGGGGACCAGCGTGGCGCCGTAGCCGAGCCAGAAGGCGCCGAACGAGGTGAAGACGACGAAGGGGAAGGTGTTGCCCAGGATCCACTGCGGGGAGGGTTAGCCAATATTCACTTATACAGATATGATGAGGGGATTTGGGGGCACATACTTCACCAACACCACCAAGCACCATCAGCAGCCCGCCGGCGAAAAAGTACCACCCGATACTCGCGGACCCGCTACCTCCCGCGCCGCGCCAGCCCATCAGCGTCCAGCTGAGCGGCGTGAGAGAGAGGAGGAAGCCGACGAGCGCACTGCCGCAATCAGCAAACAATCCAACCAAGTGACACACACACATCTCGTGACTCACAGCGGCGTGGGGTTGCCAAACGTCTTGCGCAGCTCGCCCTTGACGTCGTTCTTGGGCGACAGGTACAGCTTCTCGAACAGCTCGGGCGTGATGGAGATGCTGCCCGCGGTGCGGATGTGGCGCAGCGCGAGGTCCTCGTCCATGCTGTTGTCGAGGTGCTGGTGGCCGGCTGGGCCGTTTGCGAAGCCGTAGCCTATCACACATCACATCAATGAAAACGAGCTCACAACCACGCGATGGCCAGCCTTACCGTTGCGGTTCGAAAAGTCCTTCTCGAGGTCGCCGTTGTGGTTGCTCATTCTGTAGGCGTTGGACTCGGCGCGCGCGGTGGAGCCCGCGGATAGTGTCTCCTCGTCACGGGCGGATGTGGCGCCCAGGTGGGTGTTGTTGTGGCTATCACCCCGGCCTGAGGTGGCTCCAAGGTGCTGGTTGTTGTTGGAGGTGACGGACTCGTGGGCGTTAGACGTCATGCCAGTGCCGTTGCCGAAAAGACCAGCGCCTTTAGTGTTGAATTGATTGCAGGTGCTACAGTTAGCCGTCGTGAGAGCCGAATCGTGTTGATGGGACATAGAGACAGCTCAGATGAGGACAGGGGGTTATAGGACTTATAAGGTGGGAGGGGTGGAGCTAGCTGACGGCGATATATGAACGACACTCAAAGGCAGAGTCACGGCTTCCATGCAAGGATAGTGTGAAAGCCGGACGAAAGCAAGCGATCAGCAGCAATAGCTGGGGAAGGCTGCCGCCCGAATGCCATCAAGCGTGCTGAAGACCACACAGCCAACCGCTGCGGCTCCGCACCAGCACCCTGTCTCACCGTATTGGCAGAGGGTGAGTTCTGTTTGACTAGTGCGGATGGAGTAATGGCTGCTTTCTTATGCACTGGCTTCCTATTTGAGGTGCTTTGGTCTTTAAAGAACTTCAGACGTCCATGATATCTTGATTCACTGCGGTTGGAGGTATTGCTCCCAGGTGATGCAGAATATCTTGCTCAACCGCGCTCGCATCCAGCTGAGCCCGTACAGAAGATGTCGATGACGCATGGTATGTGCCGTGCTGGGGCACCTGTTCTTCTTGCCAACATGGGATCTCGGCGTCCAGTACCGATTGAGTGGTGATGGGAAAGGCGCAGAGCTTGGATCGCGGGTCAGGTGTAGTCCGTTCTGACGTGGCCAGTAGCATTGTGAGCCACGAGAACACAGCCGGTTATGCGGAGAAAGTGGAGATAAAAGCACGCGAAACACTGGAGGATCTCGTGGAGGTGCCGGCTCTGGACCTAGATGATCGTCAGCCCGTCCCTACCGGGATTGAGTTTGCGGGGAAGCGCACTATACCCGCACTTGCGCTGCCAAACCTGGGGTTATGTCCAGCGTCACCTCGCAGATCGGAGTTGGATCCGCGGAGCAGGCATTTTGATAAAACCAACATCAATTGAGTGCTTCATTTCATAATGTAGAGCATTCAATTCCACTGCTCCTCGAAGCATGAGTCGATTATCGTCAATGCATCGGTGAGCTGCGAAACCACTAAGACATGGCTGCGCTCCGACTAGTCCGGCCAAATGGTACTTTCGACGACTCGCTGATGGCGCGAAGTAGCGTTTGTTGTCAAACAATGAATGGCCAGCATTCAGATCAGGCGCGAGGGAGCCAATCATGAATGGAGTTTTCTGTGCAAATCTAGGCGACTGCGCGATCCCCGCTTGCTGTCAGAGCACAACATCGCTCGATGGTGGTCTGATGCAGAAGAGCGGATTGCGTATTATTTGCGCTCATCCGACGGCGGTTCGGGAGTGGACAGGCAACGTGACCCGGAGGCGTTCCGCTTGTGGCTTGTCTAGCCGAATGCGGTGGACTATTTCGAGAGCTCAGTGAGGGATCTCACGGCTCGAGCCAGGGCTGTTAGGCGGACGGGCATAATGACGATTGAGTGAGCCGCCTTGTGCTGCGTGTTATTCGAATGCAGTCTCTCACACCTTGTGGTCGTGAAATTCGGCACGCGTCTTGCCCGTCATTCCGTTCCTGAACGATCGACATCGCTGAGTCGCAGCTTGCGATTCCTCGAAAAGGCTATCTGCACTTGGCCGATATCTTGATGGTCGATCTCAGTAGACTTCCCCAGTCAGGACCCGGAGCATCCGTGGACGGCGATATTGAGCGGACGTGATGAGTCTTGTACTAGCATTGTAGCTCAAGCTCCAAATTCGTCAGATGACTGAACTTTCGTACGTCGTCTTCATCTTAATTCGGACGTTTCAATACTTACATCGGGCTAAAGCGCTACCAGAGCACACGTGCAATCTACAGTAAACATCCGGTGCTTCCGTAGAGCTCGAAAGACGGAAACGTTGAAGTTGGCGAACAGTACCACAACATGTGTCTCGAGGTCAACCGATAATGGTATACGTTAGTACTTGATACCACACAACGACGACGTCCGTGCTGTCTACGACTCATCCCGTGGTGGGTGCTGCATCGCAATGCTCGGGGTGTGATGGTTGATCAGCTCCTTGTTGTCCTAGCACTGATAACTATCAATGCAGTCCGAGTTCAACGGCATAGAGACACAGGCTTGGAGTACCTGCCAAAGGAGAGTGTTAATATCCGTATGTCTGTGGAGAACAGGATAGAGAGGTTGGCAATGTTCAGACCACGTTCGAAAGATGTTGAGTTGCTCTTCTGAAAGTCGATGCGAGGTGGTGGGATCCATATCTTACAGACCAGTTGAAGGCTGCTAGACTGATTGTCGAAAACATCGTTGGGATGTGTATTTAGTGCAGCACCTCTGGCGAACTTAAGTACAGAGTTGTGGACAAGGCAGGTGCGTGGAATGTGCGCTCAAGACTCTGTATTCGACAGGACATAGGTAAGACGAAAGATGGTTGTGGAGAAATCCGATCTCACATGTTGTGACTGGTGTTGGCTCGTAAAATGTCGATGGTAGGGTTGGTGACAGGTAGTTTTAGGGCAGGAGCACAGCATTGATACCCGACGACAAGCCTCAATCGCACCCAGATGTGTACCTACGTGCAAGCTACGGCACGCAGTCAGTCATATGTAGGGGAACATACATCCAAGGTAAAGACTCAGTAATCACAGTTGATTACAATTTCGTCGTCTTAGCGCGGCTTGGTCATCGGGCGGACTGATGTGAAATCATTTCCACGTCCATGCCTCCAGGCTCCGACTTCATACGTGTAGGCCGATTGCTCTACGCTCCGCCGACTTCTTCAATCACCTTCTTGAGATTCTGGATGTCATGAGCAAACCGACCGAGAAACAGTCCATCCACACCCTCGGCAATCTTTGCAAACGTGCCTGGCCCTGCGCTGCCGCCGTAGACGATTCTTGTGACACCGGTTCTGCCGGCTGCGAGCTTCCTAAGCTCCGTGGTAACATTGACAACGTGGTCAGGGTCTGCAGGCTCCTTTGCACCGATTGCCCAGACCGGCTCGTACGCCAATATGACCTCTTGATCGTCAGGCACAGCGGCCAACACTGATGTCACCTGCCGTTTGCACTCTTGTATCGCCGCACCCACAGCTGCTGAAGCTATGCTGTGGTGGGTCTTCTCTCCGATGCAGACCAGCGGTATCAGCCCGTTCCTCGCAGCTGCGCCAGCCTTCTTTGCAACGGTCTCGTCTGTCTCGCCAAACAGCGCTCTTCGCTCTGCGTGCCCGATCTCCACGATCCTAGCGCCAGCTTGCCGCAGCACTGCTGGGCTGACTTCTCCTGTAAAAGCACCTCTGTCTTCCCAATGCGTGTCCTGTGCACCGAGCATGATGGACGAGGGCTCTAGTATGCGCCGAGCCTCTGTGAGCGAGACAAAGTCAGGGATAACAAAGAGGTCGACGTTTGCGTTCCAGGCATCGCCGTCCAGTTGGAGAACGCCACGGACGTAGGAGAGTGTGCTGGTCAGGTCGAAGTACATTTTCAGCGAGACGCCGACAATGCGGCGGGGGCGCGTGATGGGAGGCATGACGAACGGCAGGGTATTGTGTAGAGCAGGGCGAGGTGTAGGAGATCAAGGGGAGTAGGCACGCTGCGCATGGAGATGTTCAGTCGCAATGGATGCGACCTTGATTTCGGAGTTACTGCTTTGGGTAATTCTCTGTGAGGCCGCTTCGGTCAGCGAGGGGTAGTGTGGGGTGGGTGACTGCAGCAACTGGCCAGGTGTCCCCCACACCCGTCGAAGCTGGGGTGGGACGGTTTGCCCATGTTACGAGACACAAACACCGAGTCGGCACGGGTGCACGCGTCGCAACAAACAGCGTGTCATTGGGGCCAGATCAGCCATATGCGCGTCACAGTGCGGATCTTGGCAGGGCCGCAGGGCGCCGCTCCATGCATGCCGCAGTCGGACTCACTAAACTCCAATCGCTCTTGCATCCACAAGAAAATCTTCCCCATGATACATCATTGACTCGTACACACCTTTGCACACACCGCCCATAATCGCCCGAGTTGCTATATTGTGCTTCGGCCTATATGCATAGAGAGCTTGCAGACCGTTGGGCACGCGCTCGATACTTCGGATAGTTTGTCGACTTTGCACTTGCGGGGTTCACACATCCTTGTCAGTTTAGAGCCCGCATCTCGTGGGGTCCTGCATGAGGGACACGCTCTTCAAAAGTGCTAACATTCACAGACTTTGTTGAAGTCCTGCTGTTCTTGTTGTTTTATTGTTCTTCCATACCGCCACCATGCACATCTCCGAGAAGCTTGCCCGATCGCGGGCTGAAGGGAAGCCGACCTTCTCCTTTGAGTTCTTTCCCCCAAAGACCGCCCAGGTATGGTACACCATTGCTCTGTACGAGGGGCATGATGGCTGACACGCGCAGGGTGTGCAAAACCTCTACGACCGCATGGACCGCATGCACGGCTTCGGCCCTCAATTCATCGACATCACCTGGGGCGCAGGTGGCCGCCACTCCAAGTTGACCACCGAGATGGTCAAGGTCGCCCAGACCGTGTACGGGCTCGAGACACTTATGCACCTCACGTGTACCGACATGGAGCGATCGAAGCTCGACGAAGCCCTCAACGACGCTTACCAGGCTGGCTGCACCAACATCCTCGCTCTGAGGGGCGATCCTCCGCGTGAAAGAGAAAAGTGGGAGGCGACTCAGGGCGGTTTCCGCTACGCCAAAGATCTGGTCAAATACATCAAGGACAGATACGGCAACCATTTCGACATTGGTGTGGCGGCATACGCCGAAGGGTGCGACGACAACGACGACGTTGACCAGCTCATCGATCACTTGAAGGAGAAGATTGACGCAGGCGCTACTTTTGTCGTCACCCAGATGTTCTACGACACGGACGTCTTCCTTGACTGGGTTGAGAAAGTGCGGGCCAAGGGCATTGACGTGCCCATTGTTCCTGGTATCATGCCCATCCACACTCACGCTGCGTTCCTGCGCAGAGCGACTTGGACTCGCTGCAAGGTCCCGGCTAAGTGGACTGAGGCACTGGAACCTATTAAGAACGACGACGTACAAGTCCGTGAGGTCGGAAGTGAGCTCGTTGCGGAGATGTGCCGGAGGCTGGTGGACGCGGGCATCCTCCATTTGCACTTGTACGTAATGCTCTGCTCCTCACATTGCCTTTGCTAACCCATTCAGCTACACCATGAACCTGGCTCAAGCTACGCGCATGGTTCTCGAAGAGCTCGAGTTGCTGCCCGACGTCGAATCCCCTCTGGAGAAGCCACTCCCATGGCGACCATCCCTGGGCCTCAACCGCCGTGACGAGAACGTACGTCCGATCTTCTGGCGCAATCGCAACCGCTCTTACGTCGCTCGCACACAAGACTGGGACGAGTTTCCTAACGGTCGATGGGGAGATTCTCGTTCGCCTGCTTTTGGTGAACTAGATTCCTACGGAGTCGGTTTGAAGGGTACAAACGAGCAGAACATCAAGCTCTGGGGCACACCCACCTCAGTCCAGGATATCTCAGACCTTTTCGTACGCTACATGCAAGGCGACCTGGAGTCCTTGCCTTGGAGTGAACAGGCCATCACCGAGGAGGCCAACGCAATCCAGCAGAACCTCACTGACTTGAACCGACGTGGTTTCCTGACCATCAACTCGCAGCCTGCTGTCAACGGCGCTAAGTCGTCTGATAAAACATTCGGATGGGGTCCACGCAACGGTTACGTTTACCAAAAGTCCTACCTCGAGGTTCTCGTCTCTCCAGAATACATCGCCGAGATCATTACACGCATTGAGCGCGACCCTGAGTTCACTTACTACGCAGTCAACAAGCACGGCGATCTCAAGACAAACGCTCCTAACGAGGGACCCAATGCCGTTACCTGGGGTGTGTTCCCGGGTAAAGAGATTGTGCAGCCTACTATCGTCGAGACAGTCAGTTTCCTCGCTTGGAAGGATGAATTCTACCGTCTTGGTCAGGACTGGGCCAACTGCCATCCCAGCATCAGCCCTGCTAGATACGTAATCAGCGAGGTGATGGACACCTGGTACCTTCTCAACATCGTCCACAACGATTTCCACGTCACCAACGGCATCTTCCCTATCTTTGACGGCCTGAAGGTCGAGAACATGGAGAGAAAGCTTGACAGCGGAATCACCAACGGTCATGCAGAGGCCAATGGTACAAACGGCGCTGCAAACGGCGAGAAGCCCGAAGCCCAGAAAGACGAGAAGTCGCTCCTTGAGACGGCGAAGGCAGCTGCCCTTGAGGTCACCAACGGCGTCAAAAACCTCGCCGTCTCCAACTAAACCAACCTTTTAGGTAACTACGATCTTTCTACATTCAACACAGCAAGATCTGCACGTATATGGCGTTTGGACTTTCCTATGTCACGACATCATGATATCTTTAACTCTATCATCGATGTTTCTCTCGCATCTCAACAAGCGTATTCATAAGTATGGCGTTCTATCATTTCACGGATTCCGGCGGCGGTCCAGGGGACCAAAAACTAGCACATGGGATGTGCATCACACGCTCAAAAGCAGATGACAGTATCTGGAAGGCGTCTATTCAACCTGACGACCATAATGACCGTAATGGAAGGGGACGGGTGGAGAGGTGGATGTGTATGCAAGGCGTGCACAGAGCGGCTGCGAGCTGCGGAGCGATATGCGGAGGAATGGCTTTCTGAGATACCCGGCCAGTGCCCTCAACGGAGCTGGCCAACCCGAAGCTTTGTGTTATCGAAATACTATTTATTGTGCGAGCGTGGCTTGCGATAGACTTTGTCGCCCAATTGTGCCACCAGCTGATGCGACTATATCCAGCTATCCACGTCTTCGTCTTCATGCGGCTGCCTTCGAACTTCTCTCAACATGTAATGCCATGAAGAACCGCCTCAGAGCCTGCTCATAATCACCACACAATCACCGCACAACAAAAAGACGCCACGGTATGTTTCGTTTGACATGTTTCGATATGCATTATTCGGCGCCATCCCTGAGTCTTACATAAATACACAATACACGCCAGCACAAGCGCTGGCACCCAAGGAGCCGGCAACCGCCCGTTCCTGTCTAAGCGAACATGCACTCCTCCGTGGACACAAAGTATATGGTACAGGGGCGCAAGGGCCCGTGGGGAGAGGGGGGAGAAGGACGCCGAGCGAGCAAACGCGATGCAAAAAGGTCGGATATCGAAGCGAAACGGGCGAGAAAGGGTGCAGCTTGGGGGCGTCTGCTGAGGGTTTGCGGGGGGTCGTGGGTTTATGCGTCGGGGGCGGGCTCGAAGAAGACCTTTCGTGTGATCTGGCGCGGTTATTAGTATGTGTGCTCGGGTTGGTTGTGGAGAAGACTCACGGCCCATGTTCCTGCGACGGTTGCGCAGATGCCCGCGCTGATGGCCATTGGCCGTGTCCCTCTGGTGCTCTTGAAGATGGCGCCGGAGATGGCGCCCGCGACGACGCTGTTGGTGGGGTCGTGTTTGCCGCGGATGGCGCCGATGGTACTGTTGGTGCCGTTGTAGACCAGCGCGATGACGCCGGCGCTGTTGCCCAGGAAAGGCCCGCGCCTTGTGACTGCGTTCAGGACGCCGTTGATGCGCAATCGCGGCGGCATCGAGGCTGGGTTCTTCTGCAATCCCTCGGATAGTCCCCATGCGCCACCGATGGTGAGCGCGGTCAGGTAGCTGACGCCGGTGCCATAACAGAGGTCATCTGACCAGCCGCGACTGGGGAGCGCAGAGTGGTCTACAGACGCGGATTCCTCGAGCGAGAGGTAATCAAGGGTGTCTTGGTTCAGCCCGGCAAGGGGATGTAATTGCGACGGGTCGAGGATGAAGTCTGAAGGGCTTTGAATGGCGGTGGTAGGGTCGAAGGGTGTGGAGGGCGCCGGCGAGGCAGAGAAGTTGTCGTGTGGTTCTTGCGGCGATTGCGAGTCGGTCGCGGTTGCCTTCTTGCCGGTGAAGAGATCCCAACTGTAGATGCATGAGTTCACATGCAGGAGCACGTCAAATGTCGGTGGAACTTACACGCCCATGATGACGGTGCCGGACTGGGATGTGATGTGGATGTGGTTGTAGTTGCGCCGCGCGATCAATCAGCTCGTGGGTATCTCCTAACGCCGAAAAATGCCAGAGGAGAGGAGCGACCGATATTAAGAGATAGAGATACACGGAGCACAGATGCGCGGGCGATGGCGACTCGGTTACGGGCGTCGGCGGTGCTGGCGTATGGTGGTCATAAAAGTTCAATCATCGCGCTAGCGCAAGCATCCCTGCCACTTTCGAGAAGTGTCTGTCTCCATTCCGAAGGTCGGAAAGGAAGAACTGCACTGGAGAACCTCACCACCACAACAGATACGTAAGAGAGTTGTACAACATGGCCCTCCCAGATTACAAAAAGAACTTCCTCGAGACTTGCGTCTCTGCCGGCGCACTGAAGTTTGGCACTTTCACCCTCAAGTCCAAGCGCGTCTCGCCTTATTTTTTCAATGCGGGACTCTTCCACAGGGCTGATCTGCTGCGGTCCATGTCGTTGGCATATGCCCAGTCCATGAAGGCTCATGGCGATGCCGACTCTTCTTTCGACTTTGACGTCCTTTTCGGCCCAGCTTACAAGGGCATCCCGCTCGCTGCCACAACCATCGACAAGCTTGCGGATCTGGACGTTGCCAAGTACGGCAAGAAGAGCTACAGCTTCAACCGCAAGGAGGCCAAAACTCACGGCGAGGGTGGCAACATTGTCGGTGCCTCGCTCAAGGGCCAGAAGATTGTTATCATTGACGACGTCATCACTGCCGGAACTGCTATCAGGGAGGCCATCGACATCATCAAGAGCGAAGGCGGCGAGCTGGTCGGCATCATCGTTGCGTTCGACAGGCAGGAGAAGACCCCCACCGAGAACGATGATGATGGCAAGCCGGGACCCAGTGCTATCGGCGAAGTCAGGAAGCAGTACGGTATTCCCGTGCTCTCCATCTTGACATTGGACGATATCGTTGCGTTCCTGCGGGCCCAAGGCAGTGACGACGATATCAAGAGGCTGGATGAGTACAGGGCAAAGTACAAGGCCAGCGACTAAGCGAAGAGGACGCGATCGGAACATGGCCGAAGCCCACTCATTTAAACACGATTTACGACTGTTACGTTGGAGGCTCACATGACAACCCGTGCAAGTCAAGTGTAGCAATGGCGCATTGAGGTGGAGAAAGGTTAGACAAGATAAACCAAGCGTTGCAACTACATCGGTCACATAGAAGGCGCAGTGATGACTAGATCGAGTACGGTCGATCTCAAAGTCAAACGCTTTGGTAGACATGCATCGTGATGCCGAGCGAGGAACAGGTTCAAGCATTTCCTCAAGCGTAAGCGAGCCGGTTTCAAAGCACGCTAAGGCGCGTCGCCCAAACCGCGACATTTCCCCTCAGATGTATACCTACTTCGAGCGCGACTCACACTCGGAGACACATTTGTCCAGAGCGCTATAATGCCTGGGGTCAGTTATCCACTGTATTCGCGTTTAGACGTAGTTCCTTCCTTGATTCGGCAGTGCCTCCTCTTGGCGAGTGCCTCTCCTGAACAAATGATGCGCCAGGATGTCCTGTCTCTAACACCGACTTGGAGCGGTCACGGTAGCATCTTCTCTTCTAGCAGGTTTACCTTGTTGTTTTGCTCGTTGTTTACCAGTCCATATCTATCTTGATTCGTAACGGTGCCGGCACCGTCGCAGCTTCTCAATACCTTACTTCTCTTGCGCCGCACAACCGACATTGTCCTACCGGTCTGCCTGATGATGCGCAGTATCAAATTACCTCGCAATGTAGCAGGCAATCCCAAAATGTCGCGCCAGCACCAGCGAGTCCTTGCATACATCATTCTAGGAGCTGCTGCACTGGGCGCATACTACACCTGGTTCTGCGCACCGATCGATGCCCTTGCGATATCTTTCGAAGACCACAAAGCTTATATGAATGATCGTCCGAGCTTCTCGTCGTTCAAATCTCGACAATCGTATGATTGGAGAACCGCTCCTCTTCGAAATGCAATCGAGACCTACACACCCCTACCGCAGGGGCAACCTCGAGCACTGCCGCGAGTGCAGTTCAAATTTCCGCCCGAGACGAGGGCACAGAGAGACCGAAGGGAGATACAGAGAGTCGCAGTACGGGATGAGTTCAAGCGTAGCTGGGACAGCTATCGTGCGTATGCCTGGGCAGAAGATGAGCTCAAACCCATAACAGGGGCTGGCCTCAAGTCCTTCGGTGGGTGGGGTGCGACGTTAGTGGACTCTCTGGATACACTCTGGATCATGGGATTAAAGGAAGAGTTCTACGAAGGTGTGCAGGCTGTCTCAGCTATCGACTTTGGCAAGTCAGACATGAAGACCATCAGTGTTTTCGAGACGACGATTCGATACCTGGGCGGTATGCTCAGCGCCTATGATCTCAGTCAAGAGCCTGTTCTGCTGGAGAAGGCCATACAGCTCGGCGAGATGCTCTACCGTGCTTTTGACACTGAAAATCACACACCCACAGGGTGGCTGGACATAGAGAAAGCAAAGGATCCTGAGGGCCGACCTCCCACGGCTGAGACCAGCATCTGTTTCGCCTGTCTCGGATCATTGACTATGGAGTTTACACGTCTAGCGCAGATCACCCAGGAATCGAAGTACTACGATGCTGTAGCTCGCATCACTACACTCCTCGATCGTACTCAAGATACGACGCGCATACCAGGTCTCTGGCCCACTACGCTGAATGCCCGCAAAGAACAATTCAACCAAAGCCGTTTCTTTTCCCTTGGCGCTCTCGCCGACAGCACGTACGAGTACTTCCCCAAGATGCACGCCTTGCTTGGCGGCCTCGAACCTGTGTACCAGAAACTGTACACTGATTCTGCAGTAAAGATCGATGAACACATGCTTTTCCGACCCCAACTTCAGGATGAGGAACTCAGCAAAGATCTTTTGTTCTGTGGTGACGTACACTCGTCGCGGCCCACTGAAGTCACCCTCGACCCAGAAATGCAACACTTGACTTGTTTTACCGGCGGCATGTTCGGGTTGGCAGGCCGGCTCTTCTCCTCTCCATCGCATGTTGAGATTGGCGAGAAGTTGACCAGAGGATGCATATACGCCTACGCCGCAATGCCCACCGGCGTCTCACCCGAAATCTTCAAGATTTTGCCCTGCAAAAGCCGCACAGAGTGCAAATGGAATGAGACAGCGTGGCAAGACAAGATCATGTACAGCTACGGCAGCCGATACAGCCAGGATGCAGAGCAGATAGCGCTGGAAAGGGGTTTACCACGGGGCTGGACAAGTATCCGCGACAAACGATATCTGCTGAGACCAGAAGCCATCGAGTCCGTATTCATCTTGCACCGCATCACCGGCAAGCAAGACTACGTTGACAGCGCATGGGACATGTTCATCTCGATCGTCGCAAACAGTCGCACACCGTACGCCAACGGGCAGCTGCTCGACGTCACCGGCCAGACCGATTTCGGCACAGAACAATACACTGTTGGGCAGAGATTCCGCGGCCATGGTCCCGCGACGATAAGGCAGGGGAATCTGGAGGATAAGATGGAGAGCTTCTGGACGGCTGAGACGTTGAAATATTTCTACCTCATTTTCAGCCGCCCCGATATGATAAGTCTCGACGACTGGGTGTTCAATACAGAGGCGCATCCTTTCCGACGTCCAAAGGCGGCCGCGGGAAGCGGCGTGCTATAAGATCGTGGTCAGTCTGAGAGGCCTTAGACTTAGAGGCAGCCGATCTGATCTTCAGTGAGCTGCAACTCGGTTGAAAAATACATCATAGAACGTTCGATAGATGGAAATGCATTGGTACATGCGAAAGACACATACATTACAAGCACCTCATAAACGCATACAACTAGCAACGTGGCTACCAGATCAATAACTGAACCTGTGCCTCTCAGCCAATAGACCAGAAACCTCCTGGCGTGATTTCCAAACGCTCCGCATGGCACGACCACCTCCCAAGCCCATACTGCCAGCGCTGCTGACCAACATCTTGCATGCTGACCAAATATTCGAACTCGGACCCTTCTTCGTTCCTGTCGTCCCAAATGGATATACGCAACTGACAATCCTCGGTCTTTTCCACACTACCTGGGCTCGGTGCAATGTCGTAGATGGGGCAAGAGTTGTAGTTACACGGAATGGCGCCAATCAGAGGCCGTGGCTGTAGCACAGTGCAGTGTCTTGGACGGAGCAAGAGTTGTAGCTGGTGCTAAAAGGGGCTGTTTAGAGGCTTAGGCTACAGCACAGTGCACTGCAGTATCTTAGACAAGGCAAGAGTCGTGGCTAGTCTTAATGCTAATCAAGGGGCCTCCGCTGCAGCACGGTGCAGCATCTCAGATGAAGCAAGAGTTGTAGCTGGTTTTAACACTAAAAGAAGCTGTCCTGACTTGATCCTGGCTTCAGTCGCGTTGAAATAAGGTCGGCTGCGTTTCGGTCAAAATACATCTCCAGCTCGCGATATCGAATTCCCCCGTATCGATCAAACCATAGTGCAGTCGAGTTCTCGAAATCGCGATGTGCAGGCATGCTTAATGCAGGTTGCTCCTGGAATCGTTAAGGTTGGGGTTGCGATGGCCGTCTAGATCTCCATCCGCGCCAGAGTTTAAGACGAAGCCGATGCTGAATAAAAGCTGATTTGGTACCACGGTATGGCACAGCGCTCGCATCCGCATCAACAGACTCGTCCGACCAGTCGTCCCGTTCTCTCGAATCCCGTGGTAGTTCGCGGCTACTGAACGCCACCCTCAAGCACTTTGAATAATTCGGCCGCGTGGACGGGATTACTTGCTCGCTGTCAACAAGACGCTGTCAACAAGACGTAGCTAGAGCAGATGGGGCATTTTCGCGCGGCACAGCCCAGGTGCGTAGTATGACGCCCTCGAGGACTTGCATGTCGGTTATGGTGTTCAACCCTATGCGGATTTTGCAGCGCAGGACGAAGTCGTAGAGTTGTTGGAAGGCGGTTCGTGCTGGCATTTTGGTTGGGTTTGTTCTGGGTAGAAGCGTTGGGTTTGGCGTGTTCTGGGTTTTGGAGCTGTAAATCAAAGCGTGTGAGAGTGGTTTGTCGTGTTGATGTGGATTGGAGAGTGCTTCATTTGTCTTAAGGTGATGGTGAGCTCTGTGAACGAGTAGGTTGCTATGTATTCAGTCATGGGACTTTAGTGAGTAGGTATACATATATGGGCTTCGAAAAGCAGTACCGTGGCACCATGGCTACCAGGGTCAAGCAGTGCGGGCAGACTGCGCAGGGTTCAAGAGAGTGTGGACGCAGGCCGTCATCGACTCAGCATTCCATGGTTCTCGCATCCTGAGTTGCAGAACCACTACATATTGGTAGTTATGCATGTTGGGCTAGGGCCAAACGCTCGATACTTGACGGGACGTTGTAGGGTACATGTTGCCGGTCACGAGGCCGCTGCGGGTTGCGTCACACCACCAGCGTTCGGTCTCCACTTACCCCGACTTGCTTCAGGCGCTATACCCTCAGCAGCAACAAAGACGGTGATCCCCGCGACATCTACCCCAGAACCTACCCCAGTCTTGGCCTAGCCAGGGCTTGGGTTGCAACTGCCGCGGTAGCATTCAACCTGTAGCAGCAGCGGCAGCACGACGACAGGGATGGAAAACGGTTGGCATGCGCATGGTGCGAGTGAGATCGTCACCGAACGTCTTGGAACACGGCAGTACTTGAAGTGGAGGACCCGCACATTTATGCAGATTCCTATCGTCTACCAGAACGTGAATTGGCAATATGGGGTTCTTCAAGAAACCAACCCTGCGCACTCGCGATGACCAGCGCACAAGTGCTTCGGAGCTTACTCTGCGAGCCTCGATCTTGCCGCTTTGTTTAGTCACCATCCTTTTCTTCCTCTGGGTAAGTGTATATCCTGGTTTTGAACAACTGCCTCTAACAATTCTGTAGGGATTTTCATACGGTCTCATTGATACCCTGAACAAGCACTTCCAAGTTGAACTCGGCATCACGCGCGCCCGCTCTTCCGGACTGCAGGCAGCTTACTTTGGAGCTTACCCGCTTGCTTCACTCGGCCACGCCAATTGGCTGCTCAGGCACTGGGGCTACAAGGCAGTTTTCATCTGGGGCCTATTCCTGTTTGGCACGGGCGCGCTTCTGACCTGGCCATGCCTTGTGTACCGTTCGTTCGGCGGCTTCTGTGCAGCCACCTTTGTGATTGGAAACGGGCTGGGCTCCCTTGAGACGGCGGCAAACCCATACCGTGAGTGGTCGACATGCAGGGTTCTTGCGGAAACAGTGTTGCTAACGGCGTCTTAGTGGCTGTGTGCGGGCCTCCCAAGTACTCGGAGCTTCGTATCAACCTTGCGCAGGCTTTCAACGGTATCGGGAGTGTGGTTGCGCCTGTGCTCGGTTCCTACGTCTTCTTTAGGGATGTGGGTGAAGGCTCTGAGGCGCTGAGGAATGTGCAGTGGGTGTATCTTGCGATCGCGTGCTTCGTGTACATTCTCGCAGTGGTGTTCTACTTTGCTACCGTAAGTTGGGTTACTCCGGTAGTCGAGCTTGGATCTAACTTGGTGAAAGATCCCCGAAATTACAGACGCCGATATGGCGTTCCAAGCAGAGGTTGCGAACGCAGGCACCGACGTCAAGCCTTTCAAGAAGCAATACCGTCTCTTCCACGCCACTTTCGCTCAGTTCTGCTACACTGGAGCGCAAGTGGGCATTGCGGGAGCCTTCATCAACTATGTTACTGAATCGCGAGTTGGTAGCTACGTCAATGGGGTGCCGCAGGCTACGAGTAACGCGGACGCTGCACGCTTCTTAGCTGGCGCTCAAGGCACCTTCACACTCGGTCGCTTTGTTGGTTCAGCAATCATGAAGTTTGTAAAGCCTCGTTGGACATTTCTCGTCTTCATGACTTGTTGCATGTAAGCAGACTGACGTACTGATGTCGATGGGTTCGCTGACAGCTGATAGTATCTTCCTGATTCCTGCCATAACCGAGCGCGGCAACACTGGAATGAGCATGCTGTTCATCGTCTTGTTCTTCGAATCCATCATCTTCCCTACCATCGTGGCTCTGGGTATGCGAGGACTCGGCAAGTATTCGAAGCGCGGTTCCGGCTTTATCGTAGCTGGTGTGTCAGGCGGAGCAGTGGTGCCCCCACTCCTGTTTGTGGCAGCGGACTCCCGAGGTTCAGTGGACATTGCAACTGGCTATTCGCCAACTGCATTCGCGATGGTTGTACCGTTGGTGTTTTTCATCGCTGCCTGGTCGTACCCGATCTGTGTCAATTTTGTGCCGGCTTACCGGAACATCGCGGACAGCTTTCATGAGACCAAGGTCGGCATTGAAGATGTTGGGGCCAGCGATCCGGAGAAGCAGAATGGGTATGGCTCAAAGGATAGATCTCCGCTGCAGACCGAGGCCGTGCATGACGACGAGAAGAGGGTCTAAGGAGATGACGACGCCGCGTGGCCCAGGAATACGAGATGGAGGAGTATTGTACCTAGACACATCTGGTACCTACTCTTGCAGTTAGATCTAAACCTTTCTTGTCGTAACAAATATATTGCTAAGCTGCAGCTGAATTACTCATTCATCCGCGTGCGCTTTGAGAAGCAGGCGTCCTACGGAGATATTCATCCTTCTTGCATGATTCGCTTTGCCAAACAGGTGGTGCCTGGGAGCAGTGTGATCACAGACATGAATCCGCGCGATAATACCCCTAAATAGTCCACAGCATTTGCTGTACTTCATACCAAGCCTTAATAGATTCTAAAAATCGCCTCCCCCACAATTCTGGTGGTCGTTCCTTCCGTACCGTGCCGCGATTGCCGTGCTGGGTGGTGACCAAAAAGGCGCGTTCCTGGGATCGTCGCTGAATCAACAACGCGACAGAGCCTGACGGCTGCCACTCACGAGGCATTGTCGGGACACACACCAAACGTAGTGCCCCATAATTGCTTGAGAGAAAGGCTCCTTTGGCGTCTGCGTATCCACGCGTATTCAGACGGCTGCCGAACGAGCCGCTAGCCCCCATAAGGCCGTGTTCCCCGCCCAGTGCGTCTGTCCCTAGCGCATGGGTTGAGGCGCAGGACGCAAGCCCCAGGCAGCTCACACCTCAGCGTGCAGCAGTGTCTACTTCCTCCACCCCAAGACGATGTACAGTGTCTCTCGCTACTTCTGCTGCGCCGTACCGCAGCCATAGAGTGCGCCCCCAAGCAATGCGGCGGTCATGGACAAGAAGGCGCTCTTCTTTCCGTGGTAGGTGCCTAGTGCGACATGGCTGTGAAGTGCTCTGACAATTGCTGACGGTGCTCCTCAGCGGCCTTATACTAGCAAGCAGCTACCTGTCTACTGCGACGCCCATAGAGTACTCCTTCGCCCTCGACAAGCCCCTACACACCACCTGCGTTGTGCTGCTACTTACCGGCCTGCTCGTTGTCGCAGTTGAAGCCTGGCCCGGCCGACCGCACCAGCCACAGCTGCCCGCGCGATATGTTGCAATACCTCTCAACGACGCCCACAGCAGACACCACCCCGAGCAACAATGGAACGAGGCAGGGCTTGTCGGTCGCAGGAAGTCGTCGAGTGTCAGGGCAGTCGGCGCACTCCTCGCTGTGCTGCTGTTCGCAATCTGCGGCCGCATTGGTGTCTTCTACCGTGTGACAAAAGACGTCGAGTGCAGCGGCCCTTCGGCTGTGGTGTGTATTAGATGTCTCCGTGAACATGTGACTTACTTACTTTGCGACAGACATTCCTCCCTGTCGTCCTCGCGCTCTACCACAGCATCCGGCGCCCTTCTCAACCCCAGTACCCCGCCTGGAGCGCTGACTCACGACCAAAGACGCTGCTCGAGCGGGTATTAACCTTCACCTATGGCGACGCCACACGCTATATCGTCCCTTCTATTCTGCTTTCCATAAGCAGCTTCCTCGTCCTGATCAAGACTAGCGCGCTGCGATCAACCTACATTTGCCCTGTCTCGAACTCGTCCGCGGCCCTCATACCTACCCTTCAGTTTGTGGGGTTTGTGCTGGACACCGTCATTGTTCAGTTGCTGTACCGTCTGGTCGATGATGGAATTTCCCCAGTCGACGACTGGTCTATCCGGCTTGAGGATGGTACATCGAACAATTTCTTGATTGGCTTGACCTTCATTGTATGTCACACGACTCCCGTGGTGTTGTAGTTGCTAACGCGCCCTCAGGCTTCATCGTTAGTTCTTGTTGTTACTGGCATTGTTGTATACCCTGCCATGCCGGAGCATCGCGAGTGGATGCTCTCGTTGCCATCCGAGTATCTTTTTGGTTTGTTGCGTTTGTCGTTGATGATACCCTTTATGACATTTTGTTTTCTCAAATCGGTAAGTCACGATCATCTCATCTGCCCACTTAGAGCGAACGCTGACCCAACAGGCACGGTTATACGGCGTTATGAGCGCGGTGCTCACTGTTGCATTTTCTTCTGCATACATCGGCGTTCTTCGAGCACTTGGGACCGGCGCGTCCCACGCATTTCCACCAAAGTCTACCGTCAGCCTTGTGCTTTGCTTGACTTTGCTTACCATTGCGCTTATATTGCATCTGGTCACAGATACCAACATTGAATCCCGCATACGCCTCACCGTGCCGGTCCGGCTGGGCAGGAACCAGTCGGCAACTTTGGTTCTCCTGCTTATAAGTTTCTCAGTTGGCGTTGTTGTCTACCGTCGACAAGAACCCATCCTTGAACACCCCATCAAAACTCTGATCGAGCAAGCAAGTATCCAGCACGAACAATGGGCGTCGCAAGCGCATCGTAGCCAGTCACTTGCTCAGGCCATTGTGAACTATCAGCAGCGCTACAAACGAGATCCACCGCCGAACTTCGACCAGTGGTACCAATTTGCCGTCGCACGGAACTCCATCGTAATCGATGATTACGATAGCATTGAAGAGGACCTCGCTCTGTACTCTTCGTACACCCCGGACGATCTGCGATTGCGTACAGCTACTGTGTTGGCTACGCATCGAGAAGTGGGTGGTATACGCATCCGTGGTGGGTCCGCGGAGGTACTCGGTGCTATACCTGAGCAACACCAATGGGTCCTTGATGGCGCCACCAGCATGATCAAGCACTTCACAGAGTTCCTTCCCGACATGGATCTTGCCTTCAACTTAGGCAGCGAGCCCCGTGTTGCAGTACCCTTCGATCGCCTACAAAACGCCCTGCGCAATCCGCAACGATACCCCAGTCCCGATCCGTCTCGCGCCCGACTTGACTTTAGTGTTGACCGTGCAGATAGATGGCCCAACGTCGACAACATACGAAACGATCCAAACTTTTTCGAAAATGCTCAGTTCAAGCCCTCTTTCCAGACGCATGGTTCCGTGGCTTGTTCTTCCGAATCTCGCGCGCGCAAAGAGCGTCATTGGAACACGAAGATATTCTGCCACACTTGTAGTACACCACACTCTATGGGCGCTTTCGTGTCAAATTGGAGCATGGCTGCGGATTTGTGCCACCAACCGGACATCGCAAACCTTCACGGCGTCTATCTCAGTCCGGCAAATCTTACAGCCACCCACGGCATTGTTCCAATCTTCAGCCAGAGTCGCGCCGCCGGATTCGTTGATATTCGGTACCCTTCACCGTGGAACTATCTAGGAAAGTCGAAGTACGATTTCGACGAAAAGTATCCTGATCCTCCTTTCCAACAGAAGGAGGATATCCTCTTCTGGCGCGGTCCTGCAGAAGAAGGTATAAGCACAGCTGGAACCTGGAAGGGCATGCTTCGCCAACGTCTCGTGCACTACTTAAACTTCAACACGACTGCCAGGTTGCCTATGTTCCTTCCTAAGGGCGACCACACCGACAAGCTCGAGTATATCATGAAGCGTAGGTCCGACGTCAAGAATATGCTGGAAACGAAGATCGACGCTCAATTCACCGAGCTCAAGCACTGTACTGGCCAAGATTGCATCGATCAGTCTCGCGAGTTCAAGGCTGTCGACGATATCGACATCAGACAACATTGGCGCTACAGGTATCTCTTCGACGCTGATGGCGCTGGCTTCTCGCGTCACTTTCTCCCTTTTCTGCAAACGAACTCTGTCGTTCTCAAATCTGGCATATTCCGTGAATGGTATGACGATCGCCTGGTTGCTTGGAAGCACTTTGTGCCAGTCGATCTGAGACTTCACGATCTCTTCTCTATTGTCGCCTACTTCGGCGGCTATGGCGTTGAAGAAAGGAGTAAGAGAATGATGGAAGGGAGGCCGAAGGAAGCTGAAGCCATCGCGCGCCAGGGCAAGGTCTGGACAGAAAAGGTCTTGAGGAAGGAGGACATGGAAGTCTACATGTTCCGGCTGCTGCTTGAGTGGGGACGCTTGACCGACGACAAGAGGACGGAGATCGGTTTCAGGATGAGTAGGTAGTGGTGAGACATAGATGAGTTACATCGTGCCGTTAGCGTAGCATTGCGTGGTCTACTTGGAAATGGCAACATTATCGTCTCTTTCTGCACACGGTCGGGCTACGGAGTATCAGTAGTGTTGCGATTCTCTGTAACAATCTTCGTAACGCAGCAACATACATGCCAATAAGTATATAATCGTTCTTCCTGCAGATCATCACTACCAGATCTATAATTCTTTCCTCGTCACATATCACTACATGTCCCTGTGGACTAGAAACAGAATAGGACTCTCTCTGCTTAGGCCGACTAGTGTCCTTAGATTTTGCACACACTTACATCCCTCTACTCAATCTTGTAGCCGCCACAGATGTCTCACCAAACCTTAGGCCCAGTTGCTCCCGACTATATAAGCACGTATATAACAAGTCGACGGAAGGTTCTATACAATATCCGGCAACCGGGTTTCTCACTAACTCAGTAAAGAGATTTAGAATGTCATCTCAGTTTGTTGCGGCATACACATGTCCTTCAAACTAGCTTGTCACATGAAACACACACCAGCACAACAGGTACTTAGAAAGATGCAGGCTAATTGCAGGAGCACAAAACGGCAGTGAACAAGGCCAGGGTCACTGGCGTCGGGACCACCCCATCGAAAAGGGATGCTTAATTGGGCGACACCACAATCAAGGCGCCCATCGACGTCATCACCACAGACCCCTACGCGGCCACGCCATAGCGGGAGCGGGACCGCGGGCCGACGAAACACACATCAACGCTCAGCAAGTGGCACAGAGACAGCTACGCACGCGATGAGACAGTGCCTGGTATGTCGAGACCTGCCTTGCGGCTCTATTCTCTACGCAGAGTACATTACAATACATGTCTATCATTGTGCCGGAGCACGGGGGTATCAATGAGAACCACATACGAAACCACATGAAAAGGAAAGGGAGGACATAGGAGACGTCTAGATGCTCGCTGGATGCCGGTCGTGATCATTGCTGGATGTGCGTCGTGAACATGTGGAGCTGGTCCTGCATCTGGGCCGTGTTGCGGAAGTGCTGGGGTTGCGGGTGGGCGAGTGTTTGCTGCGGCGGGGGCTGCTGGTGGTGCGAATGCGGGTGTTGGTAGTGCTGCTCGGCGTGGAGTTGCTGCTGCGTCTGGATCGAGGCTTGCAGGTTGCGCATGCTGAGCGCCGCTACGGGGTTCTGGATGGCGAACTCGACGTTCATTCCCCCGGGGCTTTGTTCGGCGTGGGATGTTGGGCGTGAGCTGTTTCGCGATGTGCTCAGGCGGTTGCCGATCTTGTGCAGTGGTTTGGAGATCACCTGCCCGAGGGATGGTCGGTCGTAGTATTGAGACTCCTCGAATTGAGGCGCAGCATCGAAGTAGCTCGGGTAGTACCACCCAAGTGGATTTGGGGGGGTCTTGTTCTGATCCAAGTATTCGCTTGTTTGCTGTTGCATTTGCTGCTCATTGTCCTGGGCTGGAGTATGGATTTGAGGTGCACTCATATCAAGGTGCATATCTGGTATATGCGGCTGTGCGACATCCAGATAATTGCCCGGGTCTATATCCATATAGCTGATACGACGCTCGCTCGTGTCGACTGTGGGAGAATTTGATTCGCCGAAGGGTGACGACCCGCAATGGTAGTTGGGTGTATGGGTCGTGACGCCGAGTAGAGCAGCGTTCAGGCTCGCCAGCCTAGTCCGAGACAGCTGTACGTTCGAGTGGCCAATTAAAATCTGCATTCGCTGCTCGCGTGACAACTTGTCAACATTTGGGACCGAGTCTCTGCTGGGCGTGACGAAGCCTGTTGGGACCTGCTGATGACCAAGATCCACGACAATATCAGACCGAAGACTCAAAGCTGTAATGAGAACCTCTTCTCGACTCGGCCTGAGATCACAGCACTGTAGTTTCTGTCGCAGGACTCTGGTGTTGTCCGGACACCAGCTAATTTGCGCACGATTTTCCTTCAGCCGTTCATCAAGGCAAGCGATGATCTCCTTCCAAGTCTCATGTAGCGCTTCTTGTCGGATCAGGTTGCGTATCACGTTCGAGTACTTCCACTGCTCGGATGCTGCGCCGTTCTTCATGTGTTTGGCAACGTGATCGCACCGTTCGTCCCAACCAATGCTCACTTCTTTGCATTTGTCAAAGCCACATCCAAAAACTCTTCTAGGCAAAAGAGTGATACCAATATCTGTCAGTGATGGCAGTGGCCGACCGGAGTGGTAGCGTTGATGATGCTTGATGAAATCCTTCTGACGATCAAAGATGCGGCTGCATCCGTTCACAACGCAAGCCCAATCTTCGCCAGTCTCGTGCATCCTTGCTTCGTGTTTCTTCCAGTCGGACTTCGCCTTGAAAGTCTTGAGAGTTTTCTGTTCGGCACAGTAGGTGCAGAACATGTATGATTCGCCTGGTTGGCTCTGACTCTTCTCATCTGAGAACAAGTTTGGCGAGGAAATGCTGACGTCGTCTGTGGGCGTGACACTGTGCTCAACGTGACTATCAAGTGGGCTGCTAATGTCCGAGGCAGGCGTCAGCATGGCAGAAACAGGCGTGGCGTCGAGACCGGCTGGATAGGAACGAGGCTCTGCTCTCCTCATCCTAAAGCGGGAAGAACCTGAAGAGGCAACAGAAGCAGCACTACTCCCGGTGGAGATTGAAAATGACGACGCGATCGATAGTCGAGACCGCCATGATGAGCCGGACGATGACGTAGAGCTCGTTGCTGTAGTGTTCGTTGACGCGAGCGAGGATATCGAGTTGCGACCTACTAAATCTTAGCTCCACAGAGAACGATCGAGATGTGTAGCCTACGAGATTCCATCGTCTGTGCGAACATCCTCTGGATCATCTGCGGGGGATGTCTTGCTAGCAAAGCCTCGATATGCCGCATCGACTCCTCCGGGATCTCGACCTGGTCTTCCATATTGTGAAAACCCCAAGTGACTAGCAGGAACCAGATCTACAAACGGCTCCTCTGAACATGCCGAAAACACCGTTATGCGACCGAACACAATCCGAGTCTTGAATGGAACCGTCTGGTAGTAAAGCGTTATGCATTCGTAGAAGAAGGAGAGGAAAGAAGGGTACCCAAGTAGTATCCGGTAATGTGAGGGGTTAGAAATGGACGAACGTCTCCCCGGACAGGCATCAACTAGTGCTGGCGCAACGAGGTTGTTATATCACATCACCAGATTGCAGCGGGGAGCGCGGGTGGGAATTGTTCTGGAAAAGCCATGGAAGAAGCTAAAACGGAGACCTGGCCGCAGAGGTGCTCGAGCCCCTGCGGTAGTATGACCTAATCCCTGCTGCGAACCCAAAGTTGGGGCAAGGCTGAGGTTGCGACAGTGCGCCAAGATGTAAAGCATGTAACGTGTTTGATGTGCACAGGGTGCTCAGAGGCCAGAAAAGTAACGAACGATAGATCGTGGGCACGTTGGATTAAATGACGCTGGTTGCAGTCGTCTCCGTGCGTTGCAAGAGGTTATTTCAGGCGTTCATGGCCAGGTCTCAGATGAACATCCTCAGGCCTGCCCGGCAGCCCGGTGCGAAGCGAACGATGGCACGGGCCCTGGATTAGAAGAGAGTCGCCTATCACGGGCGCACAGCGTATACTGATGGAGGCTTATGGCGCGCCAGGCCCTTGTAAGGGGTCATGCAGCCGGTTCCTGAGTGACGCGTTGAAGATTCAGCACATCGTAGCGTCTTCGCCGTTGCGGGTGATTTGAATGTCACTGCACCGACTTCGGACCACAGCTGGCCCACCTCGAGATACGCGACCGATGAGGTCGCTCAGAACGCTCTCCGTTACCCGAAGCGTACTGGTGTTCAGCTAGCAATTGATAGATAAGGTAACGGCGACGAATTTGCCTTCAACACGAGGGACCAGTCATTGTGGCGCGCTGACCGGCGCAGTTTCTATTGGACAGCGAGGCCGCGAGCTCAGCGCGAAAATCGCAAGGTTGCACAGCTGCCACTGAGCAATGTCGTATTGACAATTGCCCGCTTTGTTGCGCCATGGATCAACATGAGACGATGTGTAAGGAGTATTGCCCCGAGACAGGAAGGAGGATAAGACTGTGGTTTTCGCACATTAATCGAAATTGCTAGATACCGAGTTACAGGCTAGCGTGTTTCGCGTCATTGAGTATCGCCTGTCGTGTCTACCTCATCGCCAACGGTTTGACCAGGGTCAGGATGTGAGCGGGTACGTTGTTCTGTCCTCATACCCAGCTCGTCTGGCTGAAAAGGTAAAACGGCTCTGGGCAATAAGGCAAGGGAAGGAGCAAAAGGGGCCAACGGTGGTGATCGTCGTTGCCTATCGAGAAGATCACTAAAAGTGGCAAGGACTAGGGCGGCAGAGGGCGCGTGTCGTGAGCGTTGGGATGGTGAAGCAGATGCCTGCTGACGTTCTGTGCTAGCGTGTTGAAGATCTCTACGAAGGTGCGTGATCACCCTCGACCCCTCCCGCCACAGCTCTCCACGACACGACTTTGAAGGACCGTTTGGCAGAGCTTCGGCATTTGTTTGGATGAATCGTGCGTTGAAGGTGCTAGTGTCTATTGGTCTGGGTATCATGATAACTACGAAAGGATGACAGCTAAACTACGAAGAAGAGAAAACGAGTCAGGAAAGAAACGGAGACCGAGGCTCTTTCTCGTCATTCTCTGACTGAGTATGCAGTAAGCAAGATCTTGTCCATGCTAAACTTGCGGATCACGAAGCTGGCTATCAAGGCGCTTGCTGATATGGCGGTCATGAAGATGAAGACGGAGTTGAATCCATGCATGTAAGACTCGAGAATCGCCGTCTTCTCGGCACCTTCTGCCATGACTCGGAGCCTAAAGACATATTGCTCGGAGTCGTGAGCGATCTGTGTGGGAAGACCAAGCGCGAGCAGCTTGCTTGACATAGCATTCTGGAAGACAGTACCGGACAGCTACTGGATGTCAGTCTCAGTATCGGGGGAATCGGGGTTAACTTACTGCGACACCAATAGGCATACCGAGGCTGCGGAAGAACCCATACATGCTTGCAGCCATAGCACAGTCTTCGACCTTAGAGATGGCTTGAATGCCAACATTAACACTGGTCAGAACCATACCCGAGCCAATACCGAACATAGCGAGGGCCACAGCAATGACGACTAGCCTGGTGTGAAGGCCGAAGATGATAAACAAACCACAAGCAATCGTTGTGATGGCCCAGCCAAGCCAGATTGCCCACCTGAATCGCCCGAGCCTTGCAGTCAACACGGCCACAACAATAGAACCGGGGATAAGAAAGCAGACAGCTGGAAACAGGTCGATGCCCGCACTGGTCGGCGATGAGCCACGAACAGTCATGAAGAAAAAGGGAATGTAGTACAGAGCTGTGAAGAGCTGGAGTTTGTCAGCGTGAACTTATTGTCGTGTTGGATAGCACTTACGACGAGGCCATTGACTACAGCACAGTAGAATGCGGAGATAGCTGACCAGTTGTAGAAGATCGACATAGGCAGGAGGCTGTATGGCTTCCTGTACATCTGCCAACCGAGAAAAGCGCCTATGCCTGCAGTACCCACAATGATAGGCGCAAGCGTAGCGGCGGAGGTCCAGGGATGTTGGACACCGCCGAAAGAGAGACCGATGAGGAAGCTGGTGAAACTGCCGATGAAGAGGAGGGCGCCAAGCCAGTCAGTCTGCTTTAACTTTTGAAGGATTGTAAGCTGAGCAGTGGCGTTCATGCGAACGAACCAGCCGGCGACGATGAAACCAATACCGCAGAATGGGTAGTTGATATGGAAGCACCTGGTCATGTTAGTGGAGCTTATCTCTGGTGTCAAGTACAACTCACCAGCGCCACGAGGCATTCTCTACTAGAGAACCGCCCACTACCGGCCCAACTATGCTTCCAATGGACCATGAACCGAGGACCATGGCGAAGTATTTTGGCCGCTGTCTTAACGGTACGATGTCGCAGAAGATCACTTGAGTGATGGTGATGATGCCACCACCGCCAATGCCCTGAATGGAGCGTCCTGTAAGCAAGACAGTAAAATCATGGGCAACCGAGCAGAGAATGGTGCCGACAGTGAACTGGGTTTGTTAGCCATGTACACGTATGACGCACAGCATACATACGAAGGTCAAGGAGAGCAAGAGCATCTGCTGACGGCCGAAGTTGGAGGAGATCGAGGCAATGACTGGCTGAAAAATGGCAGAGGTCAAGAGACTGGGAGGTTGTCAGCTCATATTCATGTTCCACGGTGAACTACTTACTACGATGTACCTGCCCAAAACGCTTCCGCCGAAGTCCCATCCAGGGCTTGTGCGATTTCCTGTCCGACGTTAACAACCGGCGCCCAGCGATCCCGCGGAGTACGTACCGGTAGCACAGTAACGAGAACAGTGGCATCCAATGCAACCATCAACGAGATGAAGCTCAGACTGATCATCACCAGCAACTCATTCTTTGTAGGCTTCCAATCCAAAGGTGCTGCTGCCTCACCCTTGGCCTCGACGTCGTAACTCATGCTTGAGCCAGAAGATAGGTATGATGATGCTGGTCGCTTATCAGGAAGGTCTGTCGAGGCCCTCACAGGTAGAGGTAGAGGTTGAACAGGATGAGCAGCTAGAGCCTCCCTTTGAGAGGGCGTCGCGGGCCTTTCTAGAGAGTCGAAAGCAGCAGCATCGACTGTGAACACTGGTCAGATAAAAATGGACGTATTGAAGTTGCACATGCATACCGTTAGCCGATGAACCCGCCTCGGACAAAGAAGTACACGTTGAGATTCTCGTTGCACCCGTCTCTGTATCGCTCCATGTAGAGCCATTGCTAGTGTTCCCTGACGCCATGACGCGAAATGTGTGGGAGTATAATCGATTGACTAGTCAACACCCTGATGAAAGTCGAAGGCTTCTAATTCTACTGCGCAGTGAATTGCTCGACGCAGCTTGATATATATCAAACCATATGCCAGCTTCTGCGGTACAGAAATAGGTCCGTCGATCTTTGACGGGACCACATCACCTTTGCGTGCTGTTTGCATAGCAACTAACACTATCCGACCGACTCCAGTCCCACTGGCGCGTATCTGTGGCTTACACAAGATGAGCTGCAGACGGATTGCCCGAAGCACACATGGTGATTCTGGAAGCTACATCCATTCGCTTGCAAACATGCATAAATGCGCAGCACAAAGGAATGCTTCGACAGCTGATGGTACATGACGGCTTGAAGCCGGTACCAAGCATCGGCTGTAAGCTCAGCCTTGCTTCGAAGCCCGCCAATCACAGTTGGCCGTCAGCTCGATAAGGCAAGGTCTGGACCCACTTCGCGGGAACTGGCTGGCGTTCGCTCACCGAAAGTGCACCCCTCAGCTCTCAAAATATCCCACCATCCTGCACGATTTTCTCCCTCAGCCGCAGCAGCCAACCCCACGTGCAGATGGCGGCTGTCGACGAACGTGCTGCGGAAACTCTATATGCACGCCTGGATCCTACATGCCGAACCAAGCACCAAGATCTGTGCGATAGCGCTATCGTGTGGCAGCTGTAGCCGCACGCCATGCTGCTTTGGTGGCTCGGAGTGCCCGTTCGAGAACGCTCGGTCGAAGCTGCGGCTCTCTCGCTGTAGACGAACGCTTCTTTCCTCCTCAATAGAACCTCGATAGGGACGATCTATCCCCAAAAGGGGTGTTCACAAGCGATTTGTGAAGAAGCAATTGACCTACCAAAGACCGGTATGTGCAGGCTAGCACAGCTCTGCTGCATACGAGCGCCTCCATATGAACAACAACGCCGTACGGGCATCAAGATGGTCGAGACTATACGTCGGTATTGCCGTGAAATTGCATGGCTACAGCAAGGCTCAGCTTATCAATTTCAGAGCCATGTTTGTGCATTAGCTGATTGGCAGCGCCTATTCATGGCCATGAGTGTGTGAGTAAACATAAGATCTACATAAGCACATGTCTCGGTAACCGTGAAGTACGAGCAACATCAGGTCTGATCATCACGTTTCTCTATCTTTTGGTCTTAATTCGAGTCCATTGACTTCGAGTCAACTCGTTCTGCACTTCACCTTCGTCTTTCAATCTTGTCACAATGGTAGAAACAACACCATACAATGTCATCCCAGGGTTTGAACTCATCGCGCCAACAATATGGGACCGCATACCCTCGACACCATCCACACCCACAGAAGACACATCAGCTCCGTCCCTCATTCTCCTCATGACATGGACCGGAGCCCACGGCCGCCATATCTCCAAGTACGCCGAAGAATACGCAACCATGTTCCCCTCCGCCCACATAATGGTCATCACCACCTCCGCCGCCGACCTGATCTTCCGCAGCCCCAGGCGGAAACAACACCGCCTCGCGCCCGCTGTAAAATACATCTCCAACCTGCAACACCTCCCCTGCCGCAACACCGGCATCCTGATGCACGTCTTCTCTGAAGGCGGCAGCAACAAAGCCTGCGAGCTGGCCACCGCCTACCACAACACCACCGGCGCCCGCCTCCCCCTCTGCGCCCTGTACCTCGACAGCACGCCCGGCCACCCACGCTACCTGCGCCTGTGCAGCGCCCTCGCAAAGTCCTTCCCGCCCATCCCCGTCCTCGCGCAACTCGCATCCCTGATCGCCTCCATCCTGCTCGGCGCCGTGTGGATCCTGTACAACCTCGTCGTCGGCTACGCCAACAACCCCGTGACGCGCGCGCGCACCCTGCTCCTGGATCCCGTGCTCTTCGACCCCGCGCTGCCGCGCTGCTACCTGTACTCGCGCGCCGACGCGCTCATTGCGTGGCAGGACGTGTACGAGCACGCGGGCGCGGCGATGGAGCACAGCGGCCGCATCACGGAGGTGGTGTTCGAGGACTCGCCGCACGTGGGGCATGTGCGGGCGGACCCGGCGCGGTACTGGGGCGCGGTGGGCGAGGTGTGGCGCGGGAGTCGGGAGCCGCTGGGTGGCGAGAAGGGCACGAGGGCTGCGGGCGGGCTGCGGGCGTCGCTGCCGTTGTTTGATTTCGAGGACGGCGGCGAGGGCGGCGACGATGTCACGATTTGTGTGCCGGAGAAGGCGTTTATCAAGAAGAAGAGCTGGAGCAGCGCGGACTCGCAGATCACGCTGTTGCCGAGTTTGCCGGCGTCGCCGTCGCTGGAGAAGATGAGGGCGGTGGAGGAGCGGTTGGTGAGGGATGGGTTTATGTAGACAGCTCTTTTCTTGCGTGTTCTAACATCCTTCTCTCTGCACATTTGTAACCAAGATACCCGGCGCAACGCCTCTCCTACGTAGATGAAAGACGTAGACTGCACGTAGCAGATCTACAATACCAGACCTACAACACCAAACCTGCAACGCCAGACTCAAACTGCCATACACAACTCCTAGACTTGAACTGCCCCCCCTCCCCCCCTGTTACAACCCACCCCAAACCCTTCACCAAAACACCACCCGCCCAATCCACCCGCCCAATCCACCCCCACCACATCACCCACACAACCGCAACACCGCCCCCAAACCCCCGCCAGTGCGTAAGCACACCACCCGCCCCACCTTCCCCACCCACACCCGTCAGCACACCCGCTAACGGGCTGCATGTCAGATATCAGATGTCAAGGGAGCGGGAGCGGGGAGTTATGGGCCAGTAGGGGGGGTACTAGTGATTATGGAGTATGGATTATGGATTACCACTGCGTTGTTTTCTCCTAGTGGGGGGTTAGCAGTGATGGTGGTGGTGGTGGTGGTATCTCAGCAGTCGGTGTGGAAACCCGGGATGGAGGTACAGCGACGCAGACAGGATGCGGGAGCGTGACCGCGGTGTGTTTTGGGGGCTGCGAGAGTGCTGCCGAAACGGGGTTTCCCGGACGCTGTGCGGTTCTGTGACGTCGGGCGCTGTGGCGTGGCGACAGAAGTATGATAGCGGCTGGTGACGGGCTGCCCATTGAAGACTTGAGGTTGGATCCGTTCACGACACGAGACAGGTGGTAGAGAACGGTCCGTTGGGAGCGGTCATGGTATCCAGGATCTGCGGCGGTGCAGGCAGGAAGGTGTCTTCCCTGGGATTATTATACACGGGGATACTGACGCAGCGTTTGCATCTTTCTATCCGTGTTGTAGCGTGTACCGTTGGTTGTCGGAGGATGCGGACTAACCTACGGATGCTATATGGGTGCAGTGTGTACGTGAGCGTGCCAGTGTACTAGGTACAATAGCCAGCGCTGCAAGTGCGTGGTTTCTACCTGTAGTAAGGCCCTGCATTCTGCCAAACCAGTAGGTATCGAACATCCGCTGCCGGGTATGTACGCAGGGACTCCGCGGATATTCTAAATCAGAGTCTCGGATATAGGTAATGTGGTCCGCACATGGCGTCGACTACACCGTTACAGCGCAAGAGGGAGTCAAAACCCACCCACCCACCACGCTTCCCGCCTACCAGAGATTCAACAGAGCAGCAGTCTGCCATCGTAGCACGCACCCTCCGCCCAGCAGATTCCACGACCCCCCACTCCCGCACAACACCTCGAGACTCGATAGCGCCGACGACTAACTCTCTTGCTACAGCATCCCATCACCGAGCACCCCAGAGTACTTAGCACCTTGCACAGACTCGCGGCTTCTGCGCTCCCTATCTACGCGGCTACGCCCTCCCGAGGCCGTTGGGGGTATTGCTTCGGGGTGGGATCGGTGCTGGGGAAGGGGGTGGGTGCGTGGACACCCTTGATTTGCAGGGAGTGGGTCCATGGGCTGGACCGATGGGCTCGACTTGGGGGCGTGGCGTCGAAGCTTGGTGTAGAAGCTTGCTTGATGTAGAAGCTCCATGTAGACGCTCCATGTAGACGCTCGACCGGACCCTGGCTCTAATACTTCACCACCTACAGCACCTACAACCCACACCAACCATCCCCACAATCCAGCCCCAGCCAACCGAGCCACGCACCAGCACCCAGTCCCCAAGCCCCCCAGCTGCGACCAGCGCGCGCATCGGGTCCGGGAACACGTGCTGCATGCACGGACGGGAAGGCGGGGGAAGGGGGTGTGGTGTGCAGCGGAAGCTGTCCTTGCAGCGGGCTTGGGATAGAGGACGGGGGCGGGGACGGGGCGGATGCTGTATAGTGTTGAGGAGGCGGGGGGGGGGGGGGGGGGGGGCGGTATGGTGCAGTGGTGCGGGCAATGGGACGGGACGGGATGGGATGAGGGGGCATAGGTGTTTTGCACTGTCCTGCACTGCACTACACTGCACGACCGCGTACACAGCGTCCGCAGACCAATCCACAGTCCACAGTCCACAGTCCACAGTCCACAGACCACGATCACAGACCACGATCACAGACCACGATCACAGCTCGCAACAAGTCAGAGCGAACAGCCACGCATCACTCATCACTTATCACAAAAACCAGCGTGTCGTCAGGATCAAAAGATCAGGAGATAGGGAGACAGCCATTCTATTCGCACACCAGGCACCAAAACGCCCGCGCACTCCGCCGTCTACAGCGATCCAACAATGAACACAAACATACCACGTTAACACCCACCGTCCGGGGGTGCGGTGTCAGAGGCGGCTTAGGAGGGGGGGGGCATCACGTTAACCCGACGAACCCGCAGATTCGCCGGGACAGCGGTGACTTTTAGTGGCGAGGGGCTTAGTCCTCGGTTGCGGGGGCGACGGCGGGCAGATCGTCGATCGCGGATGAGAGGGTGAGGGCGGTGAAGCCGTCGGGGGTGATTTTCATGGCGCCGGCCTGGACGAGCTGGGGAAGTCAGTATGCTGCCGAAGGATGGAATAAGGAGGGGAGACGTACAGCGCGGCTCAGATCATCAATCAGATCATCCGCGTCCTCGATGCCGACGCACAGCCGGATGATGTCCTCGGGCATGTTGCGCTCGCGGCGCGTCTTCTCGTCAATCGACGCGTGGCTCATGCGGCACGGCATGCTGATCAGCGAGTTGACGCAGCCAAACGACACGCTGATGGCCCACAGCTTGGCGCTCTCGACGATGCGCTCCGACACGGCGGTGTCGCCCGTCTCAAACGACAGCACCGCGCCCGCGCCCCGCGCCATGCTCCAGTGCAGGTCGTACTGCGGGTGCGACTTGAGCCCCGGGTAGCGCACGCGGAAGCCGTGGGCCTCGAGGAAGGTGGCGATGCGCATCGTGTTGGCCTGCTGCTTCTCCATGCGCACGCCCAGCGTCTTGATGCCGCGCAGCAGCAGCCACGAGTCGAAGGGCGAGAGCCCGCAGCCCGACGCGTTGATGGTGAAATACAGGCGGTCGCTGAGCGCCGAGTCGTTGATGGCGATGACGCCGGCCATCAGGTCGTGGTGCCCGGAGAGGTACTTGGTGCCGGACTCGTAGACGATGTCGGCGCCGAGGTCGAGCGGGTTCATCAGCATGGGCGACATCATGGTGTTGTCGACGCAGACGATGGCCGAGGGGTTGGCGGCGTGGGCGGCGCGGGCGAGCGAGGGGATGTCGCAGATCTTGATGAGCGGGTTGGTCGGGGTTTCGAGCAGAACCAGCGCCGTCTTGCTGTTGAGGACTTTCTCGACGGCCGCGGGCGTCGTGGTGTCGACGTGGTGCACGACAATGCCGCCGTGGGTCGACAGGTACTTGAGCAGGCGGTTGCTGCCGCCGTACAGGTCGTCGCCGGTCACGACCTCGTCGCCGGGGCGCAGCAGACGGGTGACGACGTCGAGGGCGCCCATGCCGGAGCCGACGACGAGGGCGCGGTTCGCGTTCATGATCTTGGCCAGATGGCGCTCGAGGTGGGTCCGCGTCGGGTTGCCGGAGCGCGTGTAGTCATACTCGCCGCCGCCGCCACTGGCGGACGTCTGCTTGAAGGTGGCAGACTGGGGGGTCAGCGCGGCCTACACTCAATTGCTCGGACAGCATACCTGGTAGATGGGCACGGAACTGGCATTGTACTGGTCGGTGCTCTCGGTGTAGACGAGCTCGGTCGCGAGCGCATACTTCCTGCCGGCGTTGCGAGGTGTGCTCGGTGCCGGTGAAGGGGGCAGATTGTGGCCGTCGATATCGAGCACAGGGCCCTTGCTCTTGGAGCTTTCGCCAGCCATTTTTTGTGTTGTGCGTCCGAAAGACGGACTTGCGGCGTCGGGTGGTGTTCAATCTTCTTCCGAGTCCGCTATCGGTGATGATGTAATGCAATGGATTCGCCGCTGAACGACAAAGAGGCCCAAATGTTGAATGTGGGAGAATTGATGACAGGAAGATTGGAGGTACTTCAACAAGTAGCAAACCTCACGTCGTCGCAAGGTACATTAGCGCAGGCGTGTTTGACGTGGAGTCACCGCTGATGGCGTGCTCGACACTGGTCGCGATTCGTCGGCAGTTCTGCGACATTCCGACGACGGCGTATTTTACCCCAGATCGAACGACGACCCCGAGCCTCCACCGCCCGAAGATAGAGCGAGCGACCTGGTCTTGATAATAGACTTTCTTGCTTGCACAAGCGTTCATCGTTGATTGCAAGGTTATGTATGGCTATCTCTCGGGGTATATTCCCCTTTTGCCACTGTACAGCGATAGAAAATACACATAAGAATAGGTTCCAAAAAGCGCTGTGCGCCGTTCCCGCTGAGCCAAATGCCATCCAACATACCCATATATTAGAAGAAGGAAAGTTTTTGCCGAAGACGACCATTACTCGAGTTTTTGCTGAAGACGACATTACTCGAGTTTTTGCTGAAGACGACATTACTCGAGTTTTTGCTGAAGACGACCATTACTGTAGCTTTTGCTTGCTCCTCACCGAGGACTGATTGCGGGAAAGCCCTTGCGCGCGTGCAGATTCATCTTGAATTCGAAGATGCCCTCTTCCGTTCCACAGTACAGCGTTCGCCCATCCTGGCTCATCGCGATACCCGCCGTGCGCACGCCCTGACTGGGGTCGTGCGTGCTGCGACTAACCCTCCGCAGACCTAGACTGAACTCGTACGCCTCGCTCGATAGCTGGCTGGCACGTTCGTTGCGGAGGCGTTCGCGCACTTGTGTAAGCTGGCGCAGACGGCGCAGTTCGCTGCGGAGCTCGGGCGCCGTCGGATTGCTGGCAGCCGGGGTGGATGAGCTTGTGCGCGTTGGGTTGGTGGCCAGCGCCGCTTGGATGGTGCGCCACGCGTTGTCGGTCGAGGTGATGATTTCATTCCGTGTTTGCGAATTCATCGCATTTGGTGATCTCGTGGTGACAGCATCGGTGATGTTAGCTTGTGCATGGGGTGGCACATTGACTGTGCCTTCGTTGATGGAGACGATGATCGAGGCTTGACGACGAGGCGCCGTTCGCTCTCCAAGCGAGCGATTCGTTGGCCGGAGACTTTCTGAGAGGAGGTCGTCAAGGAGATCAGAAGGCATGTCTCGGGCGGCGGTCCGTTCCCTGAGCAATATGTCAGCTCTCAAGCCAACGCTGTTCAGCTCGCGCGCAGCGTACCGTGCAGCTTCTACGTGTCCCGCGGTCGTGTAGTTGATGCTCCTGGGGCGAACCCCGTCAGACTGCTGTGCCTCCAACGCATGGCGGGATGTGCGCAGTGACTCCAGGATCCGCCGTTCGTCGGACGACAGCCCATGCGGATCGTTGTCAGACTCGACGACGCCGAGACGTCGCAGAGCCCGCCGTCGCTCCGAGTCTGCCTGGAAGTATTCGTTGGCAGTTTCGACGGCTGCCTGCGTCCCTTCGGAATCCAGGGTGCGCCGGTACCTGCGGATGAAGTCGGCTTCTCTGTTGAGGTCAGACACAGGCGGGGGCATGGTTAGATCGAAATCGGCAATCTCGAGCTTCTCGAGTCCCTCTTCTCGCGGGTCCAGGGTCAGTATCTGCTTCTCTTTGAGCCCGGACCGTAGGTCGGCGATACACACCCGGCCCTGGTCCTCGCTCCAGATCAAAAAGTCCCACGGCGCTGGAGAGAACTGCATTGTGCGCACTGCGCCAGCACCTGTGCACACATCCGGCCGGGTCGAGCTGATGACGTCAAGAATAGCGTCCTCGCCGTACTCGGCAACCTTCAGGTAATCGACATCGAAGACGGTGATGTAGCCGCACTCGGAGCCCACGGCGCAGAGACGGCCCGAGGGTGACCATGCGGTTGTGAAGTAGCCTTCGGCGCACTGGCTGGACGGTATGTACAGGGCCACTTCCTCGAACAGCTTCCACTCGGGCGGGACCGAGTTGATCCGATCGCTCGGTTCCTTCCAGCCGCTGGGCCGCGCGGGCCCCGGGAGCTGGCGCTCGAAGAAGAAGCCGGTCTGCTGGTCGCCGACGGCGATGAGGAAGCTGCCGTCAGGCGATATGGTGGCGTGGTTCATGGCAATGGGCAGGTCGATGCAGCACAGCTCGAGGCTGTCCAGCAGCGAGTAGATGCGCACCGACTTGTCGTTGTTGGTGAGCACGGCGACGACATCGTCGCGGGCGTCTGCGGTGGCGGCCGGCAGCTTGTGTATGGAGATGGAGTTGACAATGTCCTCGCCAATCTTCTCGAGCTGCACGCGGCGGGCGGTGGTCAGCAGCGGCGGGCGGGCGAGGCGGCGGGCTAGGTCGAGCGGCAGCGACGCATCGACGGCAGCGCTGACGGGGTCGTCGAGCGGGGGGAAGCCGGCGACGCTGATGGCGGCAAAGTTGCCGTGGTCGGCGCCGCCCACGCACACGAAGCCGTAGGCCGAGGCGGTGCAGCGGGCCTCGAAGGGCAGGGTGGTGACGTGGGCCTGGGTCTGGGTGGCGGCGTTGAGGCAGAAGACGTCGCAGCCGCTGGCGTAGTAGACGAGGTCCTGCTCGGGCGAGCTGATGAAGTGCCGCAGCTGATAGTGTCTGCGCCCATTAGCCCACGGGCGGTCGGGGGAGGCGGTCGGCTCACGCGATGGGGATCTTGGTGGGATAGTAGGCCTTGTCGGGCAGCACGAAGGCGTCCGTCTCTCGACTCAGGAAGTCACCGACGGCCATGGTGGTGTCAGGTCGACGGCGGCATGTCGCTGCGCCGGGTGTGAGGAGCGCTGGGGCGGTACGTCGGGGCGGTACGTCAGGGCGCGCGGTGTGCAGCTGTCTGGCGCGCGGTGTGCAGCTGTCTGGCGCGCGGTGTGCAGTTGACTGGGGCTACCGGCGCGCAGTGCGTGAGCGTTGTGCACTTTGAGCAGCGAGGTGGCGGGGCGTGGGTGCACTCGATGTCGTGCCTCACGTTGCGCCCGTCTGAAGCTGTTCCCCACAGCGAGTACTGAGCGGCGCACCGACCGCGGCGCTCTGCAGCGCACCGACCACCAACGACGCATACTTCGCGATCGATGCCGGCGCCAAGCCTGCTGCCAGAACCTTCGCTCTGAACTTTTTTGCCGGCCCAAGCTCCATCGCCATCATATAATCCACCATCCATCCCCATTGCGCCGCTTCCGTCTTCCTTCACAAGTTGCCTCATCACCAGCAGCGCCGCACATCCCTCACAATGCTGTCCTCGAGATTATCACGGACTGTAAGTCTTTGCGCTACTGCTCCATCGATCCCTACTGACCTCATCGCAGTTCGCGCCGCGCGTGGCCTCTGCTGCCCGCCGCACTCCCATCAATGCGCGCCCCTTCAGCTCCACATTCGCCCGCCGCGAGGAGGAGAAGGTCAAGGGCTCCGTCATCGGTATTGATCTGGGCACAACCAACTCGGCCGTCGCCGTCATGGAGGGCAAGGTCCCTCGCATCATCGAAAACTCTGAGGGTGCGTCATCTCATCTGCTCATCATCTCCCTTCATCACTAACCATCACAGGTGGCCGCACAACACCTTCCGTCGTCGGTTTCACAAAGGAGGGCGAGCGTCTCGTCGGTATCGCCGCCAAGCGCCAGGCCGTCGTCAACCCCGAGAACACGCTCTTCGCGACCAAGCGTCTGATCGGCCGCAAGTTCACCGATGCCGAGGTCCAGAAGGACATCCAGCAGGTTCCCTACAAGATCGTCCAGCACACCAACGGTGATGCCTGGCTCGAGGCCCAGGGCCAGAAGTACTCGCCCTCGCAGGTCGGTGGCTTCGTCCTCGGCAAGATGAAGGAGACCGCCGAGTCCTACATGGGCAAGAACGTCAAGAACGCCGTCGTCACCGTCCCCGCCTACTTCAACGACTCCCAGCGTCAGGCCACCAAGGACGCCGGTATGATTGCCGGTCTCAACGTCCTCCGTGTCGTCAACGAGCCCACCGCCGCCGCCCTTGCCTACGGTCTGGACAAGGCCACTGACAACGTTGTCGCTGTCTACGATCTCGGTGGTGGTACCTTCGATATCTCCATCCTCGAGATCCAGAACGGTGTCTTCGAGGTCAAGTCGACCAACGGTGACACCCATCTCGGTGGTGAGGACTTCGACATCACCCTCGTCCGCCACCTCGTCCAGCAGTTCAAGAAGGAGCAGAACATCGACCTCAACAACGACCGCATGGCCATCCAGCGTATCCGTGAGGCCGCTGAGAAGGCCAAGATTGAGCTGTCGTCGTCGTCGCAGACCGACATTAACCTGCCCTTCATCACCGCCGACGCTTCCGGCCCCAAGCACATCAACCAGAAGCTCACCCGCGCTCAGCTCGAGAAGATGATGGATCCTCTCATCTCCAAGACCATCGACCCTGTCCGCAAGGCCCTCAAGGACGCCAACCTGACTGCCAAGGAGATCTCCGAGGTCATTCTCGTTGGTGGCATGACCCGCATGCCCAAGGTCACCGAGTCAGTCAAGAGCATCTTCGGCCGCGACCCCCGCCAAGTCGGTCAACCCCGATGAGGCTGTCGCCATCGGTGCTGCGATCCAGGGTGCCGTCCTTGCCGGTGAGGTCACCGACCTCCTCCTGCTCGATGTCACTCCCCTGTCTCTCGGTATCGAGACCCTCGGTGGTGTCTTCACCCGTCTGATCAACCGCAACACCACCATCCCCACCAAGAAGTCCCAGGTCTTCTCCACCGCCGCTGACTTCCAGTCGGCTGTCGAGATCAAGGTCTACCAGGGTGAGCGTGAGCTTGTCCGCGACAACAAGCTGTTGGGCAACTTCCAGCTTGTCGGCATTCCTCCGGCCCACCGCGGTGTGCCCCAGGTCGAGGTCACCTTCGACATTGACGCCGACTCCATCGTCCACGTCCACGCCAAGGACAAGTCCACCAACAAGGACCAGTCCATCACCATTGCCTCCGGCTCTGGTCTCTCCGACTCTGAGATCGAGTCCATGGTCCAGGACTCTGAGCGTTACGCCGAGCAGGACAAGGAGCGCAAGAACGCCATTGAGGCCGCCAACCGCGCCGACTCGGTCGTCAACGACACCGAGAAGGCCCTCAAGGAGTTCGAGGACCGCCTCGACAAGACCGAGGCCGAGAAGATCAAGGAGAAGATCACCGCCATGCGTGAGTTCATCGCCCAGTCCCAGTCTGGCGAGGGCACTGCCACCGCCGCTGAGATCAAGGAGAAGACCGACGAGCTCCAGAACGCCTCCCTGAGCCTCTTCGACCAGATGCACAAGGCCCGCAACGAGAGCCAGAACCAGGAGCAGAAGCCCGAGGGTGAGGCCGAGGGTGAGAAGAAGCAGTAAACGCTTCACCACTCGCTCCGTTTCGTCTTTCCATTTAATGCAGCAAAAGCAGGCGTCTTGCATCCGGTCACGGTCGGTCTGGGTTGGGTCTTCTAGACTTGTACATTTCCCCTACTAACGTGTTTGAACATCTTGTACCTATACCTCTCTTCGGTTTCTCTTCTCAGCGTTTGTTTTACTACTTGTAACTGCCCTTTATTCGACACTTGGGTCCTGTCCTGATAACGAGATATGGGTGCGGAATACCACGGCGGATGTGGACGGGAATGGACGCTGTAATAGCTGACGACTGTACAACATAGATGGCTGCGACATGTCGACGACATGCTCTCCGCTCTCGCAATCTGTTTGAACTTGAACTTGAACTTGTTGTCGCTTGTGATTTGGTAATGCAATGTGATGGTGAAGTGTTGTGGATTGGGTCGAGTCACGGCTAAGTGTGGCATGCGCTTTCGGCTACAATATGGATCTTGCGACGACCAAGAATTGTAGCTGGTCCGACTGAGCAAGAGTTGTAGCTCGTCTTACACTCAGCAAGAGTTGTAGCTGGTCTTATACCAAGCAATAGTTGTAGCTCGTCTTACACTGAGCAAGAGTCACAGTCAACCCCACATAAACCAAGAGCCGCAGTCGATCTCACACAAATCAAGGGTTGTAGTCGCTCTGACAGGGCAGTCTTACACCAACCAAGACCTGTAGCTCGTTCTAAACGAATCAAGATAATCTGACCTTATACCAAGCAAGAGTTGTAGTCAATTCTGCACGAAGCAAGACTTGTAGTCAATCATACATAAACTAAGAGCTGCAGTCAATCCTGCAAACCGAGAGCTTCAGTTAATCTCACACTAGCCAAGAGTTGTAGTCAATTCTGCACGAACCAAGAGTTGTAGCTGACTTTATACTAACCAAGATTTGTAGCTCGTCTAACACTAAGCACAAGTTGTAGCTTGTCTTCCAACAAGCAAGAGTTTCCTGCACAAACCAAGACTTGGAATCACTCTCACATAGTGTTACACTAGTCAAGAATTGTAGCTCGTTTGATACCAAGCAAGAATTGTAGTCCATCTCACACAGCGCCACACGAGCCAAGAATTGTAGTCGGTCTTACACAAACCAAGACTTGTAGTTTATTCTAACACAGTCTCACACCAACCAGAAATCGTACCTCTACACCAACCAAGACCTACACCCCACCCCCCACCCCAACCCCCCTCACGGCGCCGTCCTCCCCTCCACATCCCCCCTCTCCCCCGTCTTCTCCTTTAGCTTCTCCTCCCTTAACTCCCGCTTAATCCTCGACACCGTCCCCGCACCCCCGTAGATCATCGCCGTGTACACCTGCACGACGCTCGCGCCGGCGTCGAGGACGGCGCGCGCCTGGGCGCCGGTGGTGATGCCGCCGGTGGCGAAGATGACTTTGCGCGGGCCGGGGGTGGATGGGGCGGGGGAGGCGGGGGAGAGAGATGTGGATGAGGGGGCGGAGGTGGAGAGGTCGTCGAAGGCGGTGGGGTCTGCGTCTGCAGGCGCGGGGGCTGCGTGTGGGGTTGGGGTTGCAGACGAGGGCGACTCAGACGAGGGCGACTCGGGCGACGGGCGTGCAGGCCCCGCGTCCAGCGCGCGCCGGTACCGCGCGACCAGCGCCCGCGTGCGCTCGAACAGCTGCGGGCCCGAGTATCCACCTTGCTCGAGCAGCAGCTTTGCCTCGGCGGGCGGCAGCGCGTAGCCCGCGGGCAGCGGGTCCGGGCGGCGGTTCGTCGTGTTGCCGACAATCACGCCGTCGACGCCGGACGCCCACACGGCGTCGACGATGCCCGAGACCTGGGCGGGCGAGTCCTCGTCGGGGGAGACTTTGACCATGACGGCGGGTTTGGTTTTGCGCGGGAGGGCGTGCACGGCGGCGACGACGCCGGTCAGGAGGCGGGTCAGCGGCTCGGTGTTCTGCAGAGTGCGCAGGCCGGGGGTGTTGGGCGAGGAGACGTTGACGACGAGGATGTCGGCGTAGGGGCCGACGTGGGCGACGGCGGAGGCGTAGTCGTGGACGACGGCGTCGATGTCGGTCTCGGGCGTGGTTTTGTTCTTGGCGACCTGCACGGCGAGCAGGCGGCCCTGCTTGAGCGAGCCGGGGGGCACGTTGGCGTCGCCGTTGAGCACCGCTTGTTCGGCGGCCGCGCCCAGCCCCAGACCCGCGTGGTATGCGAATTCGCGCACGCGCTGGCGCAGGCGCAGGGCCACGGCTTCGGCGCCCTCGGAGTTGAAGCCGTAGCGGTTGATGAGGGCGTTTTGGCTGGGGAGGCGGAAGACGCGGGGCTTGGGATTGCCGTCCTGCGGGCGCAGGGTGATGGCGCCGACCTCGACGATGGCGGGGCCGAGTTCGAAGAGAGGCGTGGGGATCTCGGCGCCCTTGTCGATGCCGGCGGAGGTGCCAACGGGATTGGCGAGTGTGTGGCCGAAGACCTCGACGGCCAGGTCGCCCTTTGTGTCGGCGTCGCCGCGCTCGCGGGGGTTCAGGCCGAAGCGGTGCAGCGCAGCCAGTATGCGCGTTCCCGCATGGTGTGCGTCCTCGCCATCAGGGTAGATCTGGCGCAGGGCGGGCACAACGAGCCATTCGTGGATGCTGGAGCGGGTGTCGGTGCCGTAGAGGTAGCCGAAGGAGAGCCCGACCGAAAGTAGCGAGCCGTATACGAGGTTCTTCGTGCGTGTGCCGGCCGATCGGACGTTTGTGGCAGCTTCGTTGGCGGCGATGGTCGCAGAGCGCGTGGGGTGCTGGAACGGGCGTGATGCGAGGCGAGCATGTGCGATCGAGGGGCGCACGCGGAGGGCGCGCATCGTCGCGGCCGTGTTCATGACAGCGGGGTTGAGCAGCAGCTCAAGCGATTGTTGGTGGCGGCGCAATTGCTGAGCGAATATGTTGGAGCTCTGATCGTCGCCGAACCACCGGCCTTGGCGAGCGAGCCTCGATGTTGCGAAGGATGGCGTCCACAGCGACTCACATATTTAGATCTTCACCCAACAGCAATCGTCGCACACTTGTATTTGTTGTTCACGTCTTTCCAGCCGCCTGCTCATGTTCTTTGAGGCGCATAGACGCTATGCAGACCGTGTAGACAATCTTCATGTGAAGCTCTGAACAGCAAGACAATGCGTGCTACTACCTCAACAGGACAAACTAAACTTCACACCACTAGTAGCAACGCGCTATAACGTGCTTTTCCGTCACAGATCCTTATCAAAGGCCACGGGCTCGCTGATGGTTCGGGTGCCGGGGATCTGATTGTGCCGAGGATGACGTCCGCGTGTCACCTGTCATGCTTCTCACCATCAACTCCGGTCTCGCAAAGTTGAACAGATACCCTGGCACTGAGCCAGCGCACTTGTAAAGACCGCGTTCCCATCCCCCGCACGAGAACTGCTGATCCCTTTCACATCTTCGGTTCCTTTTGCTGGTGTCGTGATCCTGAAACCCAACTCACGCGCCTCAGCAACATCTGAAACGAAGTCAGGCAACTGCTGCATCAAGAGGCTAGAACGGCGAAAAGACAAGTTCAGTCGCCCATCGCACACCAAACCTTGTCCCCGGACAGCGGCTGCCACATCGCTGTCACTATTCATTTACCAGGGATAGCTCCGTACGAGATACCGGACGTCTCGCAGGAATCAAGACTGAGGGATATCTGATACGGCAGAATCAGGATGCCCAGTTTCTTTGTCTTACCGCGCGAGTTGCGTGACATGATATATACGTCTGTCATCACCTGGTCGCTCCCACAGCCTCGTCGTGAAGACACGGAAGACTACAGATGGCGGCACATTCGGACGTCCGGAAGCATACTTTCCGGCGAGTACGGCTGCTCATACTCAACAGACACAGTGCCAGGCACATGCGCCAACTTGCTTGCATGTAACCGGCAAATCAATCACGAGCTAACCCAAGCAATCGAGAGAGCCAAGAGAAGAGGAACGCTGGTTGCCAAGCTTGATTGCATCTCTGTAGATGAGAGCAAGCACGCGTTCTCATGGCTTTCGTTGCCAATTGTAACGAATAAGCCAAATGAAGACGGAGGAAAAACCATGCTCGCAAGCTGGGCAGAGCGCCTCCTCGGCACTCCACACAGAATGCTCAATATCGGTGGCAGAGGCCCCAAATCTAGCTACGGTACCTCAACGACCATACTTGAGAATCTCTGGGTTGACATCCGTCTTTACGGCAACCGCACTGCGAAGTGGTCATCAAATCAATGTCCGCCTGAGCGCACATCTTGGGCGGTGGGCGCTGCTTTGAAAAGATTATTCGACGGCGATACGCTGATGCGTCCCATCAATGCCAGCTCTGCACCTGGACCCTCCTCAACTAATGTTGCCATTGACGAGCTCGTACTTAATGTCGTCTCCTCGAAAACGCCGAAGAATCTATGGCTACCTGAAGATTACCCTCTTGATGTTGCAACCTACGGGGTTGTTCATCCGCAGACTGTAGCCAAGGAACTCCTGGATATGTGGAATATCATTTGGACCGGCGATGACTTCAAGGGCGCGCATTACCGTGTCTTGCTGGAGCGGATCAAAAGAGTCAAGATCTGCATTGATGGAGAGACCTGGCGCGTCCGAGAGCTAGGAATGGAGTTGGAGAGAGGGCAAGCGGAGCGGAGAAGAATCGCCATGAGGGGCGTTTGGTAAATCTCCGCTTTGCGCGTAGCGGGCGTTCTTATTTCGGCGGCATAGACGTGGTGACTGTGGAGGCTCGATTGAAGTTGCGATAGCGTTCGGGTAGAGCGGTTCAAACGGCAGCTTTGTCCAGTACTACCGCTGCACCCCACAGTTCTAGAAGTAGTTGACCCAGAAAAGTATGGGAAACCCTTGTTGTCAATCGATCTGGGGTAACTCGAGGTTTCGGGTGCTCAAATGGTCTTGCTCATTCCTGTGTTTGTGCTCCCTTACCTGTCCATTGCAAGCACGAGCAAGCATGGCATTTCGTGGAAGGACTCGCCAGACCCGGCGAGGCTCTCGATCGATGCAGACGACTACACCAATGTCTGCATCATCTCTCGTCATCTGAAGACCCAGGCTCGCCATTCACACCACTGCTGTTCACATTTCGCTTCTGCCCCACTGTTAATCGGTGACAACTGGCAATCTATTTTTCGATCGATACGACGCACGCAACTGATCTGCGCCCCAACAGTCAAAGTTATGTCCGAACGGATCCGCTATAGTACAGTGGCCGAATATAGGGTTCCTCACGTTCTCAACCTGCGGCTCTCTTCGGGCCTCCATGTGGCAAAGTGCAGACATTCCTTCTGGCCTCCTACCCCGACGACCACCGACCCATATGGAAATGTCGTCGAAGTGGCTGCCGAAGATGGAATTGTTGAATTTCGCTGCCACGCTTCCGATTCGCTGCAGCCCTGCCAGGGGTAATCTTGAAAGCGCGGCACCGGCTCGGCCCTGCACGAGACTGCAGGCGTCCTGTTCGAATTAGAACCTCAGGGCGTGGTCGCCTCTTGGCTTCAACAATGCAGAGACCGCGCGTCGCCACTGCGCTTTTTTGTACGAGGTGGGTTTGCTACCAACGCCAGCGATCGCCGGGGCGTATACGAGACCCATGAGTATGCTGCATCTGAGATTTTGCGAATCGCGCCTCCATGCCCGTGGTGAGATGCGCGTCGCTTTTGTACGCTGATGAGCCAAGCCCGCAAAAATGTCAAAGAGCGTTTCATGAAACACAGCGTCCGCAGGTGCCCTTGCTGCACCAAGGACGCCAGCGCCGTGAATGGCTTGCGGCGGGCGGAGGGATCCACAGGCCATTGGCCAGACGCCTCTTACGCAACGTCTCGCTCAGGGGCACTCGGCAGGATGCAGGGGCCGCTTGCTAAGTCACCGTTTGGCTTTTGGTGGCGCGAGTCTGACACCGAAGCGGGAGCCCCCATGGAGTGGGTGTCGGGGCATTCTACAGAGAAGGAATTTTGTGCACGTTGCGTTATAAATAAGGAGTGACAGGGCCTGCGAGGATCTCCACTTTGAGTGCGTGTTCCTCAATTTCCTTCGGTCGTGTGTCTTTCATCTTCTTATTTCACTATCACTTTCACTCGCACCGCGCATCAGCACACAGTCCACTACGCGACACCACGGCACATAAGCCCGTTACTGCCGACCTTACGCTCGCTACTGCTGGACAGTGATCACTGCGCTTGACCACCGACACTCAGCATCAACATGGCGGCATCATCCGTGTCCACGGGTGCCGAGACCCTCAGACCACACATTGAGATCCCCAACTCGAGCGCCTCGAAAGCAGCAGACGAAGAAGGTCCTCTCTCGCCGCGTTCATGGCGCCACCGAACAGTCACATATCAGCCTCCGTCACGCGTCCAGACGACCGGCAGTCTTGATGCGGAAGACTACTTTGTATGTGTGATGCCTGTGCCGAAAGAAGATTGCTAACAGCTGCAGATCGGCCCCCGTGACATGGCCAAGCACTCCAAATGGCCTTTCTTCATGCGCATGCACGGTTCAGTGCTGCCGAAGATGATCATTCCTCTTCTGGTTGTCACTGTCTGGTCTACTGCCATCACATGCGTCTCGAAATTCACTGAGAAGCCACTGAACGTCAGCAGCTTGCTGCTGACTGTGTTGGGTTTCGTCGTCGGTCTTGCCATCTCGTTCCGCACCAGCTCGGCCTACGAGCGTTACATGGAGGGCCGGAAGTACTGGAGTCAGCTGCAGCTCGTGAGCCAGAACCTGGCACGTACCATCTGGATCCACGCCGACGAGCGCGATGGCGAGCTCGGCAAGCAGGATCTTCTGTCAAAGCTGTATGTTGATCGCGAAATCCGTGCGTCGCCGTACTGACCTTGTGCGCAGAACTGCACTGAACCTTCTCATCGCATACGCGTGTGCTATCAAGCACCGCCTCCGATTTGAGCCTGGAATCGACTACCCCGATCTCAAGGAGCGCGTTGAGTACCTGGACACTTTCGCCAAGGCGGCTGAAGTCGACATCCCCGCGGCCCGCGAGTACAGCAAGCTGAAGTCCACCGGCGAGTTCTTGGGCGTCACGTTCGCCGAGTCCAACCCCCGCAAGAGGATCAAGCGCTCCAAGAAGCCCCTCGGTAACCTGCCTCTCGAGATTCTGAACCACTTCTCCGCGTACGTCCACAGCATCATCAACAATGAGACTCTCAAGATCGGTCTCTACCAGAACCAAGCCAGTAAGTTCGCTCACCAGCGTGGAGCTCCACCCACTAACCCACCCCAGTCACTGGTGTCGTCGCCTTGAATGAATGCCTTGTCGGCCTCGACCGCGTCCTCAACACGCCCCTCCCCATCGCCTACTCCATCGCCATCTCGCAAATCACCTGGGTCTACGTCATGGTGCTGCCATTCCAACTTTACGCCTCGCTCGAATGGATCACCATCCCCGGCACCATCTTCGCGGCCTACATCATCCTCGGTCTCTCCGCCATCGGCCGCGAAATCGAAAACCCCTTTGGCCACGACGTGAACGACCTACCGCTGGAGGCCTTCTGCGAAGAGCTCGAAATGGACATGGACTGCATCACCGCGCAGCCGGCGCCCATCGCCGCAGAGTTCATGAGCCGCCCGGGCAACATGCCCATCTGGCCGCTCAGCTTCAAGAGCTACAGCGACTGGGCGGGGCGCTCCAAGCAGGACGTGCGCGACGCGTTGCTGACGAAGACCAAGGCCGATATGACGGTGAGGAAGAGCTTTGCGGTCGCCCGCACCGAGAGCAATGTCGATGAGAAGAATGCGCATCAGGTGCAGCACCAACCGCAGCAGGAAGCATGAGCACGACCTCGGAGTACGGTCTCGGAGTACGAACTCAAGTAGTAGTGTGTATTATATCTTCGGCGGCGGCGGCAGCTACGGCGGAGGTCGCGGCAACTCCCTCCAGCTTCTCTCTCTCTTTTCTGCGTGCATAGCGAAAGGGCAGGCGTTATTCGGACACGGTCATGTCTTTCTTATTCTCCGGCGCTGCGCCGTTGAGCACTGTTATAGTATCATAGTGGCAGCCAGGCCCAAGTAGCCGGCGCCCGCATTACCGCGTAAAAGTCTGTCTATCACGCGCTTCCCTTATCCCGAGCAGGACTGCCGGGTCTATAGTGTTTCAAAACATTCAGTTCACCCATCACTATCTCTCTGCCCCTTTCAACTTTTGCGTATTGTGGTGACTGCTTCCGTGTCTGAGATCCCGCCGAGCCCCCTACGCCCTCTGCCTCCTTGTCTCAATAAAATCCACAAAGTCGAAAAAACTCTTCTTATAGAACCGCTCCTGGCTCGTGCGATTAACCGCCTGAATCCCAAACCGGGCCCCGAAATCGCCAAACTCCCAGTTATCCGCAAAGCTCCACGCAAACGCGCCCACAAACTGCACGCCGTCCTCCCAGATCGCCTTCAGGCCCTCGTTGAGGTAGTACTGATAGTACTGGCTGCGCGGGCTGTCGAACAGCTGGTCCTGCAGCGCCTTGTCCGCCTCGCCGAACACGGGTGTGCCGAACTCGGTCACCGCGACTGGCGCCTTGAACGTGTTCCACAGGTAGTTGAGGTACGTGCGGAAGTACACGGGGGTTGTGTATACGTAGGTCTGGCTGCGGTAGCCGATGTTCCACTGGGTGTCGCGCACGGTGGTGCTCTGGGTGACGCAGTAGGGGCGCGCCGGGTGGGTGATGTTGGCGGCGCAGGCCGCGATGGAGCTGTTGGGCGGTGGGCTGACGACGGTGGCGGTGTACGGCTGGATGGAGAAGAAGTCGGCGGTGCCGTTGAGGTAGGCGAGGTCGGCGGCGCTGAGGGGGACGTAGTCGGCGACAGTGGATTTGTACGAGTCCGGGTAGTCGATGCCTAGGAAGATGGGGTTTGCGAAGGTGGCCAGCTGGAAGGAGTTGAAGTGGTTGGCGGCGTCGATGTCGGCGGGGTTTGAGGGGTCGAGCGGGACGCCGAAGTTGTTGTTGAAGGTTATTGAGATTTTGCCTGTGCCCTTGATTTCCTCGTGGTAGAAGTGGTAAAGGCGGGCGTGTGACTTGATGACTGAATCGATTGATTTGCCGTTCTTCGCGCCGAGGAGTGGCTCGTTGAAAGTCCAGAAGATGGGCACGCGGTCAGCGAAGTGTGTCATGACGATCTTGCCGTAGTTTACAAACGCATCCTCGAACGAGACGTTTTTGTATGAGTTCTGGAAGCCTGCATCAACATAGCCAATACCACCAGTACCAGGGGTGATCGTGGTCTCGTTAATGTTGGAGAAAAACTGAAGAGGACTATCGGTGTGAAGCAGCACAATTGCCGGAAGCATGCCCTTCTCCAGAACGAAGTTGATGAGATCGTCATAATGGTCCAAGCCTTGCTTGTTGACCGGTGTGCCTGGAAGTACGAATGGCAGGATACGTGACCACGGGATCGAGAACCGGTAATACTTGATACCCATTGAAGCGATTCGTTCGATGTCCTGCTTGTAGAGATAGTAGTTCTCGTTGGTGATGTAGTTTGGCGACGCCGCAGGATTCAGAAGAGCTAAAACATCCGTATAAGCTGGAGTTCGGCCCTCGTCTGCCACAGCGCCCTCAATCTGCGTCGCACTGCCTGCCTATATGATGGTCAGTTTCCTTAATCGTGATACCGATTTGATATACGTACAACTCCGAGCATAAAATCCTCTGGGAAGGTGTAGCATTCGCGGGGTGCCAGATATTCAGGTGGTGGAAGAATGAGTTCACTCGTGGGAATAGCTGTCGGTTCTACTGTGGTCGAGTAGATACCGCGCGTGAAATTCGTCCAAGATACGGTCGTCCACAATCCTGTCCAAGAAGCATTGCCGTATGGTACTCCAACATCTGTAGCAGTGGCGTTCGACGAAGGATCCCAGTTGCCCCATTGCGTCGTTGTCAGACTTGGTACAAGACTACTCAAAGACTCGTACGGCGGTGCAAATGTTGTAGTGGATGTTGGAGCTGGCCGAGAAGTCGCTGTTCGGACTGTCTCGGTCTGAGTGAAGCTGAAATCACGGTACGAGTATACCGGGGTAGCTGTCGCATAGCTTCCATTGGCTGCGCATTGAGGTCGCGCTGATGGCCCGTTCGCTGGGATATATACTTGCTGAGCAGCACCGAGGCCGCCCGCTACAAGAATGGAGATCAGCTTCATGATGGCGCACAAGATTTTAGCAAATGCTTGGGTGATCGTGCCTACCAAAGTTAAATTTATATGGATCCAGGGTTGAAGACAGGTAATGTCGTCATTCGGTCGATTTCACCGCGATGCGATTGAGTCAGCCGGAAAATGGCGAAGGTAACTTCCGTATCGTGCTATACGCGTTGTACGATGAGGTACGGCAAGATTGTGGAGTATCAGTGCGGGGAAGCATTTTCGACATGAACGAAACGCGGGGATCGGCAAGCACGAGCGGCTTCGGCGTGGAAAAGTTGGACAATCTTGATCCCACGGCGTTACTTCTGTCAAGCAACGTACGTAAAGATTTTTCTAGTGAGCAAGATCGTCATATTATTGGATTTCAGCAGGCCTAGTTCGATGCAACAACGCATGTACATTGTAGACTAACTTGCACATGGGCGGTTGTTCTTCGGATGGAACCTCAGGTACTTTCAGATCCTCGGCTCTTAGCGGAATCTATGCCGGAACAAACACACCAGTTGCAATTGCCTGCTTCTTTGGAGTGTATCGCCATCTACTGATATATGCTGGAGTGGTGCCTGTTCCATTGTTGCTCGTAGCAAAGGCGCCGATGATAGTACCTGCAGAATTATTGTTAGACAGTGCCGATATCGCAAATGGACTTCTCCTACCAGTGAATGGGCCACTTCCGCCTGACACAATTTCCGCACTCGCAGTTCCCATGCTAACGGCCTCCTTAGGCTTAGACACAGGAGCCGCAAAGAATTTGTAGTGTGAAGCTTCGGTCGCCTCAATGCTGAGACGCACGGGCTGATTGAGCCATGCCCTTGACAGCGGCACCACATTGGCCTCCGGTGCGGTGTAGTTGGGTTTACCGACGGCCTCCACACGCCATCGAAGATGAGGCGCCAAGGTACCGTTGGTGCTGAGATTGATAATGCTAAGATCAATGTGTTGCATCTGAGTCAGAAAAACGGTTACTCCTGCCTCTTCGTCCGCCTGTGTTGGTCGGAAAGACAGGTCTACGCTGTAATCAAACGTAGTGGCGGTTTGTTTACGCGCGATGAACCCAAGACCATCCACAGCTGGCTCATAAACGGTATCAGCAGTCAGATTGACTCTTGAGGGAGAGATTCGTAGGGAGTTCGGATGCCCTGGTGGCGAGATGGCGAACAATGATGTCTTTGGTGGCCTCCAAAACAGCAGCTGCTTGGGAAGCGAGGATCCCACTGCAAAGTCGAGCGCGTCACCTTCGTCAGCAAAAGGGCCCTTTCCCTTGACGCGCTTGTTACTCGGTGGCAAAGGTCCAGACTGCTTGCCGCGAACTTGATCAATGACTGGCCATTTACCCTTTTCCCACTTCATAGGGACAAGTACCGTCTCGCGTCCCATGGGATACACTTCCCAAGCTGGGCCAGATCGAGTAGCAAGTGCTACAGCCCACCACTCACCCGCAGCATCTTGGAAGAAGTCTGCATGTCCAACTGTCTGGAAGTACTCGTCTGTGTTTTTGTTCGTCAAGAACGGATTCCCGGAATACCCTTCGTATGGACCTCGAATGTCCTTTGAACGCGCGAGCGTTGCAGTATGATTCAGTTCTGTACCACCCTCTCCTATCAGAAGGTAGTAATAACCATCTTTCTTGTACAAGTGAGGACCTTCTGGATTGCGATCACCTGTTCCATTCCAAACACGGAAGGGCTCTGTAGATGTACCAGTCTCGATGTTGATTTCACTGATCCAGATGCCAGCGGCGACAGCCATGTAGATCTTTCCATCGTCATCCCAGAAGATGTCTGGATCGATGTCATTGGCAGGATTCTCAATAACTACCGGATCGCTCCATTCGTCCTCGAAGGGATTTTGTGTCTTGAAAAGCAGTACTTTGGGGGCCCAATCGTTCCATTGAACGTAGGAAGTGATCAGATAGAAAGTCTTGTTATGGTATCGGATTGTCGACGCCCAAATACCTTCCATCTGTTGACCTTGATTAGAGAGTTCAGGTAGTTGGCTTGGACGTGTGAGAGCATGACTAGCTAGCCTCCAGTTGACACTGCAACAAGGTCAGCACGGCCTCAAAATGGCCTTTGGTTTGCATCTTACAGGTCTTTGCTGGCGTAAACGGGTACTCCAGGAAACGCTAGGAAGGATGACGTCGTGCAGAAGAAGGTATTGTCCCACTCTTTGACAAAGGTGCAGCTTGGATCAGAATTCCATCCTGGAAGGATAGGGTTGGTGAACGTCTTGTTCCGGTCACTGCAAGACGCCAAAGGAATCAGCGTGATCAACGCCCATAGAGCGTTCTTGAAAGACAACATGATGCGAGCAGTTCGATCTGGGCTCTCCACTTACCAGCCATCGTCGGTCGCCATCTTCTTAGCTACATATACTCACGGCACTTGTACTTCGGTGCTTGATCGTACCTAGATGCTCCGTCACATATGAAGTACCCCGCGTACCTCCTGTACCCCGCGCTACGATCTTTGTAGCATCAATCTCCTATCCGTGTAGACGGGTTTTACAGGATCGACTTTAGCCTAATCTCGTCGCGACCGCATATTCGAGTTTCTAAGAAAGCACGTATAGTCTTCGTACTCGAGCGCGATGCTCCGTGTTGTGTGGTACATGGTTCTCTGGTCACGAGCATTGGCGGCGTCGAGGAGTTGATCTAGGCAGTCCCTAGGCAATCGGAACTTTTCGAAAAGCTCTGCACTGAATCAGCGAATAAGCCAACGTCAGGGATCTAAAATTCCAACTGCGGTGTTAATGAGACCACAATAGACAAGACGACAAGAGGATAGATGCGTACCCTAGTGCACCTGCATTAGCAGTTAGGTGGCTAGAGGTGGATCCATGCCGAGGCCGCGACTTCAGCGAATAAGATGACACTAGTGACCTACCGATTGTTATGGACCCTGAAGTAATTTGATCGTCACATTCGAGAAGTCCTGCAGAAACATTTTCGAAAGCTTTGGAAAACTTCGAAAGCCTTGGAAAACGTGCGGCTGCCCGAATCTAATTGATGAATCTATCGCGAAGCGTGATTCGACCAACGAGCGTAAGCCCGCTTTGTCGCTACCTTACAACCACGCCGAGGATGAACAACGGTGATCTAAACAACACAGCGGCAGAGCGCACTAGAAGGGCACTCGAGGTAGACCCGACGTACCAAAGGCGGTCTTTTGCTATCCATCAGTCTGAGGACGATTCCGAGATCCGGGCAAAATATAGGCCTTTTATCACCGATGATGAGACGTCCAGGACCGATTGGATTTCTCGCCTGGAACTGAGCACAGTATTGAAGATGGTCGAAAACCAGGCTCTTAGCAGCGATCAAGGCAGACTGAGGGTTCTCGTGCTGCATGGTAGCATGCGTAGCCGGTAAGACCAACACTGAACCAAAACTAAGTAGCATTCTTGCTGACAAGGAAGATCATACTCGCGGCTCTTATCGTATGAAGCCAGCCGAATACTGTTCCGTCTTGGCTGCGACGTTCGCATGTACGATCCAAAAGGGCTTCCAGTAAAGGATGACGAGCAGCATTCGCATCCGAAGGTTCAGGAGCTACGCGAGCTTAGCAAATGGAGCGATGGCCATATTTGGATCAGCCCAGAGCAGCATGGCAACGTGACTGCTGTATTCAAGAACCAAATTGACTGGATACCGCTGTCAACAGGCTCAGTCCGGCCCACACAGGGACGAACACTCGCCATCGCGCAGGTGTCTGGAGGCTCACAATCTTTCAACACAGTCAACACTCTGCGAATCCTCGGTCGCTGGATGCGTATGTTTGCTATCCCGAATCAAAGTTCCATTCCAATGGCGTACACGCAATTCACTGAACCGGAAGACGTTGACGGAGGAAGCCGGTTGATGCCAAGCGGCAATAGGGACAGACTTGTGGACTGTATGGAAGAGTTTGTGAAATACACGCTGGTAATGAGACCACATTTCGACCTCTTCGGCGATCGTTTCAGCGAAAGAGAAGAGAAGCAGAAAAAGGTAGAAAAGGAGACGATAGCAAAAGCTGAAGAAGCTGAAGCGTCACCGGATCTCAAAAAGATGTGAGCTTGCTTACATGGCTGAGCGAAATTGGCCATGAATTTGGTTCTGCAGCGAAATAGTCATGCATTAGACCTGGCGCTTGTGACAAAGCAATATCAAATCAAGTCGAGAACGATCGAGGTGAAGCACTTGTGATTTTAGCGTGCTGCGCACAGACCGAACTCGGAGGAGCGCTCCACGTCTTGTCTTCCAGAGGCTATGGTCTGCAAAGTCTCACCTTAAGCAAAGGACTCATTGTTTGCAAGATACGCAATCACGATGTCGAAGAACGTTCGTGATTACATTGACCAAATTGGTCAGCCAAGTAGCTAATTTGATTTTCAGATTGATGACGCAATGAGAATCCGAGACAACCAGCGCCGTTCACGTGCACGGCGGAAGGACCTGATTAAAGACTTGCAAACTCGGGTGCAAGAGTTCGAGTTGAAGGGAGTCGCTGCGACACAGGACATGCAGCGAGCAGCACGCAAGGTTGCACAAGAAAATGAGAGATTAAGAACTCTGCTTGCTCGTCACGGGATCTTGAAAGAAGAGATTGAATCTTTTCTCCTGTCCTGCGAGACGACAGGGAGGCCAATTGAATCGGAACCGCAGGTGATGGGTGCAAGAAGCTCGGGTGCTCAATACTTATATCCAAACAACCCTGGGCCACGTCTGATACACACAAACTCCCTGAGTCCAGCCTGTCCACAAGAATACAGTCCTCATGCATCACCGGTTCAACTATCAAGGCGAACTGCGCAGATTGCGAGGCAGGAGTCAGAACAGTCAATTCGACCGAGCGGCCCAATGACCAGATGTGGCACAGCGACACAATGCGGGTCCTACACAAATATCTCGACTCGTGCTGAAGTCGAGGCCACCATTATGTCACGGCCCGTGGAAGCTTGCAGACAAGCCGAGAGCTACTATGCCAGTCCAAGTGAGACCGACTCCTCTCCACCACCATCGAGACCACAAGAAAACCGGTCAGAACCCACGTATGCGGAACACGCGCCATCCATTACACAAAGCCAAGCCTGTTGCCCTCCCCCAGGGCCACCATTAGAGGTTGGCATGGACGACGCAGGCTGCCCAAGCACGGCTGACTGCTTCTGTCCTCCAATGATATCGGTGTCTCTACCAACGCACAAGGTAAATCAGGGCAACGATGAGATATCGTGCGAGACAGCCGCTACGATAATTGCACAGATGCGAGGGGATGGTGATGACGCAGCTGCGCGAGCCTCGATCGGGTGTGGCCCGGGACAAGTGTGCAGCATCAAGAACTCGTTTCTCATGCAGATCATGGACGAACGGTAGCAAGGCACTCTTTGTGTGCTTTTTTAGTATTGGCGTACTGTATATTTTGCCTCTAGGCACGTCCGACCAGCCACCTGGTAAAAGGCAGCATCAGGCAAAAAGAATCAATAATCTCATCTGGACACTTTGTACTAGGATAGAGTTGTTCGGTGATGGCCATTCGGTATTAGCTATAACAAACATGGGTTGGATCCTACAAAACGTCAAGTGGCTGGTCAGACATGACTGTGTGCAGCAAAAGCTCTAGTGGCAAGCAAGTTCTCCGACAATTAGCACGACTACGGCTATTCTACGTCAGACTTTACGTATCCCTAGACGCCAATACTCCGTGTACTCGAGAATGTAAATAAATGTTTTAACGTTAACCCGCATGAAATGAGGATAGACAAGGAAAGATGGCTAGATGCCAAGATCAAAAGAAAAGGGCGTGGTACTCGGTAATTGGATACTGAGCATGCACAATGGGCATGTGGGCATGGAAAGTGAGGCTGTAAGCGCGGTATGCCAGCATGGCAACAGTACTACTGCGGACACGCCGGCATATGCATGTACCACTTGACCAATACAGCACGCGATGCCTGAAGCCATACGTACGCGCTTCCAAAAGGCTGATGCAGTGGAAGGTTGACAACTCGGTGCGGGCCGCTGGTACAGGTCGCCGCGAGCTCGAGCTGAAACCACGTAGAAACTACCCCTCGAAAATAAGGCAACACGCCACCAAAGAAGACATCCACGCTTAGTAAAAGATCCTGATAGACTCGTCCGCGTCGTCTTGATCACCATCAAGCTTCCAAAGATCGTCGACTCTCTTGAACTTCCCACCACTTTCCGCGAGATCCTCGGAAGCCTTCATGATGCAGCTGAACACCAAGTTCCAGCCGTTCAGCCCAGTAGCATGGAAGACCTCGGCAACAGCCGCTCTCCTGCTGCCACATTTGACCATCTTGTAGATCTGGCGTCCACCAGTGACAGAACCTGCGGGTCCAAACAAGTCCATAGCTTGTGTGCTACTGAAGACAAGACAGTACGCCAGATCTGCAGCCTCTAAGGCCTTGAACCTGGCTTCGGTACAGGGCTGGCACCGCCTGGTGCATGACATGGCAGCCGCTTTAGAAACATGCACTGCGGTGCAATCGATAACCTCGTCGTCCAGTGGAGTAGTGAGAGCAGCTGATGCCCAGATCTTAGGTGTCTGGATATCTGCTGGCTTCGCAACGCTCGAAGGGAGCTCGTCGGCCTCAGAGTACGCCAATACCGCGCACTCCATGCGTTTAAGCAGAGCGTTGCTGGGCTTCTCGTACCAAGTCTCGGTTGTACCGTACTGGATCAGCCATTTGACTTCTTCGAAATCGGTAGCTTGTGCGCGGTGCGAGGTCATAAAAACGTTGCGCCGGAATGGAAGGATACGGACGATTGTGCTCGAGTTGTAAAAGCATTCGTCACGGTATTTTGATGGGATCAACACTTCAGGCAACGAGATTTCGATGTTGGGGCTGTATAGGCTGTTGAACACAGGAGGTGGGGGTGGGGGTGGGGGCGGACAATATACAACTGGAGGAGGAGGTGGTGGTGGAGGTGGCGGCGGTGGAGGCGGCGGTGGAGGCTCCCAGAACGTCAGCACAATTTCGAATTTTCAGCTGCTACAGTACTTACTGGTGGAGGAGGAGGAGGTGGTGGCGGGGCCATGATTCCAGGTAGTGGTGGCAATCGGATAGGTATTTGCTAAGATTTGTCAATAGGTATTGAAAACTCCATGTTACAATAGTGTGTCTTACGTATGGGTTGAGATGCATTGGTGGTGGTGGTGGTGGAGGAGGAGGAGGAGGAGGAGGAGGAGGAGGAGGAGGCTTGATACTCGATTAGTCCATTGAAGTTTAGAAGACGGGGGCAACTTACTGGTGCCTGTGGAGAAAAACTGCGGAATCGCCTGTCTTGGTAGGCTTGTAGAAGAAAGTCGTGGCAGAAAGGACAATTGTTGTTGGTGTCTCTAAGATAGTTATGATAGCGATATTTTCCATTCCGCATCATGGTGTTGGTATGAATGATGGGACGAGACTCGCCCTCCAGCTCCTCGTCTGAGTCGACATCGCTTTTCGCGACCTTGAGCTCCTGATGCGGGACATTGAAATTGGAAACATCTACGGATGGTTCTCTGTTGATAATCACCAGATCGTCCGAATCTGAGTCCATGGCAAATGCTTGGTTATCAGAGTTGGATCTGAATAGAAGTGGATATAGTGGAATACGCAGCTCTGAGTCGAACCATGTTTGCCCATATATACTCCCGTCAACCGAGTACGACTGATGGCGCGCTATCGACTCTGGAATGGCCAAACATGCAATGCAGGAAGGCAGCAGGCTACACACAGGCTACTGCATACCTCATGAGCGTGTGTTGTAGTAGCGAATGAGGCGGTTGCCTCGATTGCCTTCAGAAAGAGACTAAACACTGCAATGAGCCCGATGTTCGGCCTCCAGCGAGAAGGCCTGGTGCATCGGTACGAGGCACGATTGGCTTGAACTGCAGCGCCCATGTGCGTGTGTAACGAATGACCTGGCTGCGTCACCACCGGAATAAGTCCCAAGGCAGTGGTACGTTCTTGGAGTCTGTTCGTCAACCTGCACAATTGACTCAGCGATCAATTACCTTGGATCTGGCTTCCAGTCTTCATGCAAAACCAGCCGAACTTACCTGACTTACCAGCCTCACTTTGACAGCGAGGCGACAGGAACAAGATTCCAAGGCTATCCGGTGAGACTCCAATCCAAAGGATGTGCGTCTCTTCAATCATTGGGTGGCCTCCTGCGCGGGGTCTACGAGGAGGGCGCTCAGAAGCTTATCCGCTGACTCCGCTATCGACCCAAGCGTGAGGCCCTTCGGTCTGATCATCAGTCGTGCTACCTGGCATCGAATGATTCAGCCGAGATCCCTCCAATTGAGTATACCCGCCTCATCACCCTTTCGCAGGTGCGACCAACGCCCTCAACCAGAAGCCACGATAAGCCATAATCCCAGCCTCTGCAGAACTTGGTTCCAGTCCTAGTTCACAGGCTGTCATTCGCGTCCAGTCTCAATCCCTTCTCCGCCCTAGCTGTATAGCGGGCTCGGAAAGCGATCCAATTGGAAGCAATGGCCGCGAGAGAAGGTATGTATCTAGCTCGGTGTAACCATCAACGTCCCTGCATGAGCAGAGTGGCTGAAAGAGCGGTCAAGAATGCAGCTAAGAAGGACAGTTCGGGACATATACCTTGAAGGATGTCGATAAGGTAGGTACTCCAGTACATTGAGACTGAGTGAAGACCCAGTTTCAGCCTCGCGCCAAGATCAATATGTGAAGACAGGGCCAAAGTATTCGTTACGCTCTTTCCTCTTACGTCTTGCCGCGTGGGGAAATAGACGTGAGGCTTGACCGGACAACTTCATCGATAAGTCAGCGATTGTCTACAACGAGAAGATAAAGACGAGGCGGCGAAGCACCAGTCCGGTTCTCGATGGGTCCTCACCGGCGGTGGAGCCAGAGTCCCGGATGGGTATCGAGGGCTAAAGCCTTCTCCAGACTGCAGGAATGCAGACATGCAACAGGGCCTGTTTGGGATCCAGGGTCGATATCGCAGCGAAAGTGCCAGCAGATGGTCGGAAGAGAAACAAGAATTGGATGGTGATCACGCCGATCTTATAGTGCAGGTTGGGATCCACCTGGTCCAGGTAAGGATCCTGGCGTCCAGGGGGATCACAAGGAAGCACAAGGCAGACTCATTCGCAGTCTCTAGATCCGAGGTAGTGAGGCGGAAGAACGACCGGTCAGTGCAGTAGCATGAATAGCCACCAGATTCCCCGGAGGGAATCGCAAACCGCCTAGCTGCAGGGCTACTACGGGCTTTTATAGAGACTGAATCTTGGCAGCTGCCTGCCTGATGAGCCTCATACACGTGGTTTTGGAGAAAGCCTGGAGGGCCAAATAGTGTAGTCCAGATAAAGATTGAAGGACCAAACGCTCACATGCATCGGCGACTGCCGAGTGAATTGACTAGACCGCTTTCAGCTTTAGTGCGCCAAGTATCTCTCGCTGGGCCGCGCGACGGCGTCATTGCATCGAGCTTCAAGCAAGCTACCGCATCGCCGCATCGTCAAATCGCCGCCTCCACACGCCCGTCCTCGAATCCTGCATATCCAAAAAGACACGATGGCGAACGGGTATGAATGCACTGTGCTCAAATCATAACACAGAGGCTAACATCAGTAGCTGGGCACCATTCATCGGACTTTTAGTCACCGCGATCTTCTGTGGAGCGGCATGGTTCCTCGCCCCCAAGGGTGAGAACCAGACGTACGTTCCACCCCGTCTCCCCCTACAAACCAGGCCTCTTGAGCCTCGCTGCGACCGCGACAACAATGCGCGCCACCTCGATGGCCAATGTTACACATCGACATATCATGCCCGTGCTAACAATACCACAGCGTCTGGCGCTCAACCCTCGTCCTTTCCGCCGCTGCAATGTATATCATGTGGGCCATTACATTCCTCGCACAACTCCACCCGCTCATCTCGCCCATACGGGACCACCTGCGACCGGAGTACAACCAAGGGTAGACAGATCGAGTCGAGCGATACTCTGCGGAGGAGGAGGAGGGACAAACGAGCTGCAATATATTGAGAACTGGCGAAACGTACTGAGCTCCTGGCTGCTGAGCATGTCGCAGATGCTGGACAAGCAGAGCAGGGCATTTCGACACTTGAGCGCATTGTATAGTTGGCTGGGCGTTATGTGGAATCTGGGTTGTATAAATATATGAAGCATTTGAGCACAATCGTTTCTGACCTCTGGCATGAATTTCGTGTACTACAAGCGATGTGCTCGACATGAACTGCGCCCGTAAACCTTGGCATAGGGAAGAGCAAACAGGTATTATGTTGTATCCTATCCTATATCCCCCCGAACTGTTGTCTTACCCAACCCCCTTGATCCAGCTCTCTACCCCTCCAAGAATGCCTTCGATCTCACCCCCCTCATCTTCCCACCCCACCCCTAATCCAGCCTGCCTCACCACACTCCCCGCAACGACCCATCTCAACCCCGCGCCGACCCCAACCAACAAACCCGCCCTGACGTAGCCACAATCCATGAGTATCTCCAGCGCCGCAACATTATTCACAATGACCGCCCAACTGACCGCCGTCGCGCTGCTCGGCAAGTCATAGTCCCAGATAATCAGCAGTATAGGGAACAGCTTCGTGCAGCTGCTCACCAACAGCGCCGTAGTCAGCGGCGTCGGATGCGGGTAGTACGGCACGAAGCGCGACCACACGCAGCGCAGCGCGGGCGGGAGCGACGCCGGGTTGAGCCCCGTGAGGAGCCGGATCGGGAGGTGAAACGCGAGCGTGCTGAGCGTGACGAGAGCCAGGAAGAACAGGTACTGCAGTATGAGCGGCTGGGCCTGCAGGATGGCGGCGTTGGTGGGCGGGAGCGAGGCGGGTGTCGACGCGTGGTGTGGGGAATCGGGTGGGAGCGGGAGTTTCTCGATGCGCGCCCAGGTGAGGTAGACGTCGAAGAGGAGGAGCAGGATGCCGAGGCGGAGGATGGAGCGCTGGGGGTGTTAGTATTTGTGTGGTGGGAGGGAGAGGTGCGGGTACGTCGAATTTGTCGTCGTCGCGGCCAAGGCGGTTGAAGAGGAGATGGCGGTAGACCTGCACGCTTAGCTGCTTTGTTCTGTGAGTTTGGAATACGGGAACGTACTTGGGGTTTAATCAAGACCAGATCAATGAAGAGCACCACAAAGTCATGCTCGACATACTTGTCAGCGAACTTCTTGCAGCGCGGACATTGTGTCAAGCGCACGCCCTTTCCCAGAGCGCGATCGTCAGCTTTCGAATACTCGGTGTACAATGTCTTCACGGGATAACGGCACTCTATGCAGATGGGCATAGCTTTGCAGCCATTGGGTGAGGCTCTGCGGGTGTGGAGGTGGGGTTGTGGAGCTTCGAGGTGTGGGTGTGTTGTTTAGTGCGGAGTTTAGCTCATCACTTTAAATCCGTCACTCTCAGGATATGAAGTGGTACAGTTGGGTGTTATGCGTATCATTCGTTATTCATGATCGTACATCTTGTGTACACATTGTAATACCCCTAGCGGTTCAGATTATACCACCTCAAAGAAATCCCCTGAACGATAAATTGAAAGCATGTCTTCAAACATCCTGCCGTGATTGCGTAGAAGGAAACACCCCTTCTTGGTGCCTAGCCGGACCAGATAACGTCTACTAAACGTATGCAACTCGTGTCGCTCTCAAGTGAGAGTAGACATCATAGCTGCAACGAGCTTCGGGTTCGGCCGATCGCGTCGTCCTACCGGATATCAATTTGCCGTTCTCAATGGGCCGAGCGGACAAGGGCTAACCTACCCTTTTTGTCCCTGTCAACACGAACAACCTCGCGACGAGGCTCACGGCGTTCGTAGACCACGTCGTAATCTTCACCACGTTCATATTTAAGCAGCTGGCGTTCTTCCTCTAGCGAGCGAATCTCGTCTCGAATATCGCGTTCCGTTCGATCCCTCTGGCGAACCAGTTGACGGCCCTCCGGTAAGAATGCCGTTGCTGGCCCATGCATGGTCGCTGAACGTTCGATCTCGACATACTTCTCGTGCTCATGTCTGGGCGGCGATAAGCTTCGTACCGATGGCTCATAGACTGTTGGTGCGCGATGTGGTGGTGGCATTGCGTACACAGAACCTGGTGGTGGCGGCGGGGGCGCTGCATAAACAGACGCAGGGGGAGGTGGTGCAGCATAGACCGAGCCAGGAGGAGGAGGTGGTGGTGCTGCGTAGACAGAGGGTGGTGGTGGTGGTGCTGCTACAAACTCCGGAGGCGGTGGCGGAGGTGGTGCGGACAACTCCTCGACTCGCTCTTCGTAAACGTATGTCATTTTCTCTGTCAAAATATCAGATATCGGTCCAAAACACGGCTTGTTCGTCATACCCTCTTTGTAGTTCTCGCTAACCTTTATGCACTCATCAATGTGCTCCTTCTCGAGAGCACGAGTGATGATGATGAAGTCGTCCTAGCACAGTCAGTGAGGCCCCTACAGATCTTCGGAAGCTGCCTACCTCTTCCTCGAAAGGATAGCCGAGCTCAATAATTGCCTGTCTTTTCACCAGTCGCTTTGGCAGTCTGGTCTTGCCCCTCTTGCCCCAAGTCGCGCGAGGAAGTTGGATCTCTGAGACGCTCTCAGACGATGAACTTCGCCTGGAACCCGCGATACTTTTGCTTCTTCGTACTCTGCTCTTGTTCCTTGAAACCTCGATCTCGCGGTACTCTTCCCGCTCCCTGCCTCTGCCGCCAAGATCCCCGTAAGCAAGATCCTCGTCAGACTGCCTAAATCGTCGTCGTTCTGGTGACCTACGACGTTCACGAATTGGCAGCGGAATAGGCACGTTGGCAGGTGGGCGGTACTCGTGATACTCGTTTCTTTCGAATTTTTCGACCTCTCCATAGCGAGGTAGGGGACGGCGATCAAATGTGTCCAGAGATGACTGTCTCCGGATGTACTGTGGACGTGCTGGCTTTCGCGGCCTGGAGACCTGGGTTTTGATGTCGATATTGATGTCCTCGTCAATGACAGACTTCCGACGATAAGGGGCAAGTGCTTGGTTCGCTACTTCAGAAGGCGTGCGCTCGTCGAAGATGTCGTTTCGGCGGGGAGGAGCACGGCGCTCGAAACGATCATCCTCGAAGAAACGCTCCCTCTCTGCAACGCGAGTAGGTTGCCTGCTGGGTGGACCATGGCGGTCGTAGTCTTCATGAATGTCAACATCACGGCGGCCTCCAGGAAAGCGGTCGTGCTCTTGAAAGCGGATGTGCTCGTGTTCGTCGTCGCGGCTAGGAGGACCGCGGCCGCCCCTCATGCGCTCGAACCTATCGCGATCCCACCGTTGACCGCCACCGCGAGGAGGCTCGTCCTCGTAGCTTGCGAGGTTACCAGTTGAAGAGCGATACATGGCTGTGCTGATGGGAGTTGAACTGGTATGCCAGCCCTGCCTGTCTACTTAAGACCCTGTGCTGCGGGGTGTTGCGTTGCCGGATTTCCGTCCCAGAGAGATGCTTTTGTACTGAGGACACAACGCAAGAAATACTTGAGAGCAGCGCTAGTCGAGTCGGGTCTGAGTGAAGAAGCACGGCGCACGGCTGCGAATATATTGCCGTAGGCTGGAGTGCTGGTGGTATGCGGGTGCAACCTTGGTCAAGCAACAACGTCATCGCAGTAAGTAGGCGCAATTCGCGGCGCGATTGGGCGCTCGTGCCCCTGCGTCGTGATTTGCGGTCGGGCCATGATTGCCGCTGCGCCCTCTGTGGACAGTTTCAAAGTGGAAAATCAAGTGCCTGACGCATACAGTTCGGGCATATTCTGAGGTTGGGCATGTTTGGGCGTCACAATCGGCTTTGGGTCTTCCCTTACAAGAGAACAAAAAGACAGCAGACCCCGAGGCAGTTCAAGTTACAGGAACACGAGACTTGACTCTGCCCAATTTCCAGAGTTTTCGCAGCCACAGGGCCATCCCTACCCTCGAATTGTCACCAGACTCGACCGGAGAGGCGCATGGGAGGCGCATGCGCTCCCCAAAGAGTGACGTCACTGCTTTTGGAAGGAGCGGTCCCTGTTCGGTGGGGTACAACTTGAGCCAAATCCTCAGCCTCAACTGCACGCGTGAACTGCTGCATAAGTTACATCGCATCTGCGCTAAGACTGCCAACTCCTGCCACTTTCTTTATCTACGGGAGCGGCCCGGCGCCGCCTTTTCTCTGTGCATAATCCGCCTCAACACGATGATCGTGGTACACTAGTACAAGTATGCTATACATGTGCTGGAGTAATGACAGCCTCGTGTGAACTAATTATTGCTGGCTGCATTCTTGATATAGACAAGAGATTGCAATAGTGTTTCACGAGATCTCGACTTGGTGCAGGTAACACCCATCTATATGTAGTAGTTTACAAAGTACATGTTATTTTATACATAGTGTACAACCACCAGGCGTTCTTTTCTGAGCGACACGTCTGTCTATTTCTTCCCAACCAACTCCTCGATCCTCTTCTGCACATAGTCAACATCATGCGGTCTGCCCTTCATGGCGCCCATGACCTTGCCCATGATAGGACCATATGCCCTTTTGGCTTCCTCGAATCCAGCGATCGCCTGGTCGATGATGCTGTTCACTTCGGTCTCCGACACTTTGGGGATGTCTTCCGCGTACTTTTTCAACACGTCCAAGTGCGCCTGCTCTTTTTCTACCAGGTCCGGGCGCTTCGCGCTTGTGCACTCCTCTATTGTGGCATTTGCAGCCTTGATCTGCTTCTGGACCAACGCGTACAATGTGCCATCGTTCTCGATTGGCTTCGCGGTTTTGGAGGCGTTGATGATCTCGGCTTGGAGTGCGCGGATGACATTGAGGGCGGGTTTGTTCTTCGCACGCATTGCAGTCTTGAGGTCGGACTGTAGTCTTGGTAGAACGACAGACTCAGAAGTCGATGTAGACGAATAGCGAAGGGTAGCATGGCGAAGGCAGGCAGATTGCGAGGTAGAGAAAGCTGTGCGCAGCATCGTAGGCCTGAAGAATGCCATGGCCGTCGTCTGATGGGCTGATGTCGATTGAGAAGAAGCGATTCAAAATTACGCAACTACGACGATAATTGGAGTATGGACTTGAGCCTGAGGTCGGGCGAAACACTACTGCCTGGTTGGTGCGCAAGCAAGTGCATGGGTGAAAGACAAAGGATCCACCAAAAGCTCCCGAGCTCAGACGCGCAGAGCTGTCGCGCTAAGCCAGCTTCTGTTGTCTCCATCAACTTTCCACCACAGCACATTGACCACCCGCAATTGCAGTCCGACACCCTGCTCGACTCGAAGTCTGGCGCGCTTTCTTTTTATCAGCAACATCTCAGTACGTGCGCGCGATTAATGTCTGCGCTTGAAGGCCAGCGCGCGTCACCAACCACCACATAAAGCTCGCTCTCACCAGGCCGCCGCCCGTCCACTACATCCTTGGCCGCACATCATGAACTTCGGAGTACCCACGACGCCTCAGCGTCCTACGCCGGGCATGTTCATCAACACCCCTGCGCCGAACCGAGGCGGACTGGTACGGCAGCCGTCTATGTCCCAACAGCGACAGCCATCCATTGCGCAGCCTCAGCAGCAGCCGCAACAGCCAGCACAAGCACTTCCTGCGCCGCCAGCTGTAAGCGCCATTGAGCGTGCTGCGCGGACAATCAACAGCATGTTGGACCGCGACAACCGCTATCCTCCATTAGAAGCCTATGTCGGACGTAAGTAGCGCGACAGAGATGGGACACGAGCGCTGTTGGGTATTAACGAAAGTACAGAGGGCATGTCTGGAGAGTACGAATTACCGACGAACCCAGCGTGGGCGCCATTTCAAAAGCTACGAACGTACCGACTCCCAGAAGCCGTCTTTGAGCAAGTGGATCACACGCAAATGTCGACGCAAATGGGCTTGTTCGCGGAGATTAATCATGCTTGGGTGGTTGTGGACAACCAGGTCTACCTCTGGGACTACACGCACCCGAACCCTGAGCTTGTAGGATTCGAAGAGCAGCCAAGCAACATCACTTGCGTAAAGCTGGTCAAGCCGCGCGCAAAGGTCTTTGTCGACACAATCGAATACCTACTGGTGGTTGCGACAGTCACGGACATCTTCCTGATCGCTGTCGAGTGCCAGCGAGGGCCTGAGGGAGTTCACGGCATTACTTTGTATCGAACCGGGCTCTCTACTTCTGTGAGGAGGATCACGGTAACAGCGATCGCAGGATCGGATAAGACGGGCCGCATCTTCTTTGGAGACGGGAGCACAGAGGATGTGTATGAGCTGAACTACCAGCAAGAGGATCGGTGGTTTTCCAGCAAGTGCAGCAAGACAAACCATGTCTCTAAAGCTGTAGGACTTCCTGCGTTGCCCTTCTATGGCACTACACAGCAGGCGGGCATCGTACAGATGGTTGTCGATGACACACGGAACCTTTTGTACACGCTCTCGACGAACAGCACTGTGAAGGTCTACCACATGCGCGCACCTGCAACTCTCGAATGCGTCATCACACGGACTGTCTCGAATCTGCAAACTATGTGCAGCCATATCGTTCGTCAGTCAGAAGTTCTGAATAAGATGGAGATCGTCTCTCTGAGCCCTATCGCAAGCACAGAAGCGGATCATCTTTCCCTCATGGCAACAACGTCTACTGGATGCAGGCTGTATCTGAGCACGACATCAGGTGGTTGGAACAGCGACAGCACAAGTGCGCCGAACAGCATGCAGTTGCGCCATGTTCGCTTCCCCCCTGACGATGGCCAAACCCCCCACCAGACCAACTCCACTCAGCTGCAACCGTACCAGGGAGGTGCCCCGCTAGGCATCAATTCCAAATACCTGAAAGAGACCAAGTACGGTAACAGGTTTGCACCTGGGTCTTTTTTCTCGTTTGTGCTCAAGTCAGAGAATGAACGAAATCAGACACTCTTCATCTCTGCTCCCCATTCCGGTCTGCTCGGCCAGCGTGAGAGTTCCGAGCCCCCACGGTACACTGAGACTGGCCTGTCACTAGAGCTTGTAGGCAAAATCCAGGATATGGGGCAGGTATCTGAGCCTTTCTCTGCCAGGAACGAACCTTTGGGATTTGGTAACGAACTCGCAACACAGTTCGACAAGCCCCTTACCGAGTACGCCATCATCACATCTTTCGGAATCGAGACGGTACGACGGAAGCGACTTGTTGATATTTTCGCTGCCCTTGTGAAATATGGGGGCGGTCAGGAGGGTACTGAAGCCGACATCAAGAAGCTTGCAAGACAGTATGGCCTTGCCGAGACAGCGGCCACTGCTCTGGCCGTGGCTTGTAATCAAGGCTCTGATGTTGGGCCAGATTCTCGGATTGCTAAGATCACAGATCCCGAGGTGACCGAGTTTGCTCGCAAGGTTTTCATCGAGTTTGGCGGCAAGGCGCATCTGACGGAGAGCGCGACAGTTGAGGGGCCGAGTGTCGAGAATGTTCGAGCATCGCCACGACACGATGGTATTGCGATGTACGTGGCACGCCTTGTGCGATCTATTTGGTATTCTCCGGTGATCAAAGAAGAAGCCACACCGGCCGGTCCTCTCCTTGCATCAGCTGTGAAGGTCAGCAAGCTACAGGACATCCAGCGCGCGCTGATGGACCTGCAAAAGTTCCTTGATGATAACAAGTCGTTCATTGAAGGTCTTGCAGGGCCTGAAGCCTTGGGTCGTGTCTCATCTAGACAAGAGGAAGTCGAGCTCCAGGGCGAGCATAGGGCGTTGACCAGCCTGGTCACGCTCGTGAACGACATGGTGGAAGGGATATCTTTTGTTCTTCTTCTCTTCGAAGAGCGACTCGAGGACGTCATGGCCCTGCTCGACCCCAGCACGCACGTAATGGCTCGGCGTATGACTTTCCAGGCACTCTTCTCCGTCAAGGAGGGTCGAGATCTTGCCAAGGACTTGGTCAAGGCCATCGTTAATCGCAGCATTGCAAAGGGTTCCAATGTTGAATCAGTCGCAGAGTCTCTAAGGAGGAAATGTGGCAGCTTCTGTAGTGCCGACGACGTCATGATCTTCCGTGGTCAAGAAGCTGTAAAGAAGGCAGAAGACATGGGTGCGAACGCTGAGCGCGGACGCATCTTGCTTAACGATAGTCTTGGTCTGTTCGAACAGGTCGCAAAGAGCCTGACTTTTGACAACTTGGCTTCGACGATTGATCAGTACATACGGCTTGAGTTCTATGCCGGTAAGTCAGAGCACTCCACAACCCGCGCTTTCACTGAATTGTATCCTAGGCGCCATCCGACTGTCACTCAAGGTTGCGCAAGAGTGGGACCGTGGCAACAAGGCCTTGTCATGGATCCGAGACCGTGACGACCCCAATGTAGACCCCAATGATGTGCGAAAGGACTTTTACGAGAAACGTGCGGCATGCTATGACCTCGTTCTCCGGGTCGTCGAGGCAGTCGACCAAGCATACAACAGGCAAGGACCTGTAGCAGATGGCGTCGTATCACAAGTCACACGACGCAAGTTTGAAGCATACGAACAGATCAACAACTCAGATGACGAGGTGTTCCAAAACTACCTGTACGATTGGTACATGCAGAAAGGTTGGGCAGAACGGTTGCTGGAGATTAATTCGCCATTCGTCGTTGAATATCTGCGCCAGAGCTCAGAGAGGGATGTCGCTCACGCAGATCTTCTTTGGCGCTACTACGCCCATTATAACGACTACTTGAGCGCCGCAGAGACACAGTACCAACTTGCAAAGAGTCTACTCAATCTACCACTGGAAAAGCGCATCGAATATCTCTCATTCGCAAAGGCCAATGCATCAACGCGCATGACTGGCTTTTCGGAGACTGGAGTCCGAAATAGGCAGTCAAGACAGGAGCTTCTGCGAAACATTGCCGATCACCTCGACATTGCAAACATCCAAGATGACATTCTGGGAAAGCTTAAGAGTGACGATCGACTCGCCGCCGATCCAGCTCGTAAGGAGCAAGTGCTTGGACTCCTGAATGGTCAGATTCAGCCGCTAGATGAGGTATGTTTTCGACAAGATTCTATCACCTCAGTTACTGACACACGAAATAGCTATATCACAACTACGCCGATCAGGCTGGATACTACGACGTTTGTTTACTCATCTACCACGCTGCAGACTACCGCAACATTCCCGACGTCCGCAACACCTGGTCGAACCTAATTGAGCAAGTTCACAAGCAGGCTCTTGGTGATAGGGTGGCGCAGCCATGGGAATCGCTTGCCCTCAAGGTCGAGGAGATTGGTCGCCGCGTCAACATGAACGAGAACGTCTTCCCCGTAAACATTGTCCTTCAGCTCCTCCTCCAGTATGACATCGAGTACTACAGACACGACGCTGCTTCTATGACACCGGAGCATATCCTCAATGTGAACCTCACATGGCCCATCGACGTCCTCGTTCGCCTCAACGCGCCCTTCGAGCACCTCGTTGCGACCTTCGAGGCGCTATGGTACGCGCAAGAAGCTCCCTTTACCAACCGAAACAAGAAGCTGCTCGTCAAATGGTGCATCTACTCAGTCGAGCAGTGGGGCATCACTAGCAGGCGCTCAGGCGCACTGTTCGGCAGCGCCGAGAATGCCATCGGCCTTGCTGAGTTTCTGAGAGTCGTGCTTGGCAGCGACACGCTGGGCCGCACTGCAGACGACCAGCAGTGGCTGCAGCGGGCTCGCGACGTTCGGGATCTGGTCGAGGAGGCAGCGCGTTGACATGGAGAGGGGACATAAATCGTATTTGCAAAAGGAAATTTGTTCGGCATTACTCCAGCGTGCGGCGTTGTAAAGGAGCATTGGGGGTTGGCGCGAGGGGACTTGTACGTATGTAACGCTAGGGCGCTGGCTTGAGGCTTTGTTGGGTAATGCATCAAGAAAATACCCACGTATATCTGCCTACATTGAGAGCCGTCGCTCGTTGAAGCTTTCTGTGTTGCTGTGATGTGCTCTGCTGCCGGACATGCGCGCCTCGTCATCGTTCTCACGAACTCATATCTGATTTGAGCGGTCGTTTACGATATTGCAAGCGGTTGCGGAGCAGTCTGTAAGTTCAAAGGCACGAGCATTGCTAGCCTGCTCTCGATGAACAACACAAGGCAGAGTAACTTTGCTTTCAAAGCTGGACACTGTCCTGTACCGTGGTCACAACACGATTCACATGTACGAAGCTGCAAGTATTTAGTATCGATCAACGTTCTTGCAACGTGACGACTTCTACGATTGCATTATGTTGCAGGTGTTAAAATCTGCAACTTTCATCTGCTAACTTAATGAAGTCAGATGAATGGTATCTACCCAAAACTCCATGCTGATGTAGTAAAGCAAGTGCGCCTCTTCTTCCGTCTTATCTTCCCTTCTCTACTCTATGAATACCAACTCTAGTGGCCGTTGACGCTCTTCTGGGTGACCATCCAGGTGAGCAGATCAACCTTCGTGACGACGGCCACGGCCTTCGGCTCCCCGTCAGCCTTCTCAGTGACAATGGCCGCGCTGTTCCACTCGAAGAACTTGTTCAGATCGCTGAGCTTGGTTTCCCGTGTGATCTCGACAAACTCCCTCCGGCTGCCGGCCTTGGCGTCCTCGCCGTCCAGGTGCAGCCTGCCGAGATCCTTGACGACCTCGTTGAGCTTGCGGAAGTCGAACATGACGTCTTCGACCTTGGACCGCGGTGTTGCGCGCCCGGCTGCGATGTAGGAGAGCAGGTTGCCCAGGGTGACAAGGCCGACGAGGCGCTGCTTGCCGGCGGCGGAGTATGTGGAGACGGGGAGCTGGTCGAAGCCCTTCTCGCGCATGGTCTCGATAGCTTCGCTGCAGGGCGAGTTGGCGGGGACTGTGGTGACGGGCCTGAGGCGCAGCGAGGCAATGGTGGCGCCGTGGAAGGGGTCGTTCTTGTTGTTCTTGCTGAGCGAAAGGCGACGTGTGACGTTCGCGGCCTCGGGTGTGTCAGGGGGGGTCTCCGGCAGGAGATCGTTGGCAGCGAGCCAGTCGTCGTCAACAAACTAGCAAGGTTAGCATCAGGGTGATGGAAGAATCTGGGTATTACAAACCTTGCTAAGATAGCTCCTGATGCTGTCGGGCAAGATGACGACTACAACATCGTCCTTACCCAGGCCAAGCTCCTTGATGGCCTTCACAGCGGCATCCATGGCACTGCCGGAAGATCCACCGCAAAGAATACCCTCCTCGGAGATCAGTCTTCTCGCGTATTGGAAGGCTGTGCGGTCATCGGTCTTGTACCACTTGTCAACGATCTTCTGCTCCAAAACTTCAGGAATGAAGTCGTAACCGATGCCCTCAACTTTGTATCCCTCGTTGACGCGCTCGTCGTTGAGGGACTCTGGCAACGCCAGAATGCTGCCCTGGGGATCGGCAGCAATGATCTTAATGTCGTTGTTATGCTTCTTCAGGCCACGCGCAAGGCCAGTGATTGTACCGCCAGTACCAGCACCTGCAACGAGCGCGGTGACCTTGCCCTGTGTCTGCTCCCAGACCTCCTCGGCAGTGCCGAACTCATGGGCAAGCGGGTTGTTGGGGTTCGAGTACTGGTCGAGGATATGAGCGTTTGGCAGCTCCTTGACCAACTTTCTCGCAACACCGATGTGGCTCTCAGGGCTGTCCCAGGCAGCGCTGGTGGGTGTTCGGATGATCTCTGCGCCCAACGCCTTCAGGACGGCGACCTTCTCCGGGCTCATTTTCTCGGGAAGAGTGATGATGGTCTTGTAGCCCTTGACGGCGGCGACAAGTGCCAGGCCAATGCCAGTGTTGCCCGAGGTGGGCTCGATCAGAGTGTCGCCAGGCTTTATGCGTCCCTCCCTCTCGGCGGCTTCGATCATGCGCAGAGCAATGCGATCCTTGACAGAGCCGCCGGCGTTGAAGGCCTCAACCTTAACATAGACGGTAGCTTCAATACCGAGCGACTGGGGGATCTTGTTGAGGCGGACAAGCGGCGTGTTGCCAATCTGCTGCGTGATATCGTCCATGACGACCGGCGGGATCTTGGGGCGCGTTGTTACAGACATGACGTTGATGCTCTATGCGTGTTTCTTGAAAGGTAGTGTCGTGAGTCTAGAAATATTGTTGCGAGAAGGACAGAATGACAAGCGAGAAACAAAGGGAAATCTCGCCACACTCAAGGAATGGGATGTCGTGATCTTTTTACGATTGTCGCAAAGAAAATGCTCGTCTGTTAGGTAAACCGTAACTAAGCGCCACTTAGGCCCCGCTGTTGAGCCGCGGCTAGAATCATGCCTTCCTTCAGACTTCAGCCCTGTGAACCCTGTGAACCCTGCACTAGTCGAACCTCTTTGGTCATGGGTACGATCTGGGTTGCCATCCCTGCGCTTCAAGAAGATTCGGGGCTTTTGCGATGAGATCTTTTGGCACATTTGTGCACATTACGCATGTTACAATCAGCTGAACAAACAATCGCACCCGCGGATATGCGACTTTACCATTCACCTGGTCTGGTCAGATATGTACTCCACTCCGACTGTCTCAGATGCAAACATCTGCAAGGCTAATCTCCAGTACATAAAATCGGCATGTTGGCAACTTAATTCGACAGATGCAACTAATCGTATCTTCTCAGCACTGATCTACTTGTTTAGGTCGAAGGGCTTTTGCACTTGCAAATATGGATATATCCTGCATGAAATCTTTGATCAACTCCATCAACTCCATCAACTTGAACATCAGAGACCAGTTACATTGTACTTGACTGAACGAAGATGGCTGATACGGCGTCAAGTTCATCGCCCTCCAGAGTTCGAGTGCCAGTTGGTCGAATGCGGAGGTGTCTGAACTCTTCGTAACTCGTCGCAGTGCATCCATGTATACTTCGTGGGTGCTCTTGTTGTAGTCGATAGGCACTTGATCTTCTTTTCGTACGAGACTCAAAAGGCCATAGACCTTATCGCGAGGGTCGTAGCATTCTTGCCGGACAAAATACCGCAGACACACAGCAAGAGACATGCTGTAACCGCGAGCTGGAGCTTCATGCTCTGAGTGGGTTACTAAGAGCCTGAAGTGGGAGAATATGCTATGGTGCGCCTTTGACATAGAGACGCGAGATCCAAATCGCTTTGCTGCAATTACGAGCTTGTTGAACGGAAGCCAAGTGACGCCGGACCGTACACGAATGCTTTTCGGCAACAACAGTTCTTGTATGATCCACAGTCTGCGCCAGTAGTTGTTGCTGAACACAATCTTGGCAGCCTGGACTAAAGGATGGGTATCTTCGAGCTTTGGACTGAGACTTTTGTCTTTGTTGCTGTCGATGCTGCATAGGATACGCGCTGCATCTTCACAACCCATGCCGAGCCATACAATGACATGAAGACAGCCAGTGTATATGCGAGACATCAATTGCACCTGGTGACTGCGTTCGCCGTGGTGAGCCTGGCAGATACATATCTGATCGATCCACAGATACTGGAAATTGCAGTGATCGTTTCGGTGACATTTCAGGAAGTCGTATAGGTTTTGACGGACGAGCAGGAGCTTTCCATTAACCACTATGGCCCTGGAAGGTGATGGTGGACCCCAAGTATACGACAATGTAACGTAAGCTGGAGCAAGCTCGAGATCGAACTCTTCGATTTTGCATGCTACTTCGTCATCGAGATATTGTGTAGGAAGAAGCTTGATCAACCGTATTTGTCGTCGTGCGGCGTTCAACGGTGTATGGCGATAGAAGCTCGACTCATGCGATCGGTGTATTAATTCCATGGTGCTTGTCAGGTACCGAGAAGTGGTTTTGAGTGCTTCTATTGTAAGTCTTTACGAGAGTTGGCAGGTTAAGCACTCTCGTAGAGATTTACAGGGCTGTAAGAGCACCTTCTCTTACAACGTCTCTACAAGAGTACGTATCAGAGCTTCCTTCCGGTGGAAATCGTATCTATAATGATTTCAAAGGTTTACTGGCTTCTCAATCCGCACAAGTCTGAGAATTTAGGGTAGCAACAGGTAGCATTAAACCAGCGCGGGGAAGGCCATGATAATATGCAGCCAAGGGTGGCGCAGGTAAGGCAACAGTCATCCAATACCAGTGCAGTTATCTGCCTTGCTCAGCCTTCCGTACAATATAGAATCACGCATAATACTTGACCTCATGTGGAGCTCAGCCTTACCGAAGCTTACCAGCGTTATGTATATGAGCGAGAATGTGTTCTTGCCACCTGAGAAATACGATCATGTATCAAGCTTATGAATGTATGGTCAGGGCATGTTGGCTCCAGAAGCCTTTCTTTGAGTGAAATTTCGGGTATGATCCGATTAGTGCTAGACAGTGACAGCAGGCTCTGGCATATTGACGAGCCAATTTTCCCAAAACCTGAAGCCATCGAGACTCTGCTCACGACACAAAGCACCAGCTTCTTCAGCCATCTCTAGCTCTTCGATCGCGACTCCAACACTCCACCCGAACTTCTCAGCAGTTTCCTGCGCTGTAATACCCCTGCCATAGAGTTGCCAGTCCCATGATACATCTAAACTTGGCGATTCGCTGTGGAGATTCTTCAACCACGCAAGCAGACTGGCAATTGTCTTTTCGTCGGTTCGATCACGGCCTTGGACTACTAATAGACCACTTTTGAACTTTCGCAGCCGAATCGGTAGTTTAAGCGTGTCCCACATCCTTGCTGCTTTCTCGAAATCAGCGGGGCTGACCAGCTCAACACCACCCCGTGCACGATTGAACATAGCCCACAGATCAACAAGCGTCATGATGCCGCCTTCTCTTCGCAACACCCCCCTTGTGTCGTCAGTGAGCCATTCCGCAAGGTTGCGTGATAGCTCAGATACGTAAAGTGATTCTGAGCCCGAGCCTAGCATATCTTTCGTCGTGACAAGCCCCAGTGCAGACGCCGACTGCGACGCTAAAGCGTTGTCTTCCGAGTTGCCATTCGAATCCACGTTGGCATGTTGCGCAAACTGCTCGGCAAGTGCAATGATTTCTTTCGCCGAGGTCATAAGCGCTTCAAGATCTTCGAAGGCATTGCCAATCATAGCCTCGTTGTTCTGCCTTTGTTCAAGACCACGACGCTCCAACCCGGCGATGCCCACCACACGAGGTCGCTCAATTTCTGCCGATGCCTTGCCCGACTTCGTGGAGTAGCTGTCATCAAATGCGCCAGAGCTCGGTCGAGGCTTCGGTATAGGAGGTGCACTCTGAAGTAGCCACTTGCGTTGTACCAACGCATTCTTAAGGCGCTCGTAGAATATCTTCTCGCCGCCACTTCGGAACGACAGTTTGATGCATTCGATGGTGGTCGTCTGTATGGGGGTGGTCAAAGACGGCCCGGGTGACTCTGGCCTACGAAGTTCTGCAACGTGTTCCAGCCGCTTGTCTATCGCGGTAGTCAAAGATGCACCGCATATCTCACAGTTTAGAAGCGAAGGGTGGTTCTGATATGTACATCGCGGGCACGAAACCATCCCCCCAGATGATGTTGAAGGTGTGGAACCACTCTTGTTATCCTTTAGCGGTACGGTGGGAGCTGGTCTGTTCGAGATGGCTGCAATGGCTGCCTTCACCACATGCATAGTAGGCGGTTTGATGCCGCAGGCTAGGCATGGTGGTATCGGTGTACGCGACGCAAGCGCAGGATCGAAGTTCGACGGTACGGGGTTCGAGAAGGAGCATATGGGACAAACCCAGGATGCGCTTATGGATGGTGCTGGTGCAGGGCTGTTGCGACGCTCTGGAGAGCCGGACGAAGGGCTCTGCGCAATCGGCGCTGACAGGCCGCGTGATAGCTGATTGGCGGGTTTGGGGTACAGAGTGATTTTGGGAGAGGACTTGAGGAAGCCGGCCTGAGAGTGATGTTAGCACATACTGTCGCGTGCATCTTCTGCACGACCGAACTCACGTAGAAGTCTGGCTTCTCTACGTCCTTGAGAAAGATGGCGACCGAATTCTTGCGCGGCTCCGCATGATCAACGTAGCACACACGATGTGAAGTCAGATAGGCCTGGCCGTTCTGGTACTGTGGGATCTTGAATTTGCTACATCAGGCGTCAGTCGCGTTCAACATACTGGAGACGGCACGTACCCCTCATACAGTCCCACGGCATCTTGCACGAACAACAGCGTCTCCTCCGGCAAGAGCGACGGGCGCAAAGCGGTGGTCAGATCGAGTTGGTGCAAGAACATTCAGGCCATTCATGAGGGTGCAATAATGGCGGCCATGGCAACCTAAAGGTGCAACATGCGGCGCATTCACCAAGGCCCCGGCCCGTCTTCGTCATTCGAGGCCGCGCTAGAGGGCAAATGGGGACTAGCGGCTGCTGACCCGCTTTGTCGCTTCACTCACCTCCACACTGGACGACTTGCCAACTCGCCCTCTCGCTCCTCACACCGTCCTGACGACGCTTCACCACCGTAAACCACTTACAACAGCTACCGCATCCTCTTCGTGTCTTATTCATTTGCGCCCTTAGTCACATGATGATGCCCACCGCCACCTCTGCGTGGAACCAGCCCATGCAGCCACCCGCCTACAACGCGGTCCAACCGCGCACCTCCCTCCAGCCTGCACTGGCCCCAGTACGTAGATATGTTCGCGAACAGTACACATCGCATGCTAATACGGAGCCGCAGACAAGTAATAGCCCCGCCTCCAGCAAGCCGAAGAAAGTCGAGTGGCCCCCTGCGGTGCGCGATTACGTCCGCCGCGCCTTCGATCCTGAAAGCGTCATCGCGGGTGTTTCGAGCCAGGAGATGCAAACGAAACTGAAAGAGACCATCAGCTACTACGCTGAACGAAACATGCAAGATACCATAAATTGGACCACATATCCCTTGCCTCAGGAGCTCATCCAAGAAGAGCGAAGGAAAGCTGCACTAATGTCACCCACACATAATGGTTTCGCGAACGGTCTCTCATCTCTTCATCTCAATGGCGCAACCGCCCAAACTAACCTATCTCCATCCACACTGAAGAAGCGCAAATCCCAAGACGCTGATGAGCTTGCTCAGCAAACTCAGGCTACTCTCCCGCCTTGGCGTAGAACTAACCTAGAATCACGCATGACTTTCGCCGAGGCACCTAACGAAAAGCGCCAAAAGAAGAATGCCGCTTCTGACGCCTCAAGTAAGTTAGAACAAGCGGAACTGGAGAAGAGACGACAACGATTCAATCTTGGCAAGCCCGGCAACAACAAGGCAGCACCATGGGGAGCCTCAGCAAAGGACGAAGACGAAATGCCCACTGGTCCTGTCGTTGGCACCAACATGGCGCTCGAGAAGAGCTACTTCCGTCTGACCGCACCACCAAAGGCAGAGACTGTCCGACCCTTACATGTGCTTGAGAAAACCTTGGCGATGCTCATCAAAAAGTGGAGAGCCGAAAAGAACTACAATTATATTTGCAACCAGTTCAAGTCACTCCGTCAGGATCTGACTGTTCAGCATATCAAGAACGCCTTCACTGTGAAGGTTTACGAGACGCATGCTCGGATATCACTAGAGAAGGGGGACACGGGTGAGTATAATCAGTGCCAGACGCAGCTGAAGGCGTTGTACGCACTGAGTCTTGGTGGTAATCCGGCCGAGTTCAAAGCCTACCGCATTTTGTACTTTGTATATACGTGCAACAAGACCGACATGAACGACATGTTGGCAGAATTAACCCCTGCAGACAAAACCCACCCATGGATCAAGCACGCACTCGATGTTCGCTCAGCCCTAGCTCTTGGCAACTACCACAAGTTCTTCCGTCTCTATCTCGAGGCACAGAACTTGGGCGGCTACCTGATGGACCTATTCATCGAGCGTGAGCGACTCGCTGCTCTCGCTAACATGTCTAGAGCGTAAGAGCAATTACGGTGCTCGCTCCACATAGCTATGCTGACACTCAACAGCTACATTAGTATCACTCTGCGCTTCTTGACTGATGAGCTCGCTTTCGACAACGATGAATCGTGCCGTGACTTCCTCGGATCGCATGGCGCCCAGAACATCATCGAAGAAAAGCCCGACGAAAAGACTGGCAAACAGTATCGCGTGAAGATCCGCGAGGCTGCAGCGCAGCTGGAGCAGCTTCGTGCTGGTGCGTTCAGCAAAGTAGACATCAAGGGCCAGATTTGAGTTCCGGTACCGACGATGGCGACGCCAATAGTCCTGATTCCAGCGTGCATCCTTTCTCAAGCCGCGCGTTCGTCACTTTAGATTTCCTTGACATATTCTCGCGCCTCACTCCCACGTCATCATGGACCTGCCCGCCCACGACGCCCTCTCAAACAGCCGTGTCCCGGCAGGAAGTGTTTCCTCGCGTCAGTTGCCCGGAACGCGGGGTATCCGCTCATGCATTGGATGCGGCGAACTTTCTAGTCATATTCCATACGTAGGACGTTTCAGACGTGGTTCTCAGTCGCCCATCAACGTTTTTTTTTAGTGTTTGGTACCATACATTCTGCTCTGGGTGCAGAGGCAAAAGCAAGAACGGGTTTGAAAAGAGCGGCACATCACAGGATCACAGCGGAGGTTAGAAGGAGCAACGAGAGTTCGAAACCGGGCTGAGCAGCGCTGTTCCCGTGCCTGCTTCAAGCGGGCGTGTCCGAGACCATGTTGCTTTCGGAGACCGGCACGCTGGCTTGGACGGTCTGGTCCGGTTCGGTCGTATTTGGCGGAGCATTATCGAGGTCAATTATCGCAAGCCATCTCATGGTATTGCTCAAAATTACGCAGCCAGCATCATCGGGATTTCTGTGCCCAGTGCGTGGTGCGGTGGTGGAGCGTGCGCACAGCGCTAGGGCAGAACCAATGAAACGGGCAGAGTGGATCTTGGGAACGTGATTGGCATGCAAGGGTTCGAGAAGGGCGTAAGGTTTGGCGCTGGCATACCCACATGAGGCTCGTGGGCGTTAGGACAGTCTGCAATACATTGGGTTATGTTTCTTTTACTGGAGTTGCAGCGCGCTTAGCAACGGTGATGGCGGGCTCGTGTACACCGTACGCGCAATGGCTGGGTACCTATCAGCTGTGATGTGTCACAATCGGACCTTGCCAGCATGCCCCCGCTCGCGAGGGAATGAAACAGCAGCCAGTGGAGCTCTCGTGTATTTGCAATGTTCTGGAGGGGGACCCGCCTGCGACGGGCTGCGACCAGGGCCGACGTGATGACGGATGACAAGCACGTTGTTCCCGGGTTTGACGGGTCGCAGGCAGCACGGCTCAAGGCTCAAGGCTCAAGCTGCACGCCGCGAGTGTTGCCATGTTGCCATTGTCGCGCCCCACCGCAGGCTGATAGGCTCTAGCGCACTGGGGCTGCAGGCCGATGGAACCGGATGCAGGTCCGTCCTCCGGTCTGTCAGGAAAGCGTAGCCTTGCAGTAGTCGGTGGAGGAGAGAGTCCCCACGGTCTGGGCGAGCTGCTGCGTCGTCTCCAGCGAACACATTAGTGACATTCCGCATTCCGCGACGCACGGCCAGTGTGTCGTCACAAACGCGTCGCATCGCCGGCGTCCCGCGGTGATCTCCAGGGCCAACATTGGGCCTGCGACGACAAAGACTAGCCTGTGCCGGGTGTTTCCAGGCCGTGGTAGAGCAGCGGATTCGCCCAGTCGCCCCTTTGCACAGCCAGAGCACTGCCCAAGTCTCCGGGTTGCCAAGTGAGGCGACCAGGGTTGCTCTGCCTTGCTGTTGCAGTGGAGTCGCCCGCAGTGCCCGCTCATTTCTTGTTCCTGTGCTGGACTCTGTGATCTCCAAACGACGACCTCTCGCCTTGGCCGCCGTTGGGCTACAGTGCCGTTGCCCTACTCTGCCCACCACGCCGCCCGCCGCCCCAGCAGGCGCACGACCGCTCCCCGATCTCACACGCCGCGTTGCTCATTTCTCCCCGCACACGCCAGCCCGCCGGTGCCCACGATCGCCCGCCGTCGTCGCCGCAGCCACCCCACGGTCCCGGTCTCGCAGCTCGCGGTGCAGTGCGCGCAGCCCGTCAGCAGCCAGCAGCCAGCAGCCAGCAGCAGTAGCAGCAGCCCGCTGCCCGCCGCGCCCTCGCCGTCGCTGAGCGTCGCCGCCAGCCGCTGCCCGCCATGAAGGTACTTACGCCGCCCGTCTGCCTGGAGTGCCCGGCGCTGACCCTGTGCAGTTCCGCCGGTCGATGAAGGGGGAGAAGGACGCACACCGCCCGCACCACATCTCCATCCCGGCCAAGGATGCGATAGCCATCGTGCCGCCGAAGAAGGTGCGTAATCGTCTAAAAGTCCCTTCACCATGCGGCGATTTGCGCTGCACGCACACACCCCACCCCAGTTTCCCAATGCGGCCGCACGCGCGCGAAGCTAACGGCCGATCCAATTTCGCAGGTCATTAAAGCCCTCTATGATTACAGCGCGGCCGACCCGAACCAACTCAGCTTTTCGCAGGGCGACTTCCTGCACGTCGTCAACCGCGAGCACGACACCGACTGGTACGAAGCCTGCAACCCGCTGCACGGCTCGCGCGGCCTGGTCCCCGTCTCGTACTTCGAGGGCGTCGGCAAGACAGTGCGCGACAGCGCCGGCTCAGCACCTCGCCAATCTGCGCAGACCCAGCCGCACGACTCTGGCTACCAGGAGCCCCTGAGAGGGATAGGCAGCCCCAACCCGCTGGCCTCTGCAGGCATGGCGCACTCGATGGGCCACCAGATGCGCATGTCGCAGTCGGGCAAGACGGGCGCCATGGTCTACGGCATCGTCATGTACGACTTCAAGGCGGAGCGGCCCGACGAGCTGGACGCAAAGGAGGGCGAGGCCATCATCGTTATTGCACAGTCGAATCCCGAGTGGTTCGTCGCGAAGCCCATCACACGCCTCGGCGGCCCCGGCCTGATTCCCGTGTCGTTCATCGAGATTCGCGACATGACCACCGGCCAGGCAGTCCCCGATGCGCAGCATGCAGTCTCCGCAGCAGGCGTGCCCAAGGTCGAGGAGTGGAAGAAGATGGCTGCAGACTACAAGAACGGCAGCATACCGCTCGGCAAGCTGCAGGACAACACGCAGCAGTCGTTGCAAGCCGGCATGGAGCGCATGAGCTTGGGTGGACGAAGCCAGACCCAAGGCCGGAGTGGCTCGGTAAGTCAACGTATTCTACGAGGCCCTGCACATCTAATCTTCCCCAAGGTTTCGCACTCGCGCTCAGGCTCGGTTGCCATGCAAGGCGGTCAAGGCCGCGCCGACCAGTTGCTTGCGCCTGTCAAGGCATGCGTACCACGGTACTGCTTCGCCGATGACATCTTCTGGTTCATCATCGAGTGTCAGATGGAGGACGGCAACCACTGGGAGCTCCAGCGCTTATACCAAGACTTCTACGACCTCCAGATACAGCTCATTGCAACCTACCCGGTCGAAGCTGGCACTAGCGGCCAAGGAGAGCGCACATTGCCGTTCATGCCTGGACCTGTCACCTACGTTACCGATAACATCTCGAACGGTCGCCGCGCAAACCTCGACGAATACATAAAGAACCTGCTCAAGCTCGGCCCGCACATCACACATGGTCAGCTTGTAAAGGGATTCTTCGCGCCAAGGCAGGGCGATTATGAGATCGATCCCGACGTGCAAGCTCAGGACGACTACAGACTGTCCCAGCAGTCTGGACAATCTTCGAACCATTCGCACGGAGGATCCACGAGCAGACAGTCGTCTGCTGATCAATTGCAGGCTACCACCCCGGTAACCCCTTACTCTACTGGATCATACGGCGCTCACCAGCGTGGTCAGTCGTCAGCCTCGCAAGTGTACTCGTCAGCCCTCAATCCCCCACCGATGAATCACCAGCACTCCTCAGCATCGACCGCAGTAAACACTGGCACATCCTCAGCACTCAAAATTAAGGTCTGGTTCGAGGAGGACAACTGCGTTGTTATCCGCATGCCGATTTCTCTTCGTTACGCCGACCTGTACAACAAGCTGAGGGAAAGAAGAAGACTCGAGAGGCCCAATGAGCCCGATGAAGATTTGAATGTCGAATACAGAGACGAAATGGAAGGGGCGTTCTTCCCCATCGAAAACGACGAGGACCTGCAAATTGCGGTCGAAAGAAACCCAAAGCTGACTTTAAGTGTCACAACGAGGAGGTGATAGCTATGATGTCTCTTTGGACAACTAATTGTTTCACTTCTTTGGTCACCGCTACTTTGGCGGTTATCTTCTACTTCATTACATGTTTCACGATCGATACCTCTCTGCTTAGGGCGTTGATTATACAACACAGAAAGGCGTTTAGCGGAGTACTTGGGGGGTTTGCGGCTGCATGATTCCCACTTGTTGGTTTTGGGTTTTTGCATTATCCTTAGCTTGGGTTGTTGAGTGCATACGCTGGTTGGTCCACGTTATTATGAGGACACGGACTGGTAGGCTGGATGGTTGGCTGGGCGGTTGGCTGGATGGTGGGTTTAGGTAGAATGGTGCTCGGCGTAAGCACAAGCGCAAGTGAGGAGATGCAAAGCAATTCGACAGATGCGATGAACGTCTCGCGTCCTTCCAGCTGTCTGTGTGGTGTGCATGTGATGCTTTATTGTTCCTTATTTGGGAATGTCGATCTTCTAATGTCACCCTTTGTCTCCATGGAGACATCTTCAACACCGAGATCCCGACTCCTCAGCCTGATATCTTCCCACTTTGGAAAATGCACCTTTGCAACGTCTCCTGCCAATTCTACGCGGCTCGCGAAACAAGCCATAGCGGTGAACGATGCCGTCATTCGATGAGCAGGGCAGTCAGCAGCGACCGCTCCCTTAGCCACGCGGCTCGTAGATTGTATCTGGCCTAATGGCGCCTGCACCTCAGCTGGCATACCGCAACTTGACGATAGTTTGTGTGCTCGCCAAAGATGCCGTTAATGAACAGTTACTTAGCTGGAACGAATGGTGTTGCACCACGACCGTAGATCCGGACAGATCCCGCCATACTGGAATGAGCGCTGGCCTCGGCGATTGCGGAGCTTCGTGTGAGCTTCGAGGGACAGGTCACGCTCGCCATCACTCACATCCTACGCGCCTTCGCCTGACGTTATCCACAGCGCTTGCCTGCCGTTCACCGCCCGCTGCTGCCCCGCACATGCTCTAGTACACTAGGAAACAGCAACCAAAGCGCCACAGTGGCTACCTCACGCTTAACCAAGCTCTTCCTCGCGGCCATCGCACTCTTCACTCTAACCGCCGCCATTCTATCTTCACTCCGACTCGCTGGGCGCACCCCCTCTATCCTGAGCCACATAAAGCCAGGGCCCCTCCGCAATCCACTGCACGTACAACCGTCTCGCCCTCTTACCAATTCCACCATGGCCCCCGCACAATACCAGAAGCCGCCGCAGCTGCCACCTAAGTTCACTGCCACCAAGGAAAGCTTGCTGGCGGACACGAAGAGGCTCATTGAGAGGTCCCGAGGTGTGCAGGATGCTGTTGTCAAGAGCGGCGAGGCAACCTTCGCGAAGGCCCTCCTCCCAATTGCCCACGATGACAACAAGATGGCCATCGAGTCGCACATAATTGGTTTCTACAACGCGGTCTCCACTAGCAAGGAGCTCCGCGATGCGTCGACCGAGGCAGAGCAGCTGCTGGACGACTTCGGCATCGAGTCATCTATGCGCGAGGACGTCTTCCAGCTGGTCGACAAGGTGCTGAAGGCAAAGGAGAACCTGGACCCCGAGTCGCAGCGCCTGCTTGAGAAGGATCACAAGTCGTTCATTCGCAATGGTCTGAACATCCCTGCTGGCGAGAAGCGCGACAGGTTCAAGGCGATCAAGCAGCGTCTCAGCACCATCGGCATCCAGTTCTCAAAGAACCTGAACGAGGAGAACGGAGGGCTCTGGTTCACAGCTGAGGAGCTTCATGGTGTGCCAGAGGACGTATTGTCCGGTCTGAAGAAGGGCGAGGGGGAGAATGAGGGCAAGATCTGGCTTACTTTCAAGTACCCAGACCTGTTCCCGACCCTGAAGTACGCCACCAACCCTGAGACACGCAAGAAGGTCTTCGTCGAGAACGAGAACAAATGCAACCAAAACGTCGAACTCTTCCGTGAGGCTGTTCTCCTCCGTGATGAGGCCGCCCGCATGCTCGGCTACAAGAACCACGCCGAGTTCAGAATAGAAGACAAAATGGCAAAGACACCCAAGACGGTCGATGACTTCCTTGGCGATTTGCGCACACGCCTTGCACCTGGCGGCAAGAAGGAAATCGAAGCCTTGATGGAAATGAAGAAGAACGATGTCAAGGAGCAGGGTCTGACAGGCGAGCTTGCCGAGAAGTACTACCTCTGGGACCACAGGTACTACGACCGCCTGATGCTGGAGAAGGACTTCCAGCTTGACCACCAGGTCATTGCCGAGTACTTCCCCCTGCAAACCACTATTGATGGCATGCTCAAGATCTTCGAAGAGCTCTTTGGCTTGGTGTTCGTTGAAATCGTCGGCGAGGAGAGAGCCGCTCTGGCAGATGGTGGCAAGGCAGAGGACATCGTCTGGCATCCCGAAGTCAAGGTCTTCAGCGTTTGGGATGACGAGGCTGAGGGCGCTGGCTTTGTAGGCTACCTCTATCTCGATCTCTTCCCTCGCGACGGCAAGTATGGACATGCAGCCAACTTCAACTTGCAGCCTGGCTACATAGATGAGAACGGCAAGCGGAGATACCCCGCGACTGCTCTGGTCTGCAACTTCTCGAAGCCAACACCAAAGAAGCCTTCGCTTCTGAAGCACGATGAGGTCGTTACTCTGTTCCACGAGCTGGGCCACGGTATCCACGATCTTGTCTCTCGCACAACCTTCTCCCGCTTCCATGGCACCAACACAGTGCGTGACTTTGTCGAGGCTCCATCGCAGATGTTGGAGAACTGGTGCTGGACACCTTCCCAGCTCCGCGCTCTATCGCACCACTACTCTCACCTCTCACCTGAGTACGAGCAGGCGTACCTTGAATCATCTGGTGCCGATAAGAAGCCCTCAGATGAGCGCATCCCTAGCTCGCTCGTCAGCAAGCTCATCAACACTAAGCACGTCAACGATGCCTTGTTCAATCTGAGGCAGCTGCACTTCGGCACTTTCGACATGGCAATTCACGAGCCAAGCAGCCACGAGGAGGCCGAGAAGTTGGACATTACACAACTGTACAACAGTCTTCGTCAAGACATTTCTCAGCTCGACGGCCCCGAGGCTCTCAGCGGCGATAAGAAGGGCGATTGGCACTGGGCCAACGGCCAAGCCACCTTCGGTCACTTGATCGGCGGATACGACGCTGGGTAAGTTCCACCACACTCCAACAATCACCTCGAATATCGTGTTAACACATCACAGATACTACGGCTACCTATCCTCTCAGGTCTACTCCACCGACATGTTCTACTCGGTCTTCAAGAGCGACCCCATGAACGGCAAGGAGGGGAGAAGGTACAGGCACACTGTGCTCGAGCGCGGTGGGTCGAAGGAGGAGATGGAGATTCTTGAGGAGTTCTTGGGCAGGAAACCGAGCACCGAGGCGTTCTACAAGGAGCTGGGTATTTCTAAGTAGATGGCTTGAGTCCTTCGGAGGGTTCTAGAGCGCGCATATAAATGGAGAATGCATTGACTCGTTTTCAGCTCTCGGGTGTGCTTTTGTTGTGTAGCTTGATAGTGGTTGAAGTCACCATGTACTGGATTGGTCTGGAAGCGGATTGTGGACTCGAGGATACTGAGTGTTGATGTATCCGTGCATACACACCAGATATGGTTTCAGTGGTAGATACAGCACCCGTTGAGTCTCAAGAGACGGCCTGGTGACCCCCGATACACTCGTATCATTTCTCCACCTCCTTGGAAAAGAGCAGGGCCTGATCGGTTGAGCTTATTGGAACCAAGTCTATGAGCGGTTGTATGCAAACCGGAGGGCAGGTGTACGGTATGCAGTGTGTGGCGAGAAGCGCTTGACCTTGATGTATATGTCGTTTTCAGTGTACGCTGATATACTCCTAGCCCCAACCTGCGGATCCTTTCCCACGCCCCGCACGAGTCCTGATTCCAGAAACAGCAACGTCTTGGGAGATGATGGGGTGGGGTGGGGTGGCGGAGGGGCGAGTGGTTGGTGATGTAAGGATGGCGTGAAGATGGATGTGGAAACGGTGATGAAGATTCAGATCCAGATCCAGAAAGAGAAAGAGAAAGAGATGCTGATGCTGATACTCTGAGCCAGTGTCGACTCGGGCTGGGACGTTTGTTGACGTCACGCGGTAGGCGTCGTGTACGCTTTGCGTTGGCTTGGTTGGAATCGTGGATATGCTTTCTGACACAGCACATTGGGGTTGGGGGAAAGGGGTTATGATGCGGCAGTGTGGATGGGATGATCTGGATGTTGGCAGTGCGATCTAGTGATATAGAGCGTCAGTACGGGTACGGGGATAACCTCCCGGAGAGATGGTGGCTGAGATGGTCGTGGTCAGGGATATGTGGGTTGGATACTGAGAAACGACAGCGGGACGTGACAGTTGCGGACTTGGCTTCCTTGAAAGAGGGTGCCTTTCCCCTCTCTTTTTTGGTTCTGAGTGCTGGGTACAGGAGATACTGGAAATCTGACTTGAGACCTGCGTAGAGACGGGTTCATGCGCGTTCTACTCTGACTTGGGTCAGATTGTGGACGTGGGAGATGGGAAATTGATATATCAATCTAGTAATTTCTAAGTATCAGTGCGGATAGATCGAACCAGATTTGACAACTAACATGGTAAAGGTCGGAAATGTGTGGGAGCTTTACTTGCTTTGGACAGAAGAAGGTGCCCCTTTCGCTCTTTAGAGGGCATTTGGTGCTGAATATCGACAACGGGAATTTGGAAGGCCGTGAGTCGAGACGTGTATGGAGAGAGGAGAATGCGATTGTGGTTTTAGCTTCGTGAAGTGATACATGCCTTGTACACGGAGCGGTTGTGAAACGAACGAAGAAGCTCGAAATGCAGCACTTCAGCGAAGCTTTCAGTAGGCTTGAATTCTGTGTGTCAGGCTGCAGTACTGCGACTCTGGCTTCGTAAACATTGCTTTGGTTCTTGACAGAGGTTGTCTATGATTTTTGATCACGTCTCCAGAGCCATGTCGATGTATCTTCTCGAGGCGTTGGCCTACCACCTGCGTTGAATCTTACTGTCACGAGCGATATGCTGACCGGCACGACGCGTAGATGACATTCTACTGACTTTATCGTTTGATAAGCTAGGAACAAATATACAAGAGAGTAATGACTGCAATGCAATGTATTAAAGGATGTGAGGAACAATGCTGCGACGTCCAAGCTTGAAGGTGCTCAAGTTCGTTCCTACACATCTTCACAATTCAAGATCAGAGATTGTACATTTGTAGGTCTATCACTATGTTACTTCGTTCATTTATACACAAGTACGTTCATGTCTAATACTACTCGAGGTACGTTCACACGCACGATAAGCTGCCTTATTCGATAGAAAGGGTGATGGCTCTTTTTCTCATCTTACGGTGTGTCAAGAACACATTTATCTTGCAGGGATGTTGCCTTTTGATTTGGGCTGCAAGTCTGGTCATTTCTTGATCATGGGATCTTTCGTTGTCTTGCCATTCGGGCCGACTTCGACATTCATCATGCTGTAGACAACGAGGGTCTGCAATTCGAACTTGACCCACAATACTAGCATAAACTAACCAACATATTATGTGGGCCCTTGTGGTTGTATGCGTTATGTAGAGAACCTTGACTCATCTGTATATCACTTGATCTCGATCGCCACAAGAAATGTACCTGCTCATATGGAATGCAAATGTGTAGGGAAAACCGGGGCAGATGCGCCGAGAAGCGAACATGGAGCGATCCAGAAACAAAAAAGAATGGCAGCAAAACAAAATGAACAAATCCTATCCTCGTACCAAGGCATGCGAGGGAACTCAGAGTCACTGATACTCCATCAAAAGGCGGACCGTAGCGTGTGTTCAACATTGCACTGATCAGACGCAAAGCTTACAGAGATTGGCGACGCGCTGCAGGATAGCAGTGACCGGTCGCGAAGAGGCGCTGAAGTGCACGGTGAATACTGATGTTAACCCCAGCAACTTCCAACCACAAAATGCTCGTTGGCTGTGAAGACTCGACATAGAAGGAGGCGAGGAAGTCAAGATTCCAACATAGGACTGAATAGCAGAGGCAGGCTGAAGACCCTGAGAGCACGGTCCCTGGAGCCTGTCCCCTGTTTGCACACAAGAACGGGGGCGCCCGCTGACGATCGGTAGCCTGATTGCACTACGTCTGCCACCTGCCCGTCAGAATTCTCCGAGGATCAGGGGCTGTGTTCATGTCTGCAAGACCGGCCCTGTAATCTGATGTAGCGGATCAGCACCATATGGCCATGGTGGTAGCCGCTGGTCGCTGAGGAGATGTGGTAATATGATCGATCTGGGTGCGAGGAGTTCACAAGCATGACAATCAAGTTTATGCAGTCATCACGGTGTAGTGATCGGGGTACCGGACTGGCTCGAGTGGCTGTAGGTACAGATATGCAATATAGTGCTGTTAAAGTCTCTTGCAGTAGGGGGATGCTGGGTTGCTTGTGTGATGATATCCGTGTCGCCATAACAAGAATAGCGGCACTTCTTCGACTATGCCCAGAGAGGCGCATGTGAGCGATGATACGAGAAGTTAAAAGCGACTCATACGGAGATAGTCACATGGGGAGAGTCAGATTCGAGTATGATTGGCATCGATTCTGGGTGAACACCTAGAAGTCTTTGAGCTTAGCAATTCAGCCCCCAGAGATGTTGAGACAAACTAGTATGATTTGAGAGAGTCAGTTGATGTCTGTCACAATGGTTGTCGTCTCCTTCTGGAAGCCTGATGCGGGCGAAGAGCATACAAGTGGCTGCCCATTGTTAGCGCGCTTGCTGTAAAGACATTTCCGTCGTCTTGAGATGCAGACCGAATGTTGAGTGAACACACAGCAGGAGGGAATTACGACGACCAACTTACAGGCTTAGTCGCGCCGGATGTCGTGGCCAGCTGACACAGAACACAGGAAGCCTGCAGCTTCCAGGGGCAATGTCCGTTGAGGCATTGCTCATCAGAGGTTTGTAGAACGCCGCGAGCGATGTTGATTGGATGCCAATTTGTTTGATGTCGGCACCTTGTTGAACAGGTTGGTTCTCGTATGAGGGGTTCTGTTTGATGAGGTGAGAATCAAATGCTGATAGCCGCCTAGCCAGGTGCACCCAGGTACTTTGTTGATGCAGTGACATACGCTATCAGATCGTCGCGGCAACTACATGTCGCGAAACAGTGGCGCTATCTGCTTGTCTGTCCTGGGATCAGAATACTCGAACTTGCGACGCGTAACCAAATGATAGGCTAGGGTGTAGTGACGCTCGTGCTGTACACCCACCTCAGCCTGGGCATAGACGCACGAGCTGCAGAATAGGCCACAGCGAATGCTCAAACCTTTTGCCTCTAGAGCTGCAGCTCTGAACGTGGATCTTGGAGTGAACTTGAATGCTTTGTTTGTGAAGGAGCACAGGCCGACCGTTTGCGACCCGTCCACAGGTGTCACAACGGTTCTTGTGTATCACGCCCAGGGCCTCACTGAAGTGTGTGCAATTAAGCTCTCTGCAAAACGCCTCCCACAGGTCGAGTGTAGATGCGGAGATCCGCATTTTCGGTCTGACGGTCGGGATTCAAGACATCCATGACCCAAGACTCAGAGGTGATATGCATCAAATGTTCCCAAATACCTAGAATGAGCTCTTGCAAAAGCCGTTGAGGGCCTTACGGAGGTCTGCAATACAAACATTGGAGCTGTCAGCGCTTTTAGCGTCCCACACTTGGTGTTGTAAGGTTGACAGGCAGACATGTCGCGCTGTGAAATGGTTGACCCATATTTTGCTTGCATGACGAACCACCTCCACAAGCTATCAACATTCGGTAAGCCATCGGCCGCGCCGTACAACGCCAACGTCTCGCTACCAATATGCACTGCTATAGCACACACGAAAGTCCTAGTCGAAGGTACTTCTGTGGAAACTTCTTGGCTGTGGCCATCGCCACATGGTTGTAGTCCACTACTTTTGGCAGGTCGCACTCATGTTGTCCCTCCAGGTAGATGCAGGCGTATGCCGATCGCAGCAGTACATCACAATGCCAGCGGGCTCAGCCTATTGAAGACATGATCTCTAGTATGAGCCCTGCCCAAAGTATCACATCACGCCGTTGACTGGAGCTTTGACCCAGGAACCGAAAGACATTGCAGGTTTCTTGTGCGAGCCTGTCAGTCGCTAGTAACAAGAGATGCACGCGCCAGTTGCGCGCTCGTGCCAGCACGAAGCGGTTCGCTTCCCACTAAAGTCCTTTGTTGGACCTTTGCTTCATTAGAGTCGCGATCGGCTGGCAAATTGTCAATGGAGGACCAAAAGTGTCGCCTGCGAGGATCCACGTAGCTGAAAGTGTCCCAAGGAGCAACAAGCGCCCACACGAGTATCTGGTACACCAAATATGGGCATTCTTAGCGTCAGTGATGGGCATGGAGCAATATCTTCTTTTGTAATGCACCGAGCGGGATGTCAAAGGCGACAAAGACCGTCATCTACCGCGAACTGGCTCGTAACTCGATCTGTAAGGTAAGTTTGGCTGGCCATAAGCGAATGGAAGGCGAGGGGTGCTGTTCTCGGCCACTTTGAGGTTGGTCTGGTGCTATTCATGGAGTCATTGATTGTGCACTGTTCTCGAGCCCCGGGCAACGGCCTATCAGTGCTTGATTTCATCGCTGTAACGTGCTCCTGTCAGGGCTGCGACACCGGCCCCTCCTGAGAACCATTAATTTGGAAGGCTGGAGTAAGCGGTGTTGGTGTAACAGGTCGCAGTAACAGTCGAAAACGAAAGCGTTCTCGATCTGGCGTCTTCGAGTCGAATGAGACATCAAAGCAGAACTCAAACCGGCTCTTAGTCCTCCCGATACAACAGTCAACTCTGATGCAGGTCGCCATGATGTATCGGAAACTTGGAATTGCTTGGACGCCCGACCATCACCGTCACGGGGTTGAGCGGGAGGCTGCAGGCCGATGTGCCTCGACAGAAGACGCCCTGCAGGGAAGGTGCGCATCTTGTGACCTCGCAATGAGCTGCGATACCCTATTCGAGCTGTGATCTCCTGAGTACCCGCTCAGCCACCATCTGAATCTACTCTCAACGGGCTGTTGTGCCTGGCTGCGGTAAATTTTCTGGCAGGCGCCGAGTACGCTGGGGGCGGCGCTCTTAGTGCAGTGAGGCCCTCCGGGAAGTAAGCGGGAAGCCCTGCCTCTGCATTCTCCTTCCAGCCACGTCAGATGACCAGGCTGGCATGGAAGTGGCAGAGTGGCTCGGGTCAGTCTGCTGTTGGCATCTGCGGCAAGCCTTCTTTGCTTGCTGGCTCCCGCCGATCACGGACAGCTCATTGGTCCAACTGATCTGATGAGCTGTGCAGGCGTAGGTTGAGGAATGCAATGCGATGATGAGTGCTCTCACGCCGGTCAGCCCCGAAGCTTGGGGTGTGGACGGCCGCAACGTGCAAGACACATGAGCTTCATGATGTTTGGGACGGTAATGTCACCCTGGACGCGTGGACCGTCGCTGGAGTAGCGCAGTAAGGGAGGGTCCGCGCTTCGCGATGTTGTTCTCCACCACACGGACAGATGGTAGGAGCGGTGGTGGAGTTCAGCGGGCAACCGCTGCGGGAAGGGCCTGGCGCACTAGTAGCCAAAGCGGGCAGGCGCGGACTAACTAACCGCGGGCGCTGCACGTCACCAGATGGTCTTTTCCAATCCCCTGTCGGTCCATCCCTCCTTCCCAACGATCATGTATCGCTTTTCATCTCGACGACGCAAGGGAGCCGCCGAGCCGGTCCACGCCCCGTTGTTTCTCGCTTTCTTCACCGTTCAGACCCCTGCTGACGATATGCCGCTCGCCGCGCCCACCTTGTCCGAGGCGCGACGAGAGCTGAGTGACGACCTTGAACGGCAGCCTTGATGATGACTGGCCATGCCCTCTTTCGGAGTAATACGCAGTAATCCAGGCTGCCGGGTCGAGGTGTGCTAAGAGTGAAGCAGTCGGATCATGGCGCAGTGAGCGCTCTAACCCAACCTTCTAGGCGATGCAACCTCTGAGCATCACCCGCTGCACGCTTGCCTCAGCGAGGTGCACCTGGCGTCACTTGTGTGGGCGGTGGCTGATCTCTCATCGAATCCAGTCACCCAAACCATCATTGCCAGAGCCAAGTAATCGCGACGCTGTCGCTCCGTGACAGTTAACGGCCCTTGAGCCAAAAGTTTCCTTGTCCTCTGGTCCCCTCGGCTTCCTGTTCACCCACGGTTCGCCCTGTCGTCTACCTGCGGCTACCGGGCCGTGGCGCTTTATCCCAGCGTGCTCTTGGCCCGCCTGTGACCCACTGCTGACTGGGCGCCGTGGGCAGTGAGTATCCAACCAAAGCTAATGTGGCAAGAGCGAACCCTGATCATCTGTTCGCTTCATGGGTTATTCTTGGGCGGCTGATCGAGATGAAACATCGAAGTCCCAACTGCTCGGTTCATGTCCTGCTGTGTCGAGTCGGCCACCCATTTCAGTGTGGTGTCGTGGTCAATGTTCCTGCATCGCTGCACGGGGCCCGTGATGCACCTGTCCGGCGAGCCAATCCACTTATTGCAAGACGGTGAGCTATCACTCCCGCGGGCAACAGAGGCCCTACTCCGGTGCAAGGAATGCAAAGCTCAGTGTGGACCAGCTACCATTTGAGCAAGACGCGAGCCTGGGCGCTGGGGCAGGTCATCTCCCTGACATCTCGGAGATATAGAGTCGCTAAATCAGGAAAGGCTCGCTGCTGCAGCTTGCCAATACTACCGTGGTGCTAGAGGAAACGGTCATGGTCTGAGAGCAGGGCAATACGGATCATTCGCCTGTGGGCTGAAATCTTGATCCAGCATCCTGAATGATGTTATGGGGCTATACTTGCTTGGTAGGCTCTTCTCTTTTCAGCCAAACATCCCGAACCTAACCCCAAGCTCAGTCTATTCTGGATCGAGCTGTAGTGGTCTCTATCTGCGAATCGTACATCTATTGCCCAGATTCTATATGTCCACGTTCTCTTTGATTTATCGTCTCTTCAGCTCATTCTGACAACCGAGTTCATCAACAAAGCCCTGTCTGTACCAAGCATAATAGACGCCACAGACCGTTGTGTTGATATATCTGCGTTTGGTACTCTACCGGGCAGCCTCAGGGACTTGCATCACGGGAGCGTCGAATCCTAGCGGCTTGTACAACGGTTCCCAGCAAGAGCCAATTTGACCTGAAGGCACGGTGCATACATGCTTCGACCCTTTAGACGGCTAACACCCGCTCAAGTCACGTCAGGAAAGCAAGTCTCGGGCACTTCGTCACCGACATTTACACACATCAATCTGCGTCGCTGCCAGGAAACGGCAACGCACCTGTATCGCCTACACTCGAGCAGAGAACAGGATACGGCCAGGTTGTCCTGCGGACTGGGACTCTACGTAGATCGCTGAAGATCTGACGATAACACCCTCGCTGAAACAGCCACGATCGAGAATCAGGCAATGCCACATCATTCCTTTTAGGACCTTTGCATAAGAACCCTGTAAGCTCCACTGGGATTGCGACATGCTCCCTTGTTAGATACGAAGGACTGACAGGTCGCAGTGCAGCGGCGACAACGAGCACACACCGCCTACGTCGCAACAA